>NC_141879.1:682158375-682783375 GCF_056163025.1 Triticum urartu | reverse complement strand
CTATGGTGCTCTCAGTGTCGCGTAAGCGTGAGGGATCTCCTCTATAGGGTTTGCAATATGTTCATGATTTGCTTATGGTGGGCGGCGTGAGCGATAGAAGCACAAACCCGAGTAAGTAGGTTGTTTGAGTATGGGAGTAAAGAGGACTTGATGCCTTATAATGCTATGGTTGGGTTTTACCTTAATGATCTTTAGTAGTTGCGGATGCTTTCTAGAGTTCCAATCATAAGTGCATATGATCCAAGAAGAGAAAGTATGTTAGCTTATGCTTCTCCCTCAAATAAAATTGCAATAATGATTACCGGTCTAGTTATCGATTGCCTAGGGACAAATAACTTTCTTGTGACAAAAAGCTCTCTACTAAGACTAACTTAGTTATTTCTTTATCTAAACAGCCCCTAGTTTTTATTTATGTGCTATTTATTATCTTGCAAAACTATCCAACAACAAAGTACTTCTAGTTTCATTCTTGTTCTAGGTAAAGCGAACATTAAGCGTGCGTAGAGTTGTATTGGTGGTCGATAGAACTTGAGGGAATATTTGTTCTACCTTTAGATCCTCATTGGGTTCGACACTCTTACTTATCGAAAGAGGCTACAATTGATCCCCTATACTTGTATCACATGACCGGTAATTTTACTTATATCATTTAAAGTTTGGATTGCCTGTTTCCCTACACATAGAAAACCGCCATTTGTAGAATGCTCTTTTGCTTCACTTATATTTGTTAGAGCGTGGGCATATCTTTTGTAGAAAGAATTAAACTCTCTTGCTTCACTTATATCTATTTAGAGAGATGACAGGAACTGGTCATTCACATGGTTAGTCATAAAATCCTACATAAAACTTGTAGATCACTGAATATGATATGTCTGATTCCTTGCAATAGTTTTGCGATATAAAGATGGTGATATTAGAGTCATGATAGTGGGTAGTTGTGGATTGTAGAAATACTTGTGTTGAAGTTTGTGATTCCCGTAGCATGCACGTATGGTGAACCGTTATGTGATGAAGTTGGAGCATGAGGTATTTATTGATTGTCTTCCTTATGAGTGGCGGTCGGGGACGAGCGATGGTCTTTTCATACCAATCTATCCCCCTAGGAGCATGCGCGTAGTACTTTGTTTTGATGACTAATAGATTTTTGCAATAAGTATGTGAGTTCTTTATGACTAATGTTGAGTCCATGGATTATACGCACTCTCACCCATCCATCACTGCTAGCCTGTTCCGTACTGTGCATTGCCCTTTCTCACCTCGAGAGTTGGTGCAAACTTCACCGGTGCATCCAAACCCCGTGATGTGATACGCTCTATCACACATAAGCCTCCTTATATCTTCCTCAAAACAGCCACCATACCTACCTATTATGGCATTTTCATAGCCATTCCGAGATATATTGCCATGCAACTTCCATCATCTTCATATACATGACTTGAGCATTTATTGTCATATTGCTTTGCATGATCGTCAGATATCTAGCATTATGTTTTCATGGCTTGTCCGTTTTTTGATGTTATTGCTACGCTAGATCATTGCACATCTCGGTACACCCCCGTAGCCATTCATAGAGTCATATCTTTGTTCTAGATATTGAGTTGTAAGTAAATAAAAGTGCTATGATCATCATTATTAGAACACTGTCCCATGTGAGTTATCGAAATAAAAGAGGCCAAAGAAGCCCAAAAAAAAAAGAGGCCAAAGAAGCCCAGCAAAAAAATGAGATAAAAAGAGAGAAGGGGCAATGTTACTATCCTTTTACCACACATGTGCTTCAGAGTAGCACCATGTTCTTCATATATAGAGTCTCTTGAGTTATCACTTCCATATACTAGTTGGAATTTTCATTATAGAACTTGGCTTGTATATTCCGATGATGGGCTTCCTCAAATGCCAGAGGTCTTCATGAGCAAGCAAGTTGGATGCACAACCACTTAGTTTCCAGTTTGAGCTTGCATACACTTATAGCTCTTAGTGCATCCGTTGCATGGCAATCCCTACTCCTCACACTGACATCAATTGATGGGCATCTCCATAGCCCGTTGATTAGCCACGTTGATGTGAGACTTTCTCCTTTTTGTCTTCTCCACACAACCTCCACCATCATATTCTATTCCACCTATAGTGCTATGTCCATGGCTCACGCTCATGTATTGCGTGAAAGTTGAAAAGGTTTGAGAATGTCAAAAGTATGAAACAATTGCTTGGCTTGTCATTGGGGTTGTGCATGATTTGAATATTTTGTGTGGTGAAGATGGAGTATAGCCAGACCATATGATTTTGTAGGGATAACTTTCTTTGGCCATGTTATTTTGAAAATACATGATTGCTTTATAAGTATGCTTGAAGTATTATTGTCTTAATGCCAAATGATAGACTATTGCATTGAATCACCTGTGTCTTAATATTCATGCCATGATTAGATTACATGATCAAGATTATGCTAGATAGCATTCCACATCAAAAAATATCTTTTTTTATCATTTACCTACTCGAGGACGAGCAGGAATTAAGCTTGGGGATGCTGATACGTCTCCGTCGTATCTATAATTTTTGATTGTTCCATGCCAATATTATACAACTTTCGTATACTTTTGGCAACTTTATATATTATTTTTGGGACTAACATATTGATCCAGTGCCCAGTGCCAGTTCCTATTTGTTGCATGTTTTTTGTTTCGCAGAAAATCCATATCAAATGGAGTCCAAACGGGATAAAAACTGACGGAGAATTTTTTTGGAATATATGTTAATTTTGGGAAGTGGAATCAACGCGAGACGATGCCCGAGGGGGCCACGAGGTAGGGGGCACGCTCCTGACCCTTGTGGACACCTCGTAAGGCGGTTGCTGCCCTTCTTTCGCCGCAAGAAAGCTAATATCTGGATAAAAATCATGTTGAAATTTAAATCCAACCGGAGTTAAGGATCTCCGGGAATATAATAAACGGTGAAAGGCCAGATCTGGGAGCATAGAAACAGAGAGAGATAGAGAAATATATCCAATCTCGGAGGGGCTCTCGTCCCTCCCGTGCCATGGAGGCCATGAAACAGAGGGGAAACTCTTCTCCCATCTAGGGAGAAGGTCAATGACGAAGAAAAAGAAGGGGGTATCTCTCCCCCTCTCCCCCGGTGGCACCGGAACGCCGTTGGGGCCATCATCGCGACGACGATCTACACCAACAACTTCACCGTCGTCATCACCAACTCTTCCCCCCTCTATGCAGCAGTGTAACCCCTCATTTACCAGCTGTAATCTCTACTTAAACATGGTTCTCAACGCTATATATTATTTCCCAATGATGTATGGCTATCATATGATGTTTGAGTAGATCTGTTTTGTCCTATGGGTTAATTGATGACCGTGATTGGTTTGAGTTGCTTGTTTTATTATTGGTGATGTCCTATGGTGCTCTCTGTGTCACGCAAGCGTGAGGGATCCCCGCTGTAGGGTTTGCAATATGTTCATGATTTTCTTATGGTGGGTGGCGTGAGTGATAGAAGCATAGACCCGAGTAAGTAGGTTGTTTGCGTATGGGAGTAAAGAGGACTTGATGCCTTATAATGGTATGGTTGGGTTTTACCTTAATGATCTTTAGTAGTTGCGGATGCTTGCTAGAGTTCCAATCATAAGTGCATATCATCCAAGAAGAGAAAGTATGTTAGCTTATGCCTCTCCCTCAAATAAATTTGCAATAATGATTACCGGTCTAGTTATCGATTGCCTAGGGACAAATAACTTTCCTGTGACAAAAAGCTCTCTACTAAGACTAACTTAGTTATTTCTTTATCTAAACAGCCCCTAGTTTTTATTGACGTGCTCTTTATTATCTTGCAAACCTATCCAACAACAAAGTACTTCTAGTTTCATTCTTGTTCTAGGTAAAGTGAATGTTAAGTGTGCGTAGAGTTGTATCGGTGGTCGATAGAACTTGAGGGAATATTTGTTCTACCTTTAGCTCCTCATTGGGTTCGATACTCTTACTTATTGAAAGAGGCTACAGTTGATCCCCTATAGTTGTGGGTTATCAGTACTACATCTGATACATTATATTTTTACACAGACATTTTTTCTTCGTGCCGAGACGTGGCACACCCTACCGCGCAGTTTCGGGGTCCTCCCGGGTGGTGCACACATATATTCCTCCTTGCTGAGACGTGGGACGCCCTACCGCGCGTTTTCTGGGTCCTCCTCGGTCGTAGCGGCGAAGCAAGTAAATGAGTCATCAAATCACGAAAGACCACCTTTCCCGCCGAGTACATCAGTGAAGCACCGTGGCTAGCTAGTTGGGCTAGTGCGACCGATTAGCTAGGCCGACGCCAAATTTGTTTTTTCACCCTTTTTTTATCTCCTTGCTGGCAGGTAAATTTAAATATCCACCGTGGCATTGCTCTGGTATTTTGGTGCGGTAGGCGCGGCCGGATTTTTAATTTTTTGATTGACGGTAGCAGGCGCAGGTGCAATTTAGTCACGATGACTCCGCCTGTAAAACCCACTGCTTGCTGATGTGAAAAGTCATCGACTGGTGTTTTCCCATAGTGAAAACCAAAAGATTCACCCTGCTCCTTGGCTGGCTCCCTCCGCCTTCCCGTAGATTGCATTGCCTTTCAGCCGTTTCTCCCCCTTTGCTTCCTCTCCCCATTGCTTCTACCTGGTGCCATGGCGGCGTAGCAGATCACGGAGTCTAAGGTGAGGCGCCTGACACAGGAGCTCCATGCCAAGGATGCGGAGCTCAGGGCCAAGGATGTGGAGCTCCGTGAGCTCGAGGAGGAGAGGAGTGCCATGCTCCTCCGTTATGTGCAGGAGTTCACGGAGCTTCAAAAGCGGCAGGCGTCCACCACGAAGATGCTCAAGGCATCGGTGGCATTGCTGCAGAAAGCGGGAGATATGATAGGCTGTCAGGGGAGCCGACTGGAGTGCGAGCGGGTCAATCGTGACAAGATCCAGGATCACCTCAGCCAGTTGGTGGAGCAAGTTTCCACGCACGTGTTGCGGCTGCGCGATGCCTACCGTCGTGCCAGCGCGACCATGCCGGCCGTCGGACTAAACCCGTTCGACCACCCCATCGACTTCAATGAGCTGCGGCTTCCTGACCTGGTCTCCTTCTTCACCTATATCTCCGAGGAGATGATCCATCTACGCGCGATGGTGGGGCGGAGCTGGACAAGGAGGGGTTACTGGCTGCCATCGCAGGGCGAATCCTCTCAGGGCTTCGTCACCAGAATCCATTTGTGCCATTGGACGCTGTCTTTGATGAGCTGGCTCCCGTCGACCGGGAGAGGGCTCTGCGGGCGGTTGAACACTACATCACCAATGTCGTGCGCCTCAAGAAGCAGAGGGACTTCGGTGGTGTTTAGGCGTCCTCTGCATGGGCATGTCCATGTCTCAGCGCAACATGACCGTTGGATCAAACTCAGATGGTGCAGATCGGTCACTGTAGCACAAAGAGTGTGGGTGTGTTTGGTTGCATTCTCATCTCAATATAGTTGTTCCCTCTTTGTTTTGTGTTAACCTACTAGTGTGGACTCATGCACCCTTCATGCACTCTGCCAAACACCCAAAAGTGGGTCGAGAAGGGAACTTTTGCTCCCATCCCGTGCACCCTTCATACACCCTGCCTAACACTGATTCGTGCTTCATATGGTTCATGTTTCATGGTGCACTGTAGCACCATACTCTCCGTGCGTTGTAGACCTAGTTCTGTTAACATCGATCTCACCATTCATTCTCAATCGCACAGTCGAAAAAGCGGCACTTTGTTACATTACTGTTCATATAGTTGACATGCGCACAACATCATTTGTTATCGTCATATATTACTACACTAGCAACAAGTACTGACGTATGAACCACTGCACATGCCTACTAGTAGGAGCACTGTGTATGTTCAAGTGGCTGCTGTGTTTCGCACTGCTCTATTGTAAGAGTGGAAACGCTTGTTGTAATCATATTGCAAGTAATCCCTCTGCTCTCATGCCTTTGAAGACATGTTCTAGTGTCTTTGTTCACTCATTTATGTGCGTATATGTAGTCATATATCGAGTAAAATATTGAAAATCATCTTATATTTCTAAATGGAGGTAGTAATAAAATATCTGGTTTCTGTTTGAATTAGAACCAGGTCCGCGGTGGAGATGAAGTTCTCAAAGTCATGCTGTGTGAACTGGAAGACCTGAGGATGAGTTCTACTGCTAAACTATCCAGCTATTGTGTCCTTGTCTCCATGTGTATTGAACTAGTGTTTTCCTGTAGCATTGTTGTCAGGCATGTTCTCGAGGCTGTACTTGACCGCAACAATTTCCTGGCTGTGCTTTCGATTACGAAGGGTGTGGTTCTTGTAAAGCTTCCCGACAAATCTGATGCGGCCTGTCTTCATCGTCCTGTTTATGAGAGGAAAGACCACTCTGTTAGGTTCTCCAACATTGAAGAGATGGTGATGGTGCAGGTAGATGATACGTCTCCGTCGTATCTAATTTTTGATTGTTTCATGCCAATATTATACCACTTTCACATACTTTTGGCAACTTTTTATATGATTTATTGGACTAACCTATTGATCCAGTGACCAGTGCCGGTTCCTGTTTTCGGCATGTTTTTTGTATCGCAGAGTATCCATATCAAATGAAGTCAAAATGCAATAGAAAATATAGAGATTTATTTTGGAATATTTGTGATTTTTGGGAGTTGGAATCATCGCAAATGGAGGACCACACAGGGCACGATACACCAGCGCACTGGCCAGGAGCCTGGCATGCGGTGGTGGGTTGTACCTACCTCGTACGTCGGTTGGAGCTATACTTCTGGCGCAAGGAAGCTTATATCGAGAAAAAAGTCGTGTTAAAATCTCAGCGCAATCGGAGTTACGGATCTCTGGGAATATAAGAAACGGTTTTCGGCCAGATCTGGGGAGCGCGAAATAGAAGAGAACAGAGAGGGAGATCCAATCTTGAAGGGGCTCCCGTCCCTCCGCAGACATGGAGACCAAGGACCAGATGGGGAACTCTCCTCCCATCTAGGGGGAGGCCAACAAAGAAGAAGAAGGAGGGGGCTCTCTCCCCCTCGCTTCCGGTGGCGCCGGAGTGCCGCCGGGGCTAGGATCGTGACGACGATCTACACCAACAATCTTGGTACCATCAACATCAACTTTCTCCCCCTCGATGCAGCGGTGTAACACCTCTTCTCCCCGCTGTAATGTCTACTTAAACATGGTGCTCAATGATACGACAATTTTGCATCATGCTTTTATATCGATATTTATCGCATTATGGGTAGTTATCACACGTTATGTCACAATACTTATGCCAATTCTCTCTTATTTTTACAAGGTTTACATGAAGAGGGAGAATGCCGGCAGCTAGATTTCTTGGTTGGAACAGGACCAAATATTAGAGACCTATTTTACACAACTCCGAAAGTCCTGAAACTTCAGGGAAGTCATTTTTGGAATTAATAAAAAATACTGAGCGAAGAAAATACCAGAGGAGGCCAGCCACCGTCCACGAGGGTGGGGGGTGCGCCCCTGCCTCGTGGGCTCCCTGGTGGCCCTCCAATGCCCATCTTTGGCTATATGAAGTCTTTCACCCTCGAAAAAATCAGAAGCAAGCTTTCGGGAAGAAACTCCGCCGCCACGAGGCGGAACCTTGGCGGAACCAATCTAGGGCTCCAGTAGAGGTATTCTGCCGGGGAAACTTCCCTCCGGGAGGGGGAAATCGTCACCGTCGTCTTCACCATTGATCCTCTCATCGGGAGGGGTCAATCCCCATCAACATCTTCACCAGCACCATCTCCTCTCAAACCCTAGTTCATCTCTTGTATCCAATCTTTGTCCCAAAGCCTCAGATTGGTACCTGTGGGTTGCTAGTAGTGTTGGTTACTCCTTGTAGTTGATGCTAATTGGTTTATTTGGTGGAAGATCATATGTTCAGATCCTTAATGCATATTAATACCCCTTTGATTATGAACATGAATATTATTTGTGAGTAGTTACGTTTGTTCCTGAGGACATGGGGAAGTCTTGCTATAAGTAGTCATGTGAATTTGGTATTCGTCCTCTAGTGGTGTTATGTGAACGTCGACTACATGACACTTCACCATTGTTTGGGCCTAGAGGAAGGCATTGGGAAGTAATAAGTAGATGATGGGTTGCTAGAGTGACAGAAGCTTAAACCCTAGTTTATGCGTTGCTTTGTAAGGGGCTGATTTGGATCCATATGTTTCATGCTATGGTTAGGTTTACCTTAATACTTCTATTGTAGTTGCGGATGCTTGCAATAGTGGTTAATCATAAGTGGGATACTTGTCCAAGTAAGGGCAGTACCCAAGCACCGGTCCACCCGCATACCAAATTATCAAAGTAACGAACGCGAATCCTATGAGCGTGATGAAAACTAGCTTGACGATAATTACCATGTGTCCTCGGGAGCGCTTTTCTCTATATAAGAGTTTGTCCAGGCTTGTCCTTTGCTACAAAAAGGATTGGGATATGTTGCTGCACCTTATTTACTTTCATTACTTGTTACTCGTTACCAATTACTTTATCACAAAACTATCTGTTACCGATAATTTCAGTGCTTGCAGAGAATACCTTACTGAAAACTGCTTGTCATTTCCTTCTGCTCCTCGTTGGGTTCAACACTCTTATCGAAATAACTAGGATATATCCCCTACACTTGTGGGTCATCACTCTACTCCATATATTAATTCCCAATGATCTATGGTTATCCTATGATGTTTGAGTAGATCTGCTTTGTCCTATGGGTTAATCGTGATCTTGGTTGGTATGATTGTATATTTTATTTATGGTGCTGTCCTATGGTGCCCTCTATCTCGTGCAAACGTGAGGGGCCCCCACTGTAGGGTGTTGCAATATGTTCATGGTTTTCTTATTGTCAGTGTTGCGAGAGTCACAGAAACTTAAACGCGGATAGGTGGGTTATGGAGTATGGGAGTAAAGAGGACTTGATACTTAATGCTATGGTTGGGTTTCACGACCTTAATGATCTTTAGTAGTTGCAGATGCTTGCTAGAGTTCCAATCATAAGTGCATATGATCCAAGTAGAGAAAGTATGTTAGCTCATGCCTCTCCCTCATATAAAATTACAAGAATGATTACCAGTACTTGTTATCGATTGCCTAGGGACAAATAAATTTCTTGTTGACAAAAGCTATTTACTTTTATTACCTTGCAATTTATTCATATTTTTATTCTTGTAAAGTACTCGTAGTTTTATCCTTGCAAGTTTCGTACTTGTTTCCGGTAAAGCAAACGTCAAGCGTGCGTAGAGTTGTATCGATGGTCGATAGAAGTTGAGGGAATATTTGTTCTACCTTTAGCTCCTTGTTGGGTTCGACACTCTTATTTATCGAAAAAGGCTGCAAACAATCCCCTATACTTGTTGGTTTTCAATAGACATCTCTCACGAAGTCCATGGCCTAGTCAGTTATGCGGGGTTCACCCCGTAGGTCGGTGGCAAGAAATAGTCTGCAGAGTTTAATTAGTGCAACTTTGCTTGTCTGTAGTAAGTACTATTGTTCAATACTTGATTTGTGTTTGTGAACCGTGTATTGTTTAGTATTGCCGCTTTTGGTGTGTGGTGAGTCCTGAGAACAGTCTGTGTTAATGTCTATCCACTCAATTCAGTCTGTATATTTTGAAGTATCTAGATCATCTTTTTTGTGAGGATGATTTATCAATTATGGTTACACTCCAATATCTGTATGCATTGCAGGGTTTATCGCACCCACCAAGATTTCCAGCATGGATATTCGGTCCATACGATTTGTCACGACCTTTGGACTATCCTACTTGTGGGAGTAGGTGGGGGCCCTGCATGCCACGCGTAGTTGGACGTTCAATCTTCTGTTTAGTACTTCAACATAGTGATTTCCTCGTGAGGATTCTTATTTACTATCTAAATCTTATTGATTTAATGTCATGTTTTCTTTATTTTGCTACAATTTTACGATGTAGGTTTTGCCATGTGACATTCATCACAGAATAAACCGTTTGGTTTGCTCTACAATGGATTTTTTTGCAGGTTTCACTTCTTATGTCGTGTCAGTAACGAAGGCACTATCCATCACTTATATTACTAGAAAAAATTGTACTAGTCTGTTGTCTGAGTACAAGCTGAATCCCTATGATGAACTACGGTATGGTTTAACAAACACGCCACAATTATTCCTTCTCGCGTTTAAAAGAAATGAAGAAAAAGATTGGATCATGGTCATGGATCCTAGTCAAGTTAGAAAGATGATCATAGCAGACCAAACACGATCGCCGCTGTCTCGCACATCGGTACCACCTTCAGCAACGGATCGAGCACTGGCAGTTGCTATAGCACTGATAGCGGCTGCAACTCAGTCTAATCTAGCCGAGGATTGGGCACCGACCACGTCAGCGGATCAGGCTGATCTACCGGAGGATCGGGCATCGACACCGGCACCTACTCCGACACCGGCATCAGCTCTACAAGGAGCACCATCTCTGGCAGCTGTAGTGGCACTACCAGTCGCATGGGCACCAGCAACGGCTTCGACACCTGCACCAACACTTGCACTTGCGTGTGCTCCGGCCCATGCAGCGGCAACGGAACCAGCAGTTGCACCAGCAACAGACTGGGATGCAGTTCGCACTTCGTATACCAAAGTCCTTACAAAAACCGACATGTCCACCTTCTTGGTAAGCATTGGACGCCCAGGTGTTTCGTTCTTTTTTCTTTCCATGTTTTTTCACATGATTAACTTTGTTGATCTAAATGTTTGTGTACGTCTTCTTGTTTGCAAACAGAGAATTCCTAGAGCAACGAGGGAGTCGTTCAACAATCCGAGCGACCGTGGCCAAGTTTCTCTTACCATGTGCAGCCTTTGTGTGAATGAACCTGCTCAATATACCATAAGTACAAAGGATGTTCGCATGATGATTGATGCTAAAGGATGGTCAAGGTTCAAATCTAAATCATATCTTGCGGTAGGGGATGATGTCAAAATCAATCTTTCTCGGCAAGGAGAGCTGGTCCAAATCAACTTTGAAATATTTTAGTAGCAGCACTGAACTGCCGAACTGGTCTATCCTCCGACAGATTTTGATGTAATAATCTGACATGGTGAAACAAGTGTCCTATGTGTATAAGTAGTACGACAATATTATTTATCACATGGTATATCGTTTATAGAATTGCAACTCTAATTGCTAGTTAGGAACTATCGTCCGATTTCATTCTAACAGCTGCCGTGCTTTATTCAATTTTGTGTATTCGCCTTGCGACAACATCTAAAACCAACGCTGTACCGACCGCTTGCAATATGAAAAGTGCTAAGGTAGAACACATGGGCCCCCAAACATGCAGGCCCACCAGCCTGTGGCCCAAAGTCCAAAACTGTGAGCCTATCTGAGTATTATATTCTCAGCTGAACCCCCATAATGCCAGTGCGTTGCACGTAACATCAAGATGCATCTGTATGAGTATTTTATCTTGTGAGAGAAAATGATGAACGAGGGAAGGCCTTATTTGCAAATGTGGAGAGGTGTGTGGGTGCCTTTTTGCAAAATTGTCATAGTTTCCTTCCTATCCGTCAGATATAAATTGGACGGTCTATATTGCAGGATGGCAGGCACACCATCATCATGAACTCGTCTATACCCCGTTCAAAAAAACCTCTGTTTTTTATGATTATATATGTTATATATATTCCCCTTCATTTTTCTTATGTATAAAGTTGTGATATAAAAGATTTTTATATTTATTTACAGAGGGAGTATCTCTCTGTCAAAATATATTTATGTGTAACTAGTTACTCCTGTCTTTCTACTTCCTTTCGCTGATATGTTGGGCATTTCGGTAACGGGGTCCACGTGCCATATGCACCAAATTAGAGTGCACAACTGCATGGTAGACACACCTCGGTCGTAGCGCCGCAGTAATGCCCAATGAGCCGTCAAATCACAAAAAACCCCACCTTTCCAGCTTTAGCAGTAAGCTGGACGGACGAAGTGGCAAAATTTCACTGGGCCTGAATTCCCTTCTCCCCCGTCTGCTTGTTCAGAGAAAACCCCCGCTCGGCGATTGCATAGGGTTTTCTCATGGCGAACCTGGTACGAATTCTTCATCCATCCCCGATAAATCCAAGTCCCTTGGCCGCGGGTAATCCTAGAATGGCAGCCGCCGCTGTTGATGCATTTTTCTTCCTACCGAATCTAGTGTGTTTCATTTGCAGTGCCCAAAGTGCGAGGACCCTACAGGTTTCTGCGCCCTCGGTGAGACGCCACACTTGTTTCTTCTCATCCTAACACATGATTTTAAAACGTGCACAATATGTTCCTAGAATCCTCTTTTCTATCCGAGAGGGTGGGTTTTTTTGAACATGCTCTCGACTAATTTGGAAATTTGGATTGCTATATTTGGATAAAAGGTACTAGTACCATGGTCAACACTGACGGGAAGGAGGAAGTTATTTCTAGATTTGGATAAGGAACACAGTGTGTTCTCATATTATTTTTCCTGCAGTGCATTCCTTGTTCTGCCAGAACACATGTACTCAAGATGCTCGGCCTTGCCATAACTGAATACACTAGTTGAATGGTCATAGTGAAGACAAGCCATGGTATAAGTTCCGAGTTGGGTTCATGAACCAAGAAGATCGCTGCTTTTTTATGGCCGAACTTGGATAAACTTTCTCAAGTGTTAGGGACTGAAAGTTGGCGCATGAATGTTGATGGAAATAGCACAACCTGGTCTCATCTTCACTGTGATCTTCCACCCTGATTCCATTCCAATCGTTCATCCATGTTAGTTTTGTATCTGGTTCTTGCTTTTTGACTCAATTACTTCTTAATCCACCTATTCTGTCTAACTAATCACAATTTAACTTTACAAGTAGAAACAAATCTCTCACTAAGATGCTACTTCTAACTAATTTTTTTAATAATTGGTGGCACGTGTAGGTTTTTTTTCCAGAATTAAGCAGGCTACTCGTTTGTTATTCTGTAAGAACTCGGCTATTACTGATGGCACTAAAGTTGACTGGGACGACATTCACATGTTCCTACATTTTATTGATCGTCTTGAGGTCCTTGTGGGGGCGTTTCAATGGTGGAAGGCCACGTGGGATATGTGTGCCACTGCTGCACTCGTTGAACATGTCCAACTGTGTCGAGAAAATTATGGTACGAGTTGTTTTCTATTATATATGTTGTTCATAAACCCTTGCTTTATACACAGTTTTATAGCTGCAATCTTCTTGAAACAGAAACTGCCCAGTTCTATTGTTCCTATACAGATGCCTGACCATGGTCCGGTCAGACTTGTGCTTGGTCACAACATGATTTTTATGTTGACCTACTCCATTCCCCTTGGAGGTGAAAAGATACTTATTCATGGGTGGTCTCAAATAATGAAGGCACGTCCATCTTGGAGAATAGGACAGAAGATTATGTTCTTGCTTTTCCATGGCCCTAAAGTGAATATACTGTTTATTCACCACATTGCGAGATGAAGCCGCTTTCAGAGGTTGTGGATGCGCGGGGTGGCGCCTGGGCCTTGTCCCGGGGCTTGGCGGCCTCACCCTTGGTTAACTGTAGGCAAAGTAGCACTGTTTGAGGCGTGTTTTGTACGGTTGAACCTGTATAAGTACTCATATTGCTTTCAGCTATGGTTGTTAACTGCCCCTGCTGGTTTCAGTTAAGGTTGTTAAGTACTCCTACTGCTTTTACAGTATGTCATGTTTCTTTAGTCCTATCTTCCTCCATCCGCCAAAACCAAACCAGCGCCGGCGAGGCCGCCTGCTTCCGCCTCCCACGGCTGGCTGCACCTCAGCGCACGCACCACCGCTCCACCATCTCCTAAATCCTTAACGCCAACGTCCGAGTCCTCACCGTCATCCTCCGCGCAGTTTGGTGCGCTCGCCACGGCACCGCCCTCTCATGTTGTCAACATGGTCAACAAACAACAGGAATCATAAGAGGACTGTACGTGGAGAGGATGATAGTAGGGGCCCACCATGTCCATGGCCGGACGCAAGGAAGTTCCTCATTATTTGTTATATATACTCCATCGTCAGCGCATGGAAAAAGAAAATGCTTCCTCCTAGTGGTTTCCTGACATCTGGGACCGGCGACATTGTCAACGTATATAGTCAATAGACAAGAGAACATCACAAGATCGGTTGACACCTGGGACGTAGCTGCTCGAGCAGTATTTTTTGTTATTGTTGAGACAGAGCAGGGTTTCAACTGGGTTGTGGCCCGTCTAGCCCAGGCTTATATTTTATGTTCACCATATGACCAGCCCAGCTATCTTTTCTTTGTCAAAATGAGCCCAGTTTATTTTTTCCTGAAGAATACCCAATCCAGGCCTACTTATTTTTCTACGCCCTGATGGGCTGCAACTCTTTGAAGATGCCTGCAAATCTTGAAAGTAATATGAAATGGGTTGTAAATATAAAAACACATGACAAATTGGCAATTACTTTATATTTTTTGATTTTTTTTTCACATTTTAAGATTCCTATTTCATTCTTCTTTAACCTAATTTAAATATATCTTCAAAGTACTTTAAATCTGGCTCGACATTTTGGTATTAAAAATAGTTTGGAACCCACAGAAATATGTGAATTTTTGTTTAAAAGTTTAACCCTGGCCCTGGCCAACAAAAAAAAACGGACTGCAATAAATTGCATAAGAAGTTGCGATGAGCTATATATAAATTATTAAAAAATAGGGAATGGTCTGACTTGTGGGCCTATTAAGTTGACGTGTATGCAAGATTTTTTACTTATTATATACGTAAACAAACGATTCTAGCAGATGAAACTGTTGGATGTCAATCCAACGGCCGTCGTGTTTCTTCAATCTCTTATCTTCTTGCTCCAGCCACCAAATCTAGCGCCGGCGAGACCGCCTGCTCCCGCCTCCTGTGGCCGGCTGTGCTGTCGCGCAGGCCTCACCGCCCCCTACAACCCCCACTACTGGACAGGCCATCCCTCTACTCACCCACACCCCTCCACTGTTGTGGCTTCGCCACCTTTGGGTCGTCCATCACGCTAGTGTTCTCGGCACGACGTGGTCAACGTTGTCAACAAGCGACAACATCGGAAGAGGGATGCACATGGAGAGGCTGACAGTTGGGACCCACATGGTCCATGGCCGCATGCAAGCAAGTACCTCCTTATTACGCCAAAAAGAACGAATACTCCCGCTGACAGCTCAGACCCACCAGCTATATCTTTGCACGCAAGGAAATGCCTCCTTATTACGCACAAAAAATGAATACTCCCCCTGCTTGCTGGGACCCACCATAGTGGTAGGCTGACTTGTGGGCCTACTAAGTTGACGTGGACGGAGGGCCTTGTCAACTTAGTCAATATGAACGATCCTAGCTCCAGTGACCGTACGATGTCCATCCAACAATTGTAGTGCTTCTTCAACCTCTGGTCTTCTTTCTCCAGCCACCCAAAGCAGCGCTGGTCATGCCGCGTGCTCCTGCCTCCAGTGGCCGGTTGTGATGCCGTGGAGGCCTCACCACCCCCTACTACTCCCACCGCTCGCCAGGCCCTGCGGTAATGGCAGCCTCACACCGAAGCCGAACCAGTGAACCCTCATACTTCTCTCCGTGTGGGCTTCCACTGTCGCGTCTTCCCTGGCTCCGCGTCGTCCCCTTCCTAGGCCTCGCCGTCGTCCACCGCCCTGGTGCTCTCAGTGCCGCGTGGTCAACATGGTCAATGAACAACATCCATCGGACGTGGACTGTTCGTGGAGAGGCTGACAACTGGGTCCACGGCTGCAGCAAGGAAGTGCCTCCTTATTACGCGGAAAATAATGATTCCTCCACCTGACAGCAAGGACCCACCAGATGGGCCATCGTATTTCGCGAAAAAACATTTCCCCCTGACTGATGGGACCCACCAGCTACAACTTTGCACGCAAGGAAGTGCCTGACAGTCGGGACCCACCTGGTCGAAGCATACGTAGTGTTGTCATTCTGGTCGTGAAGGTGTACGTCCATACTAGTCGATGTAGAGGCGTGCACGTGTCATAGTAGAGGCATGCACGTAGCATGTACACATACGTACAGCGGCCAGGATGCAAGAAAGTAAAAACGTCCACGTACGTACATATGGGCGTGGTCTCGAATGCCTACTCGCGCATACGTACGGCCAAGGGTCGTGTACATGGCTAGGTCGGAACGGAGAAACTGCATCGCCATCGTGTTCATGGGGAGGAAACGAAATGCGCCATGTTCATCAGGAGGCAACAGAACACGTGCTGTTCATTGGGAGCCAACTGGCTTGGACGGAATAGCCGATGGAAACGAGGCCTGGCGCACCACAAAACGGAGGAAACGGCCTTGTGTTAGACCGGCCACAGTCGAAACGGGATCCTGTTCATCGGGAGGGGTCTGGCGTACCGCAAAATGGAGGAAATTGATTTCTCTTGGACCTCCTATGGTCGAAACGGGGTCCTGTTGATCGGGAGGGGTGTGGCGTACTGCAAAATGGAGGAAACGGACTTGTGTTGGAGCGCTACGGTCGAAACAGGGTCCTGTTCATTGGGAGGGGTGTGGTGTACCGCAAAACGGGACTCCACGAGATACTGTTCATCTCCACCGTTGACCTCCTCCAGCCTCCACGGGCTACTGTTCATCCACCGTCGACCTCCTCTAGCCTCCACCTGCGACTGTTCATCCACGGGCTCCTGTTCATCCAGCCTCCACCGCACGCTCCTCCACCAGCTACTGTTCAACCATCCCTCTACACAGGGTCCTGTTCAACCACCCCTCCATGGGCTACTGTTCATCCAGCCCTCCACTGGCTACTGTGCAACCAGCCCTCCATGGGGTCCTGTTCATCCACCCCCAACTGGCTCGATCGGGGTCCTGTTCATCCAGCGGAAACGGCCTCTACTACCACCGGTCCTGTTCATCTAACCCCCACCGAGATTTGTTCATCCAACCCTCCGCCTCCCCCCAACAATGCTCACTGTTCATCCAAAGGCAGCAGCGATCGGCTTCAGTTAGCAGTAGTACCGAAGGAATCACTCAGGTTGAGTTAACAACAAGGGATCGATTGATCACTCGGGTTCAGTAACGCGTTGCTTGTAGTGCAATAGCTCGGGTTCAGTTAGAGCCCAGCGCCTCGCACACACGCGCGTACGTACGAGAGAAACGCGCATCGCTCGACCCTCGACCACCAACCGTAACCGGGAACTCCCCCGATATTTTCCTCGCCCTCGCTTCTATCACGGTTTTTTCTGTCATGGACGGCCCAAAAAATGTCATGTAGCTGCATCTCCGGCCTGCCCAGGACAAAAAGCTCATTTTCTATCATGATTTTTTGTCATAGATGTAGGAGCCCACCACATCTATGATGATACCGGGTTTTGTCACAATTATTGTCATAGAAGTATCATAAGCATGATAGAAAAAAACAGTTCGTCCCAAAATGTCATGGATGTGTCTTTTTTTGTAGTGGAGGGAGTCCTGGATTAGGGGGTCCTCGGGTGTCCGGGCTATGTGATATGGGCCGGACTGATGGGCCGTGAAGGTACAAGGTAGGAGACCTTCCCCCGTGTCCGGATAGGACTCTCCTATGCGTGGATAGCAAGATTGGCATCCGGATATGTAGTTTCCTTCTTCTGCAAGCCGACTCTGTACAACCCTAGGCCCCTCCAGTGTCTATATAAATCAGAGGGTTTAGTCCGTAGAGGCCATCAGAATTTACAAGCTAGACTTCTAGGGTTTAGCTATCACGATCTCGAGGTAGATCGACTCTTGTAACCCCTATACTCATCAAATACAATCAAGCAGGATGTAGGGTTTTACGTCCACTAAGAGGGCCCGAACCTGGGTAAACATCTTGTTCCCTGTGTCCCTTGTTACCTTCGATCCTCAGACGCAAACACTACAAAAGAAGACACATCCGTGACATTTTGGGCCGAACGAATTTTTTTTCTGTCATACATATGACACTTCTATGACGATAATTGTGAAAAAACCCGGTATCCTCATAGATGTGGTGGGCTCCTACTTCTATGACAAAAATCATGACAGAAAATGGGCTTTTCGTCCTGGGTGGGCCGGAGACGCAGCTGCATGACATTCTTTGGGCCATCCATGACGGAAAAAACTGTGGTAGAAGCGAGGGCGAGGAAAATTTCGGGGAGTTCCCGGTTATGGTGGGAGGCCGGGGGCCAAGAGATGGGTGTTTCTCTCGTACACGTACGCGCGTGTGTGCGAGGCATTGGCTCTAACTGAACCCGAGCGAGTCGTTGGGCTCTAACTGAACCCGAGCGATTGCACTGCAGGCTACGCGTTACTGAACCCAAGCGATCGATCGATGGCTGTTAACTGAACCCGAGCGAGCGATTCCTTCGCTACTACTGCTAACTGAAGCCGATCGATGCTGACTCTGGGATGAACAGTGAGCGTTGAGGGGTGGGGGGGTGGATGAACAGTGAGCGATGGCGTTGCCTCTGGATGAACAGGACTCCATGGTGTGGAGGGCTGGATGAACAATAGACGGTGGAGGGGTGCCCGTGGAGGGGTGGTTGAACAGTAGCCGGTGGAGTAGCGCGTGGTGGAGGCTGGATGAACAGGATCCCGTGGAGGCTAGAGGAGGTCGACGGTAGCCCATGGAAGCTGGAGGAGGTCGACAGTGGAGATGAACAGTATCCCGTGGAGTCCCGTTTTGCGGTACGCCACACCCCTCCCGATGAACAGGACCCCCGTTTCGACCGTAGGAGTTCCATTTCGTCTGTTTTGTGGTACGCCACACCCCTCCCGATCAACATGACCCCCGTTTCGACCGTAGGAGGTCTGTTTCATCTTTTTTGCGGTACGCCACACCCCTCCCGATCAACAGGATCCCGTTTCAAACGTTTCCGGTCGAGCACGAGGCCGTTTCCTCTGTTCTGCGGTACGCCAGGCCTCGTTTCCATCACCTATTCCGTCCAAGACCTCCCGATGAACACGACCACGCATTCCGTTCCGACCCAGCCGGTTGGCTCCCACGCGTTCCGTTGCCTCCCGATGAACACGACGCATTCCATTGCCTCCCCATGAACACGACGTATTCCGTTACCTCCCCATGAACACGACGACGACGCTGTTTCTCTGTTCCAACCCAGCTATGTCAATGAGCCCTCGCCGTACGTATGTGCGAGTAGGCGTTCGAGACCCCACCCGTATGTACACATACGTGGCCGTATTTTATTTCTTGCACCCTGGCCGCTGTACGTACGTGTACATGCTACGTGCGCGCCTCTACTACGACACGTGCACGCCTCTACATCCACCAGTATATATGTACACACACGTTCGCGACCAGAATGACAACGCTACGTACGCTTCGACCATGTGGGTCCCGACTGTCAGGCACTTCCTTGCGTGTGAAGATGTAGCTGGTGGGTCCCAGCAGTCAGGGGGGCGAATCGTTTTTTTTTGCCCGGGCGCACTTCCTTGCGTGCGAAGGTGTAGCTTGTAGGTCCCAGTAGTCAGGGGGAAACATTTTTTCACGGAATACAATGGCCCGTCCGGTGGGTCCTCACTGTCAGGTGGAGAAATAATTATTTTGCGCGTAACAAGGAGACACTTCCTTGCTGCGGCCGTGGACCCAGCTATCAGCGTCTCCACGCACAGTACTCTTCCGATGGAAGTCGGTCGTTGACCACATTGACCACGCCGCGCTGAGAGCACCACGGCGGTGGACGACGGCGAGGCGTAGGAAGGGGACGACACAAAGGCAACGAAGACTCGGCAGTTGTTTCCCACGCGGAGGGGAGTACGACTGTACGAGGGTTTACTGGTTCATCTGCCGTCGCCGGAGAATAACAGCAGGTGTGGGTGAGTAGAGGGATGGCTAGGCCAGCGATGGGAGTACGGTGGGGCGGTGAGGCCTGCGCGACAGCACAGCCGACCGTGGGGAGGAGGGAGCAGGTAGTCCCGCCGGTGCTTGTTTGAGCGGCTGGAGCAGGAAGAGCAGAGATTGAAGAAGCACGACGGCCGTTGGATGGACATCCAACAGTTAATGCTTGTGCGTCAACCTTTTTTTAGGAAAGTCTCAAATCTGTGGAAAACAACATACAGCTCATCTGCCATTATTTCTAATAATTTATAGCCCATTTACTAATTCTTAAGGTCTTTTTGGAGCCCATATTCTTTTTTTAGCATTACATCCCATATTGTGGCCATGGTTAAAAAATTATACGAAATTTTGCATATTTCGGTGCGGTCCGAACTGTTTCTAATCCTGAAATTTCGACTCACATTCAAACTGATTTTAAAAATAAATGTATATCAATATAAAATCCAACAAATTCTCCATGCATAAAAATTAATGTAATTTAAAATCTTGAAATGAAAAAAAGATATTTGAAACTAATTGCCGGTTTGATGTGTTTTAAAAATGTACAGCCTATTTCTCATTACTGATGGGCCATTTTCTCGGCCAGCCGAATGAAAGCTCTCCTCGTCTTGAAAGATTTGCAGCCCAACAGGCCTGACAAAGCGACTTGGCAAATCACAAAAAAATTTGGCTGTGGCCGTGGACCCAGCTGTGAGCCTCTCCACGTATAGTACTCTTCCGATGGAAGTTGTTCCTTGACCACGTTGACCACGCTACGCAGAGAGCACCACGGCGGTGGACGACGGCGAGGCCTAGGAAGGGGACGACGCGGAGCCGGTGAATACGCGGCAGTGGAAGCCCGCGCGGAGAGGATTACGAGGGTTCACTAGTTCGGATGCGGTGTGAGGCTGCCATCGCCGCAGGGCCTAGCCAGCGGTGGGAATAGTAGGGGGCGGTGAGGCCTCTGCAGCAGCACAGCCGGCCACGGGAGGCAGGAGCATGCGGCACGACCGGCGCTGCTTTGGGCGGCTGGAGCAAGAAGACCAGAGGTTGAAGAAGCACTACGTCCGTTGGATGGACATCGTACGGTCACTGGAGCTATAATCGTTCATATTGACTAAGTTGACAAAGCCCTTTGTCCCCGTCAACTTAGTAGGCCCACAAGTCAGCCTCCCACCAAGGTGGGTCCAAGCTAGCCGGGCGAGTATTCATTTTTTGTGCGTAATAAGGAGGCACTTCCGGTGGGTCCAAGCTGACAGCGGGGGGAACGTTTTTGTCGTGAAATACGGTGGCCTGTTCGGTGGGTCCCAATAGTCAGGGGGAAACGATTTTTTTCGCAAAGTACTGGTGGCCTGTCCGTTGGGTCCCCGCTGTCAGGTGGAGGAATAATTATTTTCCGCGTAATAAGGAGGCACTTCCTTGCGGCTGCCGTGGACCTTGCTGTCAGCCTCTCCACGTAGAGTACTCTTCCTATGGAAGTCGGTCGTTGACCACATTGACAACACCACGCCGAGAGCACCACGGCGATGGATGACGGCGAGGCCTAGGAAGGGGACGACGCGGAGCCGGCAAGACGCGGCAGTGGATGCCCACGCAGAGAGGAGTACGAGCGTTCACTGGTTCAGCTGCGATGTGAGGCTGCCGTCGCCGCAGAATAACAGGGGGTGTGGGTGAGTGGAGGGATGGCCTGGCCAGTGGTGGGAGTAGTATGGGGGCAGTGAGGCCTCCGCAGTAGCACAGCCGGCCACGGGAGGCAGGAGCAGGCAGCACGACTGGCGCTGCAATGGGCGGCTGGACCAAGAAGACCAGAGGTTGAAGAAGCACTACGGCCGTTGGATGGACATCGTACGGTCACTGAAGCTAGAATCGTTTATATTGACTAAGTTGACAAAGCCCTTGGTACGCTCCACCTTAGTAGGCCCACAGGTCAGCCTCCGAAACAGTGCACCCCAGATGTCAGGGGGAGGAATCATTTTTTGGGCGGCCGAAGCTAAGAATATCCGAGATTGAAGAAGAAGCACGACATCCGTTGGATATACATCCAACGGCCACTGCTGCTAGAACCGTGTGTTGACTATAATAAGTTGACAAAGCCTTGCATACACGTCAACTTATTTTTTTAGGGGACGCGTCACTTAGTAGGCCCACAAGTGTGTGGCAGAGAACTTATAGCCCATTTGCGTTTTGTAAGAATGTACAGCCCATTTTTGAATTCTAATGGAATTTACAACAGCCCATTTACAATTTGTTAAAAGTACAACCCATTTTCTAGCTAGGACAACGATTAATAATTTCAACAAACCGTTGAATAGAGAATTCAATAAAATTTCCCACATTTTGATGGGATCCGAAATATTTTTATCCCGAAATTTCTAGTTAGATTAAATATAAATTTGTATTACGTAAAAATCAACGAAACATTGCGCGCGCAACAATGAAAATTTAAGATTTTCAAAATCCATAAATAATATTTTATAAACTAATTTCGTGTTTGGTGCCTTTTTTTATAGTTACTGCCCAGTTTTTATAATTACATGCCATTTATTTTTTTAAAGCCCATTTTCCTGTTAAGCCTAATGCATCCCTCCTAGGAAAGATTTGCAGCCCTGCGGGGCGGAGAATAACAAGTTGACCTTGCCTGGGTATTCCTCAAAAAGACGTATATCTTGAAAAAAATAGTATCTGGGCTGGATATCTGGCCTGGGCTAGACGAGCCACAATCCGCCCAGTTAATACCCTGCTCTCCTCTGAACAACAACGAAATCATCGCCAAGAAAAACTCTGCAGTGCTCACGCCTCAAAAACACAAATACTGCTCGAGCTGCTTGGTCCCAGCTGTCGGCCGCACCTTGTGCAATTCTCTCGTTTATATTGACTACATAGGTTGACAATGGTGTGGGACCGTGATGTCAGGAAACCAGGAGAAGGCAAAAAAAATATAGTTGTACATAATAAGGAGGCACTTGCATACGTATGACTATGTCCCTAGTGGGTCCCTACTGTCATCCAGTCAAAATAAAGTCATCTTCTGAATCCTCGTTTTCGTTGACGATGTTAACAATGCTCGGTGCCACGGCGAGCGCAACAACTCGAAGGACAACGGAGAGGGCCTCGCGGGCCCTACGGATGGTCTGATACAGCGCCCGCTGCTCATTCAGGAAGCCAGGATCATTGGACACCTATGAGCACCTTCGAGAAACTGAGACGGCATGAAACAGTAAGGCCGCGCTTGGGAGCTCTGGTTTATTTCAAACCTGTATTAACATACAAGTGTAATTTACTCGTCATTGGAAACAACGCGTAAAATACAAGCGTAATGAAACCGAGGGCCCGAGGTATGTAAGTAAAACCGGCGGGTTACACGTGTAATTTGGGAGACCAGTGTATATTTTACGAGCACTGCTATATGGACGACATTACCAGACGATACATGCACGACGTGCGTATCATGCCATCCATGGGCAAGGTTGAAACAAGTGTCAGTTTTACAAGCGGTTTTGGTTGGAAAACGACGATCCAATCACGGCCTAATATCATGAGTTGGTCGGAAGATCATATGGTTTCACGTCTAACATACCCGACTTGTCGTATAGGCTATGAATGAAACATCAGATGATGAACTTCTTAAGCACGGAAACAACAGAAGAGGATGATCTTCTTAACAAGCAAATCACTGGCATTAGATCGACATGCAAAACAATACAAAGCATTATTCTCAGGAGGCACGGTGAACAGCTCGTGCTGCCGCATGCCATAACATTCCAAGCTCAACTTTGCAATCAAACACAAGGCCTGGCATTACATAGACAATATTCAAAACAAACTCTTAACACAGGAATATCTCAGCAGAGTAACTATTTACTTCTAAACTGAACACATGAATAGGAAAAAACACTCGACGCTGCTCACAGCAAGGGCGTCCCACTCAAAAATATCAAATGCATGTCTTCTGGCTAACATCAATGAGCAAATTTTGACAAGGTTTTCCAATTCCAATATATTAAACTAACGTCTTCTTGCTAACATCAATGATTAAACTTTAACAAGCTCTTCCCATTCAAAATATGTAATGCCTATGATCATGGAGTCCTGTCGTAGCTTCTTGTACTTGATTGGGCACTTTTTACCCAGGGCACTCCACGTGTTGTTAAATTGCCAATGGTCTCTGCAGACTAGTCATGTCACCGGTGTCTAATAATACTCTGTAAAGCTTCTTGGTCATTCCTTCTGTAATGTAGCGCAAACAGTGACTGGTTCTTTCTGCAAAGTAGAACGACCAACTAGACCCAGTAATGCAGCAGTTTGCCTTGGACACATTGGCTCCTTTTGTGTAGTTCAACTAAAATCAAAGTCGGAATAAAACCGAGCTTTAATTTTGATATCCCTGTAAGCAACAATAGGTATAAGGGAAACAATTACTGAGAAATAACGGTTGATGACTTGTACTCCCAGAAGAAAAGCATCTACTGATCTACTTTATCTTAATGGGAAACAAAGCATGAGAGTAGCAATTCTCCATTAGTGTGATTCATTCATATTGACCGAGACATTATCTTAACAATGCCTTGTTTCATTATGTATAAAGAATGACAAAGCAGAAAAGTACCATTCCTAAAACAATGCAACTGATTCATTTTAACAGAGACATTATCTTAACAATACCTTGGTTAAACATGTAGAAAGAACTACAAAGCAGTATAGTACCATTCCTAACAAGTGTTGTAGTTTTGAACTAAGATTCAGTAGTTAATTAACTCTGAGAGTGGCATTGCTTAATTTTACCAGCAGCATTAGATTAACGAAAAGCATAAACAGTTCCAGGGGAGAGTGGGCGCAACAACAGTATGTGCTTCCATCTACTTATAAAGGGGGTGATGCAGAGTTTGTTGTAACAAAGCAACAAGCATCATGTCTGGGTTGGTCCCATTTTTGTTCACTACTTAATGGGAAAAGACAGCAATACAATAGCTTGAATTCAACATTTATTTAAAACAATACCAATACAAGTAGCACAACATCTCAAAGCACACTGCACAATCATGTGGATGAAGGCCTGTACTGACCTTTCATAAGACGGACAAGATAAAATACGAATCTTCCAACACGAATAGGAAATCCAATCTCGTTTTGTGCAGTTGCACTAAAATCAAGCAAAGTGTTTCGCGTAGCGAAGCAAAATGCCGCAATAGCAACAAGTTGAATAGATATCCCTGTTTAAACAGAGGCAAAAAGAAATCAATTACTGGTTAATAAAGGAGGATGAAACATGCGGCCACAAAAATGGTAATCCCGCCAATCCCTAACAAGTGTTGCAGTTTGAAAATAAGATTCAGTAGTTAATTCTGAGAGTGTCATCAATTACTGGCTTATAAAGGGGGTGATGCTGAATTTGTTGTAACAAAGCAACAAGCATCATGTCTGGGTTGGTCCCATTTTTGTTCACTACTTAATGGGAAAAGACAGCAATACAATAGCTTCAATTCAACATTTATTTAAAACAGTACCAAAACAAGTAGCACAACATCTCAAAGCACACTGCACATCATGTGGCTAAGACCAAGATTTGAAACAACTCGCCATGAAGACTAGAAACAAATCTCGATATCCTTTTGTGCAATTCCAACAAAATTAAGCAAAGTCACCGGTGTGACATTCAAGTTGAACTGCACAAAACACTCTTAAAACATAAGTGTTTCGAGTAGCGAAGCAAAATGTCGCAATAGCAACAAGTTGAATCGATACCCCTATTTTAACAGAGGCAAAAAGGAAACAATAACTTGCCGATAAAGGAGGATGAAACAAACGGTGACAGAAAGAAGCATCTAACTTATCTTGGATGGAAAACAAAGTAGGACAGTAGCATTTCTAAAATGGTTGCATTGATTTAGATTAACAGAGACATTCTCTTGAAACAACATTCGTTAAAAAATGTAATTTTACTTTTAACAGTGGCATTGCTTCAATTTTCCGGCGGCACTCTTAGATTAACAATAGCAAAATAGCTGTATGGGACATGCCAGCACCATGTGCGTCCACACGTATAAATGGGTGATGCAGAGTATGTAGCCAAGCAGCATATATGCGCTGGTCCCATATTTGTTCTCTTTGAACCTTCTTCCTATGTGAGGGCAGCAAATCTAGTCCTGCACAAACTACCCGACCCCCAGTTTCTTTCCCTTTTCAACAAAGAGATCGGTTCCTTACAGATGTGTGTACTGGGTTACCCCCCCCTTTCCCTTTTCGACCTACAAAGCGGCTGGATAGCCAGTCTGTAGTACTTTCCGCCCCTCCTTTCCTCATCGAACCACGTCCTAGATTCTTGCTCCAGCCCACCGCACCCTTCTTTCCTCTTTGAACCAAGACCTAGATTCGACTACAGATCGAAAAAGATCCACATGCAGCTAGAGCAACGACGGTTTCAAAGAAACTTATACCTTAGGGTCATCGAGATGTGGCAAGGCGTGCGGCGGGAGGCCAGATCTTCCCACACTACGTACGGCAGCGAGGAAGAAGGGGTCGGTGGCCCTCCCGCATAGGCGCTGGGTGAAAGAGAACAGCGCAGCCGGCAGTAGATTGCCTCCCTCGCCGAAGGCGATAGAGTGAACGCTTCACCATCTCCCCTTCCCGGTGCGACGGGATACGAACGCCTCCTTCACCAGCTGTGATGGGGGAGAGAGAGACAAGAGGCCAACGCAGTCTTGTTTAGATCTGGTGAAGAGAGGGTGAGAGACTATGAATATAGCAAACCCTAGCAAATGAACGCCGAGCCTCCAGCATGTAACATATATGTAGTGCGGCAAGCGTGTGGAGAGTGCAAACCCTAGCGAACAAGTGCTGAGGCTCCCGCTTATATATATATATACTACTGTAGTATGGACTGAGCTCCGGTGCCTTCACTGCACCTGCTTTTGGCTGTATGACAGGTGAGCCAACCACATTTTGGGCCCACCTGCCATAAATCCAAAGGCAGGTGCACTAAGTCAATGAAGCTGCGTCCATATAGAACTCTCGTGTATACAACTAATATATAGTGGAGTGGTTTTCTTATTCTCTCCATAAAAATCATTTTAAATTGTGTAAGTATGAAACAAAACTCTTTATTTAATGTACAGTGAAGAAAACTAGTACTACTTCCAATGAACTAACGATCCATGCCCACGCGTCCTGGTCGCACTTCCTGTCCTTCACGTGTGGTACACTACCCTCCCTTAAGTGAACAACCACACATGCGCCAAATTATCGGAAACGTGTGAGAGTGTGTATAAATAAAGATTTTTAATTTCAATTATCGAAAAGGTTTGAGAGTATTACAAAGTTTGACTTCAGTCAAATCTAATATGTGGAGTAAATAAAAATGGAGGGCTACTACGTCCATCCAGGTTTTTAGTCCACACCATTTTTTAAATCAAAGTTAATAGCTAGACAAATAAAATTACAGGGGAGCTGGCGACAAAGTTGTGAGAAGGCTTAGAAATCAATACAAAACTTATGCTCTTAGTACCAATGGCGATCCTTCTTCGAGGAAACATTTGGTTCATAGCCAATTGTGTCATAAAATTGCACCACCGTGAAAGACGACTGTGTCTCCAACACAACCAAGGTGAAGTGACGAAGGATATCATCTTTGTGCGTAACAAGCAAAGAGCACAGATTGAAGACAGCTTGTTTTTCATTGAAAATCGATCAGCTTCACCAGCCGACGCAACCATGAGGCGCAACCATGAGCATCGATAGGTCATCATGGTGATGCATCATCCATTTGGCATCAAGTTGGGGTGAGGCACCTATGAAGTTCAACAAATCCTCACTGTGGTCTGTTTCTTCTTAGTAATCAAGCTCGAGGAAGGAAGAACCACGTGGTAGAGGACAGTGAGGCGGAACAACAATGGCCATCCAATTTTGTGCAGTTCCAGTAAAATTGAGGAAGACATGCCCGGCTATGGAGACACGCATCGCTGTTTCCAAAAATATAAAAAAGGGTTAGCAACGACATGTCAATTGTCAATAAGAATTAATGAAAAGTACACCAACAAACAGAAGCATCATAATTATCTTGATGGGAACTAAACTAGGATACCCGAGAAAAAAGCATTTCTTCATTTAACCAGTGATAGTACTACCACCGTATGGACAATGAGCGCACAACCACCATGTACTTTTTGTCGAAACAACATGTATAACTCCACCGAGGCATAAATCAGGACAACTTTTCGAGTGGCATTTCCTCTATAATAGTACTAGTAGGTGATGTTGGACCAGCCGACGAACCCTAGCTACTATGCATGGGGAGCTAGGGAGTAGTCGCATAGAAGAAAACCCGCACGCAGCGACCTGGGGAGCTGGACCAGTACAAGAAGTTATACCTCAGGTGGGCGAGATGTCGTTTAGTCGGGCGGGCGGGATCTACCCACACGACGGCAGCGAACAAGGGCGCGGAGGATCTTCGTCCGCGCCAGCGCCGACTCCGAGAGGACGGTCCTCCGTCGCCGACAGCGACAACGACAACGTCAACGCTGCACCTCCTCACCTCCCGCAGCGGACGGGATTCGGCCTGATCTGTGACCACCAGTGAGGAGAGAGATAGAGTGGACACTGTCATCTTGTTTTGATATGGAGAGGGTGAGAGAGCGTGACGCGAGAAACTCTATCAAACAAGAGGCCCTAATGGAGTAAAAAAATCTCTCCATAGCAGTGGTTTTAAATAGAATACGCGCGTTCCCGGAAAAAAAGAAACGAAAACTGGCGGACAATTTTTTAAGGGTCTGTCTAGGACATGTCACATCTAAGTTGATGTCCACTCTGTTTGTGGTCTATTTTTTTCCTAGTTTTTCTTGTTTCTTGTTGCTACATTATATACTTGTGGGAGCTTAGATGTGATATCCTTAAATAACATCTAGATGTGAATTAGACAAACTGATTTTCTAACGTACCAAGAAAGAAAACTCGATCAAAAACACGCCCTCACTTCTAGGTCGCGAGAGTCGTCGTGCACACACACATAGACATACACATGCATATCCGTGTTTACGTAAAATTCCATTTCCATCTCCATCTCCAATCATATTTGTCCAACTAGCACATTATTTATGTTGCTAATTATATATGCAGCAATATTAACGTACATCATCTCTTATTTACGCACGTCCGGACCGCTGCCACGGCCGGTCCTGACCAACCCGAACCCTCTTTTTCACCCGCGCATGGTTCCCGCCCGAAACGGTCAGTGCCGCATTCATGCCCGGCAGAGCACACGCGACCTCTCACTGGCGCCGACATTGAAGCGGCGCGCCGGTCGAGAGAGCATCCCCCGCGCCATCCATCGACAAGCAGGCGGGAAAGTTATCGTATACTCGGTTTGCGGTGAGTGGCATGCCTAGCGACCATGTGGGGTCGAGCCGTGGAGGAGGGCGAGACACGAACATGACAGACGTGATTTAAATGTTGGTTTTGCTGGATGGCGTGATCCAATTGGTTTCTCTCCGTTTCCATTTTTTCACCGGAAAAACGGAAACTTTCCACTCCATTTTCATTCCTATTCCAAGGTTGCCCCGTTACAACATTCCATCAAATACAAAGGAAAACTAACACGCATGCTGATGCATCTCAATGATTCACAGATCATAGCCAATATTTACTTCACAACTAAAGAAAAAAGTTGTGAGAGCGTGTACGAAAGAAAAACTACTGATGGGGTCACTACGACTTAAACCCTAAACCATAAACATGATTTAATTTCCTGGCCAGGTAGAACCTGTCGAAGGAAAGACGGCTGGCACCCTCGGATCATACGATGCTTTTGTGCAGTTCCACTAAAATCGACCTGAGCATCCCTGATGGCAAAGATTTTGAAGAAGTGTGATTAGAATAATAGTACTGGCACTAGTTCATGAGACATAAACTCATCACAAGTAGAAGCCGGTAGAAGTAGAGAAAGATCGACATGGAGATGGAGCTACGGCAGTGGAGCAAGCCGGCTCCAAAAGGAAGATGGACGTACCTGGGACATCGGGTTGTAGCTAGAAGGGCGGTTGGGACGCGGCATCGGCCCATACCTTGGTGACCCCCGATTGGGACGCACCGACTGTGGGTTTTCTCCCTCGCCGATGTCGACCGCGTCTACGCAGAACATTGTTCCCTTCCCCCAGTTGCGGGATCAGGCCCGTCGTTCTATGCTTGTGAAGAGAGCAACCTAAGCAAGCAGGCTTGTAGCTTAGGCTCCTGCTAGTGTATATATAGTGGTTTTCTTTTTCTCTCCATATCAACCATTTTATATTGCGTACGTGTCATTCAAGAGTGAAATGATGGTTGCTTCTTCCGACTAACTTACTGTGTGATTTGACTGCTCCTTAGTGGCCCCTACACGTACTCCCCCTACGTGTATGCAATAGTCACACGTACAAATGGACGCAAAAACACGTGCGACGCCCTAATGCATGCATGTCTGAGCACACGATGGAACACACACGGTCAAGCTAAAGTGCTCGTCCTAAGAATGCTTATATATGAATAAAGCTCTATCATTTACCCGCAAAAAAGATTAAGCCATATTAACCGGAAAGGAGGGAGTATGGACTAGCACTACCTTTTGGTGTGTCCCGTCAACTCGCAGAACGAGGAGAAGCTTGGAGGACAAGGTGAAGCTCGCTTACGCCTTTTGACTAATGCAACCTACCCTCGGTGGACATGCGTCAGTCCATTCGGTGTCAGATTGTCAGAGGCATACACTGTAGTACCCAACATGCGGAGTATCATCATTGTTCGACTTCATGAAGAGGCGAAGAGCCAAGCGCAGTAGTATGAGGAGTACTACTACTAGAACCACATGGTGGAGTGTCTGTACTCTTATTTTTTATCTCTGATAAAGTACACATTTATTCCGGAGAAGGGCGGAAAACGGCAGCCCAACATGTAATGAATGATATCGATCAACCAACCATGCTCGAATATATCTTGGCCTCCGTGCGAGCCCGTCTGTGTGTTCTCGCTCCTCGTCTCTCTCAAGGAACGGCGGGTTGGCTCTTTGCCTTCAATTGAGATCGGTTTGCTCACACTCCTGTCCCACATGTCAGTGATATGCCAAGAGGAGGTGCGTTGACCGACTGGCCATACACGTACTTGGTTTTGCACCTTCATACTACTCCCTTCGTCACAGTTTACAGGGGGCGCTTCATTATGATGCATTTCTCTCAATGCATTTCCACCACCAAAGAGACTTTAGACACGTTTGGTTTAATGCTCAATTAATTAGGGCGTGGTAACCGCAATCAAGTCCACAATTTTCTCTCCATGTACTGTACTACTACAGAGTGGAGTAAGTGCATGCATGTGTGTACCCGGGGTGGAAGCACTGCATGCATGTGTGTACGCATTATTCCCTCTAGTAATAGACGCCGTGCTATAACTACCAATGCTATTTTTCAGGCGGATCGCTAGTCGCCTTGGTCCCACAGATTTTTTCTTTTTTCTGAAGCACGCTGTATAAACAGTGAAGGATGGAGTAGTATGAGCGGATTCAAAGAAGAGCGTATTGATGGTGCTTCTTCAGAGCAACTTACAGTGGGAAAGGTGGGGCTTACGATTTGACTGCTCATTACTCACTATTAATGCGGCGCAACGACCGGGCTGAGTCTCCCATGCGGTTGTGCACTACCCCCTCGGTTCTTAAATATACTCCGTAGTATTTGTCTTTCTAGAGATTTCAACGAGTGACTACTCAAATATTTGTCTTTTTAGAGATTTCAAATGGACTTGCACATAAGGATGTATATAGACATATTTTAGAGTGTAGATTCACTCATTTTTCTCTGTATGTAGTCACTTGTTGAAATCTCTAGAAAGACGAATAGAATATTTAGGAACGGAGGGAGTACACATACGAAGCAAAATGAGTGAATCTACACTCTAAAATATGCCCATTTGAAATTTGTAAAAGACAAATATTTAGGAACGAAGGAGTATAATTTTGTGCATGGCACATGGACCCGGATGATGAAGAGGCTTCTGGCAATGCTATCAAGCTTCCATCATTTGTTTACATAATAGACGTACTATACAAATAATTTTCCAGCAACGTGAAATTGTACAATGGTGTGAGCTTTCAGCTTTTGTTTCGCGTGTCTTGCCATCGATGCTCTTTCGGAAACAATAAAAAACTAACTTCCTTGCTAATGCATGTCAATTATTAGCATATCAGAGCTAATAATTACATCACAACTGCAGATAGAGTTGTGAGAAGGTGTTAAATTAAAATTGATCCATGCTTTCATTGGCAGCAACGTCCCCCCAGCTCTGTCTAAATCAACAAGGCATGTTTGGAAAAAAAGTAGCTGTCTGGAGCATGCAACATTCCGATCATTTTGTGCAGTTCCACTAAAATAGAGCTGAGCGTCCCTGTTCCAAAGATATTAAGTGTGATTACGATAATAGAGGACTGTTGATGAAACAATAAACACACAAATAGAAGCCGGTCACCTTTGCAGTCTCTCTTAAGACTAACTAGTTGGAGAAGATTAGGCTTGGAGTTGGATGAGGAGGATAGAGCAAAACCAATCTCCCTTTGTGCAGTCGCACTGAAATGTAGAGACGTTGCCTGTGTGACATTTTAGTACAACTGCACAAAACACTCTTAAGAAAAATGATTTGTTTAGTTCACCAAAAGGTCGCAATAGCAACGAGGTGAAATGGATAGCCTTGTTTGCAAAAAATAGGTAGAAAGGAAACACTTACTAGCCAATAATAGTTGATGACACATGTGACGACCAAAAAGAAGCATATTCCTTGTCCTAAGGGAAGATAACAACACGGTTGTGTTTGTATAAAACGGTGTGAGGACGAGAATGCAGTATGGAAAGTACGCCGAACGAGCTACGTTTTGGGCAAAGAACTATGGAAGATCCACATGCAGCGACGTGGGAAGACGGGCAGTGGAGCAAGGCTGGAGGGGATACTTGGAGGTCGTCGGTATGTAACTAGGTGAGCGGCGGCGGGCAGAATCTGCGAGCAGGTGGCATAGGCCCTGCCGCGCTGGAGCTTGGTCAGAGAGAACGATGTGTACCGCAGATCGGGACGTGTTGCCTCGGCGCCGTCGAACGGAGAAATGATGTACTTCCTCCCTTTCCCCCGGCGGACGGGATGCGGCCGGATCAGTGACCAACGGTGAGAGAGAGAGAGGCCACCGCACTCCCTTTCCCCCGGCGGACGGGATGCGGACGGCTCATTGACCAACGGTGAGAGAGAGAGAGAGAGGCCACCGCAGCCTTGTGTGAGATACTCTGAAGAGTGACAAACTAGGCATGCAGGCTCCATTGTATATAGTGAGCGGACTACCTTTTTCTCCATAAAAATCATTTTATATTCTGTGTATGTGCCATTGAGCGCTATAACTTTATTTAAAAATAACACGACAACGCGTCAAGTCGAACTTTGTTTCATGCACGCGTGCTACACGACCTCCCTAGGTAAACAACCGCTATAGGCGTTCAAATTAGCACGTGGGCTGCCATTTCGTAAAGAAATGAGCTCCACCGTGTACCCACGCGGGTGTGGCTGGGCACGAAGCGTGAGTACATGCACGGTGCACCTATTCTCTTCTTGTATACGTACACCACCTACGTGGGGTTGTGTGAGAGTTTTTTTGGGGGGGGGGGGGTCAATCAAAAAATGTAACATATGCAATGTGTGTGAAATAGAGTCCTGGTATAACATATATATAGAGGGGGCGATCCACGAGAAGAGACTGGAGGTATCATCGGCTTGAGGTGTCCATAGAATCGAAGAGAGGGATGATGTGTGTGTGTGTGTGCGCGCGCGATCGATATAGAGTGCCATCGAATTTGTGTGTGCCCATGTCAAAGATATAGAGTGGCTGGCCTACTAGAACGTGAGATGGGACATGTGCAGTTTGTCTCTGTGGCACGGATACCTACCTGCAGCGCTCGACTATCGGTGTGTGGTGGGGGAAGAGGGAGGCCCAATTAACTATAGAGGTACAACGGCTGGTATATGTGTGGAGGAGGAGACATGCCTACCTCATGTATTAAGGAGATCGATCTTCCTCATGTATTAAGGGAGATCGATCGACATCCATGCATATGTGCAGGAGAGGAATAAGGTTGGGAGAGAGACAGAGCTAGAGTGTTGGAGGGGGTGGTACTGGAGTTGCTTCTAACAAATGGTGGGATAGGCTTGCTAGACAAACGGAGGGCACGCCCGCAATATCAATAAGAGAGGAGATGGTTGCTTGTTGTCTGTGCACGTGCGTGTGAGAGACGGGTTAGGAGGCATGCACGAATGATGAAGGGGGACGATGTGGCTGTGGTAAGCAGACGTAACTACATAGGAAGATCAATCGCCCTTTGTTAGAGAAAGGAGAGACATAACTTGTGAGGTACGTCGATCGATGGGGGGGTAGTTAAAGTCGATCTAGGTATATGTTGGGAGATCGATCGGTATACATGCATGTGTGTATTAGAAGCAAATGAGGCACGAGGAGAAGGATAGATAGAGAGGGATGCATGTAGGAGGTGGTACGAGAGGCATACTATATCGAGGGGGGAGGAGTGTACGAGTACGAGAACGATGAAAAGAGTGGTGGGAGTGAGGCATGGACGGTGACAAGAGAAGAGGGGAAGCTTGTGTTTGTACTAGGCACACCTGGCTAGAGAGGCATATCGATCGATGTGTGCCATAAAGAAGGAGCTGGGGGGCCTACACACACCGTGGGTGAACGACCTAAAGTGAAAAGACGAATTTGCACGATGGAGCTAGAGAATGCTGAGGGAGGGTGAGAGGGATGCGGGCGTGTGCATGCACAAGAGAAAGTTAGCGCTAGCTACAAAGGTAAGAGGGTTGTGTGGGTGTAAAAGACGAATAGAGATCATATATACTTCATTATAAAAAGCGAATTCAGATATTTGAAGAATTTATCATAGTGTTTCAAACCGACGCATGTGTGAATATATATAACGGTGATACACATGGTGTGGTAATGAACATGTTATACTGCATTTAATATATTTTATCTCCACTCTTATAAAAAACGGAGTTATTGATGATGGTGTGCCTGCCATCCTGCATTATATGCCGTCCGATTTATATCTGGCGGGTAGCAAGGAAACTATGATGGTTGAAGTTGGCAACAATCATGATTGTAGATTCTTATTGAAATAGAGAAACGAATTCAAATTTAGTTCGAATTGCAGCGGTAGTATAGACATTTGGAATGCAATAAATGTTGGTATGAGTAGGTTACATGCATTATACAGCAAGCGAAAAAATATTAATCGGACATAACATGGATTCATACTACCTCCTTCCATCTATATAGGGCGTAATGAGATTTTTAAGACCGCCTTTGACTATTGACAAGATTAATAGTACATGACATGCACAATGTGAAAATTATATCATTGAAAGAACCTTTCACAGACGAATTTAACGGTGTGCTTTGTGTAAGTTGCATGTCATATATCATTGCTCTAATATTTGGTCAAAGTTAGCATCGAAAAACGCATTAGGCCCTATATACATGGAAGGAGGGAGTAGCTTTGAATAACATCTGTATATTAAAACTGTAACATCCCAAAATTCTAAATTTCAGAATGTTATAATAAATAGAGAGATTTGATTGATTGTTTGATTGACTGTCTGAAAGTGAGTGAATTCAAAACTTTTTTAAAGTTAAATGAGAGGGAATAAAAGGACTTTCCCAAACTTTCATCTTTGCTTTCTGATCTCCATGAATTCAAATTCTTTTCAAATGCAAAACCCTTGAGCGAAGATGATATGATTTCTTCCATTTAATTAAATGAAAGGGTATTTGAAAATATTTGAATTTCATTTGGAAATATTTCAATTCTGAAACTTCATGCTACTCAATGATTTTCACGAGAGAAGATAAAATGACTTTTTCAAAACATATGAAATATGAGTTGGGAGTTTAAAAGGATCAAATTCAATGTCCTTTTGAAATTATTTTTCAGTTCAGAGTTATATGGGTTTTATTCAAATTATTTTTTCTCGAAAAATAAAATATATGGAAAATAGGGTAACATGATCCCCTACATCAGAAAATTAGAGAGCGATAAATTTGAAATCATTTTGGTATTTTTAAAATGATTTTTATTGAATTTTATTAGAGCAGTAGCACTCTTTGCTTTATTTGTATTTGTGCGGATCTTATTTGACGTTAGAAAAATGTTCACGTTGTAGATAATCTTTTTCTGAAAATTTTGATATATTATATGCCTATATAATATTTTTGTTATTATTATTTTGTTTGTCAGAGAACATGTTTTAAAAAAACTCCCGCCGACTGGGCCGGCCCAGCTCCCAGCCAGGCCCAGGCCCAAGCCGCCACCGTCTTCCTCCCGTGTGCGACCGGGACTCCTTCCGGAGTCCGGCGCCGCCACGCCGCCGGGGCACCCCTTGCCCAAGGCAGGTCTCGCCCCCGGGCCTTTATAAGGGGCCGGACCCCGACCCCTCTCGCTACTCGCGCCGTCGCCCCCTCCCGCATCTCGCTGCGATGCCCCGCATCTCGCCGCCACCGCCGCAGTGCCTCGCCATCGTGCCGCTCGCTGCTGCCGCAGCACCCCGCCGCCCACGCCGCCGCTCGCCGCTGCCCGCGTCGCTGTTGCCCGCCGCGCCGGAGCACGCCGCCCTCGCCGGAGCCGCCGCTCCGCCGATCCAAAACCGCCACCATCGGTTTATTTCCTTGAACCGGTGCAAAACCGTTAACCCGGCCGGTTTTATTTATTAGGTTGGTTTTTACTTATTTAGATCGGCATATTTTCTAGGTTAATTTAATTAGTGAACGTTTGCTGTTTAGGTTCTGGAGCGAACGGTTTTCGTTCTTTAGCTTCCCGTAGTGAACGTTCCTTCTTTAAGTCTTTCTTTTTACTTTTTTATTTTCTATCCAGGGACCTATTTGTAGTACTTCTTTTACAAATTAGTCCTTCTGTTTCAAACGACCACATCTTTTTGCTCGTTAGTCCAAATCCAACGAAACCAACGCCCACTTCTTCGTTATGATATCCTCTATCCAGTAAAACAACTTAAGCTTGTTTTTGAAATTTTAAAATTTGAATTAGATCAGATTTAGATTCAAACTTCGTTTGATCGTAACTTGAGTTTCATAGCTTCGTTTGAGTTTATTATTTTTGCAAGTCGAAGCACTTGACCTAAACTTTCTGATAAGGCCGAATTCACATAATTTTGGTACTGTTAGAAATTGTTTTATGTTGCAAGAGTTATTTTCTTGGTTTTGAAGTTTTCTGAATCATCTTCATTGATCTTTCTGATCTTTTGAGTGATTGCTTATGTGTGGTTACTATTGCTTGCCTACGATAGATTGACCGGAGTGTGACGAGTAGAACTATCAAGAGTTATGAGTACGAATCATCTTCATCAACATTGCAGGCAAGTAACACTTTGATCATACCTCTTTACTACCTAGTTTTATTGCATTAGATCAATCCTCAAACAATTGCATGAATAGGATCTGATTAATATGTTTGGCGACATTGAATATTTATTGACCTTTAGAAGACCAAACCCCTGTTTTATACCAACGTTAGATGCGACGTTTGTGAGCTGTCCTTTGTTTGATGTTTTTCCGACAGCCACAAATAAAAATCTGTCTTTTCAAAACTATTGTTTGTATTGTGTGCATCCCTCTCTATCTCTCTTATCTCACCCCAAACCCACATGGACCCAATAGAGGATGAATGGAGATGAGCTTGTATTTTCTGGACCGAAGAGTCAGTTGGAGATAGACCGATGGATTCAGAACATGGAGGATCACATGGAGAACAACCATATAGCCGGAAATGATATGACCAAGCATGCTCTACAGTGCTTTGAAAGCGGTGCTGCTACTTGGTGGAGGATGTACGAAACCATCAATGGATGGCAAAGAGTAACCACTTGGAAAGAATTTAAGTTGACTTTGTCAAAGTCTCGGTTTGTGTCCCAGAAGTTGAAGCCTTATGGAAATGATATGAAGAAGCATTGTGCATGCAAGCTTTGTGGAGAAATAGGACAAAGCCATAAAGAACACAAGGATGAATGCCCTAATTGTGAAGGAAGTCACCCAGCTGAAGAATGCCCAACTAGGCAAATCACTTGTTTCTTGTGTGAAGGGACTACCCACTACCCTGCTCAGTGTCACATTTACCCCATGGTACAAAGAACCGTAAAACAGAAGAAAGAAACAATGAAAGGAGCCCTCATGGAAATTTTAGAAGAACCAATGATGGAGGAAGAGGTGGAGGACACACCTAAAGAAGAAGCAATTAGACCCTGCACCAAGTCAGGCTATTCATGTGGAGAAGAAGGGACACATCTCCTAGATTTTTCTGAATGGGGATCTAGTAGAATTCCCGACGGATGAAGTAGAGTATGACCCACAGGAAATAGAAGCCCTGATTGGAACAGAAAAGTCCAGAAAGAGAAGTAGATTTGATTCCAGGAAGGATCTGAGTCATATCACCTGTTATAGGTGCAAGGAGTCAGGGCACTACCTTAGCAATTGCCGAAAAAGGAAGCCAAGGACCCAAGGAGGCTATATAATCACAAGGAAACCTCAGGAGTTCTCAGAAGTAATATGTTTTCATTGTAATGAAGCAGAGCACTTTGCTAGGGATTGTCCCTAGGAGAAGGAGACTTGTGATAATTAGTTGTGAGAAGTATAGTAGTAGTAGTGAGAGCATTTTCTTTTATATTGAGGTGTTGAGTTGAGACATGTAATGGAAAAGCGAGAGATTGTAATACTTTGAGAATCAATAAAGTTAGTATCGTGGGTACTATTTGGATTTTATGAGTTGTTACTCTATGAAGAAGGATTTTGACCATTTTTGTGGATATGAGAAATATGGTCTATGGGAGATTTGTGCATTTCAAGGGTGGTAGTACCCTGTAAGAACCCTTGACCCCTGGAAAAGATAAGGATATTCCACTGAGTGGATTTCAGACAAAATAAGTGGGAGATTTGTCTCGATATGTGTGATACCCCAAGAGTACGTGGGATGAAGTTGGAGACCGTCAGTTGTTTGGACCAAATGTGATCAAGGAGTCAGAAGAGAATGTTAAGGTGATTCGAGATAGATTGAAGGTAGCTCAGTCCAGGCAGAAGAGTTATGCAGACTCAAAAATGCAAGGAGGTAGTCTCGATATGTCTTCGTCTGTCCCCTCTGCGAGGAGTTAAACGATGGGAGTTAAGGGAAAGTTATCCCCGAGATTTGTAGGACTATACCGAGTTTTGGAGCGTATGGGAGAAGTGGCCAACAAGTTGGAGTCACCCGAAGGAATGTCAGGAGTTCATGATGTGTTTCACGTTTCCCAGTTGAAGAAGTGCCATGCAGAGATGGCCAATATTCCACTGTAAGGACGCTTGACCCTGGAAAGGATAATGATGTTCCACGAAGTGGAATATGGACTTCATAAGTATAAGTTTTTATCTCGGTATGTGGGATATACCACGAGGATGAAGAGATAAAATACTATTGGATATAAAGGAGGTATGATGTCGAAAATATGGATCAATGGAAACTCCATGATGAGTCTGAGTAATCAGGTCCTAGTTTGGTGCCAATAGAAGGAAGGAAGACAGTACAATTGGATGTATTTAAGAATACTTGGAAGTTGGAAGTTGGAATAATGATCAGTTGCCCGATGATAAGTTCAAGGACTACAAGTGATGAGATGGGCCATAACCCACAGGTCCCAGAACTTGACAAGAAGCAAGCACATTCCCGCTGAAGGAAAAACCCTATAAGAAGTTACGATTTTTATCGATAGATGGTTTTATAGGAGTTTACGCAAAACCTGAGAGTTGTGAAGGAACGATAGATGTTTGTCTGGCTTGCAGAATCTATGGATATATCCGAACTTGGTTCGTCGACAAGAGAAATTATGCAAATACTTGTGAGGATGACCGAGTGCTAGAATGCGAGATTCACTAAACCATGTACAGGGTAATGATTTGGGTGCGGGATGGATTGATCACCATACCGACTTACTCTTATTGTTCGCTTTGCTATATGGGATGCTAAATCTGAGTGACTTACCTATAGTAGAGAGACGACGATCAAACCTTGTTTGAACCTTAGAATGGTATAGCAATTTTTTCCCTTGTAAAAGGCAACTGTTGCCAATCGTAGGATATACGGTGAGGTTCAACCCAGACCCATTTCCTGCAGGAGAAACCATAATTGTTGACCACCCTGAGATATCGATAGATGTTTAGCTTTGGCGCCAAACCCGTCAGCTAAGAAGAGCCAGTCTCGGAATAATCTTACCAAGATGAAATGACACAAGTATTGAGGAAAAGGTTATGCCACTACCGGAAGAGCCCAGAGAAGGAATTTTCCGAGAATTTGGGAAGATTAGCCCCGTCAAGAATAAGAATGGAGTATATGAGCATTGATGGGACCGTAACGATGATTCTAAGGGTGGTAGCACCCCAGACCCCCTATAATGATCGATGGATTTTGAGAATACCCCAAACCTAACCTATTTTCTTTCTAGCCTCTCCGAATATCGAGGACGAGATTCATTTTAAGGGTGGTAGGTTTGTAACATCCCAAAATTCTAAATTTTGGAATGTTATAATAAATAGATAGATTTGATTGACTGTTTGATTGACTGTCTGAAAGTGAGAGAATTCAAAACTTTTTGAAAGTTAAATGAGAGGGAATAAAAGGACTTTCCCAAACTTTCATCTTTGCTTTCTGATCTCCATGAATTCAAATTCTTTTCAAATGCAAAACCCTTGAGCGAAGATGATATGATTTCTTCCATTTAATTAAATGAAAGGGTATTTGAAAATATTTGAATTTCATTTGGAAATATTTCAATCCTGAAACTTCATGCAACTCAATGATTTTCACGAGAGAAGATAAAATGACTTTTTCAAAACATATGAAATATGAGTTGGGAGTTTAAAAGGATCAAATTCAAGGTCCTTTTGAAATTATTTTTCAATTCGGAGTTATTTGGGTTTTATTCAAATTATTTTTTCTCCAAAAATAAAATATACGGAAAATAGGGTAACATGATCCCCTACATCAGAAAATTAGAGAGAAATAAATTTGAAATCATTTTGGTATTTTAAAATGATTTTACTGGATTTTATTAGAGCAGTAGCACTCTTTGCTTTATTTGTATTTGTGCGGATCTTATTTGACGTTAGAAAAATGTTCACGTTGTAGATAATCTTTTTCTGAAAATTTTGACATATTATATGCCTATATAATATTTTTGTTATTATTATTTTGTTTGTGAGAGAAAATGTTTAAAAGAAACTCCCGCTGACTGGGCCGACCCAGCTCCTAGCCAGGCCCAAGCCGCCACCATCTTCCTCCCGTGTGCGACCGGGAATCCTCCCAGAGTCCGACGCCGCCACGCCGCCGGGGCACCCCTTGCCCAAGGCAGGTCTCGCCCCCGGACCTTTATAAGGGGCCAGACCCCGACCCCTCTCGCTCCTCGCGCCGCCGCCCCTCCCGCATCTCGCCGCGCCGCCCCGCATCTCGCCGCTGCCGCACCCCGCAAATCCGCCGCCGCGCTGCTCGCTGCTACCGCACCACCCCGCCGCCCGCGCCGCCGTAGCCGCCGCTCGCCACTGCCCGCGTCGCCGTTGCTCGCCGCGCCGGAGCACGCCGCCCTCGCTGGAGCTGCCGGTCCGCCGATCCAAAACCGCCGCCGCTGGTTTATTTCCTTGAACCGGTGCAAAACCGTTAACCCGACTGGTTTTATTTCTTAGGTTGGTTTTTACTTATTTAGATCGGTTTATTTTCTAGGTTAATTTAATTAGTGAACGTTTGCTGTTTTAGGTTCTGGAGCAAATGGTTTTCGTTCTTTAGCTTCCCATAGTGAACGTTCGTTCGTTCTTTAAGTCTTTATTTTTTCTTTTTTTCCATCCAGGGACCTATTTGTAGTACTTCTTTTACAAATTAGTCCTTCTAACGACCACATCTTTTTTGCTCGTTAGTCCAAATCCAACGAAACCAACGCCCACTTCTTCGTTATGATATCCTCTATCCAGTAAAACAACTTAAACTTGTTTTTGAAATTTTAAAATTTGAATTAGATCAGATTTAGATTCAAACTTCGTTTGATCGTAATTTGAGTTTCATAGCTTCGTTTGAGTTTATTCTTTTTGCAAGTCGAAGCACTTGACCTAAACTTTCTGATAAGGCCGAATTCACATAATTTTGGTACTGTTAGAAATTGTCTTATGTTGCAAGAGTTATTTGCTTGGTTTTGAAGTTTTCTGAATCATCTTCATTGATCTTTCTGATCTTTTGAGTGATTGCTTATGTGTGGTTACTATTGCTTGCCTACGATAGATTGACCGGAGTGTGGCGAGTAGAACTATCAAGAGTTATGAGTGCGAATCATCTTCATCAACATTGCAGGCAAGTAACACTTTGATCATACCTCTTTACTACCTAGTTTTATTGCATTAGATCAATCCTCAAACAATTGCATGAATAGGATTTGATTAATATGTGGGTTTTGGGAAGTAGACGAGGTAGTACCTATTACCAGTGTTATTATCAAACCATTGGGAGTTACTTCTACGTTTTCTTATGCCATGCTATGCTAGTAGACGTGGATTGGGTGAGTGTATCCATGACAGATGTGAGATTGTTATTTAATGGTTTACTTAAGGTGGCATCTTTAATACACATCTGGGTGGATTGAGGCACCTAGGTATTCCAGCGATTGCCTGTTTTTCTTTATGGACCGCCACCCAGGCTCAAAGGGATCATAAGATTATTCATGCTAGAAACTTCCGTGTGCAGCCACAAGCTACTATGGGCTCTAGCATAGTTGATTAAGTCGTGCGAACTCTTATAGTGGTAGACTAGCAGATGTAGGGGAAAGTAGGTGTAACTGTCTACCCGATCGTAAGGTGCTAGCGCTTGTGAAAGACTATGTCTCGGTCATCCGTTTCTCAAACACCATGTAGTGCGACAATCCAACAGAGGAGATCGAGTCCTGTGGGGAAAAGTGCGCAAACCTCTGCAGAGTGTATAAACTAATCATGATTAGCCGTGTCCCCGGTTATGGACATCTTGAGTATCTGGTTCTTGGATTATCCTATTGATCTCATAACGTTACTTAAATAATTTGTTGGGTTATTGATGTTAATTTGGGATTGAGTTGGAGGAACCTTCTCAATATATTCAACCAACTTTGTAGTTAAATAAAATATATTCCTTTGTTGTAGGGAAAATTTGGCTTTTCGCAAAAACATTATAACCATAGAGCCTTTCCACCAGCCATATATGCATGTAGTGATAGCTATTATTCATCATTATCCTATGGTGTGAATTTACCAGTACATTCAATGTACTGACCCTTGTGGCTGCAACATCTCATGTTGCAGGATTATCTTACGACGAGTAAGTGATACGTTAGGGTTACGATTTCTACACTCGAATTTGCCGTTGGTGTTGATGGGAATCCACAACCTTGTTACTTCCGCTATTTGGATTGAGGTAATAATATTTTGCGTTACTTTATACATGTGATTTACCTCTGTTATAAATCCTCGAGTACTGTGTGTGTCAGCATACCGATCCAGGGATGACACTTAAGCACGGAGACTTCACCGTATGAGATTGGGTTGCTACGAGATGGTATCAGACCTCATGTTGACTGTAGGACGTGACCCTAGAAATTGGCAAGCCCATGGGAAAGATTTTCTCTACAACTTCATTTTCAAAAGATCTTTTACCTCTCCTCTCTTCTGAGCTTTTTCAAACATTCCCTTTTAGTGAGACCATACCCCTTTCCCCTTTTGACTACTCGAAGATACGACTGATGAGACCAGTCCAAGAAGTACAAGATATCGGACAACTAAGACCATTCGGAATGAAGAGGATTTTACCATACATTATGATAATGGAAACTACAGTGGTTGAAGACTCTAAAGACTAGGAGAATTTGAAGTCTTTGAAGAATTTCCAGATTTGTATGACCTAGTAAGACTCCCCTGATGGAACTTGACAGACTATGGAAGTTGTCAATACCTGAGATCAAGGTGTATCGGAGAAAGACCGGAGCATGGAGAATTAAAAACTCAAAGTTCTGTCAAGAAAACCCTAATGCAGGAGATATCAACTATGGAAGATAGCTCATGGCAATGACAAGGGCAGAAACACGGTTATTCGTGATGTCATCGCCACTGATACTATGGTCACCGAGCTGAGCTAAGCATGCATTTCTTCGGAAGGATTGGATGGTAGAAGGCTGATGGAGCATCTATCAGCAAAATATGAAGTTTTAACCTTAGCCGGTGTATCACCAGGATCTGGAGTAGTACATCAAGAATTTTAAGATGGAGCTCCAGGAAGCCGTATTAGACAAGGAAGCATTTTCTGAAGAACTCGGGACCTAAAAGCTGAAAGTAGCCAAGCTGGAGGAGCAAAACCTCGAGATACAGTAGATTCGTCAGGAACGGAAGGACCGTAGTGCCATGGTTCATGTCAAGGATGTTGAAACCCGGAAGTTTGGAACACAACTCCAAAAATATTAAAGGATGTCACGAGAGACTTCACGTCAATAGAGATGATATGGCAAAATAACTGGAGAAAGACAAGCATGATTGGAAGAAGCCATTGGAGGCATGAACAATACTTGAAGAGTTTGGCGACATTGAATATTTATTGACCTTTAGAAGACCAAACCCCTGTTTTATACCGACGTTAGATGCGACGTTTGTGAGCTGTCCTTTGTTTGATGTTTTTCCGACAGCCACAAATAAAAATCTGTCTTTTCAAAACTATTGTTTGTATTGTGTGCATCCCTCTCTATCTCTCTTATCTCACCCCAAACCCACATGGACCCAATAGAGGATGAATGGAGATGAGCTTGTATTTTCTGGACCGAAGAGTCAGTTGGAGATAGACCGATGGATTCAGAACATGGAGGATCACATGGAGAACAACCATATAGCCGGAAATGATATGACCAAGCATGCTCTACAGTGCTTTGAAAGCGGTGCTGCTACTTGGTGGAGGATGTACGAAACCATCAATGGATGGCAAAGAGTAACCACTTGGAAAGAATTTAAGTTGACTTTGTCAAAGTCTCGGTTTGTGTCCCAGAAGTTGAAGCCTTATGGAAATGATATGAAGAAGCATTGTGCATGCAAGCTTTGTGGAGAAATAGGACAAAGCCATAAAGAACACAAGGATGAATGCCCTAATTGTGAAGGAAGTCACCCAGCTGAAGAATGCCCAACTAGGCAAATCACTTGTTTCTTGTGTGAAGGGACTACCCACTACCCTGCTCAGTGTCACATTTACCCCATGGTACAAAGAACCGTAAAACAGAAGAAAGAAACAATGAAAGGAGCCCTCATGGAAATTTTAGAAGAACCAATGATGGAGGAAGAGGTGGAGGACACACCTAAAGAAGAAGCAATTAGACCCTGCACCAAGTCAGGCTATTCATGTGGAGAAGAAGGGACACATCTCCTAGATTTTTCTGAATGGGGATCTAGTAGAATTCCCGACGGATGAAGTAGAGTATGACCCATAGGAAATAGAAGCCCTGATTGGAACAGAAAAGTCCAGAAAGAGAAGTAGATTTGATTCCAGGAAGGATCTGAGTCATATCACCTGTTATAGGTGCAAGGAGTCAGGGCACTACCTTAGCAATTGCCGAAAAAGGAAGCCAAGGACCCAAGGAGGCTATATAATCACAAGGAAACCTCAGGAGTTCTCAGAAGTAATATGTTTTCGTTGTAATGAAGCAGAGCACTTTGCCAGGGATTGTCCCTAGGAGAAGGAGACTTGTGATAATTAGTTGTGAGAAGTATAGTAGTAGTAGTGAGAGCATTTTCTTTTATATTGAGGTGTTGACTTGAGACATGTAATGGAAAAGCGAGAGATTGTAATACTTTGAGAATCAATAAAGTTAGTATCGTGGGTACTATTTGGATTTTATGAGTTGTTACTCTATGAAGAAGGATTTTGACCATTTTTGTGGATATGAGAAATATGGTCTATGGGAGATTTGTGCATTTTAAGGGTGGTAGTACCCTGTAAGAACCCTTGACCCCTGGAAAAGATAAGGATATTCCACTGAGTGGATTTCAGACAAAATAAGTGGGAGATTTGTCTCGATATGTGTGATACCCCAAGAGTACGTGGGATGAAGTTGGAGACCGTCAGTTGTTTGGACCAAATGTGATCAAGGAGTCAGAAGAGAATGTTAAGGTGATTCGAGATAGATTGAAGGTAGCTCAGTCCAGGCAGAAGAGTTATGCAGACTCAAAAATGCAAGGAGGTAGTCTCGATATGTCTTCGTCTGTCCCCTCTGCGAGGAGTTAAACGATGGGAGTTAAGGGAAAGTTATCCCCGAGATTTGTAGGACTATACCGAGTTTTGGAGCGTATGGGAGAAGTGGCCAACAAGTTGGAGTCACCCGAAGGAATGTCAGGAGTTCATGATGTGTTTCACGTTTCCCAGTTGAAGAAGTGCCATGCAGAGATGGCCAATATTCCACTGTAAGGACGCTTGACCCTGGAAAGGATAATGATGTTCCACGAAGTGGAATATGGACTTCATAAGTATAAGTTTTTATCTCGGTATGTGGGATATACCACGAGGATGAAGAGATAAAATACTATTGGATATAAAGGAGGTATGATGTCGAAAATATGGATCAATGGAAACTCCATGATGAGTCTGAGTAATCAGGTCCTAGTTTGGTGCCAATAGAAGGAAGGAAGACAGTACAATTGGATGTATTTAAGAATACTTGGAAGTTGGAAGTTGGAATAATGATCAGTTGCCCGATGATAAGTTCAAGGACTACAAGTGATGAGATGGGCCATAACCCACAGGTCCCAGAACTTGACAAGAAGCAAGCACATTCCCGCTGAAGGAAAAACCCTATAAGAAGTTACGATTTTTATCGATAGATGGTTTTATAGGAGTTTACGCAAAACCTGAGAGTTGTGAAGGAACGATAGATGTTTGTCTGGCTTGCAGAATCTATGGATATATCCGAACTTGGTTCGTCGACAAGAGAAATTATGCAAATACTTGTGAGGATGACCGAGTGCTAGAATGCGAGATTCACTAAACCATGTACAGGGTAATGATTTGGGTGCGGGATGGATTGATCACCATACCGACTTACTCTTATTGTTCGCTTTGCTATATGGGATGCTAAATCTGAGTGACTTACCTATAGTAGAGAGACGACGATCAAACCTTGTTTGAACCTTAGAATGGTATAGCAATTTTTTCCCTTGTAAAAGGCAACTGTTGCCAATCGTAGGATATACGGTGAGGTTCAACCCAGACCCATTTCCTGCAGGAGAAACCATAATTGTTGACCACCCTGAGATATCGATAGATGTTTAGCTTTGGCGCCAAACCCGTCAGCTAAGAAGAGCCAGTCTCGGAATAATCTTACCAAGATGAAATGACACAAGTATTGAGGAAAAGGTTATGCCACTACCGGAAGAGCCCAGAGAAGGAATTTTCCGAGAATTTGGGAAGATTAGCCCCGTCAAGAATAAGAATGGAGTATATGAGCATTGATGGGACCGTAACGATGATTCTAAGGGTGGTAGCACCCCAGACCCCCTATAATGATCGATGGATTTTGAGAATACCCCAAACCTAACCTATTTTCTTTCTAGCCTCTCCGAATATCGAGGACGAGATTCATTTTAAGGGTGGTAGGTTTGTAACATCCCAAAATTCTAAATTTTGGAATGTTATAATAAATAGATAGATTTGATTGACTGTTTGATTGACTGTCTGAAAGTGAGAGAATTCAAAACTTTTTGAAAGTTAAATGAGAGGGAATAAAAGGACTTTCCCAAACTTTCATCTTTGCTTTCTGATCTCCATGAATTCAAATTCTTTTCAAATGCAAAACCCTTGAGCGAAGATGATATGATTTCTTCCATTTAATTAAATGAAAGGGTATTTGAAAATATTTGAATTTCATTTGGAAATATTTCAATCCTGAAACTTCATGCAACTCAATGATTTTCACGAGAGAAGATAAAATGACTTTTTCAAAACATATGAAATATGAGTTGGGAGTTTAAAAGGATCAAATTCAAGGTCCTTTTGAAATTATTTTTCAATTCAGAGTTATTTGGGTTTTATTCAAATTATTTTTTCTCCAAAAATAAAATATACGGAAAATAGGGTAACATGATCCCCTACATCAGAAAATTAGAGAGAAATAAATTTGAAATCATTTTGGTATTTTAAAATGATTTTACTGGATTTTATTAGAGCAGTAGCACTCTTTGCTTTATTTGTATTTGTGCGGATCTTATTTGACGTTAGAAAAATGTTCACGTTGTAGATAATCTTTTTCTAAAAATTTTGACATATTATATGCCTATATAATATTTTTGTTATTATTATTTTGTTTGTGAGAGAAAATGTTTAAAAAAAACTCCCGCTGACTGGGCCGACCTAGCTCCTAGCCAGGCCCAAGCCGCCACCATCTTCCTCCCGTGTGCGACCGGGAATCCTCCCGGAGTCCGACGCCGCCACGCCGCCGGGGCACCCCTTGCCCAAGGCAGGTCTCGCCCCCGGACCTTTATAAGGGGCCGGACCCCGACCCCTCTCGCTCCTCGCGCCGCCGCCCCTCCCGCATCTCGCCGCGCCGCCCCGCATCTCGCCGCTGCCGCACCCCGCAAATCCGCCGCCACCGCAGTGCCTCGCCGCCGCGCCGCTCGCTGCTACCGCACCACCCCGCCGCCCGCGCCGCCGTAGCCGCCGCTCGCCACTGCCCGCGTCGCCGTTGCTCGCCGCCCCGGAGCACGCCGCCCTCGCCGGAGCTGCCGGTCCGCTGATCCAAAACCGCCGCCGCTGGTTTATTTCCTTGAACCGGTGCAAAACCGTTAACCCGACTGGTTTTATTTATTAGGTTGGTTTTTACTTATTTAGATCGGTTTATTTTCTAGGTTAATTTAATTAGTGAACGTTTGCTGTTTTAGGTTCTGGAGCAAATGGTTTTCGTTCTTTAGCTTCCCATAGTGAACGTTCGTTCGTTCTTTAAGTCTTTATTTTTTCTTTTTTTCCATCCAGGGACCTATTTGTAGTACTTCTTTTACAAATTAGTCCTTCTATTTCAAACGACCACATCTTTTTTGCTCGTTAGTCCAAATCCAATGAAACCAACGCCCACTTCTTCGTTATGATATCCTCTATCCAGTAAAACAACTTAAACTTGTTTTTTGAAATTTTAAAATTTGAATTAGATCAGATTTAGATTCAAACTTCGTTTGATCGTAACTTGAGTTTCATAGCTTCGTTTGAGTTTATTCTTTTTGCAAGTCGAAGCACTTGACCTAAACTTTCTGATAAGGCCGAATTCACATAATTTTGGTACTGTTAGAAATTGTTTTATGTTGCAAGAGTTATTTGCTTGGTTTTGAAGTTTTCTGAATCATCTTCATTGATCTTTCTGATCTTTTGAGTGATTGCTTATGTGTGGTTACTATTGCTTGCCTACGATAGATTGACCGGAGTGTGACGAGTAGAACTATCAAGAGTTATGAGTGCGAATCATCTTCATCAACATTGCAGGCAAGTAACACTTTGATCATACCTCTTTACTACCTAGTTTTATTGCATTAGATCAATCCTCAAACAATTGCATGAATAGGATCTGATTAATATGTGGGTTTTGGGAAGTAGACGAGGTAGTACCTATTACCAGTGTTATTATCAAACCATTGGGAGTTACTTCTACGTTTTCTTATGCCATGCTATGCTAGTAGACGTGGATTGGGTGAGTGTATCCATGACAGATGTGAGATTGTTATTTAATGGTTTACTTAAGGTGGCATCTTTAATACACCTCTGGGTGGATTGAGGCACCTGGGTATTCCAGCGATTGCCTGTTTTTCTTTATGGACCGCCACCCAGGCTCAAAGGGATCATAAGATTATTCATGCTAGAAACTTCCGTGTGCAGCCACAAGCTACTATGGGCTCTAGCATAGTTGATTAAGTCGTGCGAACTCTTATAGTGGTAGACTAGCATATGTAGGGGAAAGTAGGTGTAACTGTCTACCCGATCGTAAGGTGCTAGCGCTTGTGAAAGACTATGTCTCGGTCATCCGTTTCTCAAACACCATGTAGTGCGACAATCCAACAGACGAGATCGAGTCCTGTGGGGAAAAGTGCGCAAACCTCTGCAGAGTGTATAAACTAATCATGATTAGCCGTGTCCCCGGTTATGGACATCTTGAGTATCTGGTTCTTGGATTATCACATTGATCTCATCACGTTACTTAAATAATTTGTTGTGTTATTGATGTTAATTTGGGATTGAGTTGGAGGAACCTTCTCAATATTTTCAACTAACTTTGTAGTTAAATAAAATATATTCCTTTGTTGTAGGGAAAATTTGGCCTTTCGCAAAAACATTATAACCATAGAGCCTTTCCACCAGCCATATATGCATGTAGTGATAGCTATTATTCATCATTATCCTATGGTGTGAATTTACCAGTACATTCAATGTACTGACCCTTGTGGCTGCAATGTCTCATGTTGCAGGATTATCTTATGATGAGTAAGTGATACGTTAGGGTTACGATTTCTACACTCAACTTTGCCGTTGGTGTTGATGGGAATCCACAACCTTGTTACTTCCGCTATTTGTATTGAGGTAATAATATTTTGCGTTACTTTATACATGTGATTTACCTCTGTTATAAATCCTCGAGTACTGTGTGTGTCAGCATACCGATCCAGGGATGACACTTAAGCACAGAGACTTGACCGTCTGAGGTCGGGTCGCTACAAAAACGGGGCAACACTCTCTCTTTGTGTGGTGTGACTAGTTTTATTTTTTTGTTTTCTTTTTGGTTGAGGGAAGTGCGAATTGATTTGGTACGTACAAGTACAATACTACTACATGTTAGGCTTGTCCCTAAAATTCAACCCGCGTCTTGTTATATCCCGAAAATTCAGATATCATGCTCCCAAAACTGGCGCCTTCACAACCCGCGCCTTGCTATCCCGAAATTACAACGCGCGCGAAAACTCCCTCCAGCTGCCAAATCTTGATACGCGAAATCCCCCTTCTAACCCTGAGCCGAAAGGGCCGCTAGTTCAAATCGGTGAGGGTACTTTTGTAACACACCCTACATTTTGGACAAGCGCGTCCCTAAGTCATGCTTCACCCCCTCCCATCGCCCCCTTTTCGCCATTCGAAATCCCAGGCCGCCATAACATCTCCGCTCTAGCCGCGAAACCCCACCCTCCTCCGTCCGCCATGTCACCGCTGCCCAGCCAGAGCCTCTTCCCCGACGACGTCGTCCACCGCAACAACTCGATGTCCCTCGTCCACCTCCCCGGATGAGGATCCATCGTCCATCTCTCCGTCCCGTCCTCCACCTCCAAGGAGCTGGTCCGACGATCGCCTCATCTATCGCGGCTGCTCCATACCCACAGCGCCGCCTTAACCCGCTCCACCGGAACTGCAGCATCCTCACCGACTCCTCAGACGAAGCGGAGGCCTACTCGGCGCCACCAAAGAGGTTGTACACTCATCGCATCGCACCTTCTCCTTAACTCGACCTCCCGGCACCGACGGTGCTCCATCCCGCACCCCCATGGAGCGGCTACCTTGAAGCCGGCGTCGCGGGCGACATCTCCACGTCGGCTCTCCCCCAGTGCGAGGCCCCTTCGGCGGCGGCGTCCATGCCAGCCGGATCTGCTGCTGCTGCTCCAGCTCTTGCTCGATCGCTCGATCACCCAGCTGCTGCTGCTGCTCTCCCCCTCACTCGTGCTGCTGCTCTGCTCTGATTAAGCCACACTTTAGTCGACTGAATCGACGTTTGGGTCAGTCTATTTTCAGGGGTTGGGTGGGCTCACCGGAGTTAAAGAAGAACCACCCGCAGTGGGGATGGGGGCTCGCCAGAGAGGTACCCCACTATCTATCTTAGGGTTCAGGGTGGGGGCGGGGGGCCTAGAGGGCTGGCCGGGGCGGCGGTGGCGAGTTGTTTCGGGGCGGCGAGGCGGCGCTGGGGCCGGTGGTGGCTGGCGGCTCAGGGGGGTGCAGGTTGAAGATGAACTACAGGCCCTCCCTAAACTACATGTCAAGTGGCTCTCTGCTACCATTGCGTTCAGTTTCGACAGTAGCCTTCAGATTCCACAGTAAATTTCAGTTTCGACAGTTAAGTTCAGAGTCAACAGTTTTTACCTCATCTGTTGTAGACAGGTGGTTTTTTGTGATGTTAATTTTACATCCGTTGGAGATGCTATTAGAATCCCACTTGAGATTGACGATGTCTGTCTTGTGCTGCTTTAGCCTTGACGTCTTACGGCTCACCGGAGCTGCTACAACGACAGAAGATCCATCACAACAGAGCAGTGCCCTGGACGCCATCTACAGATTCCTCAGATCTTCCTCCACACCTCCGACAGCCACCTCTGCCTTAACTGCTTCAGCGACCAACCCAATGATGCTGAGGTAGACACGGCTACGGCAAAGAGGTTGTACACTTGTTGCATCACTTATTACTATACATTCACGTCGATCCATTAGGGCTATTTTGGTTTAACGGAAAAACGTCGATCCACTGGTTGTTACCATCACTCTAAATTTCTGCATGCTCTCCTTACATAATCTCACCATATTTTTTTCGTACGCATGTCAGATATTGTACACAGTCATGCTGAACATGTAGAGAAAAAGAGAAGAGTTTTGCGCAGCAATACAATGTCATGCAGACATCGCTCCATGGTGGGTTCAATGGCAAACCCTCCCCACCCCTCTCCAGATTGTAATCCAGAGGAAGATATCTGTTCTAAGGCGGATTCAGACGCCACTTACCACTCCTATTTACCCCCCAAGGTGTTTGCTCTACCTTGGCATGATGATGTTAGTCATATCATGCATATGTTGCCTTGCAGTGCCTAATTTTGACATCATATATGTCATCTGCTTAGTTTAGACATGTTCTGTAATGCCACATGTTTAGTTTCTATATCATATATGGGAATTATGCAGTCTCATGTCTTTTAGCCAGCCATAATATATGTGAAATGTGCAATGCCATCCTGTTTAACCAGGCATCATATATTTGAATGATATCTTGCCCATCCTTTTCTTCATTACATTTCCATTTGTTGACAATGTTTGTACATTAAACTACTCTTCATGTGAATCAGCCATTTGGGTGGGAGGTGGAAAAACCTAGAGTGAAAACAAGGCCTTCAGAGCAGACAGTGCTACCTGTTGAAGCGGATCTCTTGTTGGGTCCCGATAGCTCCTCAGAGATGGATTCAGAGATAGATGACCAATCCTATTCCCCCACTGAGGTGTATGCTCTAACTTGGAATGGTTATACTGCTCATACCATGCATACGGTGTCTTGCATTGCATAGTTTAGACATCATATACACAATATTCAACACCATGTTCTTAGTTCAGACATCATATCGAATGCCCTCTATTTAGCATATAAATCACATATGTGAATTAAATGATGCGATCCTGATTACTTAGATAACATGTAGGTGAATTATGTCATGCGATCCTGTTTAGTTATTCATCATATCTTTGAATTATGTTATGATATGCTATCCAGTTTAGATAGACATCAAATATGTGAAATTATGTCATGCTATCCATTTTAGTTAAACAATATACATGTCAACTATTTCATGCCCTCTTTTTTCCACACTATCTATTGCATCTGTCTCTCATACAATGTCTGTACATTCAACTATGTTTCCTGTTTATTAGCCATTTGAATTGGAGGGGGTGATGCCCATATCTAGCGGACTAAAAACACGGTCTTCAAATAAAACAGTGCTACCTCTTGGTGGAGATAGCACCCCGGTTGTACATGCACAAGAACCAGTCCTACCACACATAACCCAAACTCTCTCAGATTGTACCCCTACTGCGATGGACAGAGAACCAGCTTCACCCAATCTAACCCCAACCCCAGCCGATAGTAACCCAGTTCCTGTTAACACATCACCATCTCCACCATAGAGCTCCCAAACAAGAGCAGTTAGTAAGGAAGCTCTAGTGCCCAAAGGGCCAGTACTATCACGGCGAACCCCAACTCCACCAGTTAGTGCGCATATTCCTGTGGAGGAAGCACAACCAGCTAGTAATAGTTTAGCATCTATCGCATTTGATGTTGTTAAATCATATGTGTGTATCTTCCCATCTTGGGAATATTATACTGAAGATGAAGGAAAATGCCAGTTGCAGGTGTTTGTCCATGAGTTATGTGTAAGTAATGTTATTCATGGCAATTACTTTGCTTCGTCCCATACATCCTACCTCCATGATGGTTATAATACAGCAAATTTTCCCATTTTTCTCTATAGAGAAGGACCAATTTGGAAACTCGGGATGAGGTAACCTGTGCTAATACCTTTGCTATCTTCAAGAATGCTTGGTGGCAGTATCGGAATTACCTGAAGAAAACGTACTTCACCGGCAAATAAACTCATCAAATTCCCTTACTTTCTCCTGAGGCACATTTACTGGACGATGACTGGGAACGCCTTGTTCTGTACTGGTCCCGAACCAAGAATGTGGTAAGGTCTATGAGCTCATTTTCTATTTTAAGTATTATATTCTTGCGTCTTACTGTACTGTGTTCTTGTAGAACAAGTGCCTAAACATGAAGAACAACTGTTCTAATTTAAGATTCCATTTCTATCATAGTTCAAAAAAGCGCTAGGCGTTAATTATGCGTTTTGCCACCGTCTTGCGCTTTACTGACGAAAGCGCATGCTTATGCGCAGTTATGCACAGATTGTGCGTAGTTATGCGCAATGCGTTTTGCCAACGCCTAGAGCCTAGGCGTGCCTTTTTTAACTATGATTGCTTTGCTCTTGTATCACTGTATTTACTCATACAAACTTATTTTTAAATTGAAGGATCCAGTCAAAACTCCAATGGCACAGCAGGTATGTTCATGCATGTTTCTTTAACAGGTTTGCTCTTATCAATGCTCTGTTGATTTCAATTTCAATTGTGTATACAGTTGACTTTCATATCATGCACATTACTAGCATCACAATAGAGCCAATAGTGTTGTTGTACATGTAGACCCGTGGTACCCATCTAAAATCTTGTTGTGCTGTGTAGTTTCCCACGCTTTGTATTCATTCACTACTGCTTTGTCTTGAACTGATATGATTTGAACTGTGTCTCTATTTTGATTTGGCAAGACAATGCAGTGACCATAGGACATAGATATATGTTTGTTTGATGCTTTTATTATGTACTAGTACTTGGCAATAGAAGACTTGGTAGTTTAATCATGTCCACCTTACTAATGAACTGGTTCATCGCAATGAGTTTCATATACTAGTACATGCTAAACTTGTTATGTGTCTGCTTCTTTCTTCTTTTAGAATGCTGACATAATATTGGGGAAGAGTGCCTTATTAAGCAATGGTAAAGGAAGTAATGCAGATAAGGTTCAGGATAGTGACACATCCTTGTTTGTCTCCAACAAAGCTGATAAAACAGCTAAGGAATACTATCTTGAAGACAGCGAGACAACCCCAAAGTCCTGTCTTGGTTTAGTGTTCGAGTTATTGGCCACTACCGCTTGCACAAGCTATTCAAATTCACTGTCCGAATCAGTTCGGTTTCTTGAGTCTCAACTACAAGCTGAAAGACATCGATCAGTTGTGTTGCGACAAGAAGCAAAAGGACTGCGGAAGTCCCTGGAGCATTCAGATGCATACTTTCTGGTGCAATAGCAAGCGTTGGAGGATTTTAGCGCCAAACAGGACAAAGCTAATCAGCTTGCTAAGCTTATTGCTAGCATGGTGGATACCCAGGATAACGTTTCTTGAGCTCTTCTGAAGTTGTTTCAGTTATGCTCTTGTTTTGCTGCCGCGTTTATCTGCACTAGTGGCCAATTTTGACGGCCAGTGTATGTAATGTGCTGCTTTGTTCCCTATATTTGCACTTGTGGCGAACTTTGATGCCTAGTGGATGTAATATGTGTAATAGCGGTAATAGGCTAGCGTTAATTGCTTGCTTATTTATTTCCTTATTGTCTTGTTTAGTTGTTTGCTTGTAGTCACTGCAGTTCTTTTTCTGTTTTTTTCTAGTGGCCACAATAGCCTATTTTTGGTAACTAGGCCAAAATAATCATGGCAACACACGGACTGTTGTAACCATGGGCCTCCTGCAGGCCGTATGATACATGGGCCTTCGTCCGGTCGTAGGATCCATCGGCCTTCTATACAGGCCTTAGGGTCCATGGGCCTTGTCGTGGGTTTGTCATGGCAGATGTCCTCGTGAAAGGACTTAGTCGTGGAGCCATCGCAACAGGTTAGCTTAAAGGGGTTAAACCGGAGAAGGGGACACGGGAGTTTATACTAGTTCGGCCCCTTCGATGAAGGTAAAAGCCTACATCTAGTTGTGATTGTTATTGCTAGGGTTTCGAAGGCCAGGGAGCGAATCCGCTTTGTCTGGCTCTCGAGTTGTTGTTGTCTGTCTCTAAACCGCGGCCGGGTCGTCCCTTTATATACATAGGTTGACGCCCGCCGGGCTACAGAGTCCGGAAGCCGGTTTATAAACGTATCCGGTTCGGCCTCTCTCTTTCTATCTTACTATACAAGTTACATGACTAGGCCGGTTTACATTTACATACTGTAACTCGCCTTTGGGCCCTCCATAAAGCGCCAACATCTTTACATCTTCATGGGCTTCTAATCTTCAAAGAGTCAACCTGGCTACATAAGGCCGGTTTACCTCCAGTAGTAATATACCCAACATTAGGCCCCAGATTGGTTTGATCTTGTTCATGTCAATCTTCCACACTTTAGAAAAAATCTTCTCTCTTGTCTTCATTTTTGATCTTGTAAACCGCCGTGACGTCATACTTCAAAATTACGATAAACCGTCCTGACGTCATCCATCCGTTGATATCGGAGATTTCCTTCATTTAATATATATCCAGTTATCGAGGCGGCACCTTTATTAACTTATCCATTTTTTGGACTCCTCGATTCCCGCACTTGCCATTTTTCACTTCGCCTTATAAATAGGACCGATGGGTCATTTTCACCGTTTCCCCCCGTGCCTTTTCGCATCGTCTTCCTCGCACCGCTCAGCCTCTGGAACTCCGCCGCCACCGTCGACCGTCGTTTCTGCTCCGACCTCAGCCGCTGCATCGCCCTGAACGCACCAGAGAACTGTGACGCCCTTCTGCTTCCTCACTAGCTCCGGTAAGTTCTCTGGTTTTTCCACCATAGATCTGTTCTAGGGTTTCGATATTCCTCGCAGTTCTTCCAAAGTTCATCAGTGCTATTCTTCCCTGTTCTTCCTTTAGTAGATGGACACTTCATGCTTGATGCATCTTTTACCGTAGCTTACCTACCATGGTCATCACAAATCTTTATGCAGAAAGAACTGATCTATCTGTCAAAAATTGCTTCAGTTCTGCACCCCTTCAAGATCCGATTATTTTTGCTTTTCTGTCTTATCCCTAGATCCGAAAGTTTTATACATCACTATGAGGATCTGTTTCTCCTCGCACCAACATAAGCGATTTGACATTGGATAAATAATCTATGCCATTAGCCCTTTGATAAACCGGAAGAACATGTTACCTTCATAATTACGCTCCAGTTTAACAGTGTCTGATCAATCCTGCGCTAGCATTACCTTTCTTTCTCATTATACTAGTCTCCGGGTTGTACCATTTATTATATCAGTACGTTTCTTACTCCCTTGTCTATTGTGTATGATTATGCATAATTTATAAACCGGCTTTTCATTTTCAGTTTGTCTGCTTTGCAATGGCCAAACAATTCACTGCCTACAACTGGGCTCGTTCCCGGGTTACCGAGGATCAATTGAATGAGATGGTTAGCATCGGCTCTCTGCCTAAGAAAACTGAGATCAAATGGCGAGTTCTAGGAATAGAGAATCCTCCAACCCCAAGACAAGGCGAGGTGATAATATTTGTTGACCATATAGGCCGTGGTTTCAAACCGCCAGGGTCAAAATTTTATCGAGATGTACTTGCCAGCTTCCAATTGCATCCACAAGATATTGGTCCCAACTCAGTCTCCAACTTATGTAATTTCCAAGTCTTCTGTGAAGCCTATTTACAAGAAGAACCAACTGCAGAATTGTTCCGGGATTTATTTCACTTAAACCGGCACATAGAGTTTGTGAATGGCCCGAACACAGAGCTTGGTGGTGTCTCGATTCAAAAGCGGAAGGAAGTTGAATTTCCTCATGCCAAACACCATAGCCACCCAAAAGAATGGAACCAAACCTGGTTCTATTGCAGAGACACTTCGCCTGAGGATGAAAATCCCCTCCCCGGCTTCCGCGACCATAGATTATCCAATACTCACCCAATGCCACAACGCCTGAGCTCTTCAGAAAGGGCAAAATACGCTACTCAAATCGCCAAGCTCCGGGCCTTTATGGCAAACGGCTTAACATGTGTGGATTTTGTACGCTGTTGGATATCCTGGAGTATCTTGCCGCTAAGCCGGCGTACTGGTTTAATGTGTGAATATACCGGTGAAGTTGACGATCCTCAACGCCATTGCAACATCCAATTATCTGATGAAGAAGTTACTGAAGGTGTAAAGAAAATTCTGAATGAATCGGAACTGGTCTGTAGTCAAACCGGTCTGAATCCCTTCTACACCAAGAACAAACCACCTGCTGTAAGCATTACACTTCCTCTTCATTTCTAATATCTTTAATTTATACAAGCTGTAACCCTTCTTCTTTATATGTATAGGGTGATGACCCTTTCTGGAAACGAAAATCCATAGAGAAAGCGGCAAAACCAACTGGAGATAAAGCGGTCAAACCAACCCGCCCGAAGACCAAAGCCGTAAAACGGACATCAAAGCAGAAAACGGCTGACCGGATCACTGTGGAACTTGATGATGATACTGATGACCCAGAAGTTGAGGTAGAACTTGACTCACTTGGCTCTCTTTTTATGCATCTTGTTAACAATGATCTTCCTCAGGAGGAGGCAGAAGCTAGTCAGGCTGAGGACGTAGAGATAATTACCCTTTCCTCCGGTTCAGACTCTATGCCAACACAAAAAACTCGCCAAACAATCCAAAAAGTAAGCTTTTCTCATCCTCTTGCTCACTTGGATCCAACATTTATTTTGAAGACTCAACAGCATGAAGCTCGCCGGACAACCCGGCACAGTGACCAACAGGTCACCTCTACCGGTTTACCTGATACCCCGGTTCGGAAGCGCCGGTTTGAGGTCTCTCCTACTTCTGACCATTCCTACCCCAAGGCAGGTTATTTCAGACAGCCTCTTAATCCGTCCGATTCAAATTATCAGGTGACACCTCCTTCCTCTTCTGGTGAATCGACAGCAACTCAACTCCGCCCTTTGAAAACTGTGGCTGGGTGAGTTATGAAAAACCTTTCCTTTCAATGCGCCCTACATCTTTTGAACAGGATGTTACCCCTTTTTATTCTGTTTGCAGAGCCAAAGCCAGACCCAGCAAGAAAGCTCGGGTCACCAATCCGCCAGAAGACCCTATTGCTGAAGAAGAATAACCAAGAGGTGAACTGGAGCAAACAGGTGAACCGGAAGGCCTCCATCCTGAAACAACTTTTGATGATCCGCCCCTTGACGGCCAACATACTGACGAACCAACAGATGTTGAGCCTGCCGCCCCTGATACTGAACCGGCAGAACCAAACCAGGTTAATCCAATGAAAGATACTGAAATTCCATCATCATTCGCCCAAAAGCCTGAAGACCAAGGTGATGACGTTATTATCACTGGGGCAGGCCACAGCTCTCCTGGTCATCCCGTCATTTTGGCTTAGCATAGTTTCAAGGAAGAGCAAATTGCCAGGGATAAAGGTAAATGGAGCAGCGACTTATCAAACTATGCTCATCTTAACGCTGATGAGCTTCATTCCGGCTTCTTGAATCGTCTGCACTCAAACCGGGATTATGAAGCCGGTTTGGTGAATTTGATGAAAGAACGATATGAGGTAAATTCTTCTCCCTTGCACATTGATTTATAGCTAAAATACTATTCCAAGTAGCCCCCAAGAGCCGTTTTATGATTGTGAATCATAAACCGGGTCTTTGTAGCACTTTAAGCATCCCATCATGAATCCTTGCCAAGGCGTGTCTTCAATCATAGATAAGACTCATGTTTGAAAAATTAGATAACGTTCTGTAGCATAGCCCCCAAAGGCCGGTTTAACTTGGCAAATTAATCCGGTTTTTAATCCACACCGCCGGTTTAGAACAAACGTACATTAGCTCCCAAGTGTCCAGGATAATGCTTGTATTGTTCTGGAGATTTGCATAGAAGGTAGTATTTGAGAGCAAATAAGCATTAGCCCCCATGTATGAAGTGGATAACATGTTATATGCTTTATACTTAGTGCATATATATGTTGCTTTGTTGAAGATACCTTCAATATTGCAGGCTGAACTGAAAAGCAAAGATGCCCAAAACACTGACTTGCAAGAAAATGTGAAGTCGCAACAAGCCGAAGCTGCAAAAGCCAAAGAGGAGCTGACCCAGGCCCTGGCCGGAATGGAAAAATTGAAAGAATCCTTCAATCAAGATCGTGCTGCATGGGAAACCGAAAAAGCCGGTTTAACCAAAAGAGCTGTAGATGCTGAGGAAGCCTTGGAACCGGTGGTCGAAGAACTAGCCGGTTTGAAGCGCCAAATCAACGCTATGACCTCTACTATCTTTGCTAAGTATCTGCTTATGCATGTTGCATCAGTCAATGAATCTTAAAACTGACCAAAATGTTGATAAAATCTGTGGCAGGAACTCGGATCACTCATCTTGGTGCAGATATGCGGATGAAGCTCAAAGCGGCATATACATTGGTTGAGAAGGTATACTCTGGATCTCAGCGAGCCATTAGTACAGCAGCTTATAAGAAACTGGCGCCAACGTTGATTAAGGAAACCCTTGATAAGCTGGGCATGTTACCGGCGCGTACTGCCGAGTTGAAAAGAGCCACTGCAAGAGTCGGAGCATTAACTGCCCTTATTCGAGCCAAGGCCTGGATTCCAGTTCTTGAAGCGGAGGATATCATTAAAGGGTATCCAGGTGTTAAAGAAGATGGTTCAAACTTTGACAATGATGATCTTTGGCGGTTGACCAAACAGATGCGGCCAGCGGCCAGCAAATTGGCTGAGGACACCGATTTGTCCCATTTTCAACCATTTAATGATGCAGAAGGGAGAAGACAGCCGACCGAGATCCATGAAGTCGAAGAACTTGTGCCTCCGATTCGTAAGCACACTTATTCCCCTGATATTAACCCTTCTGATCTTATCCATGAGGAAGCAGTGTTCCAAGCTTTAACCGGAATCGATTGGTTAATGGCTGATTTCCAGCGGCTGGGGAGGGATGAAGAAGTACCTACACCAACTGATCCGCAACCATCAAACCGTCATGATGAAGAGTCCTGATCCGGTCGCCGGTTTACATGGCTACTGTGAAAAACAATGGCACTGTTTGAGCCGCTTTGAAGCTTCATGTAATAGGATAGCTGAAACTTTGTTTATCTGCCATGCCATCGAGCATGTTTCATAACCCTTTGTGACAATCTGTGCCGCCCTTCAGGATATATTTTATGCATAGTCTATGATGACTTGCCTTCCTGGGTACAAAAAACTTAAAAGTGTCTGGCGGTTTACCGCTAAACATGTCATAATATCAAAGAAGTATATAGTACTTGAGCTGAAAAATCAAGTGTTTGTACAAAAAATAATGTACAGAACATACCTCATTGAGTGAGCAAACGTGTATACAGCAAAGGTGTTTAACACCAACCCGATACATTTGATAATCTCATCTTCATAATGCTGGTCTATCTTATTAAACCGGACCGGTATACCTACCGGATTTTCTTCATAACACTGGTGATTTTGTCAAACCAGACCGGGTCAATGACCACCGGTTTATAATTGATCATGAGCCAACAACTGGTGGTTGGCAAACAAGCCGGATCAAGGATGCCGGTTTATCAAAAAATACTTATGATTGTCAACAAACAAAATTCAAATAGGAAAATATGTGAGGCTTTTTACGAGCTGCCAGGCTCCAAATCGAGGCTTTTCATGGGCTGCCAGGCCTCTAATTAAACCATTTAACAAAGCCTTTTAAGATGGTCCTCCAATTAACCAATCACCGTTTTAGCTATGACAAGTTCAGGGTCTGTAAAAGATTGACTTGTCAAACGTTCGATGGGTCATGCCAGGATTACCTGGATAGGAGTGGCTTACTTGATGAAGGCAGGTTAACCCAGGGTTTTAGGTGAATACACCAGGCTTCCAAGCCGTGGCTTGATAGCCAATTACGAGGGTCCTTTCAAACTCTTTGTTGCTTTGAAAAAAAGAGCCCCCAAGTAACTTTGTGAGCGATGCTCAGCGTGTGCCTATGTTTGAGTTTGTACGGTGTACAATACTCTCTTTGGCTCCACAAATTTTTCCTTGTGTGGCTGAAATGCCTATCAAGAGGTGTAGCTGTGGTTCAAACATGACCAAGCCCCCTAGTGATTTTCTTTATCTTTATGCAGCTGCTAAATCCAGTTTAACAAAGACTCCGCTTTGACCGTTAACTTGTAAAAGCACACATATGATATAAGAAAGAACAGATACCCCGCTTATAACGGAGGCTCCGGTTTATTATATGGTATATACACTATCATAAATATGTACAGGTGAAAAAGCCTATGGCTTCAAGTATAGTAAGGCCGAAGGAGAGCTATGTTCCATGGCCGCTTTGTCTCCTCCTCCGATTGACATGAGTCTTCATGCTCTCGAACATCAATGAGGTAGCAGGATCCATTGTGCAGATTTTTGCTGACCACAAAGGGTCCTTCCCAAGGGGGGGATAACTTGTGCATATCAGTCTGATCCTGGATGAGCCGGAGCACCAAATCACCTTCTTGAAAGGTTCTAGTTTTAACCTGGCGGCTGTGATAACGTCGAAGATCTTGTTGATAAATCGCCGAACGCTCTGCTGCAAGATCCCGCTCTTCATCCAACAGGTCCAGAGAATCCTGACGTGCCTTCTCATTATCAGCTTCAACATAAGCTGCCACACGGGGCGAATCGTGACGGATGTCACTAGGAAGAACCGCCTCTGCTCCATAAACCATGAAGAAAGGCATGTAACCCGTAGACCTATTGGGTGTGGTGTTGATGCTCCATAACACAGAAGGTAGCTCCTCGACCCAACAACCCGGTGTCCGCTTTAAGGGAACCATAAGCCTTGGTTTGATACCCTATAGAATTTCTTGATTTGCCCTTTCCGCTTGACCATTAGATTGGGGGTGAGCCACTAATGCTAGATCAAGCCGGATGTGCTCACGTTGACAGAATTCTTCCATCTCTCCTTTTGACAAGTTAGTGCCATTATCTGTTATAATGCTATGTGGAAAGCCAAACTGGAATATCACCTTTTTGATGAATTGAACCGCCGTGGCTGCATCACACTTGCTGACTGGCTCTGCCTCTACCCGTTTAGTGAATTTATCAACTGCTACTAACAGATCGGTCTTCTTGTGCAACACCCCAGATGTAACTTTCCCAATTTGTACTCCAACTCTTGCTGTTTCCGGCGTTAAGTTATTTTATTTTCTCGGGTTCGGGTTTTTGTCTCCGTGTGTTGTTGCCGTTTTCATGCATCTCATATCATGTCATCATGTGCATTGCATTTGCATACGTGTTCATCTCATGCATTCGAGCATTTTCCCCGTTGTCCGTTTTGCATTCCGGCGCTTCGTTCTCCTCCGGTGGTCATTTCTAGCTTTCTTTTGTGTGTGGGGATTAAACATTTCCGGATTGGACCGAGACTTGCCAAGCGGCCTTGGTTTACTACCCGTAGACCGCCTATCAAGTTCCGTACCATTTGGACTTCGTTTGATACTCTAACGGTTAACCGAGGGACCGAAAAGGTCTCGTGTGTGTTGCAGCCCAACACCCTTCCAAAGTGGCCCAAAACCCACCTAAACCTCCTCCATCACCTAGGTCGTTCGATCATGATCGCGTGGCCGCAAACCGCACCTCATTTGGAGCTTCCTAGCTCCCTCTATCTATAAAACTAGACCTTCCCCGAAAATCCCGGATCTCCTCTCCCCCCTAACCCTAAAAATTCAGCTCCGCCGTCATCGGACACGTCCGGCCACGACCGGACGCGTCCACCCGCCGCGCCCAGCCAGCCACAGCGTGCCACGTGGCACCCCGGCGCCCGCCGCCGCCGCGGCCTGTGGAAGCCCGCGGCCGGCCCTCCTCCACCGCGCCCCGCGCCGCTCCTCTCCTCCGCGCGCCGCCCGAGTCCGCCGGCGCCGCCCTGCCTTGCCTCGTCGCCGGTGGCCGCCGACCTCGCCGCCGCTCGCCTCTCTGACGAGCCCCGCCGCCGTTCGGTCGCCCGCGCCAGAGCCGCGCCTTGCCGCCCCGTCCTCGCCACCTCGCCGCCCGGTGCCGACTTCGGCCGCCGCCCCGGCAAGTCCTTGCTGTAGTCCGGCGACATCCTCAACCCCGGCGAACCTCGAGACTCGTGCATCTACAGTAACCGCCGGCTCGGATCTGGATCTGGAACCCTAACTAGGGTTGACTTCTTCCTCTCTCCTAGATATTCTTGCTCATTTTATCGCATCATAACTTCCTCATCATAGCTCTGATTCGTGCGTGTAGCATATCAAAATGTTCATCTCAGAGAGTACATCATTTCATTCCATTGCATCATTTTCATTTGAGTTCCGCAAACTTAATCTGCAAGTTGTTCCTCAAGGTTTCCTCGCCAACCTTCAAGTCTCTCCTACCTTGGAAGACCAGATTCGCCAAGCCTAGCTTCTTGATGCTATGGTGAAAAAGGTGAAGATTGGGATTGCCAAGAGTCAACCCAAGTACAAGTGCTACCGCCTTGATGGAAAGGATACTCTCTTCTTCGAGGATGGTATTGTTGTACCCAAAGGTGAGCTCCGTAAAGTGATCATGAACGAGGCTCACAATTCTCTCCTCTCCATCCACCCTGGGAGCACGAAGATGTATCAGGACCTCAAGCAGGCTTATTGGTGGACTCGAATGAAGCGCGAGATTGCTCAATTCATGAACGAGTGTGATGTCTGCAGAAGAGTGAAGGAAGAACACCAAAGGCCAGCTGATCTCCTCCAACCTCTTGACATTCCAGAATGGAAGTTTGACCACATTGAGATGGACTTCGTGACTGGGTTTCCAAAGTCCAAGCGTGGCAATGATGCTATATTCGTTGTCATCGACAAACTCACCAAAGTGGCTCATTTTCTGCCTATCAAAGAGTCGATCACTGTAGCTCAATTGGCGGAACACTATACCTCTCGGATTGTCTCTCTGCACGGTATTCCACAGGTGATCTCTTCAGACCGTGGCAGCATATTTACCTCCAAGTTTTGGGATTCTTTTCAGGAGGCCATGGGCACCAACATCCGCTTCAGCACAACTTTCCATCCTCAAACTAGCGGTCAAGTCAAGCGTGTCAACCAGATTCTTGAAGATATGCTCTGGGCTTGTGTGATCTCCTTCGGCATGAAGTGGGAGGATTGCCTTCCATTTGCTAAATTCTCCTACAACAACAGTTTTCAAGCAAGTTCGGGCAAGGCCCCATTTGAAATTCTGTATGGCAGGAAGTGCCGTACCCCTCTCAACTGGTGTGAAACTGGTGAATGTCAGCTTTTGGGAAATGACTTAATCATAGAGGCAGAGGAAATGTGCAAAGTCATTCGAGATAACCTCAAAGCAGCCCAATCCCGCCAGAAGAGCTACTATGATAGTAAGCACTGTGATTTGGCTTTCGAGATCGGAGATCATGTTTACCTCTGCGTCTCTCCTATGAAAGATACTCGTCGCTTCGGTATCAAAGGGAAGCTTGCCCCCAGATACGTGGGACCTTTCAAGATTGTCAGCAAGAGAGGCAATCTCGCCTATCAACTCGAGCTTCCTTCAAACTTTGCAAATGTTCATGACGTGTTCCATGTCTCTCAGCTTCGAAAGTGCTTCAAGACTCCTGAACGCACCATCAACTTCGAGGACATTGAGCTCCAAGAAGATCTCTCATATCGTGAGCACCCCGTTGCTATTCTCGAAGAGACTGAACGCAAGACTCGCAACAAGTCAATCAAATTCCTCAAAGTCAAGTGGTCACACCATTCCGACCGTGAAGCTACCTGGGAACGCGAGGATCACCTCCGTTCTGAGTACCCGGCGTTCTTTCAGTCCTAGATCTCGGGTCGAGATCCTTTCGTAGTGGTGGAGTGTTGTAACACCCCGGATGTAACTTTCCCAATTTGTACTCCAACTCTTGCCGTTTCCGACGTTAAGTTATTTTATTTTCTCGGGTTCGGGTTTTTGTCTCCGTGTGTTGTTGCCTTTGTCATGCATCTCATATCATGTCATCATGTGCATTGCATTTGCATACGTGTTCATCTCATGCATTCGAGCATTTTCCCCGTTGTCCATTTTGCATTCCGGTGCTTCGTTCTCCTCCGGTGGTCATTTCTAGCTTTCTTTTGTGTGTGGGGATTAAACATTTCCGGATTGGACCGAGTCTTTCCAAGCGGCCTTGGTTTACTACCCATAGACCGCCTGTCAAGTTTCGTACCATTTGGACTTCGTTTGATACTCTAACGGTTAACCGAGGGACCGAAAAGGTCTCGTGTGTGTTGCAGCCCAACACCCTTCTAAAGTGGCCCAAAACCAACCTAAAGCTCCTCCATCACCTAGGCCGTTCGATAAAGATCGCGTGGCCGCAAACCGCACCTCATTTGGAGCTTCCTAGCTCCCTCTATCTATAAAACTAGACCTTCCCCGAAAATCCCGGATCTCCTCTCCCCCCTAACCCTAAAAATTCAGCTCCGCCGTCATCGGACACGTCCGGCCGCGACCGGACGCGTCCACCCGCCGCGCCCAGCCAGCCACAGCGTGCCATGTGGCACCCCGGCGCCCACCGCCGCCGTGGCCCGCGGAAGCCCGCGGCCGGCCCTCCTCCACCGCCTCCCGGGCCGCGCCTCCACCGCGCCTCGTGCCGCTCCTCTCCTCCGCGCGCCGCCCGAGTCCGCCGGCGCCGCCCTGCCTTGCCTCGTTGCCGGTGGCCGCCGACCTCGCCGCCGTTCGCCTCTCCGACCGAGCCCGGCCGCCGTTCGGTCGCTCCGCGCCAGAGCCGCGCCTCGCCGCCCCGTCCTTGCCACCTCGCCGCCCGGTGCCGACTCCGGCCGCCGCCCCGGCAAGTCCTTGTTGCAGTCCGGCGACATCCTCAACCCCGGCGAACCTCGAGACTCGTGCATCTAAAGTAACCACCGGCTCGGATCTGGATCTGGAACCCTAACTAGGGTTGACTTCTTCCTCTCTCTCCTAGATATTTTTGCTCATTTTATCGCATCATAACTTCCTCATCGTAGCTCCGATTCGTGCGTGTAGCATATCAAAATGTTCATCTCAGAGAGTACATCATTTCATTCCATTGCATCATTTTCATTTGAGTTCATCGTGATGCCCGAAATGTTGTTAGAAGAGGGCTACTTGAGATAATTGCCAGATCTGCTGCTCCATTTAGAATTTGTCATTTTTGCCATGATTATTGTGTGCATGATATGCCCATGAGCTCTACACATGTTTTGTTATGGGTTTTGCCATCTTTCCAGAGGTGCAACCCATGTAATTTTGTGATGTGTGCGGTGACTAGCACAAGCTTGCCAAGTGAGGCACTTGGTAATGCTGATTTCAGGGACTTAGCATTTCCACTATGTCCTTGACCTATTTATTTTATATGGCCATATGTTCATGTTGTTTCCTAGTGATCCGTGCCTCTTTTGAGGATGATCAGTAAGGATCTTTCGTTAATCTTGTAGTGCTCTATCCATCCATGTCTTTGTTTGGAATTATGGAGCACCCTAGCTTGAGTCAATCGAGCTCTACTTTTTCTACTTCGTGAATCTGGGCAGATTGTCTACTTGTTAGCGATTTTGCCGATGATGTTGTAGTTGATCCGTGCATGCTATGCTATTGTTCTTGCCATGTCTAGCTTGCATTTTGTGTATTCTTGATGGCTGTATGCTTAGATTGTCATGACTTGCTCCGTAGTGAGTGCATCGAGCTCGTAAACATGCCTACTTGATATCTGTTTTCAGCATGCTCCAGTTTTCACTAAGTCTGAGAACTGATTATGTTTTTGCCATGTTCCCATGCTTGCAATTGTATTTTCTGATCCCTTTTGGCTCAAGGTCACTAAGGGACTTTTGTTAAGCTCTTTGAGTAGCTCCATGCCATGCTTTACTTTGCCATGTTCAGGTCCTTTAGCATGTAGTTTTGTTGCTCCGAAGAGTGCTATCTGATCTGAAATTCCAAACAAGTGTTAATTTCACCAAGTCTGAGATCTGTTTGCCATATGCATTTTTGCCATGCTTGTTTGAACCTGTTAATGGATGAATTGGCCGTAGCTCAGTGCTAGACTTTTGTTAAGCATCATGAATGCATCGCTGCCATGGATTTTGTTGTCATGTTTGGGTGCTGTAGCTTGTTCATCTCTTTGCATTTAGATGGCTACTTGCTGTAACTCGCAGACCGGTGTCATTTTTTAATCGCGTGCCATTTCCAAACCGTAACTCCGATTCCGGCGTTCTTTATATCGTTTTCAATAGATTTCATGTCATATTTCCAGTGGCACACTTGGATTCCCAAGTCGAGGCTAGGTTCATGCATCCCTTGTCAAATCTTGCATATGCATCCCGCATCGCATCACGCATAGCATACCGTCCTTGCATCATATTGTTTGATCCTTGCACGTGGTTGATTGTGTTCCATTTGCTTGTTTGTCTTGTTTGGGTAGAGCCGGGAGACGAGTTCGCTAACGAGGAGCCCGTTGAGTTTGCTTTCGAGGATCCAGTCAACTCTGACAACTTTGCAGGCAAGATGATCATACCCTCGAAATCACTACTATCTTTGCTTTGCTAGATTGCTTGCTCTGTTGCTATGCCAATGCTACGATGCCTACCACTTGCTTTCAAGCCTCCCAAATTGCCATGTCAAACCTCTAACCCACCATGTCCTAGCAAACCGTTGATTGGCTAGGTTACCGCTTTGCTCAGCCCCTCTTATAGCGTTGCTAGTTGCAGGTGAAGATTGGAGACCGTTCCTTGTTGGAACATTTATTTACTTGTTGGGATATCATTATATTATCTTGTTATCTTAATGCATCTATATACTTGGTAAAGGGTGGAAGGCTCGGCCTCTCGCCTAGTGTTTTGTTCCACTCTTGCCGCCCTAGTTTTCGTTATATCGGTGTTATGTTCCCGGATTTTGCGTTCCTTACGCGGTTGGGTTATAATGGGAACCCCTTGATAGTTCGCCTTGATTAAAGCTTTTCCAGCAATGCCCAACCTTGGTTTTACCATTTGCCACCTAGCCTCTTTTTCCCTTGGGTTTCCGGAGCCCGAGGGTCATCTTATTTTAAACCCCCCCGGGCCAGTGCTCCTCTGAGTGTTGGTCCAACCTAGAGCCCCTTGCAGCGCCACCTCGGGGAAACTCGAGGTTTGGTTTTAGTTGTATGGAGCGCTCATCTGAGTGTGCCCTGAGAACGAGATATGTGCAGCTCCTATCGGGATTTGTCGGCACATTCGGGCGGTGTTACTGGTCTTGTTTTAACCTGTCGAAGTGTCCTGAAGAACCGAGGTACCGAGTCTGATCGGAACGTCTCGGGAGGAGGTCTATTCCTTCGTTGACCGTGAGAGCTTGTCATGGGCTAAGTTGGGACTCCCCTGCAGGGATTTGAACTTTCGAAAGCCGGGCCCGCGGTTATGGGCAGATGGGAATTTGTTAATGTCCGGTTGTAGATAACTTGAACCTTAACTTAATTAAAATGAATCAACTGAGTGTGCTACCGTGATGGCCTCTTCTCGGCGGAGTCCGGGAAGTGGACACGGTGTTGGAGTAATGCTTACGCAGGTTGCTCTCTAGTTTCTCGCTCGCGCTTTGCCTCCTCTTCTCGCTCTCTTTTGCGAACAGGATAGCCACCATATTTGCTAGTCGCTTGCTGCAGCTCCACATATTTACCTTGCCTTACCTATAAGCCTAAATAGTCTTGATCGCGAGGGTGTGAGATTGCTGAGTCCCTGTGCCTCACAGATTACTATTACACCAGATGCAGGGCCTGACGATTCCGCTCCAGGTGACGCGCTCGAGCTCAAGTGGGAGTTCGACGAGGACTCTCAACGTTACTATGTTTCCTTTCCTGATGATCAGTAGTGGTGCCCAGTTGGGGGTGATCGGGACCGTGTCGCATGTTGGGTTATCTTTTATTTTGCCGCCATAGTCGGGCCATGAGTGTTTGGATGATGTAATGTTATTTATGTACTTGATTGACGTGGCGAGTGTAAGCCAACTATGTTATCTCCCCTTTTATTATCTATATTACATGGGATGTTGTGAAGATTGCCTAACTTGCGGCATATGCCTTCAATGTGATTATGCCTCTAAGTCGTGCCTCGACACGTGGGAGATATAGTCGCATCGAGGGTGTTATAGAACAATATGTATTATCTCCTCAGGTGCATGTAACTCCGTCCAATCGTTGATGAAATCTACAAGTGCCTGGGACTTGATCCTCGTGCGGGGTATATATTTGAGCCCATGGGGTCCGAGCTCAATGGTCCACTTGGCAATCCGGCCAGTTGCCTCTCTGTTTTGAATGATGTCGCCCAGAGGAGCTGAACTGACTACTGTGATAGGATGGCCCTGAAAATAGTGTTTGAGCTTCCGGCTTGCCATAAACACCCCATACACCAGTTTCTGCCAATGCAGATACCTCTGCTTTGACTCAATGAGCACCTCACTAATATAATAAACCGACCGTTGAACCAGATACTCTTTGCGAGGCTCCTTGCGCTCTAACACAATGGCTATGCTGACAGCCCGGGCATTAGCAGACACATATAATAATAAGGGCTCTTTATCGATCGGTGCTGCCAGCACGAGCAGTTCCACGAGCTGTTTCTTCAGATCTTCAAACGCCTTATCAGCCGCTTCACTCTAGACAAAGTTATCCGTTTTCTTGCGCATCTGATATAAGGGGATGGCCTTCTCTCCAAGGCGGCTGATAAACCGGCTCAAGGCTGTAATCCGGCCGGCCAGACATTGCACATTGTTAATACACGCCGGTTTAGCCAAGGACGTAATCGCTGCAATCTTTTCCAGATTAGCCTCAATGCCTCTGTTTGAAACCATAAAGCCTAAGAGCTTGCCTGCCGGGACACCGAAAACACACTTCTCCGGATTGAGCATCATCTTGTAGACCCGGAGATTGTCAAAAAGTTTCCCGTAGATCATCTATTAAAGTCTCCTCCTTTCTGGATTTGACCACAATATCATCTACATACGCATGAACATTGCGCCCAATTTGCTTATGAAGGCAATTCTGAACACATGCTGGTAAGTTGCCTGGGCACTCTTGAGTCCAAAGGGCATGGAAACATAGCAGAAGGCTCCAAAGGGAGTTATAAAGGCTGTCTTCTCCTGGTCCTTAACTGCCATTTTGATCTGATGATAACCAGAGTAAGCATCCAAAAAACACAAACAGTCACAACCCGCCGTAGCGTCAATTATCTAATCAATGCGAGGGAGAGCAATGGGGTCTGCAGGGCAAGCCTTGTTTAAATCTATGTAGTCCACACACATGCGCCAAGTGCCATTTTTCTTAAGAACCAACACCGGATTGGCTAACCACTCTAGATGAAAAACTTCAACAATAAACCCAGCAGCCAACAAACGGGCGACCTCTTCACCTATAGCCTTGCGCCTTTCCTCGTTGAAGCGGCGGAGGAACTGTCGGACCGGTTTGAATTTCGGATCAATGTTGAGTGTGTGCTCAGCGAGTTCTCTCGGTACACCTGGCATGTTAGAAGGTTTCCATGCAAAGATGTCCCGATTCTCACGGATGAACTCGATGAGCGCGCTTTCCTATTTCGGATCCAGGTTACCGCTGATGCTGAACTGTTTGGATGAATTGCCAGGGACAAAGTCAACCATCTTAGTGTCTGTAGCTGATTTGAACTTCAATGTTGGATCATGTTCCATGGTTGGCTTTTTTAAGGAGGTCATGTCTGCCGGATCAACGTGTTCCTTATTGAATTTTAACTCCTCCGTGGCACAAACCGTCTCAGCATAAGCCGCATCGCCTTCTTCACACTCCAAAGCAATCTTTCTACTTCCATGTACTGTGATAGTCCCCTTATGACCTGGCATTTTAAGCTGCAGGTAAACATAACATGGCCTTGCCATAAACTTAGCATAAACGGGCCGCCCAAACAAGGCGTGGTACGGACTTTTGATCTTCACCACCTCAAATGTCATTGTTTCTGACCATGAATCGTAGTCATCTCCAAAAGCTACCTCCAAAGCTATCTTACCAACAGGATATGCAGACTTACCAGGCACCACACCATGAAATACCGTATTCGACGGTTTAAGATCCTTATCTGTCAACCCCATACGGTGGAATGTATCATAATACAAAATATTGATACTACTTCCCCCGTCCATGAGCACTTTAGTGAACTTGTATCCCCCAACTTGAGGGGCTACCACCAAGGCCAAATGACCTGGATTATCAACCTGGGGCGGGTGATCCTCTCTGCTCCACAAAATAGGTTGCTCCGACCAGCGTAAATACTGAGGTACTACCGGCTCAACAGAGTTGACTACCCTTTTGTGAAGCTTCTGATCATGTTTGCACAAACTAGTAGTGAAGACATGATATTGCCCATTGTTCAGCTGTTTGGGATTGCTCTGATAACCCGACTGCTGCTGCTGCTGCTGACTCCCCTGATGGTTGTAACCTCCCTGGTTGCCTTGGTGTCCTTGATTGATGTGTCCGGTTTGATTGCCTGGAAACCCTGAACCAGAACAACCGCCTCCGTAACCCGGGCCGAGGAAACCTCCTCCTGAACCACCGGGCGGGCCGTTGTCATATTGGAACATATTGGAATTCTTGAAATCCCGCATGATATAACAATCTTTCCAGAGATGTGATGCCGGTTTCTCCTTCGATCCATGCTTTGGACAGGGCTGATTTAACAAACGCTCCAAATTGTTGCCTGGACCTCCACCCCTGTGGGGCTGCTTGCCTTTACGGCGCTGGCCATTCTCCTGTGCGTTGGTATTTGCGACAAAGTCCAAACCACTGTCGGCCTTGCGCTTACCAGCGTTTCCATGGCCTGCCGGATTGTGTTGCTGGCCTTTGGCATTGCCAGTCTTCTTACCCTTCTCCGGTTTGTCCTCCTCTGAGTCCGGATCCTTGGTGTTATCTGAATCGGCGTATTTAACCAAAGCGGCCATGAGGGTTGACATGTCATTGCAGTGACGTTTGAGCCTTCCCAACTTCTATTTCAATAGTTTGAAACGGCAATTACCCTCTAACGTTAACACTGCGGTGTCTGGGTTGATACGATCTGACAAATGCAAAATCGCCGAGACCCGTTTGACCTAATGGGTCGTGGACTCCCCTTCCTCTTGGACACAAGCGGCCAGATCTACAATTGACATTGGCTGCTTACACGTATCCTTGAAGTTCTGGATAAACCGGTGCTTCAGTTTGGCCCATGATCCAATAGAGTTGGTCGGCAAGCTCTTCAACCAAGTGCGAGCTATTCCTTCCAACATCATGGTGAAATATTTAGCACACACCGCCTCGTCCACATCTAACATCTCCATTGCCATCTCATAGCTCTCCACCCACGCCTCTGGCTGCAAAGGTACCTTACGAGGTCCCTTGAAAACCTTGGGTAGTCGCACATTACGCAAAGCAGGAGATAAACACGGTACCCCTAAGGAACTGAACATCGCCCCTGGCTCCACGGAGGCAGTGGGGTGAATCGGAGTATGTTGTCATGCCTCGTGTCGAGCTGTCAACTCGGCCTCTCGACGTGCGCGGCCATGGTCCACAACATCTTGCGCATTAGCACCTCCCCCAGCCGGGTTGTTCCCTCGTGGCGAATTTCGGCGACGTGCACTACTGGACACAACCGGTTCGTCTTCCACGTGTCTGCTATAACTCCGGCTTGGGCGGGAGTGGAGTGAATCCTCTCACGGCTGTATGAATATGCTTGCTGTTGATTTAGTGCTGTCTGAAGGAGATCCCTGGCCCGACGCGCTTCCACTACAACTGGTGACTCGCCGTCGGTTGGGAGGGCCGCCAGGCGTGATGCAATGGCCACAATGTTGTCCAATGGGTTGGAATAATGGCCGGGCGGTGTTGATGGTACAATATTGTTCTGGCGAGGCAGGTCTGTCGTGCGCGGTTGAACCGGCGCTCCTGCTCCCGGCGCCCCCGCCCGGTTTAGTGTCGGTTGGTTACCAGCTCCTGCACCTGGCGTGTTGAAAAGATTCTGCGGCTCATAAACCGACGGGAGACGTGATCGGTACCTTCTTCTCATGACTTCCTCTGAAGCATTCTGATGCAGTCTAATCCGGTAAGCCTGTGCTTCCAACTCGGCCCGCTCCGTAGCCATCCTAGCGTTCTCTGCTGCCAGGTCCGCTTTGGCCTAGGCTATCTGATCTTTCACCTTTGCAATCTCCGCATCGTGCTGATCCCTGGCTGCTGCGTCTACCTCTGCAGACATCAATGTTGCCAGAGCGTCGAACAAATCAGACAAGACTTGGGCCGGAGGTGGCGCCGAGCTTCCTGCCCCTGCTGGTGTGGCCGTTGTTGAACCGGAGAGCATTGCTGCGGCGATAGATGAATGAGGCGCCGATTGTGTGCCGGCCATGAAGATGGCGGCCCGGTTTGGCAGACCAGGGGAATCCGGAATACTCTTGCCCTTGGATCCTCCCTCAATCCGACCGTCCTGCAACTGGTAAAGCGATTCGGTTTCTCCAGAAGACTCGTCATCAGAGCAGACTACGGTTTCTCCATCGGACACCGGTCCGTCCTTGTACTCTGATCCATGGACGACACCTACGAAAACATGCCTGGCCTCGGGCTGAACCGGCGAAGAACTTGCACGCCGAGCCGTTTTGATGATGTCGGTGCAGATGTCCGGCTCGGGGGCCGGTTCGCCGATCTTGCCGATGAAGACGTGAATCCCACCAAAGGGGACCCGGTACCCGTATTCGATTGAATCGGCCTCAGGACCCCATCCTGCGTTGTCGATGTAGAGCTTGCCGTGCCGACTCTTCGTCATCCGGCCCACAGCGTATCCCCTGAGTCCATCGAAGCTGCCCTTCAAGAACTCAAAACCATCGTGCGATAGCCCCACGGTGGGCGCCAACTGTCGTGGGTTTGTCACGGCAGATGTCCTCGTGAAAGGACTTAGTCGTGGAGCCATCGCAACGGGTTAGCTTAAAGGGGTTAAACCGGAAAAGGGGACATGGGAGTTTATACTAGTTCGGCCCCTTCGATGAAGGTAAAAGCCTACGTCTAGTTGTGATTGGTATTGCTAGGGTTTCGAAGGCCAGGGAGCGAATCCGCTTTGTCTGGCTCTCGAGTTGTTGTTGTCTGTCTCTAAACCGCGGCCGGGTTGTCCCTTTATATACATAGGTTGACGCCCGCCGGGCTACAGAGTCCCAAAGCCGGTTTATAAACATATCCGGTTCGGCCTCTCTCTTTCTATCTTACTATACAAGTTACATGACTAGGCCAGTTTACATTTACATACTGTAACTCGCCTTTGGGCCCTCCGTAAAGCGCCAGCATCTTTACATCTTCATGGGCTTCTAATCTTCAAAGAGTCAACCCGGCTACATAAGGCCGGTTTACCTCCTGTAGTAATATCCCAAACAGGCCTTCTACGGTCCGCAGGGTCCATGGGCCTTCTACGGGCCGTACGATCCATGGGCCTTCTATGGGCCGTACTATCCATGGGCCTCATACGGGCCGTAGGATCCATGGGCCTTCTACGGGGCGTATCATCATTTCGCCAATCATGGACCGTACTATTCGTGGACCATAGCGGGTCGTTAATAGGCCGTATTTGATAACTCTATGAAAACAGCCCAATGGGTTTTTTATGACATGAAAACGTCCCAACGTATTAACGGTCCGCAAATGGTCCGACTGTAACGATGGGCTGAATTTGGCCCACAAGCAGAAAATGACAGTAACGGGCCGTATGTAACTGAATGCTGCAAATGAGCCCAAGAATCAATGGGCCCTGAGAAGGCCGAAAGATAACTTAGGCTGGAAACGACCCAATGGAATAACGGGCCATTAATGGGTATAAAGTGATACACTGTTCATTACGGGCCAGTTTCACCACGGGCCGTTAATGGGCCAAGAGTTACAAAGGTCCTCATATGGGCCGAAAGAAGTCATGGGCCACACATGGGCCTGAAGTTAAAACGGGCTGAATCATATTGGATGGCCTAGATGACGCTACTGGGCCAAATTCGGAGAGGGCGTAATGGGCCCTGGGTTAGCGGGCTATAAATGGGCTATATGCAAACATGCCGTTAACAGGCTTTCCATGGGCCGGCCCGCCACCTTTTGACCAAGTCAAACGAGCCAGCCTTTTCACAGGACTGGGCCTCTGTTGGGCCATGCCACGTGTCGCCGTATCATAGGCGCCTTCGGTCCAATGAGCGGATGACATTTGTCCCAACGGTGAGCCGACACATGTTTCCTCCAGCCAATGATGATTTTACAGATGGAAAATCCCCATTGGTCGGGGTTGTTAATGGGTTATCGGATCCAAAAGCTGACCCGATAGCTTAACGGCGTTCCGTTATGGTGGATGCCACGTGTCGGTCACCCTTGACGAAAGCACTTCTGTGACGCGCGATTTATCGTCATGGAAGTGGACACTTCCGTGATGATAATTTTGGTAATGTCATGGAACACTTCTACAACAGCACAGGTATAACTATCATGATTCTGTCATAAAATCTTCATGGATGTACATGCATAACAAAAAAACGCGACCTACTGTGACAAACACGTATCATCACGGAAGTGTATTTTTTGTAGTGAAAGTTCGAGACCCCCTACCCGAGATCGTCCAGTTTTGACACCGACATTGGAGTGAACGCTGCACCTCCTCCCCTTCCCGGTGCGACGGGATACGGACGCCTCCTTCACCAACTGTGAGGGGGGAGAGAGAGAGAAGAGGCCAACACAGTCTTGTTTAGATCTGGTGAAAAGAGGGTGAGAGACTATGAATACAGCAAACCCTAGCAAATGAACGCTGAGCCTCCAGCGTGTAACATATATGTAGTGCGGCGAGTGTGTGGAGAGTGCAAACCCTAGCGAACAAGCGCTGAGGCTCCCGCTTATATATATACTACTGTAGTACGGACTGAGCTCCGGTGCCTTCACTGCACCTGCTTTTGGCTGTATGACAGGTGAGCCAGGCACATTTTGGGCCCACCTGTCATAAATCCAAAGGCAGGTGCACTAAGTCAATGAAGCTGCGTCCAAATAGTACTCTTGTGTATACGACTAATATATAGTGGAGTGGTTTTCTTATTCTCTCCATAACAATCGTTTTAAATTGTGTAAGTATGAAACGAAACTCTTTATTTAATGTACAGTGAAGAAAACTAGTACTACTTCCGATGAACTAACAATCCACGCCCACGCATCCTGGTCGCACTTCATGTCCTTCACGTGTCCTCCCTTAAGTGAACAACCACACATGCGCCAAATTATCGGAAACGTGTGAGAGTGTGTACAAATAAAGAATTTTAGTTTCAATTATCGGAAAGGTTTGAGAGTATTACAAAGTTTGACTTCAGTCAAATCTAATATGCGGAGTAAATAAAAATGGAGTGCTAATACGTCCATCCGGGTTTTTAGTCCACACCATTTTTTAAATCAAAGTTAATAGCTAGACAAATAGAATTACAGGGGAGCTGGAGACAAAGTTGTGAGAAGGCTTAGAAATCAATACAAAACTTATGCTCTTAGTACCAATGGCGATCCTTCTTCGAGGAAACATTTGGTTCATAGCCAATTGTGTGATAAAATTGCACCAACGTGAAAGACGACTGCGTCTCCAACACAACCAAGGTGAACTGACGAAGGATATCATCTTTGTGCGTAACAAGCAAAGAGCACTGATGGAAGACAACTTATTTTTCATTGAAAATCGATCAGCTTCACCAGCCGACGCAACATTGAGGCCCAACCATGAGCATCGATAGGTCATCGTGGTGATGCATCATCCATTTGGCATCAAGTTTGGGTGAGGCACCTATGAAGTTCGACAAATCCTCACTGTGGTCTGTTTCTTCTCAGTAATCAAGCTCGAGGAAGGAAGAACCATGTGGCAGAGGACAGTGAGGCGGAACAACAATGGCCATCCAATTTTTGTGCTGTTCCAGTAAAATTGAGGAAGACATGCCCGGGTATGGAGACACGCATCGCTGTTTCCAAAAATATAAAAAGGGTTAGCAACGACATGTCAATTGTCAATAAGAATTAATGAAAAGTACACCGACAAACAAAAGCATCATAATTATCTTGATGGGAACTAAACCAGGATACCCGAGAAAAAAGCATTTCTTCATTTAACCAGTGATAGTACTACCACCATATGGACAATGACCGCACAACCACCATGTACTTTTTGTTGAAACAACATGTATACCTCCACCGAGGCATAAATCAGGACAACTTTTCGAGTGGCATTTCCTCTATAATAGTACTAGTAGGTGATGTTGGACCAGCCGACGAACCCTAGCTACTACGCATGGGGAGCTGGGGAGTAGTCGCATAGAAGAAAACCCGCACGCAGCGACCTGGGGAGCTAGACTAGTACAAGAAGTTATACCTTAGTTGGGTGAGATGTCGTTTAGGCGGGCGGGATCTACCCACACGACGACAGCGAACAAGGGCGCGGAGGATCTTCTTCCGCACCAGCGCCGGCTCCGAGAGGACGGTGCGAATCGGCTTCCTCCGTCGCCGACGGCGACAATGTCAACGCTGCACCTCCTCACCTCCCGCAGCGGACGGGATTTGGCCGGATCTGTGACCACCAGTGAGGAGAGAGATAGAGTGGACACTGTCATCTTGTTTTGATATGGAGAGGGTGAGAGAGCGAGACGCGAGAAACTCTATCAAACAAGAGGCCATAATGGAGTAAAAAAAATCTCTCCATAGCAGTGGTTTTAAATAGAATACGCGCGTTCCCGGAAAAAAAGAAACAAAAATTGGCGGTCAATTTTTTAAGGGTCTGTCTAGGACACATCTAGATGTGACATAGTTATGTCACATCTAAGTTGATGTCCACTCTGTTTGTGGTCTATTTTTTTCCTAGTTTTTTTGTTTCTTGTTGCTACATTATATACTTGTGGGAGCTTAGATGTGATATCCTTAAATAACATCTAGATGTGAATTAGACAAACTAGTTTTCTAACGTACCAAGAAAGAAAACTCGATCAAAAACACGCCCTCGCTTCCAGGTCGCGAGAGTCGTCGCGCACACACACATAGACATAGACATGCATATCCGTGTTTACATAAAATTCCATTTCCATCTCCATCTCCAATCATATTTGTCCAACTGGCACATTATTTATGTTGCTAATTATATACGCAACAATATTAATGTACATCATCTCTTGTTTGCGCACGTCCGGACCGCTACCACGGCCGGTCCTGACCAACCCGAACCCTCTTCATCACCCGCGCATGCTTCCCACCCGAAACGGTCAGTGCCGCATTCATGCCCGGCCAGAGCGGACGCGACCTCTCACTGGCGCCGGCATTGAAGCGGCGCGCCGGCCGAGAGAGCGTCCCCCGCGCCGCTTCCGGGTGCACGCGGCTGCTCCGCGTTCAAAGGTCGCAATAGCCGGCTACAACATGCATGTAAAAAGTTCTTGGGAGTCCGTGCTACAGCTAGCTGTCCTCCCCCAACTCGTCAATCTCTTCCAGTAGTGCTAGTACTGCATGGCGCGATCCATCGACAAGCAGGCGGGAAAGTTATCGTATACTCGGTTTGCGGTGAGTGGCATGCCGAGCGACCATGTGGGGTTGATCCGTGGAGGAGGGTGAGACACGAACACGACAGACGTGATTTAAACGTTGGTTTTGCTGGATGGCGCGATCCAACGAAATGAAACGTTGGTTTCTCTCCGTTTCCATTTTTTCACCGGAAAAATGAAAACTTTCCACTCCATTTTCATTCCTATTCCAAGGTTGCCCCATTACAACATTCCATCAAATACAACGGAAAACTAACACGCATGCTGATGCATCTCAATGATTCACAGATCATAGCCAATATTTACTTCACAACTAAAGAAAAAAGTTGTGAGAGCGTGTACGAAAGAAAAACAACTGATGGGGTCACTACGACTTAAACCCTAAACCCTAAACATGATTTAATTTCCTGGCCAGGTAAAACCTATCGAAGGAAAGACGGCTGGCACCCTCGGATCATACGACGCTTTTGTGCAGTTCCACTAAAATCGACCTGAGCATCCCTGATGGCAAAGATATTGAAGAAGTGTGATTAGAATAATAGTACTGGCACTAGTTCATGAGACATAAACTCATCACAAGTAGAAGCCGGTAGAAGTAGAGAAAGATCGACATGAAGATGGAGCTACGGCGGTGGAGCAAGACGGATCCAAAAGGAAGATGGACGTAACTGGGACGTCGGCTGTAGCTAGAAGGGCGGTTGGGACGCGGCATCGGCCCATACTGTGGTGACCCCCGATTGGGACGCACCGACTGTGGGTTTTCTCCCTCGCCGATGTCGACCGCGTCTACACAGAACATTGTTCCCTTCGCCAAGTTGCGGGATCAGGCCCGTCGTTCTATGCTTGTGAAGAGAGCAACCTAAGCAAGCAGGCTTGTAGCTTAGGCTCCTGCTAGTGTATATATAGTGGTTTTCTTTTTCTCTCCATATCAACCATTTTATATTGCGTACGTGTCATTCAAGAGTGAAATGATGGTTGCTTCTTCCGACTAACTTACTGTGTGATTTGACTGCTCCTTAGTGGCCCCTACACCTACTCCCCCTACGTGTATGCAACAGTCACACGTACACATGGACGCAAAAACGCGCGCGACGCCCTAATGCATGCATGTCCGAGCACATGACGGAACACACACGGTCACGCTCAAGTGCTCGTCCTAAGAATGCTTATATATATATGAATAAAGCTCTGTCATTTACCCGCAAAAAAGATTAAGCCATAATAACCGGAAAGGAGGGAGTATGGAATAGCACTACTTTTTGGTGTGTCCCATCAACTCGCAGAACGAGGAGAAGCTTGGAGGACAAGGTGAAGCTCGGTTAATACTTTTGACTAATGCAACCTACCCTCGGTGGACATGCATCAGTCCATTCGGTGGCAGATTGTCAGAGGCATACACTGTAGTACCCAACATGCGGAGTACCATCATTGTTCGACTTCATGAAGAGGCGAAGAGCCAAGCACAGTAGTACGAGTAGTACTACTACTAGAACCACATGGTGGAGCGTCTGTACTCTTATTTTTATCTCTGATAAGGTACACGTTTATTCCGGAGAAGGGCGGAAAACGGCAGCCCAACATGTAATGAATGATATTGATCAACCAACCATGCTCGAATATATCTTGGCCTCCGTGCGAGCCCGTCTGTGTGTTCTCGCTCCTCGTCTCTCTCAAGGAACGGTGGGTTGGCTCTTTGCCATCAATTGAGATCGGTTTGCTCACACTCCTGTCCCACATGTCAGTGATATGCCAAGAGGAGGTGCGTTGACCGACTGGCCATACACGTACTTGGTTTTGCACCTTCATAATACTCCCTCCATCACAGTTTACAGGGGGCGCTTCATTATGATGCATTTCTCTCAATGCATTTCCACCACTAGAGAGACTTTAGACGCATTTGGTTTAATGCTCAATTAATTAGGGCGTGGTAACCGCAATCAAGTCCATAATTTTCTCTCCATGTACTGTACTACAACGGAGTGGAGTAAGTGCATGCATGTGTTTACCCGTGGTGGAAGCACTGCATGCATGTGTGTATGCATTATTCCCTCTAGTACTAGACGCCGTGCTATAACTACTAATGCTATTTTTCAGGCCGGTCGCTAGTCGCCTTGGTCCCACAGATTTTTTTCTTTTTTCTGAAGCGCGCTGTATAAACAGTGACAGATGGAGTAGTATGAGCAGACTCAAAGAAGAGTGTATTGATGGTGCTTCTTCAGAGCAACTTACAGTGGGAAAGGTGGGGCTTACGATTTGACTGCTCATTACTCACTATTAATGCGGCGCAACGACCGGGCTGAGTCTCCCATGCGGTTGTGCACTACCCCCTCGGTTCTTAAATATACTCCGTAGTATTTGTCTTTCTAGAGATTTCAACGAGTGACTACTCAAATATTTGTCTTTTTAGCGATTTCAAATGGACTGGCACATAAGGATGTATATATACATATTTTAGAGTGTAGATTCACTCATTTTGCTCCGTATGTAGTCACTTGTTGAAATCTCTAGAAAGACGAATAGAATATTTAGGAACGGAGGGAGTACACATACGAAGCAAAATGAGTGAATCTACACTCTAAAATATGCCCGTTTGAAATTTGTAAAAAGACAAATATTTAGGAACGAAGGAGTATAATTTTGTGCATGGCACATGGACCCGGATGATGAAGAGGCTTCTGGCAATGCTATCAAGCTTCCATCATTTCTTTACATAATAGACGTACTATACAAATAATTTTCCAGCGACATGAAATTGTACAATGGTGTGAGCTTTCAGCTTTTGTTTCGCGTGTCTTGCCATCGATGCTCTTTCGGAAACAATAAAAAACTAACTACCTTGCTAATGCATGTCAATTATTAGCATATCAGAGCTAATAATTACATCACAACTGAAGACAGAGTTGTGAGAAGTTGTTAAATTAAAATTGATCCATGCTTTCATTGGCAGCAACGTCCCCCCAGCTCTGTCTAAATCAACAAGGCATGTTGGGAAAAAAGTAGCTGTCTGGAGCATGCAACATTCCGATCATTTTGTGCAGTTCCACTAAAATAGAGCTGAGCGTCCCCGTTCCAAAGATATTAAGTGTGATTACGATAATAGAGGACCGCTGATGAAACAATAAACACACAAATAGAAGCCGGTCACCTTTGCAATCTCTCTTAAGACTAACTAGTTGGAGAATATTAGGCTCGGAGTTGGATGAGGAGGATAGAGCAAAACCAATCTCCCTTTGTGCAGTCGCACTGAAATGTAGAGATGTTGCCCGTGTGACATTTTAGTACAACTGCACAAAACACTCTTAAGAAAAAAGTGATTTGTGCATTTCACCAAAAGGTCGCAATAGCAATGAGGTGAATGGATAGCCCTATTTGCAAAAAAAAGAGGTAGAAAGGAAACAATTACTGGCCAATAACAGTTGATGACACATGCGACGACAAAAAAGAAGCATATTCCTTGTCCTAGGGGAAGATAACAACACGGTTGTGTTTGTATAAAACGGTGTGAGGACGAGAGTGAAGTATGGAAAGTACGCCGAACGAGCTACGTTTTGGGCAAAGAACTATGGAAGATCCACATGTAGCGACGTGGGAAGACGGGCAGTGGAGCAAGGCTGGAGGGGATACCTGGAGGTCGTCGGGATGTAACTAGGTGAGCGGCGGCGGGCGGAATCTGCGAGCAGGTGGCGTAGGCCCTGCCGTGCCAGAGCTTGGTCAGAGAGAACGACGTGTACTGCAGATCAGGACGTGTTGCCTCGGCGCCGTCGAACGGAGAAACGATGTACTTCCTCCCTTTCCCCCGGCGGATGGGATGTGGCCGGATCAGTGACCAACGGTGAGAGAGAGAGAGAGAGAGGCCACCGCACTCCCTTTCCCCCGACGGACGGGATGCGGCCGGCTCAGTGACCAACGGTGAGAGAGAGAGAGAGAGAGAGAGAGAGAGGCCACCGCAGCCTTGTGTGAGATACTCTGAAGAGTGAAAAACCAGGCAGGCAGGCTCCATTGTATATAGTGAGCAGACTACCTTTTTCTCCATAAAATCATATGTGCCATTGAGCGCTATAACTTTATTTAAAAATAACGCCTTGTGTGAGATACTCTGTGTATGTGCCATTGAGAGAGAGAGAGAGAGGCCACCGCAGCCTTGTGTGAGATACTCTGTGTATGTGCCATTGAGCGCTATAACTTTATTTAAAAATAACGCGGCAACGCGTCAAGTCGAACTTTGTTTCGTGCACGCGTGGTACACGACCTCCGTAGGTAAACAACCGCTACAGGCGTTCAAATTAGCACGTGGGCTGCCATTTCATAAAGAAATGAGCTCCACCGTGTACCCGCGCGGGTGTGGCTGGGCACGAAGCGTGAGTACGTGCACGTTGCACCTATTCTCTTCTTGTATACGTACACCACCTACGTGGGGTTGTGTGAGAGAGATACAAACCTAGAGAGATATAGTGTGTGGGTTCTTGAGAGTTTTTTTGGGGGGGGGGGGTCAATCAAAAAATGAAACATGTGCAATGTGTGTGAAATAGAGTCCTGGTATAACATATATATAGAGGGGGCGATCCACAAGAAGAGAGTGGAGGTATCATCGGCTTGAGGTGTCCATAGAATCGAAGAGAGGGATGATGTGTGTGTGTGTGCGCGCGCGCGCGATCGATAAAGAGTGCCATCGAATTTGTGTATGCCCACGTCAAAGATATAGAGTGGCTGGCCTACTGGAACGTGAGATGGGACATGTGTAGTTTGTCTCTGTGGCATGTATACCTACCTGCAGCGCTCGACTATCGGTGTGTGGTGGGGGAAGAGGGAGGGCCAATTAACTATAGAGGTACAACGGTTGGTATATGTGCGGAGGAGGAGAGAGGCCTACCTCATGTATTAAGGAGATCGATCTGCCTCATGTATTAAGGGAGATCGATCGGCATCCATGCATATGTGCAGGAGAGGAATAAGGTTGGGAGAGAGACAAAGCTAGAGTGTTGGAGGGGTGGTAGTGGAGTTGCTTCTAACAAATGGTGGGATAGGCTTGCTAGACAAACGGAGGGCACGCCTGCAATATCAATAAGAGAGGAGATGGTTGCTTGTTGTCTGTGCACGTGCGTGTGAGAGACGGGTTAGGAGGCATGCACGAATGATGAACGATGTGGCTGTGGTAAGCAGACGTAACTACATAGGAAGATCAATCGCCCTTTGTTAGAGAAAGGAGAGACATAACTTGTGAGGTACGTCAATCGATGGGGGGGTAGTTAAAGTCGTTCTAGGTATATGTTGGGAGATCGATCGGTATACATGCATCTGTGTGTTAGAAGCAAATGAGGCACGAGGAGAAGGATAGATAGAGAGGGATGCATGTAGGAGGTGGTACGAGAGGCATACTATATCGAGGGGGGAGGAGTGTGCGAGTACAAGAACGATGAAAAGAGTGGTGGGAGTGAGGCATGGACGGTGACAAGAGAAGAGGGGAAGCTTGTGTTTGTGCTAGGAACACATGGCTAGAGAGGCATATCGATCGATGTGTGCCGTAAAGAAGGAGCAGGGGGGCCTACACACACCGTGGGTGAACGACCTAAAGTGAAAAGACGAATTTGCGCGATGGAGCTAGAGAATGCTGAGGGAGGGTGAGAGGGATGCGGGCGTGTGCATGCACAAGAGAAAGTTAGCGCTAGCTACAAAGATAAGAGGGTTGTGTGGGTGTAAAAGACGAATAGAGATCATATATACTTCATTATAAAACGCGAATTCGGATATTTGAAGAATTTATCATACTGTTTCGAACCGACGCATGTGTGAATATACATAATGGTGATACACATGGTGTGGTTATGAACATGTTATACTACATTTAATATATTTTATCTCTACTCTTATAAAAAAATGGAGTTGTTGATGATGGTGTGCCTGCCATCCTGCATTATATGCCGTCCGATTTATATCTGGCGGGTAGCAAGGAAACTATGATGGTTGAAGTTGGCAACAATCATGATTGTAGATTCTTATTGAAATAGAGAAACGAATTCAAATTTAGTTCGAATTGCAGCGGTAGTATAGACATTTGGAATGCACTAAAATGTTGGTATGAGTAGGTTACATGCATTATACAGCAAGCGAAAAAAATTAATCATACATAACATGGATTCATACTCCCTCCTTCCATCTATATAGGCCGTAATGAGATTTTTAAGACCGCCTTTGACTATTGACAAGATTAATAGTACATGACATGCACAATGTGAAAATTATATCATTGAAAGAACCTTTCACAGACGAATTTAACGGTGTGCTTTGTGTAAGTTGCATGTCATATATCATTGCTCTAATATTTGGTCAAAGTTAGCATCGAAAAACGCATTAGGCCCTATATAGATGGAAGGAGGGAGTAGCTTTGAATAGCATTTGTATAGTAAAACTATAACATCCCAAAATTCTAAATTTCGGAATGTTATAATAGATAGATAGATTTGATTGATTGTTTGACTGACTGTCTGAAAGTGAGTGAATTCGAAACTTTTTGAAAGTTCAATGAGAGGGAATGAAAGGACTTTCCCAAACTTTCATCTTTGCTTTCTAATCTCCATCAATTCAAATTCTTTTCAAATGCAAAACCCTTGAGCGAAGATGATATGACTTCTTCCATTTAATTAAATGAAAGGGTATTTGAAAATATTTGAATTTCATTTGGAAATATTTCAATTCTGAAACTTCATGCAACTCAATGATTTTCACGAGAGAAGATAAAATGACTTTTTCAAAACATATGAAATATGATTTGGGAGTTTAAAAGGATCAAATTCAAGGTCCTTTTGAAATTATTTTTCAATTCAGAGTTATTTGGGTTTTATTCAAATTATTTTTTCTCCAAAAATAAAATATATGGAAAATAGGGTAACATGATCCCCTACATCAGAATATTAGAGAGAGATAAATTTGAAATCATTTTGGTATTTTTAAAATGATTTTTACTGCATTTTATTAGAGCAGTAGCACTCTTTGCTTTATTTGTATTTGTGCGGATCTTATTTGATGTTAGAAAAATGTTCACGTTGTAGATAATCTTTTTCTGAAAATTTTGATATATTATATGCCTATATAATATTTTTGTTATTATTATTTTGTTTGTCAGAGAAAATGTTTTAAAATAAACTCCCGCCGACTGGCCGGCCCAGCTCCCAGCCAGGCCCAGGCCCAAGCCGCCACCGTCTTCCTCCCGTGTGCGACCGGGACTCCTCCCGGAGTCCGGCGCCGCCACGCCACCGGGCACCCGTTGCCCAAGGCAGGTCTCGCCTCCGGGCCTTTATAAGGGGCGGGACCCCGACCCCTCTCGCTGCTCGCGCCGTTGCCCCCTCCCGCATCTCGCCCCGACGCCCCGCATCTTGCCGCCGCCACCGCAGTGCCTCGCCGCCGCGCCGCTCGCTGCTGCCGCAGCACACCGCCGCCCGCGCCGCCGTCGCCGCCGCTCACCGCTGCCCGCGTCGCTGTTGCCCGCCGCGCTGGAGCACGCCGCCCTCGCCGGAGCCGCCGCCGCCGGTTTATTTCCTTGAACTGGTGCAAAACTGTTAACCTGACCGGTTTTATTTATTAGGTTGGTTTTTACTTATTTAGATCGGCTTATTTTCTAGGTTAATTTAATTAGTGAACGTTTGCTGTTTTAGGTTCTGGAGCGAACGGTTTTCGTTCTTTAGCTTCCCGTAGTGAACGTTCGTTCTTTAAGTCTTTCTTTTTACTTTTTTATTTTCTATCCAGGGACCTATTTGTAGTACTTCTTTTACAAATTAGTCCTTCTGCTTCAAACAACCACATCTTTTTGCTCGTTAGTCCAAATCCAACAAAACCAACGCCCACTTCTTCGTTATGATCTCCTCTATCCAGTAAAACAACTTAAACTTGTTTTTGAAATTTTAAAATTTGAATTTGATCAGATTTAGATTCAAAGTTCGTTTGATCATAACTTGAGTTTCGTAGCTCTGTTTGAGTTGATTCTTTTTGCAAGTAGAAGCTCTTGACCTAAACTTCAAGATAAGGCCAAATCTATACCTATACTAATTACAGACTCCCTAGAAATTACCAAGTTAATTAGAATTTACAAGCCGTTTATCTGGTGGGGACGAGTTATAACGGTGTAAATTAAGCCATGTAATTCTGGGTTTAGACCATTATATCTCTGATTTATAGTTGAAAAAAAATCACCCATCTATGACATCACGCACCCTTTTATTCTCAGACCCATTATGCATGAAGTTATCTTTGCCTTCGTCATCCAAAAAAAGTTAGCTTTCAATTGTTAAAAAAACAGCCTTCCCGAACTCTAACCTATTTCCTTTCCCATACGTAACATACATGGTTTCTTCTACCAAAGGTATACGCCGGCCCCATCTCCTTTATCTACTCATGCCCTTCTCCCGTTCATGCCCCCTTGGCCAAGCCATCTTATCCCCTTGATGGCGTCCCAAATAATTCGATCTAGGAGGAATCGTTCTCCTCTCCTTTTGCGTTGTCGTTAGGTGGTGCAGGCTTCCAGGTTCTGCTGTGAGGCTATCTCGCCTGCACCTTTTCTGGGTTTTTTCAAATTCGAGTTGCCTGGTACTTGGTCTTCTTGAATCTTGATGGGGAAGAGCAGCAACAGTGGTCGCTGGCGTGCGGCTTTTGGACGGATGTTGACGTGATCACTACTGGATTCTTGAAGCAGAAGAGCTAGGAGACACCAGCCATCTAGCTTAGAAGACACCAACCATCTTGCATAAATAAGGTGACTCTGAACAATGTGTTGGTTTATTGCTGGCCCGATGCTAATGTTTGATGTATTCTCCAGAATTAAAAATCCTAGTCTAGGATGATTTCAAAAATTGTATTAACATCATCTGGATGGCTTCATCTGAAGTTTCCATTGGGGTCCAGGGACGAGCACATGGTGTAGATGGTGCTAATTAAAGGAAGCGCATAAATAATCATCTTGATGCAAGACATGAAGAAGATGATGTCCATGAAAGGGGAAAACATGGAAGTAAAAAAGCGATTGGTTTCCAGTGGTTAATGTGAAAGCAGATTTACTTCAAGCAAGAGGTGGTTTCAGAAGATAACATGTTATATGATATGGCGTGACGTGGTTGCTGGAAGAAATATTTGTAAAATAACAGGAAGGCTCATGCAGCTCGCAGTTAATATGGGTTTGGAAAAGAGTTAATATATATGAGACAATCTATTCTGGTTGCTCAAAGAAAATTGCAGAAGAAATTTCAGTACGAGTAAATATGAGCTGCTGAAATCTGATAGCAGAAAAGATATTGCAGAAGAAATTTCTATAAGGCAGAGCCCAACAGATCGTGCAAATACGGATGCTTGCCAGATCCAGAATGTGTGCATTAAGTTTTGAATTCTTCCTGATATGATTTGATTAGTTCCAAAGCATCCAGTTGAGAATCTTATGTCTCATTCATTTGAGAATGATCAGAAAGAAGAGTTTGTCCTTAATTCTGCGCTAGCCTCATAATACGTAAGGTGAGCCAACACTAGTAGAAAACGGAGCTTAAGCGCCGGTTCGTAAGGGCCTTTAGTGCCGGTTCCATAACCGGCACTAAAGGGTGGGCACTAAAGCCCCTCCCCCTTTAGTACCAGTTCGGCACGAACCGGCGCTAAAGTGCCACCACGTGGCGTGAGCTCGCGCTCTGGTATGGGGGACCTTTAGTACCGGTTGGTGTTACCAACCGGTACTAAAGGTTTTTTTTGAAATTTTTTTTTGTAAATTTTGGAAAAAAAATTTGATTTTTTTATTTTATTTTTTTTTGAATTATTTGATGATTTAGTCTCTAATCACCTCTCTTAACTGCTCAAGTGTGGATCACTCATTCCTGACAATAGTAAGATGTCAATCCTATTAACCCTCAGGAGTTTAGCTTGAGCATGAAGTCACACATTTCACCATTTGAGTTTGAAACTATTATTCTAAAAAAAAGTAATTATTTAGTAACGCTAATATTTCTTGAATAAGTTTGACCATAGTTTGACCACAGTTTGACCATAATTTGACCAGATTTGACCAAAATTCAAAAAATTGAAATAATTATTTAGTAACACTAATATTCTTGAATAATTATGTAGTAACATTAATACTTCTTGAATAGGTAGTTTGACCAGATTTAACCAATTTTTTTAAACAAACTGGAATTTGACCATATCTTTTTTTCCTTTTGGAATTTGAGGATTCTAAAAAATTCCAAACAGGCGTTTTACATTTTTTTCCAACATCGTATGCAAAAGTTATAGCCGTTTTACATTTTCCCTACACTTTTTGCAAAACATGTCCAAATAGTAGTTTTTAAATTTTCCTAACTAGTAGATGTAGTAATATAACTACCTCTCGAAGGATTTTATTTTTTGAAGTTTTTATCATTTTCTTTTGATTTTTTCAGAACTGAAATGACGACACACAGGGGGGGGGGGGTAGAGTTTGGAAATTGCCCTATAGTGCCGGTTTGTGTCACAAACCGGTACTATAGGTCAGACCCCTTTAGTATCGGTTCATGGCACGAACCGGTACTAAAGGTTAGACCTTTAGTACCGGTTCGTGCCATGAACCGGTACTAAAGGTGATCGTGGGGCCCCGGCCTGACGCCAGCCTGCCACCACCCCTTTAGTACCGGTTCGTGCCACGAACCGGTACTAAAGGTTCAACACGAACCGGCATTAATGCAAATCCATTCGAACCGGCACTAATGGTACCATTAGTACCGGGCCAAAATCAAACCGGCACTAATGTGCTTCACGTTTGACCCTTTTTCTACTAGTGCAAATTAAAATATTAGGGCCTGAATTCTGGGTAACCACCAAGGTACTTAAGGTGAATCACATTAATATTATTGTTCTTTTCTGGAGAGAATTAGACACTGTTGTGAAGACCTTTAATAGTATCTTTCCAATGAATCATATTAATATTATTGTTCTTTTCTGGAGAGAATTAGACACTTATTCTTGAAAACTGAGGAAATATCATATACAAGAAAGGGTTTTACTACAGATGATTTTATTTCAGATATTCTAGATACATCCCAATGGACTGCAAATACGAATGCATGCAGATGATGATAAACACTATTGCATATGTGTGTTGTGGATTAAATTTTCAGTTTTTCGTGATCTGTTTCCATTAGTTCCAATGCATCCGGTTTAACATCTTATATCTCAGACATTTGGAGAAGGATCAAAAAGAGGAGTTTGTCTTTAATTCTGTCATCCCTTCCCCAGATTATCTCTCGAGTTGGTTGTCTTCCCGCGATTTGATGATAAAGGTCCTTCAAATCTCCTCAGCGCCATGGCCGATCAGACTGCAATCTGCAGTGGGCTAATTTAGTTCTTAATACCAGACCATTCAAGTTTCGAAGATGTAGACGAGTCAATGGTTGCCTGATGTTGTGCAAATCTGCCTGTTCCGTTCCTTAATCTGGGCACTTTAGCGCCCTAGCGTGTGTTGTCTCAGCAGACAACGTGGCCAAGTGTTTCCTCTCTACCCGTCCATCTCCACTCGGGCCCAACCCTCCGGCTGCCGGTCGCCAGGCCATTCATCATCCTTAGTGTACGGCCCTACATACGCTAGAACAACCACATACATCTTTTCTACTTCTAAATAAGCATGCACCTTTCTTGGATCGACCAGGGTAAGGACCAGAATGAGAACCAGAGAAAAAATAGGGTTGTCTCCTTTATAATCTGCATTCAGGCTTACTGTTCTTTAAGTTTTTCTTTTTGTCGAAATTTGTCGATCAAGGGTGAGTTCGATCCTTTGTTTACAATTTAAGACAAACTACGGAACTATCTTACTTCTTTTTATGAGAACAAATTTATCTTACTTGGTTGTTCACCAACAACACATGTGCAGATATGCTTTGAACAAACTCCATGTACGTGTGTTACTTGACTGCAGGTTGGAGGCTTTGAATAAAATTCCATGTTAACAACCATAACATGAGCAGTCCTTTTTCTAGGTATTCTAGAGAAAGTGTGTCCTCAAATGCTACACAATGAATTTTCTTTATCAAAGTACAAGTACTCAATAGCATGCATGTTGTTTTATCATTTTTCCATGTAGAATGAGCCGTATGCATAGTTTGATTAGCAAGGTCATGCCATGATTTATTGTTCTATCATTAGAGCACATATCAGCATGTTTTGATGCCTATACTAATTCTAGACTTCCAAGAAATTCTTACGTTAATCAGATTTTATGAACCATTAATCTGGTGGGACCAAATTATTACGGTGTAGATCGACTGATAAAATACTGGGCAAAAAATGATTTAAAAGCAGAAGGGAAAAGAAATTCCGTGTTAATCTATCTACTAACCCAGAAAAAAAACTATCTACTACTCGGCTAACAGAACAATAGAAGAGAAAATAACTCCCTGTCAATCTATCTCGACTTTTTTTGCGAGGAGTAGATAGATTTTTTTTGCAGGAAAAAATAATCTATCTAGATTTTTTTTGCGAGGAGTAGATAGATTTCTTTTCGGAAATGTTAACACCCATACGTGTGGGCGTTTGCATCTCGCCCACACGCGTGGATCCGTGTCCGTTTGTGAGCGCACGAATCTTGGCATGTTTCTAGTGCCACGTAGGACTGGCCTGGTGTGTGGGCGTTCAGCCGGTCGCCCACACGGCCGTTTCACCACATAGGAGGGGCTGGTGTGTGGGCGTTCAGCAGTTCGCCCACATGCCACTTTGCACGCACACACAAGGGCTAGTGTGTGGGCATTTGGCATCTTGCCCACACGCCCTTCTCCTCTCCCACACCCAAGCTGCTAGTTGCCATGTGTTTTTTCACTGTACATGGCAACTGCCCCTAGTGTGCTTTTATAAGCAGGTGGCAACTCTCTTTTTTTACCCGAGTTTGCCATGTGTTTTGCAGGGTACACGGCAACTGCCTAGCGTGCACGTAAGCAGATGGCAACTCTCTTTTACCGAGTTGCCATATATTTTTGCATGATATATGACAACTGCCCTAACGTGCATGTACATGGCAACTGCCCTAACGTGCATGTAAGCAGATGGCAACTCTTCCTTTTTACATGGCAACTGCCCTAGCATGCTTGTGAGCACATGGCAACTCTCTCAACTGCCTAGTGTTAGTATGTGGCAACTCCTAAAGTTATGAAATCATGGCAACTACATTAGATCAGACCATACATGGCAACTGCAGTTGAGCAACCATGGCAACTGCAGTTGTCCGACATGGCAACCGTAGTTCAGCGACATGGCAACTGCAATTAAACGAACATGGACGAGGGTCTGGACCATGGCAACTGCGGGCGCGCGGTGACCGTCACGCGTGGCGTGCGGGACCAGAAGGTACGAGGCCTGACATATGGGCGTGTGGGCATTATCAACTTCGCCCACACGTACGCGTGTAAGAGGGATCGAGAGGGAAAAAAAGAGGCGTGTGGGCGCTAATTGTTTTGCCCACACGTAGGTGTGTGGGCTGTTCCTCTTATACACCACACAAAATGTGTGGGCGGACTCCCTAACACCCACCCGTGTGGCATTTATTAGCGTCCTTTCTTTTTTGCGAGAAAAAGGAATCTATCTACTCCTCGGCTAACAGAAAAATATGAATGCTAACTAACAATGTTGCAGAGTCTTGCGGGACCGGTTCTCCTGATTTTCTCGACCTATACGCAGCGACATCTCGCAAAGACCATGATGCTGTCGCCGCCAGTGCCATCCATCGACATACTGTGGTGATTACAGGTGCGCCCGTACCTGGCCGCTGCTGCGCCATTGTGTAGGAAGAAGAGCCCCATCCATTGCAGCACAAGATACATCGCAGCCAAGAAGCTGCTTCAATCGCAGACTACACAATGCCAGATTGATATCCATACAATAAACATCATCACATTCATGGATGCACATGCGTACTTTATATACAGGTATATATCCAAGTAGTACTCAAGCCTATAATCAATACAGGGACTCTGCGTACGAGCGCTTTGTGTTGTATGTTGCCAAAATCCATCAATCGATTTTAGCTAGCTACCTACTTTGTACATTAATGCATTGCTAATTGATTAGTACAGATGGAGTTCACTTTGTATAGGATTATGTCAAAGAGGAACAACTAACTTGCTTCGTCATCGTCATGGTCGCAACAACGATCATTGTAAATTTTTAAGAGAAGTCGGATACAAAGCCTCTCAAGTCCATGACTGAGGGAATGATTTTTTTCCTACTTAACATGTGTTTGGCATTATGGTGGATGATAATCAACTTAAGCAACAAAAATAAGATATTGATTAACAAATGGAAACCAAGTATATACCAAACACATGTTAAGTACTCCCTCTATAAAGAAATATAAGTGCGCTTAGATCATTAAAATAGTGATCTAAATGCTCTTATAATTATTTACAGAGGGTGTAGACTCCAAGATTACTATGATCGTTACATGTTGTTACAGCATTACAAGGAGTTACAACAACAGTTTTGTATAGTAATGTTACAAGGGGTTACAACTACTGTTTATTATATACCAAACACATGTTACGTAGACTGCAAATTATGTTAAAAAAAGTCATGACATTATGCCAAAGAACAATAAATTTTCATTCCATTAAATGACATTGAGAAATTAGAGTCTAGGATAAACAGTTGTTGTAACTCTTCTTTTTTTCATTTTTTATGTAGTGTAAACATAAATGGTTAGACATGTTATTTTGACGTCATGTTGCCACCAGCTTTACTAGACACCCATCGCGAGTAGTTAAAGTTCAGCCTTTATTTCTCTTTCTTTAAGAAGAAAAATATGGTCTTGCATATATGTATTTCCATTCTCATATCATGAAATATATGTATATAGCCACTCAGATATAATGGAAGAAAGGAGGGTATTCTCTAATTAATCTTGACAAGGGATTGAACAAACAATTTCTTCCTCTACATTGATGGGATGATTATTAAATGTGTAACAATGATCCATCTCTCAATGAAGTGTTAACGTTGGTAGAGTCTTATCGTTCGTTTTGTCTTAAGTGCATGCGGATATTGATTGTTGAAATATAATCCCTGAAAATACCAAATAATTATGTAACTCATATAGCATCCATTGGTTTAGGAGTTTATCCTGGTAATACATATATTTGGTAAGAGTTCATGAATTTTTTACCTAGAAGAATCATTTTTATGCATTCTCACATTAAAATACTTATTTTTACATCTTAACATATTATAATGTCTTATTCTTGATTAACATGGTAATAACATTTTTTTATAAAATTATCTTTGAAGTAGCTACTACCAGTAGAATGGATAATACAAGTAACCCACTTAATTAATCAAAGGGTACATATAGCAATGGAATTTTAGATAACTAGCACGTGCGAAGGCACGGGTGGACGACTAGTTCACATAATTTTGGTACTGTTAGAAATTGTTTTATGTTGCAAGAGTTATTTGCTTGGTTTTGAAGTTTTCCGAATCGTCTTCTTCGATCTTTCTGATCTTTTGAGTGATTTCTTATGTGTGGTTACTATTGCTTGCCTACGATAGATTGATCGGAGTGTGATGAGTAGAACTATCAAGAGTTATGAGTGCGAATCATCTCCATCAACATTGCAGGCAAGTAACACTTTGATCATACCTCTTTACTACCCAGTTTTATTGCATTAGATCAATCCTCGAACAATTGCATGAATAGGATCTGATTAATATGTTGGTTTTGGGAAGTAGATGAGGTAGTACCTATTACCTGTTTTATTATCAAACCTTTGGGAGTTACTTCTACGTTTTCTTATGCCATGCTATGCTAGTAGACGTGGATTGGGTGAGTGTACCCATTACAGATGTGAGATTGTTATTTAATGGTTTACTTAAGGTGGCAACTTTAATACACATCTGGGTGGATTGAGCCACCTGGGTATTCCAGCGATTGCCTATTTTTCTTTATGGACCGCCACCCAGGCTCAAAGGGATCATAAGATTATTCATGCTAGAAACTTCCGTGTGCAGCCACAAGCTACTATGGGCTCTAGCACAGTTGATTAAGTCATGCGAACTCTTACAGTGGTAGACTAGCAGATGTAGGGGAAACTAGGTGTAACTGTCTACCCGATCGTAAGGTGCTAGCGCTTCTGAAAGACTATGGCTCGGTCATCCGTTTCTCAAACACCATGTAGTGCGAGAATCCAACGGAGGAGATCGAGTCTTGTGTGGAAAAGAGCGCAAACCTCTGCAGAGTGTATAAACTAATCATGATTAGCCGTGTCCCCGGCTATGGACATCTTGAGTATCTGGTTCTTGGATTATCATATTGATCTCATCATGTTACTTAAATAATTTGTTGGGTTATTGATGTTAATTTGGGATTGAGTTGGAGGAACCTTCTCAATATATTCAACCAACTTTGTAGTTAAATAAAATATATTCCTTTGTTGTAGGGAAAATTTGGCTTTTCGCAAAAACATTATAACCATAGAGCCTTTCCACCTGCCATATATGCATGTAGTGATAGCTATTATTCATCATTATCCTATGGTGTGAATTTGCCAGTACATTCAATGTACTGACCCTTGTGGCTGCAACGTCTCATGTTGCAGGATTATCTTACGATGAGTAGGTGATACGTTAGGGTTACGATTTCTACACTCGAATTTGCCGTTGGTGTTGATGGGAATACACAACCTTGTTACTTCCGCTATTTGGATTGAGGTAATAATATTTTGCGTTACTTTATACATGTGATTTACCTCTGTTATAAATCCTCGAGTACTGTGTGTGTCAGCATACCGATCCAGGGATGACACTTAAGCACGGAGACTTCACCGTATGAGATCGGGTTGCTACAAGATGGTATCAGACCACATGTTGACTGTAGGACGTGACCCTAGAAATTGGCAAGCCCATAGGAAAGATTTTCTCTACAACTTCATTTTCAAAAGATCTTTTACCTCTCCTCTCTTCTGAGCTTATTCAAACATTCCCTTTTAGTGAGACCATACCCCTTTCCCCTTTTGACTACTCGAAGATACGACTGATGAGACCAGTCCAAGAAGTACAAGATATCGGACAACTAAGACCATTCGGAATGAAGAGGATTTTACCATACATTATGATAATGGAAACTACAGTGGTTGAAGACTCTAAAGACTAGGAGAATTTGAAGTCATTGAAGAATTTCCAGATTTGTATGACCTAGTAAGACTCCCCTGATGGAACTTGACAGACTATGGAAGTTGTCAATACCTGAGATCAAGGTGTATCAGAGAAAGACCGGAGCATGGAGAATTAAAAACTCAAAGTTCTATCAAGAAAACCCTAATGCAGGAGATATCAACTATGGAAGATAGCTCATGGCAATGACAAGGGCAGAAACACGGTTATCCGTGATGTCATCGCCATTGATACTATGGTCACCGAGCTGAGCTAAGCATGCATTTCTTCGGAAGGATTGGATGGTAGAAGGCTGATGGAGCATCTATCAGCAAAAGATGACGTTTTAACCTTAGCCGGTGTATCACTAGGATGTGGAGTAGTACATCAAGAATTTTAAGATGGAGCTCCAGGAAGCCGTATTAGATAAGGAAGCATTTCGTGAAGAACTCAGGACCTAGAAGCTGAAAGTAGCCAAGCTGGAGGAGCAAAACCTCGAGATACAGGAGATTCATCAGGAATGGAAGGACCGTAGTGCCATGGTTCATGTCAAGGATGTTGAAACCCGGAAGTTTGGAACGCAACTCCAAAAATATTAAAGGATGTCATGAGAGACTTCACGTCAATAGATATGATATGGCAAAATAACTGGAGAAAGACAAGCATGATTGGAAGAAGCCATTGGAGGCATGAACAAGACTTGAAGAGTTTGGCGACATTGAATATTTATTGACCTTTAGAAGACCAAACCCCTGTTTTATACTGGCGTTAGATGCGACGTTTGTGAGCTGTCCTTTGTTTGATGTTTTTCCGACAGCCACAAATAAAAATCTGTGTTTTCAAAACTATTGTTTGTATTGTGTGCATCCCTCTCTATCTCTCTTATCTCACCCCAAACCCACATGGACCCAATAGAGGATGAATGGAGATGAGCTTGTATTTTCTGGACCGATGAGTCAGTTGGAGACAGACTGATGGATTCAGAACATGGAGGATCACATGGAGAACAACCCTATAGCCAGAAATGATATGACCAAGCGTGCTCTTCAGTGCTTTCAAAGAGGTGCTGCTACTTGGTGGAGGATGTACCAAACCATCAATTGATGGCAAAGAGTAACCACTTGGAAAGAATTTAAGTTGACTTTGCCAAAGTCTCGGTTTGTGTCCCAGAAGTTGAAGCCTTATGGAAATGATATGAAGAAGCATTGTGAATGCAAGCTTTGTGGAGAAATAGGACACAACCATAAAGAACATAAGGATGAATGCCCTAATTGTGAAGGAAGTCACCCAGCTGAAGAATGCCCAACTAGGCAGATCACTTTTTTCTTGTGTGAAGGGACTACCCACTACCCAGTTCAGTGTCACATTTACCCCATGGTACAAAGAACCGTACAACAGAAGAAAGAAACGATGAAAGGAGCCCTCATGGAAATTTTAGAAGAACCAATGATGGAGGAAGAGGTGGAGGACACACCTAAAGAAGAACCAATTAGATCCTGCAGCAAGTCATGCTATTCATGTGGAGAAGAAGGACACATCTCCTAGATTTTTCTGAATGGGGATCTAGTAGAATTCTCGATGGATGAAGTAGAGTATGACCCACAGGAAATAGAAGCCCTGATTGGAACGGAAAAGTCCATAAAGACAAGTAGATTGGATTCCAGGAAGGATCTGAGTCATATCACCTGTTATAGGTGCAAGGAGTCAGGGCACTACCTTAGCAATTGCCGAAAAAGGAAGCCAAGGACCCAAGGAGGCTATATAATCACAAGGAAACCTCAGGAGTTCTCAGAAGTAATATGTTTTCGTTGTAATGAAGCAGGGAACTTTGCCAGGGATTGTCCCAAGGAGAAGGAGACTTGTGATAATTAGTTGTGAGAAGTATAGTAGTAGTAGTAGTGAGAGCATTTTCTTTTATATTGAGGTGTTGAGTTGAGACATGTAATGGAAAAGCGAAAGCTTGTAATACTTTGAGAATCAATAAAGTTAGTATCGTGGGTACTATTTGGATTTTATGAGTTGTTACTCTATGAAGAAGGATTTTGACCATTTTTGTGGATATGAGAAATATGGTCTATGGGAGATTTGTGCATTTTAAGGGTGGTAGTACCCTGTAAGAACCCTTGACCCCTGGAAAAGATAAGGATATTCCACTGAGTGGATTTCAGACAAAATAAGTACGAGTTTTGTCTCGATATGTGTGATACCCCAAGAGTACGTGGGATGAAGTTGGAGACTGTCAGTTGTTTGGACCAAATGTGATCAAGGAGTCAGAAGATAATGTTAAGGTGATTAGAGATAGATTGAAGGTAGCTCAGTCCAGGCAGAAGAGTTATGCAGCCTTAAAAACACAAGGAGGTAGTCTATGAAATTGGAGATAGAGCATGTCTTCATCTGTCCCCTCTGCGAGGAGTTAAACGATGGGAGTTAAGGGAAAGTTATCCCCGAGATTTGTAGGACCATACCGAGTTTTGGAGCGTATGGGAGAAGTGGCCTACAAGTTGGAGTCACTCGAAGGACTGTCAGGAGTTCATGATGTGTTTCATGTTTCCCAGTTGAAGAAGTGCCATGCAGAGATGGCCCTATAAGGACACTTGACCCTGGAAAGGATAATGATGTTCCACGAAGTGGAATATGGACTTCATAAGTATAAGTTTTTATCTCGGTATGTGGGATATCCCACAAGGATGAAGAGATAAAATACAATTGGATATAAAGGAGGTATGATGTCGGAAATATGGATCAATGGAAACTCCATGATGAGTCTGAGTAATCATGTCCTAGTTTGGTGCCAATAGAAGGAAGGAAGACAGTACAATTGGATGGATTTAAGAATACTAGGAAGTTGGAAGTTGGAATAATGAGCAGTTGCCCGATGATAAGTTCAAGGACTACAAGTGATGAGATGGGCCATAACCCACAGGTCCCAGAACCTACCAAGAAGCAAGCACATTCCCTTTGAAGGAAAAACCCTAGAGGAAGTTACGATTTTTATCCATAGACGATTTTATAGGAGTTTACGCAAAACCTGAGAGTTGTGAAGGAACGATAGATGTTTGTCTGGCTTGTAGAATCTATGGATATATCCGAACTTGGTTCGTCGACAAGAGAAATTCTGCAAATGCTTGTGAGGATGACTGAGTGTTAGAATGCGAGATTCACTAAACCATGTATAGGGTAATGATTTGGGTGCGGGATGGATTGATCACCATACTGACTTACTCTTATTGTTCGCTTTGCTATATGGGATGGTAAATCTGAGTGACTTACCTATAGTAGAGAGACGACGATCAAACCTTGTTTGAACCTTAGAATGGTATAGCAATTTTTTCCCTTGTTCAAGGCAACTATTGCCAATCATAGGATATGTGGTGAGGTTCAACCCAGACCCATTTCCTGCAGGAGAAACCATAATTTTTGACCACCATGAGATATCGATAGATGTTTAGCTTTGGCGCTAGACCCGTCAGCTAAGAAGAGCTAGTCTCGAAATAACCTTACCAAGATGAAAGGACATAAGTATTGAGGAAAAGGTTATGCCACTACCGGAAGAGACCAGAGAAGGAATTTTCCCGAGAATTTGGGTAGACCGGCCCCGTCAAGAATAAGAATGGAGTATATGAGCATTGATGGGACCATAACGATGATTCTAAGGGTGGTAGCACCCCAGACCCCCTATAATGATTGATGGATTTTGAGAAGACCCCAAACCTAACCTATTTTCTTTCTAGCCTCTCCGAATCTCGAGGACGAGATTCATTTTAAGGGTGGTAGGTTCGTAACATCCCAAAATTCTAAATTTTGGAATGTTATAATAAATAGATAGATTTGATTAATTGTTTTATTGGCTGTCTGAAAGTGAGTGAATTCAAAACTTTTTCAAAGTTAAATGAGAGGGAATAAAAGGACTTTCCCAAACATTCATCTTTGCTTTTTGATCTCCATGAATTCAAATTCTTTTCAAATGCAAAACCCTTGAGCAAAGATGATATGACTTCTTCCATTTAATTAAATGAAAGGGTATTTGAAAATATTTGAATTTCATTTGGAAATATTTCAATCCTGAAACTTCATGCAACTCAATGATTTTCACGAGAGAAGATAAAATGACTTTTTCAAAACATATGAAATATGAGTTGGGAGTTTAAAAGGACCAAATTCAAGGTCCTTTTGAAATTATTTTTCAATTCAGAGTTATTTGTGTTTTATTCAAATTATTATTTCTCCAAAAATAAAATATACGGAAAATAGGGTAACATGATCCCCTACATCAGAAAATTAGAGAGAAATAAATTTGAAATCATTTTGGTATTTTAAAATGATTTTTACTGGATTTTATTAGAGTAGTAGCACTCTTTGCTTTATTTGTATTTGTGCGGATCTTATTTGACGTTAGAAAAATGTTCATGTTGTAGATAATCTTTTTCTGAAAATTTTGATATATTATATGCCTACATAATATTTTTATTATTATTATTTTGTTTGTCAGAGAAAATGTTTAAAAAAAACTCCCGCTGACTGGGCCGGCCCAGCTTCTAGCCAGGCCCAGGCCCAAGCCGCCACCGTCTTCCTCCCGTGTGCGACCGGGACTCCTCCCGGAGTCCGGCGCCGCCACGCCGCCGGGCACCCCTCTCCCAAGGCAGGTCTCGCCCTCGGACCGTTATAAGGTCCCGCATCTCGCCGCCGCCGCACCCCGCAGATCCGCCGCCGCCGCGCCGCTCGCTGCTGCCGCACCACCCCGCCGCCCGCGCCGTCGTAGGCGCCGCTCGCCGCTGCCCGCGTCGCCGTTGCCCGCCGCGCCGGAGCCGCCGGTCCGCCGATCCAAAACCGCCGCCGCCGGTTTATTTCCTTGAACCGGTGCAAAACCGTTAACCCAGCCGGTTTTATTTATTAGGTTGGTTTTTACTTATTTAGATCGGTTTATTTTCTAGGTTAATTTAATTAGTGAACGTTTCCTGTTTTAGGTTCTGGAGCGAACGGTTTTCGTTCTTTAGTTTCCCGTAGTGAACGTTCATTCTTTAAGTCTTTTTTTTTTATTTTTTTTTATTTTCTATCCAGGGACCTATTTGTAGTACTTCTTTTACAAATGAGTCCTTCTGTTTCAAACGACCACATCTTTTTCCTCGTTAGTCCAAAACCAACGAAACCAACGCCCACTTCTTCGTTATGATCTCCTCTATCCAGTAAAACAACTTAAACTTGTTTTTGAAATTTTAAAATTTGAATTAGATCAGATTAAGATTCAAACTTTGTTTGATCGTAACTTGAGTTTTGTAGCTCCGTTTGAGTTGATTCTTTTTGCAAGTCGAAGCACTTGACCTAAACTTTCTGATAAGGCCAAATTCACATAATTTTGGTACTGTTAGAAATTGATTTATGTTGCAAGAGTTATTTGCTTGGTTTTGAAGTTTTCCGAATCATCTTCTTCGATCTTTCTGATCTTTTGAGTGATTGCTTATGAGTGGTTACTATTGCTTTCCTATGATAGATTGACCGGAGTGTGCCAAGTCGAACTATCAAGAGTTATGAGTGTGAATCATCTTCATCAACATTGCAGGCAAGTAACACTTTGATCATACCTCTTTACTACCTAGTTTTATTGCATTAGATCAATCCTCAAACAATTGCATTAATAGGATCTGATTAATATGTGGGTTTTGGGAAGTAGATGAGGTAGTACCTATTACCTGTTTTATTATCAAACCTTTGGGAGTTACTTCTACGTTTGCTTATGCTATGATATGCTAGTAGACGTGGATTGGGTGAGTGTATCCATGACATATGTTAGATTGTTATTTAATGGTTTACTTAAGGTGGCAACTTTAATACACATCTGGGTGGATTGAGGCACCTGGGTATTCCAGCGATTGCCTATTTTTCTTTATGGACCGCCACCCAGGCTCAAAGGGATCATAAGATTATTCATGCTAGAAACTTCCGTGTGCAGCCACAAGCTACTATGAGCTCTAGCATAGTTGATTAAGTCGTGCGAACTCTTATAGTGGTAGACTAGAAGATGTAGGGGAAAGTATGTGTAACTGTCTACCCGATCGTAAGGTGCTAGCGCTACTGAAAGACTATGTCTCGGTCATCCGTTTCTCAAACACCATGTAGTGCGAGAATCCAACAGAGGAGATCGAGTCTTGTGTGGAAAAGTGCGCAAACCTCTGCAGAGTGTATAAACTAATCATGTTTAGTCATGTCCCCAGTTATGGACATCTTGAGTATCTGGTTCTTGGATTATCATATTGATCTCATCATGTTAGTTAAATAATTTGTTGGATGACACTTAAGCACAGAGACTTGACCGTCTGAGGTCGGGTCGCTACAAAAACGGGGCAACACTCTCTCTTTTTGTGGTGTGAATAGTTTTATTTTTTTCATTTTCTTTTTGGTTGAGGGAAGTGCGAATTGATTTGGTACGTACAAGTACAATATTGCTACATGTTAGGCTTCTCTCTAAAATTCAACCCGCGTCTTGTTATATCCCGAATATTCAGATATCGTGCTCCCAAAACTGGCGCCTTCACAACCCGCGCCTTGCTATCCCGAAATTACAACACGCGCGAAAACTCCCTCCAGCTGCCAAATCCCGATACGCGAAATCCCCCTTCTAACCCTGAGCCGAAAGGGCCGCTAGTTCAAATCGGTGAGGGTACTTTTGTAACACACCCTACATTTTGGACAAGCGCGTCCCTAAGTCATGCTTCACCCCCTCCCATCGCCCCCTTTTCGCCATTCGAAATCCCAGGCCGCCATAACCTCTCCGCTCCAGCCGCGAAACCCCACCCTCCTCCGTCCGCCATGTCACCTCTGCCTAGGCGGAGCCTCTTCCCCGACGACGTCGTCCACCGCAACAGCTCGACGTCCCTCGTCCACCTCCCCGGATGAGGATCCATCGTCCATCTCGCCGTCCCGTCCTCCACCTCCAAGGAGCTGCTCCAACGACCGCCTCATCTATCGCAGGTGCTCCATACCCACAGCGCCGCCTTAACCTGCTCCACCGGAACTACAGCATCCTCACCGACTCCTCGGACGAAGCCGAGGCCTACTCGGCGCCACCAAAGAGGTTGTACACTCATCGCATCACACCTTCTCCTTAACTCGACCTCCCGGCGCCGACGGTGCTCCATCCCGCACCCCCATGGAGCGGTTACCTTGAAGTCAGCATCGCGGGCGACATCTCCACGGCGGCTCTCCCCCAGTGCGAGGCCCCTTCGACGGCAGTGTCCATACCAGCCGGATCTGCTGCTGCTGCTCCGGCTCTCGCTCGCTTGCTCGCGCTGCTGCTGCTCCGGCTCTCGCTCGATCGCTCGCTTGCCTAGCTGCTGCTGCTGCTACTCTCCCTCTCACTCGTGATGCTACTCTGCTCCAATTAAGCCACACTTTAGTCGACTGAATCGACGTTTGGGTCAGTCGATTTTCAGGGGTTGGGTAGGCTCGCCGGAGTTAAGGAAGAACCACCCGCAGTGGGGACGGGGGCTCGCCGGAGAGGTACCCCACTATCTATCTTAGGGTTCAGGGTGGGGGCGGGGGGGGGGGGGGCTAGAGGGCTGGCCGGGGCGGCGAGGCGGCGCTGGAGCCGGTGGTGGCTGGCGGCTCAGGGGGGTGCAGGTTGAAGATGAACTACAGGCCCTCCCTAAACTACATGTCAAGTGCCTCTCTGCTACCATTGCGTTCAGTTTCGACAGTAGCATGCAGATTCCACAGTAAATTTCAGTTTCGACAGTTAAGTTCAGAGTCAACTGTTTTTACCTCATCTGTTGCAGTCAGGTGGTTTTTTGTGATGTTAATTTTACATCCGTTGGAGATGCTATTAGAATCCCACTTGAGATTGACGATGTCTGTCTTGTGCTGCTTTAGCCTTGACGTCTTACGGCTCACCAGAGCTGCTCCAATGACAGAACGATCCATCACAACAAAGTAGTGCCCTGGACGCCATCTACAGATTCCTCAGATCTTCCTCCACACCTCCGACAGCCACCTCTGCCTCAACTGCTTCAGCGATTAACCCAATGATGTTGAGGTCGACACGGCTACGGCAAAGAGGTTGTACACTTGTTGCATCACTTATTACTATACATTCACGTCGATCCATTAGGGCTATTTTGGTTTAACAAAAAAACGTCGATCCACTGGTTGTTACCATCACTCTAAATTTCTGCATGCTCTCCTTACATAATCTCACCATATTTTTTTCGTACGCATGTCAGATATTGTACATAGTCATGCTGAACATGTAGAGAAAAAGAGAAGAGTTTTGCGCGGCAATACAATGTCATGCAGACATCGCTCCATGGTGGGTTCAATGGCAAACCCTCCCCACCCCTCTCCAGATTGTAATCCAGAGGAAGATATCTGTTCTGAGGCGGATTCAGACGCCGCTGACCACTCCTATTTACCCCCCCAAGGTGTTTTCTCTACCTTGGCATGATGATGTTAGTCATATCATGCATATGTTGTCTTGCAATGCCTACTTTTGACATCATATATGTCATCTGCTTAGTTTAGACATGTTCTGTAATGCCACATGTTTAGTTTCTATATCATATATGGGAATTATGCAGTCTCATGTCTTTTAGCCAGCCATAATATATGTGAAATGTGCAATGCCATCCTGTTTAACCAGGCATCATATATTTGAATGATATCTTGCCCATCCTTTTCTTCATTAGATTTCCATTTGTCGACAATGTTTGTACATTAAACTACTCTTCCTATGAATCAGCCATTTGGGTGGGAGATGGAAAAAACTGGAGTGAAAACAAGGCCTTCAGAGCAGACAGTGCTACCTGTCGAAGCAGATCTCTTGTTGGGTCCCGATAGCTCCTCAGAGATGGATACAGAGACAGATGACCAATCCTATTCCCCCACTGAGGTGTATGCTCTAACTTGGCACGGTTATACTGCTCATATCATGCATACGGTGTATTGCATTGCATAGTTTAGACATCATATACACAATATTCAACACCATGTTCTTAGTTCAGACATCATATCGAATGCCCTCTGTTTAGCATATAAATCACATATGTGAATTAAATGATGCGATCCTGATTACTTAGATAACATGTAGGTGAATTATGTCATGCGATCCTGTTTAATTATTCATCATATCTTTGAATTATGTTATGCTATGCTATCCAGTTTAGATAGACATCATATATATGAAATTATGTCATGCTATCCGTTTTAGTTAAACAATATACGTGTCAACTATTCCATGCCCTCTTTTTTCCACACTATCTATTGCATCTGTCTCATACAATGTCTGTACATTCAACTATGTTTCCTGTTTATCAGCCATTTGAATTGGAGCGGGTGATGCCCGTATCTAGCGGACTAAAAACACGGTCTTCAAATAAAACAGTGCTACCTCTTGGTGGAGATAGCACCCTGGTTGTACATGCACAAGAACCAGCCATACCACACATAACCCAAACTCATGCAGATTGTACCCCTACTGCGATGGACAGAGAACCAGCTTCACGCAATCTAACCCCAACCCTAGCTGATAGTAACCCAGTTCCTGTTGACACAGCACCATCTCCACCACAGAGCTCCCAAACAAGAGCAGTTAGTAAGGCAGCTCCAGTGCCCAAAGGGCTAGTACTATCACGGCGAACCCCAACTCCACCAGTTAGTGCGCATATTCCTGTGGAGGAAGCACAACCAGCTAGTCATAGTTTAGCATCTATCGCATTTGATGTTGTTAAATCATATGTGTGTATCTTCCCATCTTGGAAATATTATACTGAAGATGAAGGAAAATGCCAGTTGCAGGTGTTTGTCCAGGAGTTATGTGTAAGTAATGTTATTCATGGCAATTACTTTGCTTCGTCCCATACATCGTACCTCCATGATGGTTATAATACAGCAAATTTTCCCATTTTTCTCTATAGAGAAGGACCGATTTGGAAACTCGGGATGAGGTAACCTGTGCTAATACCTTTGCTATCTTCAAGAATGCTTGGTGGCAGTATCGGAATTACCTGAAGAAAACGTACTTCACCGGCAAAGAAACTCATCAAATTGCCTTACGTTCTCCTGAGACACATTTACTGGACGATGACTGGGAATGCCTTGTTCTGTACTGGTCCCAAACCAAGAATGTGGTAAGGTCTATGAGCTCATTTTCTATTTTAAGTATTATATTCTTGCGTCTTACTGTAGTCTGTTCATGCAGAACAAGTGCCTAAACCTGAAGAACAACTGTTCTAATTTAAGATTCCATTGCTATCATAGTTCAAAAAAGCGCTAGGCGTAAATTGTGCGTTTTGCCACCGCCTTGCGCTTTACTGACCAAAGCGCATACTTATGCGCAGTTATGCATAGATTATGCGTAGTTATGCGCAATGCATTTTGCCAACACCTAGAGCCTAGGCGCGCTTAAGCGTTGCTTAGGCGTGCCTTTTTTAACTATGATTGCTTTGCTCTTGTATCACTGTATTTACTCATACAAACTTATTTTTAAATTGAAGGATCCAATCGAAACTCCAATGGCACATCAGGTATGTTCACGCATGATTCTTTAACAGGTTTGCTCTTATCAATAGCTCTGTTGACTTCAATTTCAATTGTGTATACAATTGACTTTCATATCATGCACATCACTAGCATCACAATAGAGCCAATAGTGTTGTTGTACATGTAGACCCGTGGTACCCATTTGAAATCTTGTTGTGCCGTGTAGTTTCCCACGCTTTGTATTCTTTCACTGCTGCTTTGTCTGGAACTGATATGATTTGAACCGTGTCTCTATTTTGATTTGGCAAGACAATGCAGTGACCATAGGACATAGATATATGTTTGTTTGATGCTTTTATTATGTACTAGTACTTGGCAATAGAAGACTTGGTAGTTTAATCATGTCCACCTTACTAATGAACTGGTTCATCGAAATGAGTTTCATATACTAGTACATGCTAAACTTGTTATGTGTTTGCTTGTTTCTTCTTTTAGAATGCTGACATAATATTGGGGAAGAGTGCCTTATTAAGCAATGGTAAAGGAAGTAATGCAGATAAGGTTGAGGATAGTGACACATCCTTGTTGGTCTCCAACAAAGCTGATAAAACAGCTAAGGAAGACTATCTTGAAGACAGCGAGACAACCCCAAAGTCCTGTCTTGGTTTAGTGTTCGAGTTACTAGCCACTACCGCTTCCACAAGCTATTCAAACACACTGTCCGAATCAGTTCGGTTTCTTGAGTCTCAACAACAAGCTGAAAGACATCGATCAGATGTGTTGCGACAAGAAGCGGAAGGACTGCGGAAGTCCCTGGAGCATTCAGATGCATACTATTTGGTGCAATAGCAAGCGTTGGAGGATTTTAGTGCCAAACAGGACAAAGCTAATCAGCTTGCTAAGCTTATTGCCAGCATGGTGGATACCCAGGATAATGTTTCTTGAGCTATTTTGAAGTTGTGTCAGTTATGCTCTTGTTTTGCTGCCGCGTTTATTTGCACTAGTGGCCAATTTTGACGGCCAGTGTATGTAATGTGCTGCTTTGTTCCCTATATTTGCACTAGTGGCGAACTTTGATGCCCAGTGAATGTAATATGTGTAATAGCGGTAATAGGCTAGCGTTAATTGCTTGCTTATTTATTTCCTTATTGTCTTGTTTAGTTGTTTGCTTGTAGTCACTGCAGTTATTTTTTTGTTTTTTTCTAGTGGCCACAATAGCCTATTTTTGGTAACTAGGCCAAAATAATCATGGCAACACACGGACTGTTGTAACCATGGGCCTCCTGCAGGCCGTATGATCCATGGGCCTTCGTCCGGTTGTAGGATCCATTGGCCTTCTATACGGGCCTTAGGGTCCATGGGCCTTCTACGGGCCGAAGGGTCCATGGGCCTTCTACGGGCCATATGATCCATGGGCCTTCTACGGGCCATACTATCCATGGGCCTCATACGGGCCGTAGGATCCATGGGCCTTCTACGGGGCGTATCATCATTTCGCCAATCATGGGCCGTACTATTTGTGGACCATAGCGGTTCGTTAATAGGCCGTATTTGATAACTCTATGAAAACAGCCCAATGGGTTTTTTTGACATGAAAACGGCCCAACATATTAATGGTCCGCAAACAGGCCGACTCTAATGATGGGATGAATTTGGCCCACAAGCAGAAAATGACAGTAACGGGCCGTATGTAACCGAATGCTGCAAATGAGCCCAAGAATCAATGGGCCCTGAGAAGGCCGAAAGATAACTTAGGCTGGAAACGGCCCAATGGAATAACGGGCTGTTAATGGGTATAAAGTGATACACTGTTCATTAGGGGCCAGTTTCACCACGGGCCGTTAATGGGCCAAGAGTTACAAAGGTCCTCATATGGGCCGAAAGAAGTCATGGGCCACACATGGGCCGGAAGTTAAAACGGACTGAATCATATTGGACGGCCTAGATGACGCTACTGGGCCTAATTCAGATAGGGCATAACGGGCCCTGGATTAGTGGGCTGTAAATGGGCTATATGCGAACAAGCCGTTAACAGGCTTTCCGTGGGCCGGCCCGCCACCTTTTGACCAAGTCAAATGGGTCGGCCTTTTCACGGGAATGGGCCTCTGTTGGGCCGTGCCACGTGTCGCCGTATCATAGGCACATTCGGTCGAATGAGCGGATGACATATGTCCCAACTTTGAGTCGACACGTGTTTCCTCTTGCCAATGATGATTTTACACATGGAAAATCCCCATTGGTCCAGGCTGTTAACGGGTTATCGGATCCAAAACCCGACCCGATAGCTTAACGGCGTTCCGTTATGGTGGATGCCACGTGTCGGTCACCCTTGACGGAAGCACTTCTGTGACACGCGATTTATCGTCATGGAAGTGGACACTTCCGTGATGATAACTTTGGTAATGTCATGGAACACTTCTACGACAGCACAGGTATGACTATCTTGATTCTGTCATAAAATCGTCGTGGATGTACATGCATGACAAAAAACGCGACCTACTGTGACAAACATGTATCATCACTGAAGTGTATTTTTTTGTAGTGAAACTTCGGGACCCCCTACCCAAGATTGGCCGGTTTTGACACCGACATTGGTGCTTTCATTGAGAGTTCCGCTGTGTGATATGTCGCCAATGTATCTATAATTTTTTATAGTTCCATGCTATTATATTATCTGTTTTGGATGTTTATGGGCTTTATTATACACTTTTATATTATTTTTGGGACTAACCTATTAACCGGAGGCCGAGCCCAAATTGTTGTTTTCTTGCCTATTTCAGTGTTTCGAAGAAAAGGAATATCAAACGGAGTCCAAACGGAATGAAACCTTCGGGAGAGTTATTTTTGGAATAGAACCAATCCAGGAGACTTGTAGTATATGTCAAGGTAGCTTCGAGGTGGCCACGAGGCAGGGAGGCGCGCCTGCCCCCTGGGGGCCCCCACCCTCATGGGCCCCTTGTGGCTCCCCTGACCGACTTCTTTCGCCTATATATGTCCATATACCCTAAAACATCGGGGAACAGAATAGATCGGGAGTTCCAGCGCCGCAAACCTCTGTAGCCACCAAAAACCAATCAGGACCCTATTCCGGCACCCTGCCGGAGGGGGGGATCCCTCACCGGTGGCCATCTTCATCATCCCAGTGCTCTCCATGACAAGGAGGGAGTAGTCCACCCTCGGGGCTGAGGGTATGTACCAGTAGCTACGTGTTTGATCTTTCTCTCTCGTGTTCTTAAGGTGGTACGATCTTGATGTATCGCGAGCTTTGCTATTATAGTTGGATCTCATGATGTTTCTCCCCCTCGACTCTCTTAAATGGATTGAGTTTTCCCTTCAAAGTTACCTTATCGGATTGAGTCTTTAAGGATTTGAGAACACTTGATGTATGTCTTGCGTGGGATACCCATGGTGACAATGGGGTATTCTATTGATTCACTTGATGTATGTTTTGGTGATCAACTTGTGGTTTCCTTGACCTTGGGAATCTATGCATAGGGGTTGGCACACGTTTTCGTCTTGACTCTCTAGTAGAAACTTTGGGGCACTCTTTGAAGTTCTTTGTGTTGGTTGAATAGATGAATCTGAGATTGTGTGATGCATATCGTATAATCATACCCACGGATACTTGAGGTGACATTGGAGTATCTAGGTGACATTAGGGTTTTGGTTGATTTGTGTCTTAAGGTGTTATTCTAGTACGAACTCTAGGATAGATTGAACGGAAAGAATAGCTTCATGTTATTTTACTACGGACTCTTGAATAGATTGATCAGAAAGAATAACTTTGAGGTGGTTTCGTACCCTACCATAATCTCTTCGTTTGTTCTCCGCTATTAGTGACTTTGGAGTGACTCTTTGTTGCATGTTGAGGGATAGTTATATGATCCAATTATGTTATTATTGTTGAGAAAACCTGCACTAGTGAAAGTATGAACCCTAGGCCTTGTTGCCTAGAATTGCAATACCGTTTATGCTCACTTTTATCACTTACTACCTTGCTGTTTTTATATTTTCAGATTACAAATACCTTTATCTACAATCCATATTGCACTTGTATCACCATCTCTTCGCCGAACTAGTGCACCTGTACAATTTATCATTGTATTGGGTGTGTTGGGGACACAAGAGACTCTTTGTTATTTGGTTGCAGGGTTGTTTGAGAGAGACCATCTTCATCCTACACCTCCCACGGATTGATAAACCTTAGGTCATCCACTTGAGGGAAATTTGCTACTTTCCTACAAACTTCTGCACTTGAGGCCCAACAACATCTACAAGAAGAAGGTTGTGTAGTAGACATCACTGTGTTATTGCCAGAAAGTTCGATGGCTCATTCGATCATCAACAACGATGTTGTTTCCAGGGAAACTTTCCTCCCCGGTCAACTTTTCGTGTTTGGCGGCTTCCCTCTGCGTGCCAATTTAATTGGCCACCTTGAACAGATTGATAGCTACGCCCCTGGTCATCAGATCAGGTTCAGAAATCTGAATTACGTCGCTGATATCCGAGGAGACTTAATCTTCGAGGGATTCTCGGCCCTGACCGCTCCTCACCTACAAGAAGGAAGCCCGTCGGATCCACTATGTGGCCTCGTGAGAGAATCAGCAATCATCCCTGCCCTGGCCTTAGATCCAGGTTAGACGACCTTATCCGAAAATGGGAGTTTTAAACCCACCGGACTCTCTCCTACTACGAAGCTCTTTGCCGGAGACCCAGAGGTGACCATATCTTCGACAAGCCTGGAATCAAGCAGGACTCTGCCTTTCATCGGAGAGCCGAACTCGCCCCTGGATGCTAGCTCCAAACTCTCAAAATCTGCACCAATGGAGCACAGCCAAGCGGCATGTACCATGTCCGGCTCGATAGGACCTCGGTTCCTAGTCCGCCCTTCGCTCCTAAGCGAGGCCCTGGACTTAATGCGATCTCTCACCACTACGGAAGTATCACCTCTGAACTACGCCCAACCTGGATTAGGAGCTGAGAGCGGGAAATTTTATGTCCCACCCACCACCCACTTAATAGCCACTGTCGAGGACTTGACCGACATGCTAGATTATGCCTCCGAAGACATCGATGGTATGGGCGACGATGACGGAGACGAATTAGGACAAAACCCGCCATTTACGGGGCGCCAAGGATCTAACTGAGGACAAGCCCATCAAGGCACCACCAAAACATCGACGTCAGCGACGCTCAAAATCGCGTCACGAAAAGGAAAGTAATACCGGCACCGGAGACAATAATACTCTGGATGATGCCGAAGATCCCGAAGACCTCGTCGAGCCTGCGTCGAGCGGGATGAATGGGAGGAGGGATAAGTTAACCCCGACGAGCCGGTCGGGAATGAGGATTCGGAAGATAGTAACTACCTACTGATCTTAGAGGAGGATGTCAGCCTTCACAACGAAGACTTTATCGTGCCAGAGGAACCCCTCGAACAAGAGCGCTTTAAGAGAAAACTCATCACAACTGCGAGGAGCCTAAAAAAGAAACAGCAACAGCTTCAAGCCGAACAGGATATGCTCAATGGCAGATGGACACAGGTCCTAGCTGCCGAGGAATATGGCCTCGAGCGCCCAACAAAGAGTTATCCGAAGCGTCGGCTACTGCCATAATACGATGACGAGGCCCTTTAGCCCATACCGACAAGATATAATCATGCTGATGAACCAGACTGGCCACCACATGGGCGAGACAAAGCGGCTTCTTATGGCGAGCACCAGCCCGCACCACCTCGCCGTCGAGGCAAGGAGGTAGCGGCTCCGAGCTACACCTATGACTTACGCCAGGACCTGGACAATAGAGCCGGTTAGGCCAGATCAATCTATGGATCAAGGGGGCATGCTCCAACTCGAGATGACGGCCATCAAGCCTGGCGCGATAAGTATAACCTCACTCGGGCTGAAAACCGAACACGGATGTCATCCGAACACCGTCGTGACGTTGCTCGATACAGAGGTGCCGCACACCCCGTATACTTTCCCAATGAGGTAATGCAGCACCAATTCCCAGAAGGGTTTAAACCTATAAAGATTGAAGCATACGATGGAACGACAGATCCTGCAATACGGATTGAAGATTTTCTTCTCCATATTCACATGGCTCGCGGTGATGATCTCCATGCCATTAAATACCTCCCCCTAAAGCTAAAAGGACCAGCACGACACAGGTTAAACAGCCTCCCAAAGAACTCTATTGGCAGTTGGGAAGATTTGGAGGATGCATTTCCAGACAACTTCCAAGGTACTTATGTCCAGCCACTGGACGCCGATGACCTTAGTCACATAGTCCACCAACCCGGAGAGTCAGCCCGCAAAATCTGGACTCGCTTCTTAATTAAAAAGAACCAAATCGTCGACTGTCCGGATGCTGAAGCCCTAGAGGCCTTTAAACATAGTGTCCGCGACAAATGGCTAGCCCGGCACCTCGACCAAGAAAAGTCAAAGTCCATGGCAGCCCTTACCGCACTCATGACCTGCTTTTGCACGGGAGAAGATAGGTTGTTAGCTCGTCGAAGCAACAATACCAGCGACCCCGGCACCTCTGATGCCAGAGATGGCAACAGACGGCCGTGACGTAACAAGCACAAGCATAGGAACAACAATGAAGAAACCGAAGATACACGGTCCATGCCGGATTCAGCGGCTCTAAACCCGGTCAGCGGAAGAAGCCATTCAAAGGAAACAGGAACGAGCCATCTAATTTAGACAAAATACTCAATTGGCCTTGCCAGATTCATCGTACCCCCGACAAGCCTACCAATCATTCCAACAGAAACTGTTGGATCTTCAAACAGGCCGGTAAGTTAAATACCGAACATAAGGGGAAAGGACCGCCAAGCGAGGACGATGATGAGCCCCGCCCACTGAACATAGGGAGGCAGAAGAAATTTCCCCCCTGCGGTAAAAAGATTGAATATGATATATGGCACTCATATCCCCAAGAGGGAGCACAAGAGCGCGCTAAGGGACTTCTACGCCATAGAGCTAGTCGCCCCAAAATTCAATCCTTGGTCGGCTTGTCCAATGACCTTCGATCGCACGGACCACCTGACCAGTATCTGTCATGGAGGTTCGGCAGCCCTGGTCCTTGATCCAATCATCGATGGATTCCATCTCACTCGAGTCCTCATGGATGGTGGCCGCAGTCTTAACTTGATTTATCAAGACACTGTTCGTAAAATGGGTATTGACCCGTCAAGAATCAAGCCTAGTAACACCACCATTAAAGGAGTGATACCCGTCGTAGAGGCCCGCTGCACGGGTTCTTTAACATTGGAAGTAGTCTTCGTTGCACCGGATAACTTCCAAAGCGAACATTTGATCTTCTACATTGTCACCTTTCGCAGTGGTTATCATGCACTGCTCGGACAAACCGCCTTCGCCCGCTTCAATGCAGTCCCGCACTATGCTTACTTAAGGCTCAAGATGCCCGGACCGCATGGCGTTATAATAGTCAATGGAAATATGGAGTGCTCCCTTCGTACTAAGGAGCGTACCGTGGCCCTCACAGCCGAGGTATAGAGCGGCCTAATCAAGCCGAACACTTCATCGGTCATCAAGGCCCCAAACAATGTTAAACGAGTCCGGCCTACCCTGCAGAATGATAGTTTGGTAAATCTAGAGTTGGACTAGCAGTTCCACCTCTATCAATCATCCCATCTAATCACGGCATATGTACCGCGTGTGCATAATTACGCACTTAAAATACCTTGGGCAATGATGGAGGCACATTGCGGACAAGGTTCATAGTGTGGCTCGACCCGTTTCCCCTTCCTTTTTCCCTCTTATTACAGGTTCGTTACAACCTAATTACCTGATGGTCGCACAAGGGCTCTTTCACAGGCCCCTTATATACACGTGATCGTCGATTTCTCCTCTCAAAGGATTTGGCACCAAGGCAACAGCAGCGCAGACGTGCGGCAGGGCGTCAAGGGAATCTTCAAGAATACCTTTTCTTTTTTTGACCCTATATACAGCTTCCCCTTGTGTAAAATTCTCGTCATGTAAAATAGCCTTGATCTTTATGGCATTATCTATTTTGACGTATGTTTTCACGTATCAATCAGAATATAATGGAAATAGTCTTTCACCAACCTCTGTTCGGCATTGGTTTATTTCATAAATCTGTATTCCTTCTTTGCGTCGGATTGCCTTATATACTTTGGTACGGCTTAAATGCCAGGGGCTCTATTCGGCCACACATATTTTCAACAAGTCCGAACACTTCTAGAGTATACTTCGGCGTCCCGAATATTGCATTATATGCATCAACTCCGAATCACGTCTTTGGTCAATAGTTGGGTTGCCCAGCTCTTGTGATTACTACCTTACGTACCGCTTGTTCATCTAGGGTAGCAAAGGGAGAACTACTGCGATTGTGTTTCTGGTTTGTCCGGTCAAACACCTCGGTAGAGAAAGCCAAAAACTGATTGTCATGATACGGCAAGAGCTGGTCGGCCATTCGATGACTTGTTATAAATCTCTTGCAATTTTTCTATATTACACGAAGGAATGGCCTTCATCCAGTCACGCGCCTAAGGCATCCCAGTTCGGATAGTCGCATAAGCACCAGGGGCTAGTACTTAGTCCAACCGTCAAACTTCTATGGCTAAGCGAAAGTGATAAAGCCGCATAGTCTGATTGCCTAGTTCACTGCGCAGACACCTCCTTTACGGACCAAGACGTTGGGTCAAGTGTGATCGTGCGCCATTCCGAACAGCCCCGTAGCATCTACGTGGGGCTGAAGCCGACGACTGGCAAACTCTCAGAATTAAAAACAGGCCACACAGGAGGAAAATAATTTCATATAAAAGCATACATATATTACATGCCTTGATTCATAACACAAAGTCTGGATAAACATATTACATTCACTCAAATATGACATCCTTTGAGCATTGGCCCTCCACTATTCTGGCACCCTCCAGGACGTCGTCAAAATACTGCTCTGGCTTTGCAGTGGTCCTTGACTTCGGGTGGGCCCTCAGTCGCCACGACGGCGGCCTTCATTTTCGCCCAGTGCATCTTGACACGTGCAAAGGCCATCCGTGCACCCTCTAGGCACGCCGAGCGCTTTACAGCTTCAACTCGAGGCAGTGCGTCGGTGAGTCGCTTCACCAGGCTGAAGTAGCTGCTAGGAATGGGTTCAGTTGGCCACAAGCAGACTATGACGTCCTTCATGGCCAAGCCGGACATCCTATGCAGCTCCGCAAGTTGCATCATCTGGTTGTTCAATAGCGCCGGACGCACCGGCGCCAGGAACTGTGACCAGAAGAGCTTCTCCGTTGTGTCCCCCTCCTGGGCCTGGAAGAACTGCGCGACATCGGCAACACTCTTTGGAAGATCCGCAAAGGCCTCTGGAGAACTCCACAGTCAAGTGAGCAAGGCATATCTTTGACCTCGAAATAAACTCTACAGAAGAAAGGGCTTACCAGCCGTTATCTGTTCAGCCTGCCGGATCTCCTCTCGAGCCGCCCGGAGCTCGGTCGGTGCCTCATTGGCCTCTTGGAGGGCCTTGGCGAGATCGGCCGCTTGGGCCATATTCTTCTCCTCCAAGGCCTCGCACTTGCCAATGGCGTCCTTCAGCTCTTGCCCTACCTCGGCCACCCTCTCCTTGTGCTGGAGGCGGGCAACCTGTTTGGTCTTTAAATCCGCAGCTGCTTTATCAGCGGCCGATTTTCTTGCCTTCATCTGCTCCTTGGCTTGGGCAAGGGCGCTCTTGAGGGTTTCGACCTCAGTCGCGCTACCTGCACTCATAAATACAATAATATATAAGTTACACTCTGAGTTTGCCTATCACCTAAGATATACAATCAAACTCTTTTAAAGTACACACATGCCTTGCGCCTCATCGAACCACTTGTTAATGCGGTCAATTTCATCATCAGACAGCTTCAGTTTCCGATAGAGTTCGGAAACCTCAGCGGCCTGCGCAGTTGCCGCCAATAGGCAAGCCTGTTAAAAAATAGAAAAGTACGTCACCACTTCCGAATATAATGTGATCCCTTGTTCGGCTTTTTTCAAAACCGAACAGAGTCTCAGGGGCTACTATCTATATACAGGTATATTTCCTTCATATGAAAAGCGTCTAAGAGTACTACGTCGCATACCTCAAAGCCTATCAACAGGCTGGTAAAGGCTTCATTCAGCCCGCTCTTTGCATCCTGATCATTCTCAACCACCGCACCCATAAGGGTGCAGTGCTCCTCCATGAAGGCAGCACGTCGGTGTGCTTCCACCAAGGCATTCGGCGCCTCCGGATTAGTGGAGGCCGCCATCGGAGCTGATGCTCCCCCATCCTTGAAAGGGGGCCGCTCGCCCAATTCCGGAGCCTATGGGACTCCCGAATGATTTCCGGCTGGGGGGAGACTGGACAGGGTCCCCGCCGTCGGTCGCCATGGGGGCCGCACCGCCCATGTCTTCGGAAGCCGAGGTATTACCCTCGGGTGCCGTCTTAGTGGCTTCGCCCACCCCTCCGTGACCTAGAGAGTTCCTTCGGGACAACAGCTCAGTGTCATCCGTGATGATTGGCGGAGTGGCTCGCGGAGGCGTCTTGCTCTCTGCCATCTCTGGTGGCAGGGAATTTCCGTCATATAGGGAAGGATGGGGGAGGTCGCGAGCAGGGCTGAAATACGCATGACATAATATGATATGTAAAAAACATAAAGGACTAAATACTTGTAGTGTATCTTTTGATACGTACGATGTGGCTTGGGGCTTTGCCCTAGAAGGCCTCTGGGGGATAGGTTCGGAGTCTGATTCCGAACCATCCAAGAGGGTTATCTTCTCCCTCTTGGACGCCCCCTCCTCTGGGTCTATGGAGGCTTCCCTTTTCTTTTTCCTCCCTTTAAGAGGGGAGTCGCTTTCCGGCTCCTCCTCCTCTTTGTCTTCATCTCCCTCGTGGGAGGAGGGGACTTCAGTCTCCCCAGACACTGCATCCGGAGTACCCTTATGGCGGAGGCCGCTCATGGCCTCCTTGCTCTTCTTCTTGGCCTTCTTCTCCGGCGCCTGATAGGGCGCCGGAACTAGCATCTTCGTAAGCTGGGGTGTGGCCGGATCTTGAGGTAGCGGTGTCGGGCAATTGATCCGCTCCACCTTCGCTATCGAGCCCTGTGAGAGGAAAGGAAAACTCATTACGCCTAAAGGTTTATGGACCAAAGGTATATTCGGGAATAACACACTTACCGGAGTGGTCGGATTCTCGCCATCAAGGCCAATGTCTTCGGTCTTCTTCGGCCACGTTTTCTGGGTCTTAAAAAGCAGCTTCCAGATTTCTTCGTGCGTTGTGCCAAAGAAGCGTTGTAGGGTCCGCGGACCTTCCGGATTGAACTCCCACATGTCCATGGGCCGGAGTTGGCAGGGGAGGATCCGGCGGAAGAGCATCACCTGAATCACATTAGGAAGACTGGTGTTCTTGCTTATCATGTTCTTTTGCAGCGTCATCACTTCCGCGGTCGATCCCCAGTGCAGACCCTTGTTGGTCCACGACGTGAGCCGCATAGGGGGTCCGGATCTGAACTCAGGAGTGGCCGCCCACCTGGCGTTGTAGAACCACTCCTGCTGCCACACCTTGACGGTCTCCACAAAGGCTCCTTTAGGCCAAGTAGTGTTGGGGAGCTTGCTCACCATGGCGCCGCCGCAGTCCGCATGTTGCCCATCGACCACCTTCGGCTTAACATTGAAGACCTTTAGCCATAGGCCGAAGTGTGGGCGGATGTGGAGTAGCGCCTCGCACATGGCGATAAACGCTGAGATGTGGAGGAAGGAATTTGGGGCTAGATCATGGAAATCTAGCCCGTAGTAGAACATGAGGCTGTGGACAAAGGGGTGGAAGGGAAACCCTAGTCCACGGAGGAAGTGAGGGATGAACACAACCCTTTCGCCGAGATCCGGGGTGGGGATAACTTGATCCTTGGCAGGGAGCCTGTGTGCGTTGTCCACAAACAGATATCTCGCCTGCCGGAGCTCCTTGACATCCTTCTCCGTGACGGAGGAGGCCTCCCACTTGCCCTTCGAGCTAGATCCACACATGGCTGGAGAGGTTCGTGGCGGTAGCGCCTCGCACATGGTTGAAGCTTGGGTAAAAACACCGGATGTCTCAAATGATCTCTGAAATTAAACTTCTATGATTTGCATAGACCTCCACTAACTATATCTATGAATATTATACAGGTCCAAGGAGCAATAATCTGAATCAAGATGTACTGGTAAAGCTCAAAGCTGTATACATGCTGGTTGAACAGCTATGTATTAGAACTCAGCGCACATTAGCCACCATTTCTCCAACAAACCAAGGACCCAACCTGCTAAGTGATGTGTTGAAGAAATTGTCAATCCTGCCTACCAGAATTCAAGAGATAAAATGGTCTTACACAAGAGCCAGTGCTGTAACAGCCTTGAGCCGTGCCAAGGCATGGGTACCGGAGTTAGACCCGGCAAATGTGGTCACTGGGTATCCAAGTCTAAAGGAAGATGGAACTCCTTTTGATCAGCAAGACTTCGCCGCCTGTGTTAAAGAGATTTGTCCTCATGCGACAGTAATTGCTGAAGAAAGCAATCTCTCCAAATATCAGCCGGCTTACGATGCAGAAAACCAGAAAATGTCTACACCAGCATATAAATTGATGGATCTGATTCCTCCAATTCGTAAGCACACCTTCGCCCCTGAAATTGACCCGTCCACTCTTATTGATGACGAAGCTGAATTCCATGCCTTATGTGGCATTGGTTGTTCAACACAAAACTTCCAAACGACGGAAGAGGACGAAGAACTGGCATGGGATGATCCAGAGCCTGCAAGTCAGCAAGGCCAGGAAGAATGAACCGCCGGGCGGTTTACGTACTTGATCCCTTTAAAAACACTTGATGCTATTCGGCTCACAGAGCCATGTAATAGGGTAGTAAAAACTTTAATCCGTCATGCCATCGTGCACAATACTGCTGATCCGCCCGTTTTGCAAAAATATCACTTTATGCTTATGATAGTCTTGATTTATGCAGACCTGTTCATTATCCTGCACACAAAGAAATCACAAGTGTCCTGGCGGCTTACCGCGGGGCAGGTCATGATACCCAATTGAAACCACTGGGGACAGATAGTCAATGACCAGGGCCGGTCTACTCACAATGTTTGACTTAATTGTTAAATAAACAATCATACATGTGGTGTATGTTAAAACTGCCGGCTTATTAGCTCGACGCAGCTAAAGTTTTTAGAGCCATGACTCTAAAGCATGAGAGAGTTATCTTCGGGCGACGTAGAGCCTACCATCCTGGGGGGTTATAAAAACCCAAAAGATGCTTCAAATATGAGCCATACGTAGGGCAGCTTGGCCCGATATATAAAACCCAGATGGCAAAAAAGATATTAGATAAATAAAAACCAAAAATCAAAACATTCGAGGCTTTTATAGGCCGCCAAGCCAAAATATCTTCTTCGATGAAACTAGCCTGAGCCACTGGAAGGTACATGCTTTCCGTGAGCCGGCACTCACAGTACCCAATCGACATTTGAACCCAGATAAAGTCAGGTCTTGTTTATAGACTTATCAGGCGTACGCGGGGTCAGAGTCGCAGAATGCATCACGGGCCGATTTATCCAAGTTTCAAGGAAGGCGGCTTATGAAGCCTGGATCTATCCTGACTATCTGTAAGACATGCTCTTGCATGACAAACCACCGTTTGAACCTTAACGAGCTTAGAATCTTTGGTCAAATACGCCGTAAAAGATTGATCGTTAAGAGTTCGGCGGGTCAATTGGGATTACCCAATGGAGTTCAACCAACTGGCTACAGGTCGAATATGCCTATGTTTGGACAAGATAACCCGGTCAAGAGGGTAGTAACGCTGTGTTCTCTTTGGTCGAATACGCCTATGTTTGAATAGGAAGCCCCCAAGTGACATACTTACGAATCGTGCTCATCGGGGACCTATGTTTGAGCTGTGTTGTGCATCCAACTCTCTTTGGTCCCTGAAATTTGGGCGTCAAGCCTCTTAAGCGAACATATAAGATGATGATAAAGACTCAACTTCGAGGAAGTGAAACTACAGAGGCCCTGAATTATCAGGGATGCCGGCTTTATTATATTGTTTATAATATATACATCATCATACTATGTACATCATGGCAGCCGGTGGCTCAAGTATAGTATGGCCGAAGATGAGCAATATTCCACGGCCGACGGGTCCCCTCCTCCGACTTACATGAGTCCTTGTGATCTCGAACATCAATAAGATAGAATGACCCATTATGAAGATTCTTGGTGACCACGAAAGGTCCTTCCCAAGGCAGTGATAACTTGTGCATATCTGTCTGATCCTGGATGAGCCGGAGCACTAAATCGCCTTCTTGAAAGGTTCTGGTTTTGACCCGGTGACTATGATAATGATGTAGATCTTGTTGTTAAATCACTGAACGAGCCGCCGTGAGATCACGCTCCTCATCTAATAGGTCAAGTGCATCTTGACGGGCCTTTTCGCTATCCGCTTCAACGTAAGCTGCCGCCCGGGGTGAATCGTGACGGATATCACTAGGGAGAACCGCCTCTGCTCCGTAAACCATGAAGAAAGGTGTGTAACCCGTAGATCTGTTGGGGGTATTATTGATACTCCATAACACTAAGGGTAACTCCTCCACCCAACAACTTGGCGTCCTTTGCAAAGGAACCATAAGCCGGGGCTTGATGCCTCGTAGAATCTCTTGATTAGCTCGTTCCGCTTGACCATTGGACTGAGGGTGAGCAACGGAGGAAACATCAAGCCGAATATGCTCTCGTTGACAAAATTATTTCATAGCGCCTTTAGAGGGACCAGTACCATTATCTTTTATAATGCGATGTGGAAAGCCAAAGCAGAAGATCACCTTCTTAATGAATTGAACCGCCGTTGCTGCATCACACTTACTAACCGACTCTGCTTCAACCCACTTAGTAAACTTGTCAACTGCTACCAAAAGGTGGGTCTTTTTATCCTTGGACCTCTTGAAATGCACAACCATGTCAAGCCACCAAGTCGTAAACGGCCAAGTAATTGGAATCATCCTCAATTCTTGAGCCGGCACATGAGCTCGTCGTGAAAACTTCTGACAACCGTCACATTTGCTGACTAAATCCTCAGCATCAACATGAGCCGTCAACCAATAGAACCCATGACGAAAAGCCTTGGCTACAAGAGATTTAGAGCCGGCATCATGACCAGAGTCTCCTTCATGAATCTTCCGCAAAATCTCACAGCCTTCTTCAGGAGAGACGCAACGCTGAAATGCCCCTGTGACGCTGCGATGGTGCAATTCCTCATTGACAATTGACATTGACTTAGACCGCCAGGTTATCTATCTGGCCAAGATCTCATCCTCCGGCAACTCGCCCCGGGTCATGTAAGCCAAATACCGAACCGTCCAATCAGGAATGGCATGAAGAGCCGCCACCAATTGTACCTCCGGGTCAGGGATAGCAAGATCCTCCTCTGTAGACAGTTTAATAGAAGGGTTAAGCAGAATATCCATGAACGTGTTAGGTGGCACCGGCTTACGCTGAGACCCTAACCGGCTTAAAGTATCAACCGCCTCATTTTTCCTGCGATCAATATGTTCAAATTGATAACCCTTGAAATGACCTACAATAGCATCAACCTCTCGGCAATAGGCTGCCATGAGTGGATCCTTAGAATCCCTGGTGCCAGAAACTTGTTGTGCTACTAGATCTGAATCGCTGAAGCACCTTACCCAGCTTAAGTTCATCTCTTTTGCCATCTGAAGACCGTGGAGCAAGGCCTCATACTCAGCTACATTGTTAGTGCAAGGGAACATTAACCGGAGAACATAAGAAAACTTGTCACCTCGTGGGGAAGTCAAGACAACTCTAGCCCCCGAGCCTTCCAACTGCATGTACCCATCAAAGTGAATAGTCCAGTATGTATTGTCCGGCTTTTCCTCAGGTGTCTGCAACTATGTCCAATCATTTATAAAGTCCATGAGTGCTTGTGACTTGATGGCCATACGAGGCACATATTTCAAACCATGGGGCCCAAGCTCGATGGCCCACTTGGCAATCCAGCCCGTGGCTTCTCTATTTTGGATGATGTCCCCCAAAGGAGCAGAGCTAACCACAGTAATGGGGTGACCCAGGAAATATTGCTTAAGCTTCTGGCTTGCCATGAAGACCCCATACACAAGCTTCTAACAGTGTGGATACCTCTGTTTGGACTCATTAAGCACCTCACTGATGTAGTAAACCGGCCGTTGAACTGGGTATTCCTTGCCTGCCTCTTTCCTTTCCACCACAATAGCTACACTAACAGCTCGGCTATTAGCAGCCACATATAACAACGCTTGATTAGCAGCATCACTCCAAACAAAATGATATGTCTTCTTCATCATCTGATAAAGAGGAATAGCCTTCTCACCTAACTGGCTTATGAACCGGCTTAGGGCCGCAATACGACCCGCTAGACGCTGAACATCATTAACACACGCCGGCTTAGCCAACGAAGTAATGGCTTTGGTTTCTCCGGGTTAACTTCAATGCCTCTATTAGAAACCAGAAAGCCCAAGAGCTTGCTTGCCGGTACACCAAAAACACACTTGGCCGGGTTAAGCATCATCTTGCAAACCCGGAGGGTGTCAAATGTCTCTTTCAAATCATTAATCAAGGTCTCCTTCCTCCTGGATTTCGCCACAATGTCATCTACATAAGCATGAACATTACGCCCAATCTAATTATGAAGGCAATTTTGCACACACCGCTGGTAAGTCGCATGGGCACTCCTGAGCCCAAAAGGCATAGACACATAGCAGAAGGCTCCAAACGGAGTAATGAAAGTTGTCTTCTCCTGGTCCTTGGCTGCCATCTTGATCTGATGATAGACGGAATACGCATCCAAAAAACTCAAATGCTCACAACCCGCCGTAGCATCAATGATTTTGTCAATACGAGGAAGAGTGAAGGGATCAGCCGGACAAGCCTTGTTTAAGTCCGTGTAATCCACACACATTCGCCAAGTGCATTCTTCTTAAGCACCAACACCGGGTTAGCCAACCACTCAGGATGAAAAACTTCAACGATAAACCCTGGCTACTAAGAGCCGGGCCACCTCTTCACCAATGGCCTTCCGTCTATCCTCGTTAAAATGACAGAGGAATTGCTTGACCGGTTTAAATTTCGGATCAATATTAAGGGTGTGCTCAGCGAGTTCTCTCGGTACACCCGGCATATCTGAAGGCTTCCATGCAATGATGTCCCGGTTCTCACGGATGAACTCGATGAGCGGCTTTCCTATTACGGATCCAGATTGGCACTGATGCTGAACTGCTTAGATGAATCGCCAAGAATAAAATCAACCAACTTAGTGTCATCTGCCGATTTAAACTTTAACAAAGGATCATGCTCCGTGGTTGTCTTCTTTAAGGACGTCATGTCTGCCGGGTCAACATTATCTTTGTCAAAATTTAGCTCCTCTGTTGCATAAACTGATTCAGCATATTCAGCATCACCCTCTCCACACTCCAAAGCCACCTTGCGACTCCCATGCACTGTGATGGTGCCCTTGTAACCCGGCACTTTAACCTGCAAATAAACATAACAAGGCCTTGCCATGAACTTAGCATAAGCCGCCCGCCCGAACAGAGCATGATAAGGGATCTTGATCTTGACTACTTCAAAGGTTAGAGTCTCGGACCTGGAATCATGCTCATCTCCAAAAGCAACTTCCAAAGATATCTTACCCACTGGATATACTAACTTACCAGGCACCACTCCGTGAAAAACGGTGTTCGACGGCTTAAGATTTTTGTCAGTTAGCCCCATCCGACGGAAGGTTTCATAATAAAGTATATTAATGATGCTGCCTCCATCCATGAGTACCTTAGTAAATTTATAATCCCCAACTTGAGGTGCCACCACCAGGGCTAGGTGACCCGGATTATCAACCTGGGACAGATGATCCTCACGACTCCAAACAATAGGCTGCTCTGACCACCGTAAATAACGCGGCACCGCCGACTCAACCACATTCACTGCCCTCTTGTGAAGCATCTGATCCCGCTTACACAGGCTGGTTGTGAAAACATGGTACTGTCCACTATTCAATTGCTTCGGGTTGCTCTGATAATCAGACTGTTGTTGTTGCTGATTTCCCTGATTATTCTGCTGGTTGTAACCACCTTGATTTCCTTGGCCGGGAAACCCAGAATTTGAGCCGCTGCCTCCATGACCCGGACCATGAGAGCCGGATCTTGAACCACCATTCGGGCCACGGTTGTGTTGGACAGACTCCCTGAAGTATCTCATGATACTACAATCCTTCCACATGTGGGTAGCTGGCCTCTCCTCTATTCCGTGCTTCGGACATGGCTGATTCAATATTGCTTCAACGTCAAATTTTGTCCCTTGAGTCGACTTCCCCTTACGACGCTGGTTATAACTCTGCACACCGGTGTTAGCCACAAAATCATCAGCCTTGCACTTACCATTACCGCCATGATTGGTTGGGTTGTACTGTTGTCCCTTCATGCCGCTACTCTTCTTTCCCTTTCCCGATCTTTCATCCTCAGAGTCGGGGTCCTTGGTACCATCGGAGTCGGCATACTTGACAAGAGCTGCCATAAGCTCCCCCATGTCGTTCCAATGACGCTTAAGCCGCCCAAGTTTCTGTTTAAGTGGAATGAAATGGCAAATTTTCTCCCACATTAGAACTGCTGAATCGACGTTGATGTTATCTGAAGAATGTATGATAGTGGAGACCTGGCGCACCCAGCTGGTTGTTGACTCGCCCTTGGCTTGAACACAAGAGACCAAATCCACAATCGACATAGGCTGCTTGCACGTATCTTTGAAATTCTGGATAAACCGGGCCTTCAGCTCTGCCCATGACCCGATGGAGTTTGCCGGCAGCCCCTTCAACCAGGTACGAGCCGTCCCCTCCAGCATCATGGTGAAGTACTTAGCGTATGCAGCCTCACTAACATCCAGCATCTCCACAGCCATCTCATAACTCTCCACCCAAGCCTCAGGGGGCTGATCTACCGTGTAATTAGGTACATTACGAGGGCCTTTGAAGTCCTTGGGCAGACGCTCGCTTCGTAGAGCCGCCATCAGAAACAGCACATCGAAAGCTCTAGAAGTCACACCTGCCTCAATTGAAGCTGTAGGGTAAACCGGCGCGTGCTGATGAGCCGCCAGCTGAGCCGCCAGCTCGGCCTCCCAACGTGCTCTGCCCAGGTCCACCAAGTCATGTGCATTAGCACCATTGTGCGCCGGGTCATGTCCATGAGGTTGGTTACAGCGCTGCTCCATACTCAAGACTGCTGGCGAGTCAATGTGTCTATTGTAGCTCTGTCTTGGACAAGGGGTCGCATGAATTCGATCACGACTATAAGAATAAGCCTGCTGCTGCACCAAAGCTATTTGAAGAAGCTCCCTGGCCCTTCGGGTTTCAACCGCCGTTGGAGTCTCACCCTCAACTGGCAAAGCCACCAATCGCGTAGCTGCAGCAATCATATTATCTAAAGGGGTGGAGTAATGACCCGGCGGCGTCACCACGCGCTGGGGCAGGGTGTTATTCATCTGCGGAGAACCTATCACGCGCGACTAAACCGACATTCCACCTCCTGGCGCTTCAGTCATCCGGTTTATGATTGGCGTGCTACTGCCCCCCGCCCCGGGTGTGTTGAAGAGGTCCCTCGACTCATAAACCGAGGGCAGACGACTCTGGTGCTTTCTCCTCAAGACTTCAGGTGAAGCGTTCTGATCCACCATAAGCCGGTATGGATCTGCTTGAATCCACTGTGCTTGGGCGTTCAAAACGGCATGCTCTGCAGCCATCCTAGTGTTTTCCGCTGCCAAGTCTGCTTTAGCTTGTGCTATCTCATCATGAAATTTAGCCACTTCTACCTTCTGCTGCTCTTGGTTGTCTGGGGTCACATCAACCTCCATCAGAGTTGCCAAAGCTTCCAATAGATTTGTCAAAACCTGAGTCGGCGGGCGACCTGACCCGCCAGCGCCTGTCGCTGTCATCGCCGCCGCACCGGACGTCATAGCCGCGGCGGCTGTCGAGCTGAGAACCGTTTGGGTGCCCGCCATGAAGATCGCCACCCTGTTCGGCAGTTCACGGGGGTCTGGAATACTGTCGCCATCGGAACAGCCCCCAAGCTGTCCGTCCTGCAGTTGATACATTGAGTTGGTTTCGCCTGTGGACGACTCATCATCAGAATAGATGGCCATCTCACCGCAAGACACAGAACCTTCTAATTCATCCCCATGGATGAACCCAACGAAGGCATGCTTCACTACGAGTTGAACTCGGGCGGGTCATCAGCGCTGAGCCGTCTCGATGATGTCAGTGCAGATATCTGGTTCAGGGCCCGGTTCGCCGATCTTGCTGATGAAGACGTGGATTCTGCCGAAGGGGGCCCGGTATCCGTACTCAATTGAGCTGGCCTCGGGGCCCCAGCCTGCATCGTCAATGTAGAGCTTGCCGCGACGACTCTTAGTCATCCGACCCACAGCATATCCCTTGATCCTTTCGAAGTTGCCCTTCAAGAACTCAAAACCACTGTGTGCAGGCCCCACGGTGGGCTCCAACTGTTGTGGAGTTGTCATGGAAGATGTCCTAGTGAAAGGACTTAGTTGTGGAGCCATGGCGATGAGGTTAGCTTAAAGGGGTTAAACGAAACAAAGGACACAAGGAGTTTATACTGGTTCGGCCCCTTGCGGTGAAGGTAAAGGCCTAATCCAGTTTGAGGTGGTATTGCTAGGGTTTCGATTACCAGGGAGCGAATGCGCTAGCCTAGCTTTCGATCTATTCTTTCTTGCCCTAAGCCGCTGCCGGGTCATCCCTTTATATACACGGGTTGACCCCCTGCGGCCTACAGAGTCCCGACTGGCACATACAAACGTGTACGGCTCGGTGACTTATCTGACATGCCTTATAATACAAGTTACATATACATGGGAGTTTACACTTACGGGCACTACAAAAAACATACACTTCTGTGATGATACATGTTTGTCACAGTAGGTCGCGTTTTTTGTCATGCATGTACAACCATGACAAATTTATGACAGAATCAAGATAGTCATACATGTGCTGTCGTAGAAGTGGTCCATGACATTAGCAAAACTATCATCATGGAAGTGTCCACTTCCATGACGATAAATCGCGCGTCACAGAAGTGCTTTCGTCAAGGGTGACCGACACGTGGCTTCCACCATAACGGAACACCGTTAAGCTATCGGGTCAGGTTTTGGATCTGATAACCCGTTAACAGCCCCGACCAATGGGGATTTTCCATGTGTAAAATCATCATTGGCTAGAGGAAACACGTGTCGGCTCATCATTGGGACAAATGTCATCCACTCACTGGACAGAAGGCGCCTATGATACGTTGACACGTGGCACAGCCCAACAGTGGCCCATTCCTGTGAAAAGGTCGGCCCGTTTGACTTGGTCAAAAGCTGGCGGGCCGGCCCATGGAAAGCCTGTTAACGGCCTGTTCGCATATAGCCCATTTACGACCCACTAACCCAAGGCCCGTTACGCCCTATCCGAATTAGGACCAGTAGCATCATTTGGGCCATCCAATATGATTCCAGCCCGTTTTCACTTCTGGCCCATGTATAGCCCATGACGTCTTTCGGCCCATATGAGGCCCTTTCTAACTCTTGGCCCATTAGCGGCCCATGGTGAAATTGGTCCGTAATGAATAGTGTATTACTTTACACCCATTAACGGCCCGTGGTGAAACTAGCCCGTAATGAATAGTGTATCACTTTATACCCATTAACGGCCCGTTATTCCGTTGCGCCATTTCCAGCCCAAGTTAACTTTCGGTCTTCTGAGGGCCCATTTATTCTTGGACTCATTTGGAGCATTCGGTTACTTACGGCCCGTTACTGTCATTTTCTGCTTGTGGGCAAAATTCAGCCCGCCATTACAGTCGGCCCATTTGTGGATCGTTAGTCTGTTGGGCCATTTTCATAGCATCACCAAATACGGCCTATTAACGGCCCGTTATGGCTAGCCCGTAAAACGTATGATTTCCATTAAAGGCCTGTCTAGGGCCCATTAAAGGCCCATACAAGACCCATAAATGAGTCGGCGGCGCATGGATCCTACAAGATGTAGAAGCCCCATGGATCCTACGAGACGTAGAAGGCCCATGGATCCTACGAGATGTACAAGGCCCATGGATCCTACGAGACATAGAAGACCCATGGATCCTACGAGACGTAGAAGGACGATGGATCCGACGGCCCGTGAAGGGCCATGGTCGGGCGAGTTGGCCCCCGTTTGAACGATATAGCATATTCAAAGAATTGCCCTACTCAATACTATCACCTCTAAAAAGCATACACTATACAACAAAGAGATCAAGGCATAGAAAGGTAGAATAATCCTACACTATACAATAAAGAAATTACAGCCGATTATACCCACTGGGCATCATGGTTCGACACAGGTGATAATAAAGGATACACAAATAGCAAATTACATACACTGGGCAAATACAGCTCATACATCATGGACGCGCATCAACTTAACTCCATTTGAACTATAATCTCTTTAGAAAATAGGATTGGCCGGATTCAGATAGCACAAATTTCAGTCTGCAAAATCTCCAATTCCTTCATGGTTACCTCAGTGTCTTGTTTCAACTTTTTGACTCCTACATCTAATACCTGCATGTACAGTCTCAACTTGTTGATTATACGTTGACAATCATGTACACGTTGTCTTGCCACCTCTAGTTGATGCTCGAGAACATCAGCACATTCCAATTCCAATCCATAATCATTCGGTAACGGCCATGCTGCACTGCTCGCAGATCTTTGTGTTGATGTCACTTCATCCTAAAATGTTTCTGTAAGTACACATGACTAGGGAAAAAATATAGTTACAACAGTGAAGCGAACAAGACACTATTTTGTACTACATGGCAAAACAGGACTAACAATAATGTTACACGTCACTTTCAAAAAAAATGTTACACGTCATGAAGCATAAGCAGGTGATATATTAAAAATTATAAAAAAGATAGTCTGTGCAGCCTACATACAGAAATCCCTCTTAGCTCACCAGAGGAGCATGATGTTGGGGCCCAATCGAAAACACAGACAAGTTACAAATTTAGACAGCATGTTGCGTATAAGTAAGCAAACAGTTGGCCATTCTGTGCCTCAATTAAAGTCTTAGGGAGCATAATGAACAGCAGAGGGTTTCATACAAACATACTACAGCAGGCAAAACTATGCAATCATTAGCGTAGTATAAACTAGATTGTGAGCCTCATTCAATAATAGTTGGTTAATAGACTTCAAAGTTTCAGGCACACTTTGGCAGAGTAATTAAATGGTAAGGTCTTTAATTATGTCAACTAATAGTGATACAAGTACCGAACATCAGGCATGATTATTTGGGCATCTCATTAACTGAGGACAAATAAAGCAATTGAAAAGAGAAAATTAACTATGCCTGAAACAAACAAGGAATTGAACTGTTGAGTTGCATACAGTGACTTACCTTAGCAGGATGAAGAGGCTCGGTGCAGCTCCTACTTCTCTTGCAAGGCTCCTTCCTAACATCTTGTACTTGGAAATCCTCAATCTTATGTTCATTGCACCCCCTCTGCAAGGTGACACAAACTAGTTACTCGTCTCCTTGGAAGATAAATGTGCATACTTTCCAGTTTGTGAACACAAAAGGATGAGATTATAACAAAACAACACCACATAATGAAACATGCCGCATCTCTTGCACTTGCACACAATGAAATGAGCATTTACTATGTCTACACTATGTAAAAACCAGGCATACCTTCGAACTGGATCTCCAGGTACTCTTGGAGATCCTACTGTAGTGTACAGGCAAACCTTTATGTCACCTATGAGTTAGACAAGGCCCCACTACAGCAGCCCTTAGTGTTTAAATCGTTGACAAGCTCTGTTAGAGTGTTAGGTCAAGAACAACAAGTAATCAAAGCAAACAGTCCTAGTATGGCTGGCTGATGCATACAAGCAATTGAACAGATGCGTGAGGAAATCTTACATATCAAGAAAAGAAGCAAAGAAGGAGGCTTAAAGACCATCACTTGACTGACCAGATTTAAGGGGCATTTTAACATCATGTGAAACGTATGAACTAACATAAACATTGCATATTCCAGATTCTACAATGGAATGCACATGTATTAGGTTATGCCATGTATGATGATGCCTAAATGTACAGATAGCAGGCAGGAGTGATTCATCATTGCACGCACAATTGAATTGCAGGTTAAGGGCCAGTTCGATTCCGCCTTTTTAGGGCATATTGTCAAAATAAGCCATAAAAGATGGAAAGAAGTCAATTTTTGAGTTATGGGCTTGGGCTTAACTAATTTCTCTTTGGAGGGAGGTGTTTCGGGTAGAACCTCACTAAAAAAAGAAGGGAAGGGGAATAGTGGAATGACTCTGTTGTCTGCCTATATTACACTCAAAATGCAACTGTTGATGCCCGTGTCACACCTGACCCTCAAGTAAAAACAAACACGCAAGCATTCATTGCCTGCCCGCTTGCATCTCCTCTCCCCTTTCCCTCTACCTCCATCCCCTGCCTGCAGCACTAGGGTTCCTTCAGCGAGCCGTCACCACTGGTCCCATCTGGCCTGGTCCTCGACGATGCTATGTCCAGCTAGGCTACATGGCCGGCGGGTAGGGGCAAATCTCCCTAGCTGCTCCTCCCTCTGGCGCCGCCCCTCATTCTCATGGTATCCAGCAGCTGCTCCACTGTGGTTTGTCCAGCGCACTACTCCGGCGGGCGCTGCACAACTACGGCTGATGCCACACTGCGGTAGAAGGCACCTTATTCTCCCTCCCCTCCTCCCAGGCCATGGCCTTGAGGTGCTATTGAAGGATGAGCTCATCCAACAAGGTGAGGATCTCCTCTGATTTTTTGCCAAATTTTCATTCTGATCCACTATACAATGAATTGCTATGAGCTACTTCTGCTGCTGCTATATGATGCATTGCTATGAGCTGCTCCTGCTGCTGCTAGATGATGAATTGCTATGAGCTGTTGCTGCTGTATGATGAGTTGCTATGAGCTGCTGCTGCTGCTATATGATGAATTGCTATGAGCTGTTGCTGCTGCTATATGATGAGTTGCTACAAGTTGCTCCTGTTGCTGCTATATGATGAATTGCTATGAGCTGCTCCTGCTGCTGCTATATGATGAATTGCTATGAGCTACTCCTGCTGCTGCTATATGATGAATTGATATGAGCTGCTGCTGGTATATGATGAATTGCAGACTGCTGCTGCTGTATGATGAGTTGCTATGAGCTGCTGCTGCTGCTCCTATATGATGCTTTCAGGTGGTACTGCTATACGATAATAACCAGCCACTTGGACCATCGAATTTCAATAAATAATTGTTCTTCATTTAAATGTGGTTCATGCGTTCTTTGTTTAAATTAGGCAATGGGATCTCTATGGAAAACATTGACCAAAGTAGATTGTGCCAAGTAGATGGTATCTTTGTATTTGCATTTTGAGCAAATAGTGATGGTCTATTTTCCTATCATATTAATTACTGCACTGGGTTCAATTTGTGATGTTTGAAGTCAAATTAATTTCCATATGGGCAGCAAAATGAAAAAAAATGCAATCTAGACTTTCCACTGATCATACCAAAGATAAGCTGAAATCGTAATGAAAAGAACTGGTTGGCTTATTACATGGAGCTTATATTCACAGGTGCTTATTTTTCTTAGGATAACTCGTAATAACTGTCCCTAAGAAACTTGGCTAATAGAACTGGCATACAAATAACATGTCACGATGATTGCAATGGAGGAGTGACGTACCATAGCACACTGTATAGGCTCACCGCTGCCTCTCCTTTTTTGCGATGTTCCATGAAATTGCCACATACATCTTGTACTTTTTCATTGTGTAACCCTATCTGCAAGTTGACACGGCTAATTTCAGACATCTCTACATGATACTACATTGCATATCCCTTGCGCATATTTAAACCACCAATTAACGATTGTGTATGTACCATAAACTAGCCATGACTCTGTATGCTGGACTAGTAGGCACTCTAAGGGAACCTAATGTAGTGCACTGGAATTCCTACATGCCACCTACGATTTTGTGTAATGTACTGCCCCTGTTCCTAAATATATGTCTTTGTAGAGATTCCAGTATGGACCACACACAGATGTATATAGATGCATTTTCGAGTGTAGATTCACTCATTTTGATCCGTATGTAGCCTATAGTGGAATCTCTAGAAAGACTTATATTTAGGAACGGAGGTACGAGGTAGTATCATGTATGACATCTACATATCTAATTTAGCAGCTAGTAGTAGAAATCATTGTCTGCACAAAGGGACTACTGGTCAAAAATCCTAGCAAAGCACGCTGGCAGGCATAGAACAATACAAGAGAGAGACGTGCTTACAAGATCATAGCAATGCCTCAGTCCAGGCTCTTGGTTGGCCAAGCTGTTAGATCCAGAAGAAACATCATCCTTGTAGTTTTTGCTAGCTGCATAACAAGTAATAGTGATCGGTTTGTATATTTGAAGTACATCGGGCAGGTGATGCTGGACGGGTTTAAAGGTGACAAGTACCTAGGCCGTGGCGGGTGCTTGGCATCTCTCCAGACGGTGGGAATCAGGTTAGAAACGTCGAAGGTGATGACGCTGCGCTGGCTGTCGGGGTCCGGTAAGGAGATCTAGAACCGTCCAGTAGGGTGTTTGTGGAGCGGCTCCGGCAGGGTGGACTACGGTGTGGGCGAAGCGGATCTGTGGCCATGGACGAGGGCGTAGGTGAATCTGCTCCGGTGGTTGGGTTAAGGATGGTGTCGATGACACGGATCTGCGGCCGTGGACGGGGCGTCAGAAGCTGCTCTGGTGGTTGGGTTAAGGATGGTGTCGACGATGCGGATCTGCGGCCATGGACGGGGTGTCAGAAGCTGCTTCGGTGGTTGGGTTAAGGGTGGTGTCGATGATGCGGATCTGCGACCGTCGACGAGGCGTCAGAAGCTGCTCAGGTAGGTTGGATGAGGGTGCGAGGAAGCGGATCTGAGGCCGTGGACTTGTGAGTTGGTAAAGCGGCCCCGGTAGGGTTGAGAATGGTATAGGCGAAGCTACTCCGGTAGGGTTGACGATGGTGTCGGCGAAGCGGCTCCGGTAGGGTTGAGGAAGGTGTCAGCGAAGCAGATCCGGTAGGGTTGAGGAAGGTGTCGGCGAAGAGGATCAGAGGCCGTCGACGGGGGCGTCGGTGGGGCAGCTCCGGGGGGGTGTGGAAGAAGCGTCTCCGGTGGGGAGTACGAATGAGCCACTGCAGATGTGCGGCGGTTGACGAGAGTATAGGCGAAGCAGATCCGGCGCCGTGGACAAGGCTGGCACTGAATGGGCTGTGGTACAGTGGTGGATGAGCAGTCTACTTGTTTCTAGGGGAGGTGGGAGGGGTAGATGCGGCCGCAGAAGCAGATCCGGCGAGGTGGACGCCGCTGGCAGTGAATGGGCTATGGTACGCCGGTGGATGAGCAGTCTAGGGTTTCGAGAGGGGAGGGGAGAAAGGGCGATGAAGTACGTACAGCGTGGTGTAAGGTTCTCTGGTGATGTGGAGTTAGTCGTTTTTGCGGGAGGGGGAGAGGAAATGGGGGTGGCATGTAGTGGGGGAACCGGAAGTTACCAAAGCAGCCCCGACCTATCATGTAGATGAGGGCGGTATTGTAACTGTTGGTCTCCATGCACCAAGGACAAAAGGGGGATTTCGCATCCTAAAGACTAAGGTGGTTGAAATTTTAGAAGGAGGCGGGATATTTTGCCGCCCGCGGGATCGTTCATATCCATTTTCAACTAATTTTGGACCGTGCTAGCGGGAAGGTCATGCTAGACTGTGTACACGGGGCACGCGTCAGCAGTTAATAACTGGTGTGAAGTCCATCCCAGAAAAAAGAAAATAACTCGGGATGATGCGCCGATAACTTGGACATTCACACGAGCGCGGCCAATCGTACGGGTGTAGTGGCGTGTTCACACAAAAAGGGATCAAACGCTCAGCCTATGTATTTCTCGTGTAAATAGATAATTTAGTGCCATTGGTTATTTACTTTAAACATAATGCATTGATGTGTTAGTGTAGAGGCACACAAAAAGAAGTGGATATTGTAGTCAGCTACTTAAAAGTGTTACCTCATATGATTACATAGCCTCCATTTCATAAATTGCGTACCCGTTGAATTCATATATGAATATTACATATATTACTTCAAAATAGAAACTTAAATCATCCAAAACTAATGAATTTGAATGCAAGAGTAACAATGGTGCATGTACATGATAGCTAATTGGTTGTTTGAAGAAACATCACTGTAACTTTGGCATGGACAACTGAAAAGGTTTATTTAAATAGAAAAAATGTGATATGTGAGTGTCCAATCTTTATAGCGTTGAATCGATATTGTACCTTTGGCCATGATAGGAAGTAGATTTTGACTTATGTTCAAGCGATGCACGTCCACGATCACTAGATAGTGATACGTGAATGAATTGTGCAATCTCTCTCACACGCATACATATCTCATTTCCCTGTGGGCATCAGAATCACACACGCACACTTCGTGTATTTCTCTCCCTCCGTCAGGGTTAAATTCGTCTTTCTACCCCGTCCTACAAGCCTCTCACACAGAAACACACACGCTCTCTATGTCTAACACGCCCACCCCTTTAATTCTGCCGACCCACAGCCACTAATGTCTCAAAGTATAATAATGTCTCTCACACATATGCTATCTACCTATCCCTTAATATAGCTAGATATGTGTCACACAAACTCCTTCTCCCTACTAGCAAGATGCCCATGCGTTGCACGGAACATCAAGATGCATTTGTATGAGAAGTTTATCTTGTGGGAGAGAAGGATGAACGAGGGAATGCATTATTTGCAAATGCGGAGAGGGGTGTGGGTATCTTTTTGCAAAATTGCCATAGTTTCCTTCCTGTCCGTCGGATATAAATCAGATGGCCTATATTGCAGGATGGCAGGAACACCATCATCACCAACTCTGTTTTTTATAAGAGTAGAGATATGTGAGTGTCACTGCCCCCCCCCATACCCACACTTCCCAACACCGAAGGAGTAGGGTGACACCTCGATCTTGATACTAATCTATCGACTGGCTTCTCTCTCAAACATACACACACACTACCCGACACCGAAGGAGTAGGGTGGCACATCGATCTTGATAATAATCTATCTACTCCTCTTTCAAACACACACACACACTCGCTAGTTGTGCCTCTGTGCCTACCGCGCACACTCTCGATACGTCTTTCTCTCCCTCCCCCCCCCCCAACAATGACAGCAGAAGGGTGACAACTCGATCTGATCATAATCTGTCAATTGGTTTCTCTCTCAAACATTGTGTCTCGGTGCCTTTCTCGGTAGCCCCCTCGATATGTAGACTTCACGCGCGCACACAGCTGTAGTGATGATGACGCTGAACCCAGTGTGACCTGTTTTTACCGGCCTCATGTGATAGTTTTCACCCTGTTTTCTGTTAATTAACAAGGCAACCTTTTCTTTGTTACTACTAGTGAATCTGAAATCATTCGAGGCAGACATAAAATATATCACTTCAACCCAATTATCGCAGCAACTATTTTAAAAGAAATTAGCTAGCTGCCAGTGCGTTGCACGGAACATCAAGATGCTTTTGTATGAGTAGTTTATCTTGTGAGAGAAAATGTTGAATGAGGGAAGGCCTTATTTGCGAATGTGGAGAGAGATGTGGGTATATTTTTGCAAAATCTGACGGCCTATATTGCAGGATGGCACGCACACCATCATCACCAACTCCGTTTTCTACTCCCTCCATCCGAAAATACTTGTCATCAAAATGGATAAAAAGAGATGTATCTAAAACTAAAATATGTCTAGATACATTTCCTTTTATCCATTTTGATGACAAGTATTTCCGGACGGAGGGAGTATTTGTCTTTTTAGAGATTTCAACAAGTGACTATGACCGGACCTTACCAACATACTCAAAAAAGTAGTCCATAATTTTGATGTTACCCTCTTTTCTTGGCGGTGCAGTGCCATCTGGATACCCCATAAATAAATCAAGGACAAATCTGACCCCTTCCTGAAAAGACATATGGAGCAAAATGAGTGAATCTACACTCTAAAATATGTCTACATACACATCCGTATGTGGTAGTCCATTTGAAATCTGAAAAAGACAAATATTTAGGAACGAATGGAGTATATATAAGAGTAGACATGGAGATATATCTCCAGCATGGTCTACAACAAAAATGTGCTGGGTTGGTTAGCGCCGGATGCTCGCAATGCGATGACATGAGTTCGAATTCTGTCTTTTAACTTTATATTTTTATATTATATATTACTCTACTTATTTAATATATACTTCTTTCGCTACTGTACTGACAGTGGAACCCACAGAGTACTTAGAATACAAGATTAAGGATGGACTTGTTTCTTTTTTAACTTTCTGTACGAAGCTGTAGCCACCCTGCAAGTCACGTGTGCACTATACATGCAATTAACTTTTCATAGAGGGACAATCATACAGGCAATTAACTCAAATGGATTGGATGTCACTCTATTATTTCCAGCATAAAGAGCATCTCCAACGGCAGCCGGCAAATTTCCTCCCGCTTCCTTAAGCAGAGGACGACATCAAACGCCAGTGGCTTACATTTTTACAACTCTAACCAACCAGATGAAATTCATGCAAACACGGACTGATTTCATATAAGCATGAAGGATTTCGTATTAAAAAGTCAGACCTTCATATAAACATGATGGATTTCATTACATTTACATGAACTAAGTGGTGCCAATCCGGCTCTCTTGTATAATTAATACTCCCTCCGTCCGGAAATACTTGTCCTAGAAATGGATGTATGTAGACTTATTTTAGTTCTAAATGGCCGCACGCGGATCCCTTTGCCTTCCTCATGTCCGTCAGACACTTGCGGGGTCGATGAAGGTCCTCAGAAGAGACGAGGCAGCAAAGAAACCACCTGAATCTGCGGTCGTTGCCATGGTTCTAAGACTGACAGGAGAGTAAGGGGGTAGGAATGTAGAGGCAAGATCCTAGCTATGGAGGAGTTATACACACGAGTTTACGAGTTCAGGCACTTCTCGGAGGAAGTAACAGCCCTACGTCTTGGAGCCCAGAGGCGGTCGACTGAATATATGTGTGTGAATTACAGAAAGTGTGAACCCTTGTCCCAGAGGAGGGGGTGGCTTATATAGAGTGCGCCAGGACCCCAGCTCCCCTCCGTTACACAGGGTTCAATGCTCATAAAGGTGGGGGCATTACTGGTAACGTCTACAATAAAGTGTTATAAATGCCCATAAAGCTATGGTTTAAGTCATGACCATTGCAGAGTGGAGGGTTTCTCATCTTCTGGTGGTCGAGTGTCTTCAAGGTGGTCGAGTGAGCACATCTTCATGGTCGAGTGGATGATGTTTTCTCTTTGACTGCTTTTGATTCTTTGTAGAGATGTCCTTGGGGAGGGTATGTTGAACAGATCCATGACCCTACCCTAGCTACATAGTTTCATCATTAGCCCCCGAATGGATCAGGGTTTGAGTGGGGAAGGAGTTGGGAACACTTCCAACCCATTCTTTGTGCTATGAGTATATCTTGTTCTGGAACAATGAGTTGAGGTGAGGACGTCGATTCCTTTCTCAGTCACCTTGGTCCATTCTTGGTTTTTGTCGAGTGAATTTTCATGGTAGGATTCTGAATGATGATGTAGAGGATGTTTGTCTTCAGTCTGACAGGTTTTTTCGCTCTCCGCGGATCTCGCGGGATTCGAATTTTGGGAAGTGCGCCAGACGGACGGAACCGAGGTTATTGGGATGGATTGGACAAGTCTCCTCGATCCCCGCGCCACGTACTGCGCGCGCGACTGTTGCGGGATTTGTTTAGATCGCCTGGGTCCACCAGTCAGTCACTCGGGTGACGACCTTATAAAAGGCCCCAGACCAGGCCTCTGCCCCGTGTGCTCCCATTCTCTCTTCTTCTTCTCCCAATCTCTCCGTCATGATCGCTTCTGCCCTCGTCACCGGACCTTTGCTCGAGCTCGACCCGTCGCCATGGGGAAGGATAGGACGGTGGCGCTGGAACGCGCGAAGAAGGCGACAGCGAAGGCGAAGGGCAAGCGGACCAGCCGAGGCGGATCCTTGTCGAGATCTGGCCTGCCGGCGGGCTGGATCCATGGCGACTGGATCCGCTCAACAATCACCCAAGACGACCTCGATGACCTGGTGGAGGGGGGACTGATCCCCCACAAGTCGGCACGGCTCCCGGGGAACGAAACCGAGCCGCGGCCGAGGGAGTGTGAGTGTGTTCTCCTCGCCATCCACGTAGATTGTGGATTCTCGCTGCCTCCCCATCCTTTCTTCCGGGGTTTTTTGAACTTATTTGGGGCTCAACTCCACCATTTCACTCCAAACACCATAGTCTATCTGGCCGCTTTCGTGTCGATGTGTGAAAACTTCTTGGGTTGTCGACCGCACTGGGGCATTTTCAAACACATCTTCACCTGCCGCTCCCAGTCGGTCAAAAAGGCCAAGTCGAGTGACGAGAAGACACAAGTGATCCATATGTGCGGGGGTCTGGGGATCCAGATGTGGAGAAAGAGTACTTTCCCAGCCATGATTCTTCCCGACTCGGTCCGGGGCTGGCAGTCGACTTGGTTCTACTGCAAAAATCAGCCGACCCCGGGTCAGTCGACTGGACTTCCTCCCTTTTCCTTGCCTCGAGTGGAGAAGCCTGCCCCCTGAAGGTAGTTCCAGAAGATAAGGCGTAGGTCAAGGTGCTGGTCGAGCGGGTCGTCCAGCTTGTCCGCGACGGGGTGACCGGGATTGACCTGCTGGAGGTCTTTCTCGATCGACGCAAACAACCTCTTCAGGCGCGTGATCATCTGATGTGGATGTACTCTGGGCTCGAGGATTCCACTCAGATCCACCCAGAGGACGTTAGTGAGGATACCTTGGAGAAGTGGTTGATGGGGATCACCAGCAACAAAGACAACCCTCGGGGGTCTAGGAGGGTGATTCCATTCGACAACTCGCACCAGCCGGAGCAGGTATAATTCCGTCTTATCAAGTATCTTTTCGATTCACGGAGTGATATCTTGTCTATGGTCGATTTAATTTACTTTGATCGTTGTCCTTTCAGGCCCTCATCGACATGTACTCAATGCCCAACGGAGTGTAGGACCAAGAGGCTGAGGAAGAAGGGAGCGGTGGCGAGAGCGGCGAGGAGCATTCGGATGCCGAGGAAGAAGAGGAGAGCGATGAATCGACTGATGATGAAGAAGTCAACTCGCCTCCTCGCAGGGAGAGGAGATCCAAACACGCTCATGACCCGGCGAGCGCTCCGGACTTGGTGGCTGTGACGATTGGTCAGTCTTCAAAGCGCCCCCGGACATCTTCTCCAACACCGATTGAGAAGGCTCCAAAGCAGTCAAAAGTTGCGCCGCACCCAATGCCGAAAGAGACGAAAGCACCTCCTCCGAACTGCCAAAAGCTTTGCCCAGGATCAAAGTGACCGTTCCTACTATCTCCGGGTAACCATCTGACTTGTCCTTTTCGTCGACTCGATTAACCGGACGTAATCAATTGAATGCGGGTATTTGTAGTGCCGCTATGTCAGGAACTTCTTCTTTCCAGTACCGGGACGAGGAAATGGAAGATGCGGTAACCTCCAACCCAGGTATCAACTCTTGTGATTTTGTTCTTGATTCTTTGGTCGATTGCGTTCTAGTGGTTCACTTGGGGTCGAATGATCTGCCTTGCAGCTCCACCCAACATCATTGATCTTCCAGATGACGATGAAGATGTGGCTCTTAAGCCCAGGAAGAGCAAGAAGGTAGCAGCTGGCAGGATGGCTCGGCAAGAACCAACTACAACACCTCCTGTCCGTCAACCTGAAGATGCGGGCAGGGCCTTTGTGACCTTCGCTGCACCCTTGTCGAGTGGGCATCCCGCACCGTCGACTGCACATGTGATTCATTCAGCTGTCCAACTCCACGCCACGGAGCTCCAAGCTGCCGCACCTGGGTCGACTGCTCACTTTTTCACCAGCTACCCTGTCCCGGACAACCAGTCGGAAGCGGCTGCGGAAGCCATCCGACAGGCTGACATGATGATGGAGCGGGTGAAGGCGGTGCATGAGAACAGCCAGGCTGCCTACGATACCAGTGCTGCCCTTCGGGCCAATGTCCAAGTGAGTAGACTTTCCGACTGTTTTTGCTCTATGAGGGAGTGTCACTCGAAAAAATCTTCTTCTACATAATCTGCTGTTGTTTGCGTCGAATTACAGCACCCACTTGGTGTTTTGTTGTTTTTGGTAGTTTTGTTCTTCCACACGGTCTGGGCGAGTGGGATCTGAACCGGTGGGGGCACGCTAAGTGCACCCACTAGGTGTAGTCCCCGAGACCGCGGTCGACTGCTGGCAGTCGACTGGGGTCTGAGTTCTTCTTTCCTTTCTTTTGTACTCCTTACACTCGACTCAGGCGGACCGGTCGAGTAGTTTCGTTCGTCCACTTGGTCTGGGCGAGTGGGATCTGAACCGGTGGGGGCACACCAAGTGCACCCACTGGGTGTAGTCCCCGAGACCGCAGTCGACTGCTGGCAGTCGGCTGGGGTCTGGCAGGTTTTTGGGGGGGGGGGCGGACCGGTCGAGTTGAGTCTTAGTCAGTGGGGGCATGCCAAGTGCACCCGCTGGGTGTAGCCCCTGAGACCGCAGTCGACTGTGTGTAGTCGGCTGGGGTCTAAGCGAACTTCTTTAGGTTTTATTCACTCGAAAGTAAACAACTTTTTGATTTTATCGACTGATCCGTCTTTTGCCTTCTGCAGAAGTCTTGCACTCTCATTTCTAAGTTTGCTGAACTTGAGGAGAAGCAGAGGCAACTCAACCTCGACTTGGAATTAGCGCAGCAGAATCTGAAGAAAGCTCAAGATGAAGCCGCTGGTATGGAAGGTAACTGACTGTCGACTGATTTTCAATACATTTCTTTGATCTCTTCTTTGATTCGATTGCTTCTTTTGCAGAGAAAATGAAGTTCGCTCTGGAGAAGGACTCAGACCTCGCCGCCGCGCAAAAAGCAGCCGAAGATAAAACTGCTCTCGCACACCAGAAGCTTGCTTCAATCGGAACGCTGGAAGGAGAGGTGACCAAACTGAAATCTTGTCTTAATGAAGCTAACCGCGAAGTGACCAGTTTGAAGAAGGACAAGGTCGCCCTGAATGAAAAGCTGGAGTCTGCGATCCGCAAGAGGAATGACACGGAAGCTTATCTGAGGACTCTTGCCAAGAAGCTTTATCTCACGCTGGAAAGCTATTTCTTTTAATCCGACTGTGTTGATGCTTGCGATCGGATCTTGCTCGGTCGATTGACTATTTTTTGCTGCAGAATTCTGTCAAGACTTCAACGAGGAAACTGGAAGGGTCGAGACGGGTCTGGACCCTATCGCTTCTCCAGTCTGCGATGAAACTGTGATGTAAGTGCTCCGACTGGAGTCCCATATCGCCAGCACCATAAGCTACCTCGCGCGCCTGAATGAGGTAGTCTCCCGAATCGACTCATCGCTTTGGCCGGAGGTGACGCTTCAGAACGACCTGGAATCCCTGATGACTCGACTGAATGAAATCCCTGACCGAGTGCAAGAATGGAAGAAATCCTCCGCCCGGTGTGGTGCTGACGTGGCGCTGTCCTTGGTGCGAGTCCATTGCAAGGAAGTTCATGAAGACAAGCTGGCTGCGATCAAAGTCGCTAACACCAAAAAGCATGACTTCCAGTCCTTCATGGAGACTTTCTTTGCTGCCGCCACTTGGATAGCTGATGGGATCGACCTGGACTCATTCGTGGAGCCTGCCAGCCCTCCTCCGGCCGAGTGAACAAACTTATGAAACTTGAATCTACTTTAAATTTGCCTCGGAATGCCGAGTGATTGCTGTAACCGTTGAACTCCTTCGGGCTTGGTGCCCGAGTACTTTTGATTTTCTGCTTGGACCTTTTAGGATTTATCTGAATTTGGTTTATTTCCGAATGTGCTTGTGTTTGCCTTCGAATGGACTTTGCTCACCGCTCGGAACGCTTCGTCATCCTTGTGGATCGGGATAGAGCGGACGTTGTACTTGTGTCGTAGCTCCGAATGAGAAGGTTGCAGTCGACCTGCACCTCGTCATCCTCGCGGATAGGGATGGAGCAGACGTTGTACTTGTGCGGCAGCTCCGAAGGAGAAGGTTGCAGTCGACGTGCACCTCGTCATCCTTGCGGATAGGGATGAAGCGGATGTTGTACTTGTGCCGCGGCTCCGAAGGAGAAGGTTGTAGTCGACCTGCACCTCGTCATCCTTACGGATAGGGATGGAGCGGATGTTGTACTTGTGCCGCAGCTCCGAAGGAGAAGGTTGCAGTCAACCTCCACCTCGTCATCCTTGCGGATAGGGATGGAGCGGATGTTGTACTTGTGCCGCAGCTCCGAAGGAGAAGGTTGCACTCGACCTGTACCTCGCCGTCCTTGCGGATAGGGGTATGTTTCAAACTTAGGCGAATACTGGACTGTAGCTAAGCCCCCGAGTGGAAGGATTGCTGTCCACTCGGTAGGATTTTCTTCAAACTTAGGCGAGTACCGGACTGCAGCTAAGCCTCCTAGTGAGAGAACTTAGGCGAGTGCTGGACTGCAGCTAAGCCCCCGAGTGGGAGGGTCGCTCTCCACTCAGTAGGATTTTCTTCAAACTTAGGCGAGTACCGGACTGCAGCTAAGTTTCCTAGTGAGAGAACTTAGGCGAGTGCTGGACTGCAGCTAAGCCTCCGAGTGGGAGGGTTGCTCTCCACTCGGTAGGATTTTTTCAAACTTATGCGAGTACCGGACTGCTGCTAAGCCTGCTAGTGAGAGAACTTAGGCGAGTGCTGGACCGCAGCTAAGCCCCCAAGTGGGAGGGTTGCTCTCCACTTGGTAGGATTTTTTTCAAACTTATGCGAGTACTGGACTGCAGCTAAGCCTCCTAGTGAGAGAACTTAGGCGAGTTCTGGACCGCAGCTAAGCCCCCGAGTGGGAGGATTGCTCTCCACTCGGTAGGATTTTTTCAACTTAGGCGAGTACTGGACTGCAGCTAAGTCTCCTAGTGAGAGAACTTAGGCGAGTGCTGGACTGCAGCTAAGCCTCCGAGTGGGAGGATTGCTCTACACTCGGTAGGATTTTTCAAACTTAGGCGAGTACTGGACTGCAGCTAATTCTCTAAGTGAGAGAACTTAGGCGAGTACTGGACTGCAGCTAAGCCCCCGAGTGGGAGGATTTCTCTCCACTCGGTAGGATTTTTTCAACTTAGGCGAGTACTGGACTGCAGCTAAGTCTCCTAGTGAGAGAACTTAGGCGAGTGCTGGACTGCAGCTAAGCCTCCGAGTGGGAGGATTGCTCTCCACTCGGTAGGATTTTTTCAAACTTAGGCGAGTACTGTACTGCAGCTAAGTCTCTTAGTGAGAGAACTTAGGCGAGTACTGGACTGCAGCTAAGCCCCCGAGCGGGAGGATTGCTCTCCACTCGGTAGGATTTTATCGAACTTAGGGGAAACGGATTCGCGACTAAGCCCACCCACTAGGGGATTTCAGAAGTAAATAAGAACACAACAATCGAATGATAGGACCATAAGCTCTTGTCTTTCATAAACAAATTACAAAGTTGTTTCTTATTACATTTTATTCAAATGAGTGCTTAAGTATAAAAGGGGCGGAGCAGCTCCGCGTTCCAAGCCCGTGGCTCGTCTTTCTGATGCTCAATGCTGTAAAGATGGTATTCTCCGTTGTGGAGAACTTTGGTGATGATGAAGGGGCCCTCCCATGTCGGGGCAAGCTTGTGTGGTTTCTGTTGATCCACTCGAAGAACCAAGTCTCCTTCTTGAAAGGCTCGACCCCTCACATTTCTGGCATGGAATCGACGCAAGTCTTGCTGATAGATGGTCGAGCGGATCAAGGCCATCTCTCTTTCCTCTCCTAAGAGATCGACTGAATCTTGCCGGGCCTGCTCTGCTTCCTCTTCGGAGAAGAGCTCAACTCGGGGTGCATTGTGGAGCAGATCACTTGGCAGAACAGCTTCGGCTCCATAGACTAAGAAGAAAGGAGTTCGTTCGGTCGACCGATTAGGAGTTTTCCTCAAACCCCACAGAACTGACAGAAGTTCATCAACCCAAGCGCCTGCTGCGTGTTTGAGATCATGCATCAGTCGAGGTTTCAGTCCTTTGAGAATTAGGCCATTGGCTCATTCTGCTTGTCCGTTCGACTGCGGGTGAGCGACAGAAGCATAGTCGACTCGAGTGCCCTGAGAGGCGCAGAAAGCTCTGAACTCATCAGAATCGAAGTTCGATCCAGTCACGCTTTCCCTGAACAGTTGCCCTCTTATCAGAGTAAAGGCCTTGGATCGACGGATGATCTGTCGAGCCTCTTCCTCATCCTTTGGGAGTTCTTTCCTGAGGATGTATGCAATGTAGGGCACCGTCCAGTCGGGAATAATGGCCAGAACCTCCATGATCAGGTCGACCACGGCTAGGACCTCGACTTCAGTCGGATCTGTGGCGCTCTTAGGTTGCGGGGGCTCTTCAGTAAAAGAATCTTCCTGAACTATCGGCGAGTGAATATGCTCCAAAAACACATTGCTGGGAATGGCTTCTCTCTTGGAACCTATCTTTGCCAAATCATCGGCTGCTTGATTTTTCAGTCGGGGTATGTGGTGGAGTTCTAACCCCTCAAACATCTTCTCAAGCTTTCTCACTATGTTGCAGTAACCAGTCATGGCTGGGCTTCTGACGTCCCACTCCTTCATCACTTGATTAACTACCAAATCTGAGTCGCCATAGACCATGAGGCGACGAACGCCGAGTGAGATGGCCATGCGCAACCCATACAGGAGTGCTTCATATTCTGCTTCATTGTTGGAGGAATCAAAGTGAATCTGGAGGACATATCTGAGCATGTCTCCTCGAGGGATACCAGAACTACTCCGGCACCAGAACCGTTCAGCATCTTGGATCCGTCAAAGAACATGGTCCAGTGCTCAGAGTGAACTTGAGTCGGCAGTTGTTGTTAGATCCACTCGGCGAGGAAATATGCTATTGCTTGGGACTTGATAGCTTTCTTTGCCTCAAACTTGATGTCCAAGGGAAGGAGTTCAATCGCCCATTTGGCCACTCAACCAGTTGCATCTCTGTTGTGCAGAATCTCTGACAATGGAGCGTCGCTGACGACTGTAACAGAGTGATCCGAAAAATAGTGTGCAACCTTCTTCGTGGTCATGTAAATCCCATAGACAAGCTTCTGATAATGAGGATATCTCTGCTTTGACGGGTTCAGGACTTCAGAAATATAATAAACTGGACGTTGAACCTTATAAGCTTTTCCTTCTTCTTCCCGCTCGACCATAAGTACTGTACTGATGACTTGTCTAGTGGCTGCTATATAAAGCAGTAGAGGCTCTTTGCTGATTGAAGCAGCAAGCACCGGCTGGGTGGAAAGCAGGTCTTTTAGCCCTGCAAACGCTGCATCAGCTTCTGGGATCCACTCGAACTTGTCTGATTTCTTCATCAGTCGGTAAAGAGGCATCGCCTTTTCACCGAGGCGAGAAATGAATCGACTTAGGGCAGCCAAGCAACCAGTAAGCTTCTAGACATCATGCACACGCACAGGGCGTTTCATTCGGATTATAGCGCCTACTTTCTCTGGGTTAGCATCGATTCCTCGTTCGGAAACAAGAAAACCGAGTAACTTTCCGCCTGGAACTCCAAACGTGCACTTGATGGATTGAGCTTGATATCATACCTTCTGAGGTTGGCAAAGGTTTCAGCAAGGTCAGTCAGTAGGTCGGAACCTTTACGTGAATTGACCACAATGTCATCCATGTATGCTTCCACATTCCGACTGATCTGAGTGAGCAAGCACTTCTGAATCATCCGCATGAATGTGGCTCCGGCGTTCCTCAAACCGAATGGCATTGTGACATAACAGAAGCACCCAAACGGGGTGATAAAAGCTGTCTTTATTTCGTTGGGTCCATACAGACGGATCTGGTGGTACCCGGAGTAGCGTCCAAAAAGGACAAACGCTTGCACCCTATAGTCGAGTCAACTATCTGATCGATGCGAGGGAGAGGGAAGTGATCTTTCGGGCAGGTCTGATTGATATGCTTGAAATCAATACACATACAAAGTGAGTCATCTTTCTTTGGGACCATGACAACATTGGCTAACCACTCGGAGTGATAAATCTCTCGGATAAACTCACCTGCCAAAAGCCGAGCCACCTCTTCACCGATTGCCTTTCTTTTCTGGGCGGCGGACCGTCGAAGATGCTCTTTAACTGGTTTCACCTTTGGGTCGACTCGCAAACGATGCTCAGCCAGTCCCCAGGGAACACCCGGCATGTCAGAAGACTTCCATGCAAAGATGTCCCAATTCTCACGGAGGAACTGGATGATCACTTCTTCCTATTTGGAGTCGAGTGAGGTTGAAATGTGAGTCGGAGCAGCATTGGGATCTGTCGGGTGAATGTGAATCGACTTTGTTTGACCAGACGACTGGAATGCTGAATCTGTGGCTAGCTTCTTGGCTCGCAGCAAGTCACTCGGATCTGCATTTTTCTGGTATTCTTGCAATTCTACCACGGCCATCTGGGCATCGGCGATCTTTGAGCCCTTCTGGAAGCACTCTTCTGCCTTCTTTCGATTACCAGAGATACTGATCACTCCTCTGGGACCAGGCATCTTCAGTTTGAGGTACACGTAACATGGTCGAGCCATAAATCATGCATAAGCTGGCCTGCCCAGAATTGCATGATAAGCACTCTGGAAATCCACAACTTCAAACGTCAACTTTTCTTTGCGGTAATTTTTAGAATCACCGAAAACCACGTCGAGTGCAATCTGACCGAGGGATGCAGCCTTCTTGCCTGGAATGACCCTATGGAAAATCATATGGCTTTCACTGAGTCTGGACATCGGAATGCCCATTCCCTTCAACGTTTCTGCATACAGTATGTTCAGGCCACTGTCACCGTCCATCAAGACCTTTGTCAGTCGAGTGCCTTCGACCACCGGGTCGACCACCAGTGCTTGCCTCCTAGGGGTGGCGATGTGCGCTGGATGATCAGACTGGTCGAATGAAATGGCAGTCTGCGACCACTTCAAGTAACTGGGTGTCGCCGGAGCAACCATGTTCACTTCTCTGTTGATGACTTTCAATCGAATTTTGCTCTCAACATCAGCAAAAATCATCAGAGTGGAATTCACGTGGGAATAACCATCATCATCCTCTTCCTCATCCTCAGCCTTGTCTGCTTCTTTCTCCTTTTCCTTGGGTTGTTTCTCTCGGAACTGCTGGATTAGGAGCTGACACTGCCGAGTGGTGTGCTTCGGGTAAATGAAATTACCCTCTTCATCTTTTTTGGTGTGGATATGGCACGGCAGATCCAACACGTCATTCCCATCTTGATCTTTTACTTTATTGGGGTTCCACGGCCCTTTGGGCTTCCCCTTGAACTTTCCTTGAACCACAGCCAAGGCTTCACCCGGAGTAGCTGGCTCGGCCTTGCGCTTCTGTTTCTGACCGGAGTTTCCTCCTCCGGCTTCGTGGGCGACTGCTTTGTGCTTGCCGCTCCGGAGTCGCTCTTCCTCTTCACCATTGGCATACTTGGTGCCAATTTCCATTATCCGAGCCAGAGTCATATTTCCTGTCCGGTCGAACTTCATATTCAACTCTCAATACCTGACGCCTTCCTTAAAGGCACAAATTGCCTGATGATCTGAGACATCTTCTACCGTGTGGCGCAGGGTGATCCATCTCTGGATATAATCCCTCAACGTTTCATTCGGCTTCTGAACACAACACTACAACTCTGTCAAACCTGCCGGCCGTTTGCAAGTGCCCTCGAATGTTCTGACAAACACTCGGGCGAGATCTTCCCAAGTATAGATGCTGCCAGGCGCTAACTGATTCGGCCATGCTCTAGCTGAGCCCTCCAACATCAGAGGAAGGTGTTTCATGGCCACTTCATCATTGCCGCCACCAATCTGGACAGCCACTCGGTAGTCTTCAAGCCAAGTGTCAGGCTTGGACTCTCCGGTGAACTTACTAACTCCAGACGCCAACCTAAAGTTGGGGGGAATCACCGCAGCTCTGATAGCTCTGCTGAAGCACTCTAGACCAGAGACATGCACCCTATTGCTGGTTTGTGGATCTCTATCATGGCCCTCTCGGTGAGCTCTGTTTCTGTCGACCAAGCCCTGCACGAGAATAGATCTCGCATCAAAGCCTGGAATACCTCGCCCGACACTGTGAGGGCGTCTGTCTTCATGCTGCCGAGGCACATACGACCCGCTCCTTGGGGGGGCGTGGGAACTCGACGGCGATCATCACGATCGACTCGACGATCATACTGCTATCGGTTTCTGTACTGATCTCGTCGATCCCCACGTCCCTCACGCCTCGGAGGCGATCTTGGGCTATGGGCCGACTGAACTGTGTCTGCCATCACGGATCTGTTGTGGATCCTATCCCGCGACTGAGATACAACCGTATTCTGTTCTCCCGCCGCCCGGAGCAAGGCTCGGATCTGCACCAGACCTCGACCAGCTTCTGACTGGGAGGGTTGGATCGACTCCGCTATCCGGGCAGCAGTAGCCAAATTCTGGATCGGGGTTCGGTATACCTGAGTCAGAGGAGGAAAAAGCTGGCGTCGACTGGATTCGGGAGCGCGCTGCCGAGCGCGGTCGTCGAGTCCGCGCTGGAGGTTCTCCAGTCAAGTGCGCTCAGCCAGGTTGGCCAAGCGCGCCTGCTCCAAGGCCTGGGCCTCAGGGGTTTCTCCAACTATAGGAGTATGCAATGCATCCATGTTCCGGCGGCGAAGTTCCTCCCTCTACTGCGAGGAGAGGGGTTCGGGGTGGTACTCCTCGTGAACGCGCGACGGATCACCGTTCCCGTCGCCTCCGTCTTCATGGTTGAAGCCAGGAGGGCTGCGTGGTCCATTGACCATCAGAACTTCAGCCGCTGGGTCACTGTTGTCGCACTCGGATGCGGTCTCTACGGAGCCAGTCGACAGATCGAACAGGCCGTAGAGAGTTTCTTCGGGCTCGATCACCACGACTTGAGGGGTGGCCGACTGGCGGGACACCGCATGCCTCACCCACCGCTGAAGCCTCGACCGATCGGAGCGTTTGCTCCGGTGAGCCGCAGGGAGGGGGAAGGCTGCTGGAGTCGACTGGTACTGGGTCGACGGTTGCCGCAGGAGGACGCCGCGGACGCACGCGCGAAAGTGCGTCGCCCCGCGGGCGGGGAGCGCGTCGGCGTCGAGTGGAGCCTCCTGAAGCCAAGCGGAGTCGTTGGCGACAAACACGAGCGCGCCGAGACGGATCTCGCGGCCCTCAACGAAACCTCCGCCTGGAACCATGATGAAGGGGATCGGAAAAATTGCAACTTCTCCAACAAGTCGCTAAGACACCTGCCCCACGGTGGGCGCCAACTGTCGTGGTTCTAAGACTGACAGTAGAGTAAGGGGGTAGGAATGTAGAGGCAAGATCCTAGCTATGGAGGAGTTGTACACACGAGTTTACGAGTTCAAGCCCTTCTCGTAGGAAGTAACAGCCCTACGTCTCGGAGCCCAGAGGGGTCGACTGAATATATGTGTGTGAATTACAGAAAGTGCGAACCCTTGTCCCAGAGGAGGGGGTGGCTTATATAGAGTGCGCCAGGACCCTAGCTCCCCTCCGTTACACAGGGTTCAATGCTCATAAAGGTGGGGGCGTTACTGGTAACGTCTACAATAAAGTGTTATAAATGCCCATAAAGCTATGGTTTAAGTCATGACCGTTGCAGAGTGGAGGGTTTCTCATCTTCTGGTGGTCAAGTGTCTTCAAGGTGGTCGAGTGAGCACATCTTCATGGTCGAGTGGATGATGTTTTCTCTTTGACTACTTCTGATTCTTTGTAGAGATGTCCTTGGGGAGGGTATGTTGGACAGATCCATGACCCTACCCTAGGTACATAGCTTCATCAGTCGTCGCCTCGGCGGTGGCCTTCATGGGTCCCAAGTGGCGGCGGCCTCCCGTGTTCTACTTCTCCTCGATGATGGCGGCGGACACGGAGAAGCTGGCCACCAACTCGTCGCTCTCCACGCACCCGGCTTCTGTCTCTGCCTGCATGGCGCTGCCACAGGCACGGGAGGCGCGGCCACCACAAACACTGGTGGCGCGGTACGACGCGGTAGCGACGGCGCCTGTATTAGTGTACTCGCCGCCGTGCCGGCGTGGAGCAACTCGACACTCCTCAGCGAGCTGAACTGGAGCGGCAAGCGCCTTCTTGGGGCGGCAACTGGCTCCGTCGGGCCAAGCGAGGTTGGTGAAGCACCGAGCGGCCTCGCCCGTATCCGGAGGGCTCGGCGCGCCACCCAGCCGGGTAATATGCCGGAGAACGGCTCATCGGAATCCATCGGAAGAGTGGAGAAAATGGTGAAGGAGCAGATGGGGGAGCGGCAGAGGGGTGCGATTCTTGCCCGCTGTCTGTCTGGCCTCATGTAAATAGAGGGCGGACGGTAGGAGCTTGGCCGGCATCTGGCCTCGTTTAAACTGAGGGCGGACGGGAGGAGCTCGGCCGGTGTTGCGTTCAATTCCGGCCCGCTCATGAACGGACGTGTGGCCGGAGTAGGATTCTCGGTTTGCATGCGGGTTTAACGGAGGGGTTTAATGGAGGCGCCGAGCGTGCAGCGGGCGGCGCAGTACTATTCGATTTGATAGCAGTAATGAGCCGTCAAATCACAAAGGCCCTCGCCTCTCGTGAAACCGACCGAGCTAGACTGCCCCGCCCTCTAGCCTTTTAAAAAATGTATATACTCCACTTCTGTACAGTAGTAGTATCGATGGATTGCGCCATGGAGCAAAACTTGAAATTAAAAAAAGGTGGTACATATAGAGAGCGCTCGTCGCCAAATTATGCATATAGTACTATTAAAAAGGCTTGTCACAATAATGGTGTCCAGCACAAGTGCACAACCCACCCCTCAAATAAAACTAAGCACCCTGGAATTCTTTGACAAAACTAAGAACCATGAAATTCTTTGACAACTAAACTGTTGGCTATATGATGTTGGCCATATATATTGTACGTATATAATGTGAAGAAACTAGTGGTAGTACTATACCAACTAAAAGATGAAATGTAAGAAATACTAGTATGTACGTACTGAAGAGTTAAAGTAACAAGAAGAAACATAACATAGTTCTGCTAGGGGCTCAGCACAACACACCCCTCAAATTAAATTAAGCACACCTGAAATTAAACTTTGCAACTATTTCGTTGGACACTGCATTAGAACCACCATGAGCAACGACACTGCCACCTTACTTAGAGTCCTCGTCCACGTCCTCGACTTCGTCCTTGTCCCTCTTCCTCTTGGTCGATACTTATTTGCTTGAACCGCACCCTTGGCTGTTGCTCTTCATCCAACCCTTGTAGATATTGAAGCAAAGGTAGCCATCCATTGCAATGTAGTGGATGTGGTCTATATCTAGTACTTTCCGCTGCCATGCATGACGATGAAACGTGTATGGAGGTTTCTTCGGTTTATTGTATGAAGGATGAACCATGGCTCCTGCCAGGGTCAGCACTGAATGCTGACGAGAGGACACCAGCCGATTCTTCTGGAGGTCGAAGGTGTTTCCTACAACGAGGCCTATCCGACGCAGGACTTCTTTGTCGTTACCAAAGTCTACAGTAACGAATTTGACTAGGTTGCTCTCGAGCAAGTCCCTAAAATCCTGGCACTCAATGTCGGCATGGCATATGTGGTAGACCAAGCATAAGTCATGCACGCAAACCTGGATCACGACGGGCTTCTTCCTCTCCTCATCCTTTAGATCCTTCTCTCATCCCAGGACTATGGTGTACTCAACATCTAGCCCAGCGACCCACTCATCATCTGAGTCTTCGAACATGCGTCTGAAGCGAGAAAGGCATCCTTTCACCGTCGCGGAAGAACGGGTGTAGATGACGTCGAACTCATCGCCGGTGATGGTTCTAATCTTGTACTCACCGCTGATCGGGGAGATTTGGGATGCCATGGATTTGGCAGGAGGGTTAGAATTAGTGGAACTGCCGTAATGTGAATGGACGGGACAACTAGGAGCGAACTGCCGTAGTATTGAAGGACGTGCGGGGACGAGTAGGAGCGAACTGCCAGCGTGCGAACGGCAGGGTAGTGGCTTTCCATTCTCCCATAATACGAGCTTCCGAGAGCCCTTGGATCTCAGATCGAACGGTTGCATGGCGTGATTCTAGACCTATGGGTGAATATCCTATCCTGGAGGGTTATTCTGCAAATTTTTAGGAACTTAGCATGCGACCGTTTGATCTCAGATCCAAGGGCTGCCAGCAGCCCGTATCATGGTCGCGCCTACCACGACCGTCGCGTCGCTCGTGCGGGCGCGCCCTTGGAGATTTAACACGGTGCGTTAGACTATGTGATGTTGGCATGTCATACATAGTCATCACTTAGTCACTCATACTACAACAAGGTTTTGGCTATAAGGTTGGTTATAAGTGTATTTATTTTTTTTACTTCTCTCTATCTCTTTCTTCGTACTCCCTCTGTCCCATAATATAAGAACATTTTTGACACTAGTGTAGTGACAAAAACGTTCTTATATTATGGGACACAGGGAGTACTAGTATTTATTGCATTTGCCAAGGAGTGACCTCTTCCAATGAGATGGTGTTGCTAAGTTTGCTTCATTTAATTAGCTATAGACTCAAAATTGTCTTTTCACCTAGGTACGCGCGCTTAGCACCGTTTCTTCCGTGGGTCACCAAACTAGTCTCTCTCTTCTTGATTAACTTGCCACATCAGACTTTATGCCTATGTGGCAAGCTTAAGCACCTGTAGGAGCAAGTAAGTACAATAGTGCGCTTTACATGGCATTTTTGCATATGTGGAGGAAAGAGAGGCAAGGAAAAAGTGGAGAAGTGGGCTCTCATGAAAGAGCCAGCCTCTACTACATGGTGGAGCATTGGGAGAGGCACCTGTATGGAGGTGGTCAGGAATCGGGAGACTCACGCAGGTCGTAGCGCCGCAGTTAAAATGATAATGGCAAGTCAAATCACGGGACCCCACCTGTCCAGCAGTAACTCGCTGTCAAATCACACAGCCCTACGTTTGCAGTAGCCTACTCCCTCGTCTTCTCGCATCTCTGTCGAACCGACTAGGCGGAACTGCCCCGCCTACCACGCAGGAAAAGCCCACGCAGTATACTCCCTCTGTCTAGGTGACCAAGGTGGAGAGGAAAACGAGATAACTTAATGTTTAGTATTTTCTAAGGCTGGTTGTAATGGTACTAGCCTTAGCAATTATGATGAGGTGTCATAGAATTAAATGAAGAAAGATAGAGAGAGTTGACTATTATGTGTCATACATGGCAATAAATAAAGTACTACATGATACTAATATATGATACATGGCACATGAGTACTAAGTATTATTAATACAGTTTTGCTAGAACTCATCTAGATGAGATATAATTTGGTCTCATTCATCTTTTATAGCCATTGGATGTGATGCTATATAAGATGCGTGTGTGCTGACATGGGTTGTATTTGTTCTTGTGCAACGAACTGACTACTGCATGTCATGTTTGATAGTCTCAAGTCATTAAAAGCATACAAGCCCCACATCTCTTCTTGGTTGATTCCTCTATTTATGTCAAAAAATAAGAGACAACGTGAGAGTTAATGCACCATGACTATGTGTTTACTATTTGGTTTTCGTAAGATGACTTAATACTCACCTAAACGGAGGGAGTATTCGATTTGACTGTGGGCGGCACAGTTCTCGATACAGCTTTAATGCACACGAGGGAGGGAGTACCGGTTCCCGATATGTTGAACGGCCAATGCATCCTCCTTCAGTTAATGCATGAGGGAAGTAATGGGAGGAGGTCCGGGAAAAGAGGCTGCACGATGTGAATGCAACGCAGTTTGCCCTCATTGCCCTCATATAAAGGCGCCCCTCCATTCCAATGCATCTACCACATCGTACGCACCTAAGCATTTGCCTAAGCACCTACACTAAGCGCAAAAGAGCTCACTCCAGACCCATGGCGGCGATGTGCGTGAGCGGCCAGCGGCTGCGCCAGATGGTCCACGACATCGGCCCGCGGCATGGCGCCGAGGATCGTCTCCAGACGTTGTTGGAGACCGGCTGGTGGATGGCCGCTGTCAACGCCAACTACGACTCTCAATTGGACCAGATGATTGTTGCCACCAGCAACAAGTTCACTGTCCTCAAGAAGCTCACGGACGACATCGCCGTACTCCTTCAGCCCACGCGCCCGGGCTCCTCATTGCCTGCCACCCTAATCGGCCTCCATGGCCAGAACCTCTTTCAAGCACTGGTGGCCCTGCGACTACCCGCCGACGCCACGAAGAATGTCCACCTGGAGGTCGCGCTCGCCGCGAGGCGCCTCGCCCTGCAAGAATTCATCGACCTACACATCCATGTGTACGAGCAAATCGTGTACATAGGTATCTACAAGGCCAGTGAGGACTCTACGACGTTGGCCTTCCTCAATCGGCTGGAAGCCTTGGATGCCTTTGTTGAGAAGCACCTCAACCTCGCCACAAAAGCCGCCGCTCCTTAGCCGCCGGTCGGTGGCCCGGCGCACTAAGTTGAGGAGGAGGAGGTCGTACATTCGTGGATCCATCTTTCTTCTTGCCTTCTGTAACCACCACTGCGATCACATCATCGTGGCCTTAATTCTTATTATGCTATTGCATTCTCGTTCCAGTCAATACCGACATGTGCGATCCCTTTGCTTAATTATATGCATCATTGTAACTAGTACTCCATCCGTCAATTTATAAGTTGTGCTTACCTTTTCCATTAACTTCGTGCAACGCGCGGGCATCTTGCTAGAAACACTAGAATATGTCTATATAATCCGTATGTGATAGTCCATTTGAAATCTCAAAAAATACAAATATTTAGGTACGGAGGGAGTAATATATTAGGAGTATATCAAAACAATAGTGATTTCTTTCAAGTTTGTGAACAAATACTACTATTCTACTACTTTGGATCCGTCGCAACGCACGGGAACATTGCTGGTAAAAGGAAAAGGCCTGCCACGTTCGCGTCGCACCCCCACACACCCGGGAATCGGGAGTACAACACGGCCCGTCCAGCACGACACATAGCTTAGGGAAGGCGTGTTGCCTAGCATTTTCACTTTCATGTGGGACCGCTGTTGAGCAAACCGACACCCCGCCCGCCGCCGGGTTGGAAAACAGAAACGAGGGGAAGATCTAGTTGTAGCACGAAAGCCAAGAAATTTGGTGTCAGACGGGGCTCGTTGATAGAGTAGGAGCATTCCGTACTAGTACTACTCCTACTAGTACCAAGTTTGTACTCCTAATACTATATTACTAGTACTGCCACTATACAACTAGTAGGTACGTGCACGGCACAACATCGTAGGAACAAAAAACGGGAAGATCTTGTTTTGGGTGATTTATCTTTTTTTCAATCAACGTAGTATGAATAATATGATGTGGGGGGCACCCATGAAGCTTATGTGGCTTGGTTGCATGGCTACGGACAGTTAGAGAAAAATAAATAGATAATGTGTTTAGAGTGCACTCCACTAAATAGATATACTTTGGATCCATTGCAATGGACCGGCACATCTATATCTATACCCCCTATATAGTGTGTGAAAAAATTTGAAAGTTGGTCGTTGGATGAAGCCAATCCGACGGTACGAAGATGGCAAATCCGAGCACTACTGGCCGTTGGATATCATCCACCAGATTCTGCCACATGTATAATCTAGAAGACTCCATGGTTGAACTTAATTCATGACTAACTTTGCCACAACTAAGCTTAGGCAAAGTTATTAGTTCTTCAAAATGAGAGCCACAAGTTGGCAAGCCTAAGGGAATCTTGCCACATTTTTTGTGTGTATGTCATGTGGGGCCTTAGTGTGGCTTGCCTAAGGTGTGGCTTGAACCAAACACTCACCTAAGTTAATCGAACTTGCCTAACCTTACATTCCACCAGATTTTGCCACATGTTAGAATCCAGAAAGCTCCACATGTAAAAGCATAATGCACAAACCACCAGAATCTCATGCGTGCAATGCACGTGTACCTTACTAGTACTAGTTGGTAGTAGTAAGAAACAAATTCCAGTTTTGGCACGAGCTCGTACTGCGGGAGCACCACAAGGCCTGCCGCAGGAGTTACATTTCCCTCTCGGGGCCCACGGGACTGAACTTCGATGGCTTAGTGCCCAGCCTATGAGTCAATGACATGCGGACCTTAAATGCGGCTGGCCCACATGTCATTCTCATGGTGGTGGCGTGGTTCGCAACTCACTCGTTTGAGATGAACCGGCCGATGGTGGTGTGGCCGTGGCGAGGGTGCCACAGCTGGGCGTCGGGACGTTACGAGGCGTAGATGGCCACATCGGCGGGTACTACCTGTAGTACATAAGTACTCCAGCTGAGGATTGATGCCCGGGACGAAATGTGTCACAGCTGCTGGATGAAAAATCAATGGTGCGGGAGTATGGATCGGAGCACAACAGCGGAGCAGGCAAACCGCGTCCAATCGGGTGTGTCTGTGGTAGAAAGTTGATGGTCACCGAAGTTCAGCTGGCCCGCATGTCATGCACACAAAGGCAGAGGAGCGGTGGGGCCGAGAGGGATGAGGGGCACGTCGGGGGGATGAGGATCCCCTGACGCGAACAATCCTACCATTCTGTCACTGACATGTGGGACCCATAAGCGTGGGTCCCACCTGTCAGCGAAGGAAAGGCAGGGCAAGGCAGTGATAGCCACGTCAGAGGATCCATGTCCACGTCGGGGGACGTCGTGCCGAGGGTTGGAGTGGCATCGTGGGAATCACGTGTGGGTGTGGCAGTGGTAGAAACAAGAAACGTGACGGTCGCCGTGGTTCAACTTCCATGGACAAACTGTCATGTCTGCTGACACATGTATATCAAAACTAGAGTGTTTATATTTCAAGCACGTGAACAAGTATTATTCTACTACTTTGGATCCATTGCAACGCACGGGCCAGCACATTGGTAGTAGTATTGTCCATCTCTATCTCTAGAGGCCTTCCCTCGTTCATCCTTTTCTCTCACAAGATAAACTACTCATACAAATGCATCTTGATGTTCCGTGGAACGCACGAGGATGTTTCCTTGGGGGTCTCTCCAGCGCGGCGTGGCCGTAGTTGCAAGTTGACGCCCCTTGAGATGCTGATGTTGAGGGGCACTTGGATTTCCTCCGATGAGCAGGTAAGATGAGTTTGATCATGTAGTAAATGCATTCTAAAGACTACTTCCGTGTCCATTTCCTAATTCTCCCCCTGCCCATTGTTTCACAGGTTAGGCTCGGTGTGAGTGGAGATTGGCTTGCATATGTACGGGAGGGTACCAACATCAATTTGCACAACATTTACAACGGTGACACCGTTCCCGTAGAACCTTTGTCCAACATTGGGATCAGCCATGCAACGGGCCACCGCATGAATTGGTACGATGGAACCACGGTGAGATTGAATAAGATAGCACGAACCTTGCACATGGCGGTCAAAGGCGGACCATGCTGTCTGTGGCCGATTTGTTGCCATATGAGTAGGAAGACGTTGTGCTCCTTTCTAACCGCATCTTCGAGGTGACAAACTAGGGGACTTATTTTGTATGGGACACATCCTACAATATATTCCCTCTCTCCCATTTTATTTGTATTGAATCTTTTCGTTTTATAAGTTTCAAATTCAAATTTAGAGTTCCCCATCACATGTTGAGATTACAATGTCCATTAAATTATGCATAGTAAAGAAACAAATCTCGAGTTTGGCATGAGTTCGTGCTGTGGGAGCACCACAAGCCATGGCGCAGGAGTTACATTTCCCTCTCAGGGCCGTCGGGACTAAGCTTCAGCACCTTACTACACCTACCTTTGAGTCAATAACATGTGGACCCGATAGGTGACTGGTCCACATGTAATGCTCCCGTAGGCAGAGGGGCAGTGGGGCCAAGAGGGGTGAGCCGCAGGTCGGGGGACGTGTGGTTTCATGGGTTCGAGCGGCGTCGTGGGAATCACGGGTGGCTGTGGTAGAAACTTGATGCTCGCCGCATTTTAGGTGGCCCACATGTCATGCACACAAATGCAGAGGGGCGATGCGGCCGAGAGGGGTGAGGCGCACGTCGGGGGGTGTGGTGTCGTGGGTTGGAGAGGCATCGTGGGAATCGCGAGATGAAACGTGATGGTCGTCGTATTTGAACATCCATGGACAAGCTGTCATGTCTACGGACACATGCACTGCATACCGATCACTGGAAGGAGTAGCAGAGAAAGCTATATATGCGGATAAATAGTTCCTTATAGTCAAGCGGACCCATGCTACTACTCTGTTCCAAAGACATGCACACCATCGAAATAGTCCATCTATATCAATATACACCGAGAGGGAATATTTTTTTTACAAGAGAGGAAATAGTTCATCCATCCATAATGCCCTCCTGCTGGTGCAGCCTTTTCTTCTTCTTCTTCTTCTTCTTCTTCTTCTTCTTCTTCTTTTTGTTCTCATTCTTTGTGGGCGACGGCTTCCCAACAAGCTCTTTGGACCATGTAGCTATCTCGAAATTCACACGGGCATCGAGGGCAGCATATTTTATCCGCTCGTACGTCAAGGGATAATTCTCCCATCCAGACGACCTTAATGCCGCCATCTCGTCACCCTTCTGAAGATTTGTACCGAGCACAAAATTTGCTACATCGAATAGGGATGGTGTCTGTTTATCACAATCTTCTACAAGAATTTTGATTCTGGTTTGTAGGTCAGCGATGCTTTTCAAATCAAGGTTGTACGGCTCCAGCTTCTGTTTGTCCCCTTTGATGGCTTCCCCACAGAAGTATACGTCCTCCCGAGACAAGAAATCGTGAAGCTCACCTGGTATGGAGGGCGAGTGTATGATGTGGTACACCAAAACATCATCTTCGAGGCACAACTGAAGGACGGCGGCGCGCTGGATCTTCCCTGGGGCACGCTCCATGTACTCTGCGTCGAGACCGATGACCCTCGTCTCTACCTTTTCGAGGGAGTTGGATACAGTGTTGATCCACTGCCGAACAACCCTTGGGTGGACGGTGACGGTGGCAACTATGCGCATCGAGCCTTCGACGAGGACATGTTGGATGCTAAAAACCTGCATCTTGATCTCTTTCGCCATTTGGAACTGCTGGAACGGAGGGCTATGGTTTGGAGAATTAGGATTAGATGGCTAGTCTAACTGAAGTAGTAGATGATTATTTAAAGAGGTTAAAACAATGTGAACGCAGTGGGGTTTGGATGCAAATAAAGACGAAGGGGCGGTCAAGAAGCTGAGGAGAATTGGTTCCCGATGGAGAAGTAAATGGGAGAAGTGGCGTGCACGCAGTTGATTAGACGGCTATGTAGACTAAACGAAGAGGCTATGCAGGTAGACTGATGAGTCGTACTTCTCCGTGTACGTGCCCATCCTTCCTGATAGGTGGGACCTATGCAAACAGATTTAAAAATGTGGCGTAGTGAAGTGACAACACCCTACGCCTGACACTAGTCCAGGCGGCGTGTTCGGGTTACCAAAGTCAGACTCACCCGTGCAGTCTTTCACCGCCATTGTACAGCACATTGGCGCCTCGCCTCGTCTCCCTCTCCGCTCCCATAGCACCACTCTATCTCCATCTCCTTCTCCATCTCCTTCTCCGTCTCCGTCTCACTGTGCCCCCGTGTACCGTCACCTCACTCGCCTCCCCTAGTACCACTATTCCCTCGCTAGCTGCTCCAGCACCGACATCCTTCTCCCCCGTAAATCAAGCCCCCTTCCAAACTCCACCATGGCCGAACGCGAACCGCGCAGCATCCATATGAGCCGCGATTGGAGCAATCTCCCAAGTGACATCCTCGACCTCTGCTGTTCGTTTATGGATATGTTGAGCGCCCTACGGCTGGCTGCATGCTCGAGGGACATGCACACGGCCATCGTCAAAGCGAGGCCTAAGCTTTTCAAGACACCCTGCTTGCTGTTATCTGGTCTTGCGAGATTGGCTCACCATGATACGGAGGCGTTCATGATGCCCCTCGACTTCAATCCGATCTCCATTAGCCGAAAGTTCTTTGCAGGTATGTAGTGGGTCGCCATACATCATTTCCCTCGACATCGATCCGATCACCATCACCCAAAACTTCTTGGCAGGTATGTACTGGGTCAGCATGAACTCCCACTAGATGGCTGCCTTCAGAGAAGACGGTAAAAAGTTGGTGCTCGTGAACTTCCAGACCTCCCATGAGATTATCCATCCTCCGTTGGATTATGTAGAATATTACCATCGCGGTCCAAGTCATCTAGATTACTACGTCGGTTGGACGGACCTTGTTTTGCAGAAGATTGTAATCTGCCAAGTGCCCACACGACATGCGAATTACGCACACTTCAAGCTAATTGCCTTGTTCGACCGCGGACTCGCCTATCTTTACACCGGTGCCTTCTTTAGCTGGAGACAACTCGGCTCGCAGTGGATCATCATCAAAGCTGATACACACTTCTGTGATGCTATTGAACACAATGGCATCATCTACGCGATCGACAAAGCAGATGGCACCATGTATTGCTGGGACGGCGCGTGTAAGTTGTTTCCGTCTCATGTTAATGATGACGCCATGACACTGTTTGAACTTTTTGTGATGATTGGCATATCCCTGTTTGAGCAGAATTTGAGTAGAACTATGGCAATGTATTAGAGACGCTGTAAATTAGCTATATTTGGAATGAGTTAATTCATGCGATTGTGGCCATGTCATTACAGCCAATTTGTACCCTGAATAATCAACCGGTTAGGAATATATGGATATTATCCTTATTTTACAGTAATCTATATACTACTACAAAATATGAGTGTGTATCAATGGCCATGTTAGTTTCCTTATTTTCATGATGTAGAAACATGCACCACATTGTTGGTTTCATCTAACCATACATTAGGGAAGTAAATGTGCATATGGAGAACTCTATATTTGGAAGTAGTGAAATCCTGCAATGCTTACCATGTGTACATACCTATATTCGCCCTTCAGCAATCAATGGCTAGAATAATATCCTCACAAAAAATTTGCCCACAGAACACGAGTATATAACAATGCATGGTCTGTTAGTTACCTTGAAGAATTTGTTTGTGAGGACAGAAGATGATTACATAACATGCATGACATGGTAGTTTCCTGTGAAGAATCGATTGCGAGATAACATGAGTATAACCATGCATGGCACTTCTATATTTTCGAACCCAGTATACATTTCCCTGTATTTTCCTCCTAGTTCCAATAGGGACATATCAATGCTGTTTCTTGCATTATCCTACTCATACTCTACAAAATGTTGATCTTACATTAACAATGCCTGTCCTTTTTGATATGATGCAGTGTCCCTACAGTTACTGCCCTTTGTAATTAGACCACCTTTGCCAAAAACAGGGAACCACAACTGGTTCCTCACTCGATCAGACGACGGCAAAAGAATGATGATCATTTGGACACATGAGCCGGAAAAGTTATATTGCAAAAAAACCACTGTATACAAGCACCGTGTAATACGTGAAAATCCAGACAGTGGCTGTTACGTCTATGAGCAGGATACCAGCTTGTTGGGGCCTTTAGGATTTTTTAGTTGGAGGCGGGTAAACAACCTTGGTTCACACTCTCTGTTTCTCGTACTCAATTATCCGATTAACCAGGAGATCACCGTTGGCAAGGACCTTGATGGCAGAGAGGCTCTGTTTGATATGGAAAACTGTGTCTACACGGCGAGCCCTAGGAGTTCGGGAGCAAACTCCCCTGATTGTCAATGATACAGCCTGCAGCCAAAAGAAGGTGAGAATGAAAAAGGCATCTGGATTAACTTTGATCCTTGGATGTCTCAATTACGACAGACAGTGATGTGGTTCAAGCCTTCAGGTTGATAGGTAATTGGGCTGTTGCATCAAAAGGGTGGAGTACTGGTGTCTCCGGATCACTGGTCGTTGAAGCGGGGCTGCAAATTATGATGGTGTTGGATCATCTCTTCGAATGACTTTGTTGTCTTTGTTGCTGGTTCTGGATGGGTAGTTCTTTCTTTTGTTATGCATATTCCTTGTCATTTGGTCATCCTCGTCTATGTCACTCTTACTATGTAATAGTTGCTTCTATTTAGAATGTCATTCTCGTCTGGATCACGAGGGTCTGAGCGCTCCAGATGGGTGCGTTTTGGTGGTGTAGCAAGACTTCTTATGAACTATCATGTCTTGTTGTTTATGTCAGTAGTAGTCACTAGTCAGTGTTTGAATGTTGTATATATCATTGTTTCGAACTGTTTATTGTCTCGAACTACTAGTGGGCTAAATGAGGGCATCACCATTCTCCGGTGTTCAAAGTATATCTCCTTTTTCAAGTTATATAATTTGAGCTCAGTGTCTTTTCGATGATGTACACTTGTTTGGGCCAGTGAGGTGTCGTTGAATATGGGCCGAGTAGTAATGCAATGCAAAACAAGTCAATTATGACTCTCAGGCCGGGCTCTCCAAAAAAAGAAAGAATAAGGACTCTTAGGCCGACATGTGGGCACCACCGGTGTTTTCTTGCGCTTGCGCGCCGAGAGCATATTGGCGCGTGCTCGAAATTCATGCTACATTTTCATCCCCAGTCTCCCGCCCCTCCCCCACCTCTGTAATCTCGATTCCTACTCCAGTTCCCCCAAATCCCCCTCCTGTACTCCATGTACTCAAGCGCACTATCATGTTGCCGGTCAACGCGGATCTCCAAGCCGGAGATCCAGAGGTCCGTCCTGCCTTTGGTCGCTGCGTGCTGTCGCTCAACAGTGGCATGGCGGCGCTTGACGACCAGTTTGCCGGCAAAGTGCTGATGGTAACCATCAATGGCGACCGGCCTCCCGTCTCGCCGGACGACCTTGTCAAAGCTCTTGGCATTGCGCATGGCATCCAAATAAGTGACTTGCTCGTTGAAGTCTATCTGCCACCGGCTGATTTCTTCGTCAGGTTCCGGGCAACTTTCGACTGCAGTCGTGTGTTCGAATCTTCTCGGTGTTTGTTCTATGATGGCGCACTGGTCAGCTTTGATCGGTGGCACCCAGGATGGGGCTCGGTGTCCTCTGAGCTTGAGTTTTTAACAAAGCTTACCTTCCACGGCATGCCTCGACGTGCTTGGAATAGCGAGTCCATGAACGAGCTTATCAACGACCTTGGATGTGAGCTCGTAAGTATGTTTATTAATCCAGACAGCTGGGCTCTGACGGTTATGGCATGGATGAAGAAGCCGTCCACCATACCGAAGGTGATTGGTGTTGAGATACCGGTGGAGGAACCGGGGTTGTACTATTCGTCGCCACCAAGGCCTCCGCAGACCACATTAGGGATGTACCTGTATCGAGTGTTCGTGCATGTCGAAGAAGTGGTCAATCCATCAATCGAAGTCCTGCCGCCGCCGCAGGTGCCAGGGTCCGTCGACGACGTCCATTATAGGAGTCAACATCAGACATTCCCCGTGTTGCTCGGAACGATGGATGGCACAGGGCCTACTCCATCGTGTGGTGGAGGCCACTGCTTCTTTGGGAGAAGAGGCAGGGCTGGCTGCCTGGATGTGCTCTAATTTGAGGTAACAACTGAATCTTGTCAGATACTAGTTAAAATCTGAGCTATGGGTGTGAAGCACTGATATGCCAGTACATTTGATTGTGACCTATTCTAATTTTGTACCTGAACTTTTTTTAGAAAGGGTTGTACGTCAACTTAATGTGCTAGCAGAACTTATTGTGTTGTCTGTCTGTTTTCTTTGCACAACATTCAAGATATTTCCCCGTCATTGATAAAGACGATTAACCGTTATGTACGACTTTGTTGGTTTCAACATAGCCCTTCCCGTAGCGATCCACTGCTTCCATCCTGATTGTGACGCCTGCGTGAAAATTTTGTATGCAAGTTCAGTGTGCTATGATGTTCTATATGATTGTGTCAACTATATAAGTTTTTACTGAGCATCAGCAATGCATATGGCTGAAAGATGTATTTACGAGCATCGACCGATGGGTCTCTCTCTATCTATCTCTCTCACACACACACACACACGCGCACACGCACAAGTGGGACCCGTTGAATTATTTATTTTCTCATGACAGCTTTTAATTAGGTTCCACTGTAATCTAAATTTTTTCTTAAGTTATTAATTGAGCTCAGTGACTTCAAAAAGTTGTACAGAAGCCTTGTTTGGGCCTTTCCGGCGTCGCTTAATGTGGGCTGAGTAACCATGTTAGGTTGTACTTTACTACACAGGCCATTTTTTTCAACATCAGCAATGCAACTGGGCCGACAGTTGTACATAATATCCGGGTCAACTTGTTATTCTCCGCCCCGCTGGGCTACAAACTTTCCTAGGAGGTATGCGTTAGGCTTAACAAGAAAATGTACTTTAAGAAATAATAAATGGGATGTAATTATAATAACTGGACAGTTACTATGCACCAAACACGTAATTAGTTTGAAAAATATATTATTTTTGGAATTTGAAAATTTTAATTTCATTACTTGTTGCGCGCGCAATATTTCATTGCATTTTAACGTAATACAACTTTATTTTGAAATTATATTTAACCTGACTAGAAATTTCGGATAAAAATATTTCAGATCCCATCAAACTGTGGGAATTTTTTTTTATTCTGTTTTGAGCGGTTGTTTGAAATTATTAATCGTTGTCCTAGCTAGAAGTTTAACAAACTATAAATGGGCTGTAGTAAATTCCATTAGAATTAAAAAGTGGGATGTACATTCTTACAAATCGCAAATGGGCTATATGTTCTCTGCCAAATACGAGCTGTGGGCCTACTAAGTTGACCCGTACCAAGGGCTTTGTCAACTTAGTCAATATAAACTTGCCTCAAAAAAAACTTAGTCAATATAAATGATTCTAGCTGCAGTGATCGTACGATGTCCATCCAACGGCCATAGTGCTTCTTCAACCTCTGGTCTTCTTGCTCCAGCCGCCCAAAGCAGCGCCGGTCGTGTCGCGTGCTCCTACCTCCTGTGGCCGGATGTGATGCCGCGGAGGCCTCACCGCCTCGTACTATTCCCACCGTTGGCCAGGCCATCCCTCTACTCACACACACCCCCTGTTATTCTGCGGCGATGGCAGCCTCACACCGCAGCCAAACTAGTGAACCCTCGTACTCCTCTCTGTGCGGGCTTCCACTACTGCGTCTTCCCCGGCTCCGCATCGTCCCCTTCCTAGGCCTCGCCGTCGTCCAGAGCACCGCCCTGGTGCTCTCGGCGCGGCGTGCTTAACGTGGTCAACGACCAACTTCCATCGGAAGAGTACTGTACGTGGAGAGGCTGACAGCTAGGTCCAGGCGGCCGCAAGGAAGTGCCTCCTTATTACGCGCAGAATAATTATTCCTCCACCTGACAGCAGGGACCCACCGGACGGGCCACCTTATTTCGCGAAAAAATGTTTCCCCCCTAACTGTTGGGACCCACCGGATGGGCCAGCGTATTTCGCGAAAAAAACGTTCCCCCCGCTGTCAGCTCGGACCCACCGGAAGTGCCTCCTTATTACGCACAAAAAAATGAATACTCCCCCTGCTAGCTGGGACCCACCATGGTGGGAGGCTGACTTGTGGGCCTACTAAGTTGACTAGGACGGGGGCCTTTGTCAACTTTAGTCAATATGAACGATTCTAGCTCCAATGACCGTACGATGTCCATCCAACGGCCGTAATGCTTCTTCAACCTCCGGTCTTCTTGCTCCAGCCGCCCAAAGCAGCGCCAGTCGTGTCGCATGCTCCTGCCTCCCGTGGCCGGCTGTGCTGCCGCGGAGGCCTCACCGCCCCCTACTATTCCCATCGCTGGCCAGGACCTGCGGCGACGGCAGCCTCACACCACAGCCAAACCAGTGAACCAGCGTACTCCTCTCCGTGCGGGCTTCCTCTGCCACGTCTTCCCTGGCTCCCCGTCGTCCCCTTCCTAGGCCTCACCATCATCCACCGCCCTGGTGCTCTCGGCGCGGCGTGGTCAACGTGGTCAAGGAACGACTTCCATCGGACGTGGATTGTACGTGGAGAGGCTGACAGCTGGGTCCACGGCCGCATCAAGGAAGTGCCTCCTTATTACATGGAAAATAATGATTCCTCCACCTGACAGCTGGGACCCACCAGATGGGCCACTGTATTTCACAAAAAAATGTTTCCCCCTGACTGCTGGGACCCACCAGCTACATCTTCGCATGCAAGGAAGTGCGTCTGGGCAAAAAAACTATTCGCCCCCCTGACTGCTGGGACCCACAAGCTACATCTTTGCAGGCAAGGAAGTACCTGACAGCCGGGAACCACCTGGTCGAAGCGTACGTAGCGTTGTCATTCTGGTCGCGAACGTGTACCTACATATATACTGGTGGATGTAGAGGCGCACACGTGCCGTAGTAGAGGCGCGTATGTCTCGTAGTAGAGGCGCGCACGTAGCATGTACACGTACGTACAGCGGCCAGGGTGCAAGAAAGAAAATACGGCCACGTATGTGTACATACGGGCGGGGTCTCGAACGCATACTCGCGCATACGTATGGCCAGGGCTCGTGTACATGGCTGGGTTGGAACGGAGAAACAACGTCATCGTCGTGTTCATGGGGAGGCAACGGAATGCGTCGTGTTCATGGGGAGGCAACGGAATGCGTCGTGTTCATCAGGAGGCAACGGAACGCGTGGGAGCCAACCGGCTGGGTCGGAACAGAATGCGTGGTCGTGTTCATCGGGAGGGCTTGGACGGAACAGGCGATGGAAACGAGGCCTGGCGTACCGCACAACGGAGGAAATGGACCTCCTACGTTCGGAACGGGGTCCTGTTGATCGGGAGGGGTCTGGCGTACCACAAAATGGAGGAAACGGACCTCCTCCGGTCGAAACAGGGGTCCTGTTGATCGGGAGGGGTGTGGCGTACTGCAAAACGGACGAAACGGACCTCCTACGGTCGAAACGGGGGTCCTGTTGATCGGGAGGGGTGTGGCGTACCGCAAAACGGACGAAACGGACCTCCTACGGTCGAAACGGGGGTCATGTTCATCGGGAGGGGTGTGGCGCACCGCAAAACGGGACTCCACGGGATACTGTTCATCTCCACCGTCGACCTCCTCCAGCCTCCAGGGGCTACCGTCGACCTCCTCCAGCCTCCACGGGCTCCTATTCATCCAGCCTCCACCGTGCGCTACTCCACCGGCTACTGTTCAACCACCCCTCCACGGGCACCCATCCACCGTCTACTGTTCATCCAGCCCTCCATACCACTGGGTCCTGTTCAACCACCCCTCCACGGGCATCGCTCCACCTTCTACTGTTCATCCAGCCCTCCACCACACCACGGGGTCCAGTTCATCCAGAGGCAACGCCACCGCTCACTGTTCATCCAACCCCCCCCCCCCGCAACGCTCACTGTTCATCCAATCGATCGGCTTCAGTTAGCAGCAGTAGCGAAGGAATCGCTCGATCGGGTTCAGTTAACAGCCATCGGTCGATCGTTCGGGTTCAGTAACGCGTAGCCTACAGTGCAATTGCTCGGGTTCAGTTAGAGCCCAACGCCTCGCTCGGGTTCAGTTAGAGCCAACTCCTCGCACACACGCGCGTACGTGTATGAGAGAAACGTGCATCGCTCGGCCCCCGACCTCCCACCGTAATCGGGAACTCCCTGAAATTTTCCTACCCCTCGCTTCTACCATGGTTTTTCCGTCATGTACGGCCCAAAGAATGTCATGCAGCTGCGTCTCCGGCCCGCCCAGGACGAAAAGCCCATTTTCTGTCATGATTTTTTGTCATAGAAATAGGAGCCCACCACATCTATGATGATACCGGGTTTTGTCATAATTATCGTCATAGAAGTGTCATATGTATGATAGAAAAAAAATCGTTCGGCCCAAAATGTCACGGGTGTGTCTTTTTTTGTAGTGGGGCCTTAAGCCGCCTTCGGGCTTGGGCCCTTTAACAAGCCTACTTCATGAACCGCCATCTTCAACATACTTACGGGCTCTGTTTAGATGAATTGACATTGATATAACCCGGCCCCTCCTGGGCGGGTCATATCCAATAGTCATATCCCCAACACTATGTAAACAACACCTGCACACAAACAAGAAAAACTTGCAACCCAACGCGTAAGAGGGGTTGTCAATCCCTCCTCGGTATTGAGATAGATTAAATTATATGATATTTGATAAATAGATATAAATAAAACACAAAATAAAATAAAGAAATAAAAAGTGCAACAAGGTATTTTTGGGTTTTTGGATAAATAGATCTGAAAATAATATGATAGGAAATACACCCAGGGGCCATAGATTTCACTAGAGGCTTCTCTCGAGAAAATAGTGTACGGTTGGTAAACAAATTATTGTTGGGCAATTGACAGAAAAGAAAATAATTATGATGATATCCAAGGCAATTATCATGTATATAGGAATCACATCCCAGATTAGTGGACCGAAATGATTCTGCACCTACTACTATTCCTCCGCACATCGACCGCTATCGAGTGTGCATCTAGTGTATTAAGTTCATGGAGAAACGGAGTAATGCAATAAATACGATGACATGATCTAGACAAGATCTATTCGCGTAGGAATAGACTCCATCTTGTTATCCTTAATAGCAAAGTACATGCCTGTCATGTCTCTTTTTGTCACTGAGATTGAGCACCGCATGATCGAACCCATGACAAAGCACCTCTTCCCACTACAAGAAAAATTAATTTAGTTGGCCAAACCAAACCGAAGTTTCGGAGAAGAAATACGAGGCTATAAAGATCATGCATAAAAGAGTCCAGCAAAGACTCAAACAATATTCATGGATAGATCTGATCATAAACTCACAATTTATCGGATCCCAACAAACACACCGCAAAAAGTCATTACATCAAATATATCTCCAAGAACATCGAGGAGAACATTGTATTGAAGATCAAAACGAGAGAAGAAGCCATCTAGTTATTACCTATGGACGCATAGGTCTGTAGTAAACTACTAACGCATCATCAGAGGGGCAAGGGTGATGATGAAGAACCCCTTCGTGATCTTTGCCCCCTCCAGAAGAGTGCTGGAAATGGCCTCTAGATTAGCTCTCGTGGTTCTGGAATTTGCGGCAGCTGGAATTGTGTTTCATCGACTCCCATAGGGTTTTTGGGATTTCACAGTATTTATGGAGCCAGAGTCAGTGGAGAAGCTTCCCGTGGTGCCCACTACCCACCTGGGTGCGCTTGGGCCTTCTGGCGCGCCCGGGTGCCTAGTGGGTCCCACGGTCATCCTCCGATGCACTTCTTTGACTCCCTCGGTGTCCTCTGTCCAAAAAAAATATCCAAAGATTTTCGTCGCATTTGGACTTTGTTTGGTATTGATATTCTGCAAAGTAAAAACAAGTAGAAAACAGCAACTGGCATTCGGCACTATGTGAATAGGTTAGTCCCAAAAACTGATATGAAGTTGCTAGTAAATGAGTATAAGACATCCAAGAATGATACTGTAATATCATGGAACAATAAAAAGTATAGATACGTTGGATATGTATCATGGTGTGAGTTGTTTAAGGACGTCCGACTGCCAGGGAGGGTGAGGGAGTCCTGGATTAGGGGGTCTCCGGACAGCCGGACTACATCCTTTGGCCGGACTATTGGACTATGAAGATACAAGATTGAAGACTTCGTCCCGTGTCCGGATAGGAATCTCCTTGGCGTGGAAGGCAAGCTTGGCAATACATATATGTAGATCTCCTCCCTTGTAACCAACTTTGTGTAACCCTAGCCCCCTCCGGTGTCTATATAAACCGGAGGGTTTAGTCCATAGGAAAAGAATAATCATACCATCAGCTAGCTTCTAGGGTTTAGCCTCCATGATCTCGTGGTAGATCAACTCTTGTAATAATCATATCATCAAGATCAATCAAGTAGGACGTAGGGTATTACCTCCATCAAGAGGGCCCGAACCTGGGTAAACATCGTGTCCCCCGCCTCCTGTTACCATCTGCCTTAGACGCACAGTTCGGGACCCCCTACCCGAGATCCGCCGGTTTTGACACCGACTTTGGTGCTTTCATTGAGAGTTCCACCATGCCGTCACCATAAGGCTTGATGGCTCCTTCAATCATCGGTAACGATGCGGTCTAGGGTCAGGTTTTCCTCCCCGGATAGATCTTCGTATTCGGCGGCTTCGCACTGCGGGCCAACTCGCTTGGCCATCTAGAGCAGATCGAGAGCTACGCCCCTGGCCATCAGGTCAGGTTCGAAAACTTAAACTACACTGCCGACATCCGCGGAGACTTGATCTTCGACGGATTCGAGCCCATGTCAGGTGCGCCACACAATCACGACGAGCATGACGTGACTCTGCCGTCTGAAGTGTTCGGGAGATCACACCTGCAACTACTCCGGCCCTAATCCGGAGCAAATTGCGCCATCCGAGGACGGGGGGATAGACCCCGCCATGGAGGCCGCACTCTCAGTGGCGATGGAGTCGGATACTGACTTCACCCCTTACGAGAGTCATGTTGCCGAACCACTGGATTCGTCTCCAGCCACGGACTCCGAGTCGCCTGCGTCCGTGCCTATCGAATCCGATTGGGCGCCGATCATGAAGTTCACCTCCGCGGATATCTTTCAGCACTCACCTTTCGGCGACGTGCTAAACTCATTAAGGTCTCTCTCCTTGTCAGGAGAACCTTGGCTGAACTATGTGCGGCTAGAATTGGATGCGGACGACGAAAAAATTCACCCCACACCCACCACCCACTTAGTAGGCACTGTCGACGATTTAACCGACATACTCGACTTCGACTCCGAAGACATCGACGGTATGGACGACGATGCAGGAGACGAACAGGAACCACCGCCCATAGGGTGCTAGACCGCCACCTCATCATATGATATATACATGGTGGACACCCCCAAAGAAGTCAATGGCGACGAGACAATAGGGGATGACCCCTCCAAGAAGCAACCCAAGCGCCGACGTCAGCGGAACGGCTCTAAGTCCCGCCATAGCAAAAGTAGTGATACCAGCACAAGAGACAATAACACTCCGGATAGTGCCGAAGACGACAACAATCCCCTCCAGCACGATTTAGAGCGGGAGGGTGAACAAGCTAGCCCTCCAGAGCGGGAAGCAGATAGAGAATCGGAGGAGGACAATTACATGCCTCTCTCCGAAGACGAGGTGAGCCTCGGCGATGAAGAATTTATCGTTCCTGAGGATCCCGTCGAGCAGGAGCGCTTCAAGCGCCGGCTTATAGCCACAGCAAATAGCTTGAAGAAAAAGCAACAACAGCTTCGAGCTGATAATGATTTGCTAGCAGACAGATGGACCGAAGTCCTTGTGGCCGAGGAATATGAACTCGAGCGCCCCTCCAAGAGTTACCCAAAGTGCAGGTCGCTACCCCGACTCGAGGAGGAAGCATTGAAACCTACATCACCAGTGTACGATGTGGCTGACCGGCCACCTCGTGGCCGAGCCAGAGAGGCGTTTCAGCCTGAAGTTCAGCCTGCACCCCACCGCCACTCAAACAAAAATACCAAGGCCCGGGGCAACACACGGGACATGCGAGACGTATGGGAAAGCAGGGCAAAACATGCAAGGTCGATATACGGGTCACGGGGGCGCGCACCAACGCGGGACGATGACCGTCACGCCGGATACACTAAAAGTAAATCCGGCCGGGCCGAATACAGCAGACAAGACTCATATGAACTGCGTCGTGATATAGCCCGGCACAGAGGCGCCGCACACCCCCTATGCTTCACTGATGAAGTTATGGATCACGAATTCCCGGAGGGTTTTAAAACCGTAAATATCGAGTCGTATGATGGTACAACAGATCCCGCCGTATGGATTGAGGATTTCCTCCTCCACATCCACATGGCTCGCGGTGATGATCTGCATGCCATCAAGTACCTCCCACTAAAACTCAAAGGACCATCTCGACATTGGCTGAATAGCTTGCCAGCAGACTCCGTCGGCAGTTGGGAGGATTTGGAAGACGCATTTCTTGACAACTTCCAGGGCACTTATGTGTGACCACCGGATGATGATGACTTGAGCCATATAACTCAGCAGCCAGGGGAATCGGCCAGGCAATTCTGGACACGGTTCCTAACTAAGAAACACCAAATTGTCGACTGTCCAGATGCAAAGGCCTTAGCTGCATTCAAGAACAACATCTGTGACGAGTGGCTCACCCGGCACATCGACCAGGAGAAGTCGAAGTCTATGGCAGCCCTCATGACACTCATGACCCGCTTTTGCACGGGCGAGGATAGCTGGCTGGCTCGCAGCAACAACACATCAAGGAATCCGAGCGCTTCGATTACTAAAGATGGCAACGGCAGACCACGCTGTAACAGACACAAGCGCCGCAACAACGGCGATAACGCCGATGATACGGCAGTCAATGCCGGATTCAGAGGCTCTAGATCTGGTCAGCGGAAAAATCCATTCAAAAGAAGTACTCCGGGCCCGTCCAGTTTGGATCGCATACTTGATCGCTCGTGTCAAATCCACGGCACCCCCGATAAGCCAGCCAATCACACCAATAGAGAATGCTGGGTGTTCAAGCAGGCCGGCAAGTTGAATGCTGAAAACAAGGACAAGGGGCTGCATAGTGATGACGAGGAGGAGCCCCGGCCGCCGAACACGGGAGAACAGACGAGGTTCCCCCAAAAGTGAAGACGCTGAACATGATGTATGCAACCCACATTCCCAAGAGGGAACAGAAGCGTGCACTAAGGGACGTCTATGCGATAGAGCCCGTCGCCCCAAAGTTCAACCCATGGTCCTCTTGTCCGATCACCTTCGATCGCAGGGACCACCCCACTAGTATCCGTCATGGCGGATCCACCGCATTGGTCCTAGACCCCATCATAGACGGATTTCACCTCACTCGAGTCCTTATGGACGGTGGCAGCAGGCTGAACCTGCTCTATCAGGATACAGTGCGCAAAATGGGTATAGGTCCCTCGAGGATCAAACCCACCAAAACCACCTTTAAGGGCGTCATCCTAGGCGTAGAGGCCCATTACACGGGCTCAATCAAACTGGAAGTGGTCTTCGGATCTCCGGACAACTTCCGAAGCGAGGAGTTAATCTTCGATATCGTCACATTCCGCAGTGGCTATCACGCACTGCTCGGGCGAACCGCATTTGCAAAATTCAATGTGGTACCGCATTACGCATACCTCAAGCTCAAGATGCCAGGACATAGGGGGGGTCATAACAGTCAATGGAAACACAGAAGGCTTGCTCCGCACGGAAGAGCACACTGCGGCCCTCGCAGTAGAAGCACAAAGCAGCCTTTTAAGCCAAACCGCCAATTCAGCGATACAGCCCCCGGAAACTGTCAAGCGAGTCCGGAGTAATCTGCAACAGGATCGCCTAGCACGTTCAGAGCTCGCCTAGCAATTCGGCCCCCGTCCCAGTCCCAGTCAAGTGATGAAATTCGTGCCGCGCGTACATAATTACGCACTAAAAATACCATGGGCATAGGCGGGGGCACGATCAGGGCACGTCCCGCAATGCGGCTTAACCGCCATAGGGGCTGCATACCTTATCATTTTTTCTCTTTCAGGACCTTGCTCTCTGGAAGCCCTTTCCGGCGGTATGATTGCCGGGCACATTACGGGAAGGAACAACCAAGGAGGCAAGAAGCTAAGATGTACAAGGGAACTCCCAGGTGGTCTCTAATAACAATCGACATACCCGCTTTTTATTACCCATACGCAGCTTGCCCATGGATAGGACATGTCAAATAGTCCTATTTTTTGCTTATTGCACTACTTGTATCAGTACGCTTCGACGTATTATTTAAACTAGTCGTCCACCCGTGCATTCGCACGGGCTAGTATGAAATGGAGAGGACTATATAAATATGTCTTCGAAGTATGGAGTTATACCGATAGGTTTTCTATGGAATATTTGCTTCAATAGTTAATGGATTGGATGATATATGTATGCATTGCAACTTGTTTTCGTATTCTCATCTATGAGGTGTCTTCTATTTATTTATTTTAAGCATTACTCATTGGAGGTTATTGCTTCATCTATGCAACATGAGTTGTTAGAGTTTTTTTGGGGGTTGCCACATGTACCATTGCAATGGATATTTCATCTGATTAATAATTGCAGACATGGCTATCTTTGGAATTGATACATATAACACCAAAAGCATATTTTACCTTGTGCCAGAGTACCTACTATTATGCTTTCTACATCTTTTATACCTGGCCTAGGTCATCATCCTTTCTTTCTCTCTCCCATCGAATTAAAAATAAGGTCATGGAGAATATAGACAACTTCCAAAAAAAGGTGCAAAAATAAGGTCACGGAAGGGCTTCAATCTTCTAAAAACATATATACTTGGTGATTTTTCTTTGTTAGCACATAATTGATAATGATATAATCTGGAACATGTTGCCTTTTAGATTGAAATCAAACTGGTCCCAACGCACACACGGCTAGCACTCAATAAAGCTAAAGAAAAAAAACACCAAAGCATGAAAAACGTGTGTAGCTAGCAAACATAAGATTTGCACTTATTTTTCACATGTCATTTGTTACTTATTTCAAATATACGTAACTGAACTTTGCAAAACTAATCAAAAATCGAATCACCTTGCTGCAATGTTGTTTACTTCCATCAAGTCATTTTCCATAAGTACTTTTGAAAATCAATTAGCCTGGTATGTCCGGGGAGCATGCTCCACCAACTATGCATGTGGCTATAATGTTTATTATTGTTTCTTCTCTTTTCGTACATGAACCTTGAAAAATGCTCACGAATGGAAGACCCACTCATCCATTTGTAGATTAATTATGGGAAAACGGAATTTTTCATACCTTGTTTCCAGGTAAGTCCATGTCTCGTGTTACCGTAGGTGGTAGCTAGCAAACCTCTAACCCCTAGTGCCTCTTCCTCGGTTGACATCAAACAAATATTACTGGAATGATGGAAGCGAGGGTGTATCTTACTATGTTGTCCCTAATCTTAATTAGTGTACCAAGATTAAAACTACGAAAGTTCTAAACCATATAGGGAAACTTTTGCCAAACATGGCATGTCTAAGCTCATTACAGCCGCCGCTCTCCATGAAATCACTGCTACCTGTTTTGTTGAAGAAGACATGCTAACATCCTTGTAACCTTCTTGATCTTGAACTCCAGGCATTGGGCATTTTCCAGACTCCATGGGGTATGAAGAGCGCCATGAGGATAATCACCATCAGCGTAATCAAGAACATGGACGCCACTTGAACGCCATCCCGTGATAATTTGTATCATGTGATTTCATGGCTTCATGCATCTCAGATGGAATGTGACAGGAATCAGTTCAGAATGGCATCGCTGTTCTTGGCTGCAGACCACTGTACATGGCAAAATCAATGGCCTAAACAATACATAGTCTTGATGTTGCAGCCTTCCAAGATGATGTTTGAGATGTCTAGATGGACAGCACATCAACATTTATGTTCCATTGGCTACGGCCTAAAAAGGAGGCAACGCCTATAAAACGAAAGATCCCTCCAATGACACAGATGAAGCATTAGAAAACATAACAGTAGAATAGTCATGAGATGACCAGTTTCCAAGCCTAAGACATCAAGAAATACATGATTATCAATACGTGGGGAGTGGGGTATTGCTAATTAACTAAATTTCCAACATGAATCCACTGTGAGCAAAAACAAAGCTTGTCACAACTCACATGTTCGTCATTGGTTGCACTTCAAATAACATGTTGCCAACCGACTCTCCTCCTTGTTGTATTTCTTAGCACGACAATGATGTGAGACTGATTAGGAGGAGTTCGAGCTAATTCTCAATGATGGTAGCCATGATGTGCGCCCCGCACAATTTAGAAGAAAATGAGGAAATATTTGTAATGATATTTGAAAGAAAATTACAAATTAGAGTATAAACAAAATGTAGTGTTGTCTTTTTCATTGTGAGAAGCTTGAACTGTACGTACCTTCCAGCATCTTAATCACTCAGTATAGCAATCTTTAAATGGTGAAATGACATATGCATCTTTATCACTCAATTAGCATATTCACTGTACAAACCAACTGACAAGTACGATACCTGATGGCAACTTCAATCTGTTTAGTAAAACATCTTCACGTATCAACTAACCATATAATAAACTAATTATACAAACTGAAGAAAAAAGGAAGAAATCATAACCTAAAGCAACATGTAGTCTGGGCGCTCGTACTATTGGAAAAGCATTCAATACTCCTGCTCAATGATGACCTCTGTGACCATGAACTCGGCTGCACAAACAACAGAAATTTAAAAAATCAGCACAACCCGATCTTCTCAGCTTCAAGACCCCAACCAACTTCAGTCAAAGCTCAAGATCATCATCATTATGCATGAAGTCCACACAAATAAATCACACAAAATAGGGCGCCTTTGCCAGATCGAGAAGATTGAATTAATTATCTGATGGTTTACTTGGCTGTGACGGACGCTGCAGAGAGATGAGTCCACAAGAAGATGGTTGGAAGGACTCGTAGTTGGAATGTGATCCCACGGAGAGTTTGACATCAGCAACGACCAGTTTCCCATCAAGCTTGCCTGGGGCTGCTCTTATGAATTGAGGGAGACCACGGATACCTAGCAAGGAGAAGAACACCTCGCTCTCCATAATGATGCGGCCGAGGAGCCGCACACGGGGCAAGCAGCAGAGCAGAGGACGGTGAGTTATCCTCGATGGATCCTCTTTTTCTTCGAGGAGAATCCATGGCTGGATGGCAAGTGGACGACCGAGAAGCAAGATTATGTCGTTGTTTTTCCAGAACAATCGTCGTGTTACATGAGAGATGCAATGATGGAAAAGCATTCAATACTCCTGCTCAATGATGACCTCTGTGACCATGAACTCGGCTGCACAAACAACAGAAATTTTAAAAATCAGCACAACCCGATCTTCTCAGCCTCAAGACGCCAACCAACTTCAGTCAAAGCTCAAGATCATCATCATGCATGAAGTCCACACAAATAAATCACACAAAATAGGGCGCCTTCGTTAGATCGAGAAGATTGAATTAATTATAAGATGGTTTACTTGGCTGTGACGGACGCTGCAGAGAGATGAGTCCACAATAAGATGGTTGGAAGGACTCGTAGTTAGACCGTGATCCCACAGAGAGTTCAACATCAGCGACGACCAGTTTCCCATCAAGCTCGCCTGGGGATGCTCTTATGAATTGAGGGAGACCACGGATACCTGGCAAGGAGAAGAACACCTCGCTCGCCATAATGATGTGGCCGAGGCGCCGCACACAGGGCAAGCAGCAGAGGAGAGGACGGTGAGTTATCCTCGATGGATCCTATTTTTCTTCAAGGAGAATCCATGGCTGGATGGCAAGTGGCCAACCGAGAAGCTAGATTATGTCGTTGTTTTTCCAGAACAATGGTCGTGTTACATGAGAGATGCACTATATGTTGTTGTTTTCTTAGATTGCAAGCCCCAAGTTGTAGGAAGTACGATATATAGATTATTCACGTACTCAATTTTTTTCCAGATACATTACGTTTTTTTTCTTAGATTGCAAGGATTATATGAGTGGATCTACACCGTTATAATTTGGCCCCACCAAATTAACGGCCGATAATTTCTAATTAACGTGGTAATTTTTAGGGAGTCTGTGATTAGTATAGGTAGGTATAGATAACAATGCATATCATTAGTCTATTATTGCATTATCCATCTTTTTTTCTTATATGTTCATTTACGACAACTTGCACCCGTACATTTTGGTACGGTTAGTACGCCATGGGCTTTCGTTTACCCCATAATACGGTGTGATAAGTCTGAACACTTTCGACAGTGCGGCACCCCAAACTTATAGAATTATATGCATCAGCTCCGAATCATGTCTTGGGTCAATAGTTGGGTTTTCCCGGCTCCCATGTTTTGGTACCTTAAGTTCTGATATATCGGCTAAGGTAGCGCAGGGAGAACTACTGCGATTGTGTCCCGGTTCTTCCGGACGAGCACCTCAGTAGAGAAAGCCAAAAACTGACGGTCATGATAAGGCGAGAGCTGGTCGCTATTCGAGAGGTCTCAAGTCCTTAAAGACTTTTTCCGCTTTGGGCGAGGAGTCGGCCTTGCCCGACTTAGGCGTATATAGCGCCCCAAATTCGGCCTTCCGAATACTAGGGGCTTCACCAAAATTTAAAATTATGGACTTCTATGGCTAAGTGAGAGTGATAAAGCCTTATAGTCTGATTGCCTGGTTCGTTGTGCTGAACACCTCCCTTGAAGGACCCAAAATTGGGATAAAGAGTGCTCAGGTTTATTCCGAACACCCCAGTACTAGTTACATGGGGGCAGAAGCCGATGACTGGCCAACTCTCAGATTTTATAAACGGCCGCACAGAAGGTAATATTTTAAATTCAGAAAGCGTTGCATAGCGCAAATGAACTCATTTCACATTACAGGATCACATGAGCATGTTCATTCAAAAATTACATCTCTAGCACATTCCTCCGCCACAAGGCGGGAACCCTTCAAGACACTGTCATAATACATTTCAGGGCAGCGATGCTCCTTGCCCTCCGGCGGCCCCTCCTTCACTAGCTTTACGGCTTCCTGCTTCGCCCAGTGCATCTTTGCCCGGGAAAAAGCCCTGCGCACACCCTCGATGCAGACGGGCCGCTTTATGACTTCAATCTGTGGGCAAGCATCCACAAGCCGCCTCACCAGACCAAAGTAGCTGCTAGGCAGGGGATCGCCAGGCCACATCCGGACTATAAGACCCTTCATGGCCTGTTTGGCCGCCTTGTGAAGCTCGACCAGTTGCTTCAGCTGGTCGCTCAAGGGCATTGGGTGTTCGGTGCCAGTATACTGAGACCAGAACAACTTTTCTGTCGAGCTCCCCTCCTCAGCTCGGTAAAACTCCACGGCATTCAGTACACTGCGGGGAAGATCTACGAACGCTCCTGGAGAGCTCCGAATTCGGGTAAGTAAAAGGAAAGTTTCCTTCACATGCTTGCTCTGCATAATGAATGCCTTACCCGCTGCTATCTTCTTCACCGCATCAATCTCCTGGAGGGCCTTGTGGGCTTCAGCCTTGGCGCTCCATGCGCTTTCGAGCGCCTTCGCAAGCTCGGACTCTCGCGTCTTAGAGTCAAGCTCCAAGGACTCGTGTTTTTTGGCGAGAGCCTCGAGCTCTTACTACACCTCGCCTACCCGGGCTTCTTGCTTTTCCCGCTCAATGCGCTCCTTGGCCGCTTTGTCTTCGGCCTCGGATAGCGCCTTCTTCAGGGTCACCACCTCGGTCGTGGCCCCTGGAAAATTCATGATGATCCTATTACTTTACAACCGAATTTCTTTTTAATATATAGACAAGGTATTGCTTACCTTTGCTCTCCTCGAGCTGCCTCTTGGTAAGGTCGAGCTCTTCCTCGGACCGCTCAAGGTCCTGCTTCAGTGCAGCGACCTCCGCAGTATGTGCGGCAGCGGCAGGCAGTGAAGCTTGCATATGCACATAGACATATTCTGATTAGACTCCTGAGTCATTATTTGATCCTCTATTCGGCCTTTCTTCACGAACGCCACACAGAGCATCAGGGGCTACTGTCTATGCGGTAATATTTTCCTATATTTTGATTTCTTACCTGAAAGCATGTTAGGAGGCTGGCAAAAGCTTCGGTTAGTCCATTTTTTGTGGACTAAACTTTCTCGATCACCGCACTCATGATAGTGTGGTGCTCTTCGTCGATGGAAGCGCCGCGAAGCGCTTCCAGCAAGTTGTCTGGTGCCTCTGGATGGATAGAGGCCACCAGCACGGGCGGCTTGCCCCTCTTAACGGGGGATCGCCTGCCGGAGTCCAGAACCACCGAAGGTTCCGGCGCAGTGTTTGGCTGGGGACCGAACTTGGAGCCCGTGGGAGTCTTGCCCCCTTTACGCCCAGGGACCGGAAGGTCGCCTCGAGGCGCCCCCAGGAATACCTCCCCTCGGCTCGGTGCCTTTTGAGACAACACCTCGACGTTGTCCGTAGGCCAAGGGGTGGAGGCGGTCGGAAGTGAATCGCAATTCATATCCGACGAGTCCAAAGAACCATCCGACGAAGATACATCGAGACGGGCTCGGGACGGACTGCATAATCATATTCGGCGTAAGGAGAAGCAGTGCAATAAAACATACCATGAATTACTATGGTGTCCAGATACTTATGACTTCGCCAGGGGCTTGTCCCTGGGTAACCACTCGTCGCCGCTGTAGGCGGCCGTCATGGAGGAGTCCGGAAGGAGGGTCCTTCCCTTCTTGGACCCTTCGGCCTCCCCGGTTGGGGCGGCCTTCCTTTTCTTGTCTCCCTCAGCTGGGGGGGAGAACTTTCCTCTTCCTCCTCCTCGTTTTCGTGGGAGGAGTGCGCTTCGGAATTATCGGACGATGAGTCCGATATAACCTTGCGCCGGAGACCCTTTCGGGTCCCCATGGCCTTCTTCTTGGCCTTCTTCACCGGCACCTCGTATGGCGCCGGAACCAGCATCTCCATTAGGAGAGCATCTGCGGGATCTTCAGGCAGGGGGGCTGGGCAATCGATCTGCTCCATTGTCTCTATCCAGTCATGTTAATGGCATGGAAGCTTAGATCCCGCACATGATTAAACTGGGGCTAATAAATATCCTATGGGATATAAAAAACTTACCGTATTGGCATGGCACTTTGCGCTGAGTCCGCGGTCCTCGGTAAGGGGAGGAGGTACATTGGCGCCCTTGAACAGCACCTTCGAGACGTCCTTGTGCGTCGTGCCGAACAGCTCTTGCAGCATCTGGTGCTTGGCCGGGTCGAACTCCCACAAATTGAATACCCGTCGTTGACACGGGAGGATCCGGCGGAAGAGCATGACCTGGACCACATTGAAGAGCTTGATTTTCTTGCTCATCATGTTCTTGATGCAGGTCTAGAGTCCGGTCACCTCTACCGGGGAACTGCAAGACAGGCCCTTCTCTTTCCAGGAAGAGAGCCGCGTGGGGATTCCGGATCGAAATTCGGGGGCCGCCACCCAGTTGGTGTCGCGCGGCTCGGTGATGTAGAACCACCCCGATTGCCACCTAATTGGAGACCCCGACACTTGCCTGAAGCTTTATACCACAATGATTGAGCTCCAAACACCACCAACCGTCTAGGGTGCCCAAACACCCAAGAGGAGCAAGCTCAAGGGCACCAAGCACCCAAGAGTAATAAGCTTCTCAACTTGTAAATTCCATGTACCACCGTGGAGAACTCAACCGATGCACCAAATGCAATGGCAAGGGCACACAGAGTGCCCAAGTCCCTCACTCTCAAATCCCACCAAAGCAAAGAAAGCAATGGAGGAAAATGAGAGGAAGAACAAGAAGGAGAACACCAGGAACTCCAAGATCTAGATCCAAGGGGTTCCCCTCACAAAGAGGAGAAAGTGATTGGTGGAAATGTGGATCTAGATCTCCTCTCTCTTTTACTCCACAAACTAGCAAGAATCCATGGAGGGATTGAGAGATAGCAAGCTCGAAGAAGGTCAACAATGGGGGGAAAATGCGAGCTCAAAGGATAAGGTTCATTGGGGAAGAAGACCCCCTTTTATAGGTGGGGAAAAATCCAACCGTTATGTGCTCATCCCGCACATGAGCGGTACTACCACTCCAACAAGCGGTACTACCGCTCGGGCGGTAGAGCAGGAAAAAGAGCAATGGCAAAGAACCTTAGGGGCGGTAGTGCTACGTGTAAGCGGTACTACCGCACAAGCGAGCGGTACTGTCGCCTGCCGCTACAGGCAGTACTGCCGCTTGCCCCAGCGGTACTACCGTTGTGGTCAGAGCACACGAGGAAGAGAAGTGAGAAGGAGAGAGACCTAGAGCGGCACTAGTAGCGGTAGTAGGTGCGGTACTACCGCTAATGAGAAGTACTACCACTCCTACTACCGTTGCTACTGCCGCTGAACCCGGCACGAGAAAAGCAAGTTCTCGAATCGAGGCGGTACGTACTAGAGCGGCACTGGAGCAAAACCACCGCCTAAAGCTCTGGGCGGTACTACCGCCTGTTCCTCTAGGCGGTAATGCCGCTCCAAGCCAGGGTACTACAGCAGGTGCAACCAGAAAGCCCAGAACTACCATAACTTCTGCAAATGAGCTCCGAATTGAGCAAACTCAAGCTTGTTGGATAGTGATGACGAGTAGCATCCAACAGCGACCTCCAACAGAGAAGAACCGGCATAACCTCCAACATCGAAAACATCATAGAAGATGCATGTGAACTCCGTTTTCGATGAACTCGAGCTTGTCATGAAGATGACCATAAGATCTAAAACTCAAAAAGAGAAACACCAAACAAGAACCAAGAAAGATGATGCAAGAATGCAATGGTTTGAGCTCTCTACGAACGATACGGTCAAGCTACTCATTGAGAGCCCCCCTTGATAGTATGGCAACTGATTCTATAACCCGGTCTCTCAAGTACCACCATGAGACCGGTAAAATAGAAAACCTATCAAGGGCAAACCTTTGCCTTGCACATAGTCCACTTGAGCTAGATGATGATGATCTTGACTCCCTCAAGTTGGACCACCTTTCTTGATTGCGTTGGCTCGATGAAGACTAGTTGATTGCTCCCCCATACTACACTATGGGTGAGCCACTCTTTGGAACATCTTCACAAGTCCATTGACACCACAATGGACGGCAGATTCAAGGATGATCTCTTCGTGATGCTCCACTTGAACTTGCACACCGCAATCTTGATGACGATCACCACTTGATGTCATCCTCCATGGGTTGTATGAGATCTTCCTCTTGATGCAAACCCATGGAAACAAACCTAACCCCACATGGAACTCACACGTAGATCATGGGTTAGTACACAAAGCGTAATGGACAATGCTTACCATACCATGGGATCACTTGATCCCTCTCGGTACATCTTGTACGCTTTGTGTGTTGATCAACCTTGAATCTTTCCAACTCTCTTCATTTGGATGATGTCTTGAAGGTAAACATGAATGATTACACAATCTTCTTCTTCAAGACATGCTTGCAACAAGTTCAATACTCACATGGCCAATCTTTGGATAATTCCTTAATAGCACCTTGGTCAACTCATAAACTCATGACCAATCTTTGGATAATTACTTAATAGCACCTTGGTCAACTCATAAACTCCTTGAAAGCAACACATGGACTTCAAGAAATGCCTATGGACAAATCCTTCAAATATATCTCAATGCAACCATTAGTCCATAGAGAATGTCATCAATTGCCAAAACCACACATGGGGGCACCGCATGTCCTTTCACCACCAATTCTTGAAACTGTCATGAGTGGAGGGAGGTGACATGTTGATATGTAACTTATCAAATAACCCATGCCACACCTACCGAGCGTAAACACATTGAGCCAAAATGTGATATATGCTGTCCTCATCCTAGAGACACAAAAAGAATGTCGTCGGTTCGTCTTGAAGGCCATGTCGTGCTCACCTGTTTGACGTCCAAAGGCGGTATTGTACTGTCAACCATGCAAAGATTTTGCACTTTTAGGTGCCCAACTCCTCCAAATGCCCATCGATGTAGGTGATCTCTCCAGACGAATGCATAGCATATCGTACACCAATTTGGCAGTGTAGACGCCAGAAGAGTCGGCTGGTCAGGTGAACAGGTCCTGCATGTCTTCATTACGTGGAACAGTGGCGATGGCATGGCATAGATTTGCCATCTGGAGGTGCGCCATGAAGGACAAATATGTCAAGACATCATGGGTCCAAGCATTATCGACTAGAGCTTCGTGAATCATTCTGTTGTTCTTCACCCTAGTGCAAACAAGTGTCGAAACCAAGGGCGCTATCTCCTCCATTGTGAATCCATGGACCCATCGGTCCCTCTAGAAAGGGATGCTCGCACCGTTACCCACAGAGATCTTCACCATGCTGTCAAAAACCATCCTAGCCTCCTTATCCTCGATCATCTTGATACCTTGCCACGGTGCAGTCGGGTTCGTCCGGTGAAGCCATTCCCACATGACGCGAAATGCCAGCACCTGGCACTATAGATCCTTGACTCCTAGCCCTCCGTAGCATGTCGGTCGGCAGATTGTGTCCCAAGCAATGAGGAATTATCCTCCATTCACCTTATCCTTTCCAGCCCAAAAATTGACCGTATGCACTTCTCGATCTCATCAAACACCCAAACCGGCATGTCCAAGACCAATAGTTGATGGATAGGCCGTGCGGAGATCACCGATTTGCAGGCATATATCAATAAGACAACAGTCCTAGCTATTGGTGCAGCCTCAGAGGAAGCAGCTTACCTCTCTCGACATCTCATGGCCAGCCATGATGCTACTTGTGAACTGTGTTGGGATTTTCTCGAAGAGGAGAGGATGATGCAGTATAGTAGAGATAAGTATTTCCCTTAGTTAAGAACCAAGGTTATCAATCCAGTAGGAGAACCACGCAGAACCACTTTAGCAGCACCTACACACACAAGGTTGTCAATCCCCTTGGCTGTTAATTGCAAGGATCAAACCTTGTAGTGATATGTAGATTAAATAAAACACAAAATGAAATGACGATAAATAATTTGCAGTAAGGTATTTTTGGATTTTATATATGATAAAAGTAGACCTGAGGGCCATAGTTTTCACTAGAGGCTTCTATCTCGAACAAAAAGCATATGATGGGTAAACAAATTACCATTGAGAAATTGATAGAAAAGCGCATAGTTATGACAGTATTCAAGGCAATGATCATATATATAGGCATCATGTCCCGAGAGAAATATTGACTCCTGCTTGCATCTACTACTATTACTCCGCCCATCGACTTCTATCTAGCATGCATCTAGAATATTAAGTTAATAAAAATAGAGTACCCCTTAAGCAAGGTGACATGATGTATAAAAACTAAATCCAATCACTACGAATAAACCCCCGTCGTTTTCCCCATAATGGCAACAATACAAATACATGTCTTGTCCCCCACTTTGTCACTGCGATATAGAACACCGCAAGATTGAATCCATTATGAAGCACCTCTCCCATTGCAAGATAAATCAATCTATTGGCCAAACCGAACGGATAGATCGGAGAAAAAATACAAAGCTACAACCTTCATGCATAAAAGAGTTCGGAGAAGACTCAAATAATATTCATGAATAATCTGATCATAAATCCACAATTCATCGGTTCCCAACAAACACACTTCAAAATAAGATTACATCGGATAGAACTTCAAGAACATCACGGAGAACATTGTATTGAAGTTCAAAGAGAGAGAGAGAAGAAGTCATCTAGCTAATAGCTATGGAACCATAGGTCTATGGTAAACTACTCACACATCATCGGAAGGGCAGCAAGGTTGATGTAGAAGTCCTCTGGGATTGACTCCTCCTCCGGCAGAGTATCGAAAAAGGCCTCAAGATGGGATTGCGAAAGAACAGGTGGCTCTTTGTTGGTTTCCCGATTTTAGAGAATTTATAGAGGTGGAATTAGGTCAGACGGAGCCACGAGGGGCCCACAAGGCATCAGGGCGGGCCTACCCCTTGGGCACGCCCAGTTGACTTGGCGTCTCCTCGTTTGCCTTCTCATGTCTTCCCAAAGCTTCTAGGGTTTGTTTGTCTAGAAAAATATCATCAAAAAGTTTTGTAGCGTTTGGATTTAGTTTTGTATTGATTTTATGGAAAACCAAAAGCAGACTAAAAAACAGCAACTGGCACTTGGCACTGAGTTAATACGTTAGTCCCAAAAAATGATCCTCCATCGCTCATGCTTCAGCATCGACTTTGTACAAGTGCGCAAATGAGTCTAATGAATAACATGCCACTCTTCTGTCCGGACCACACCTGCAAAATCATGGGATGCCACTCCTCCTTGGGTAGTGTTAGCTCGACCACCCTAGCAAGGAGCCAACGATCTCCACTTTCTTCAGTAACACCTCCCGGCCACGTCCAGATGTCTAGCCGACCAAGGCCGGCTTCCATGCACATGCATGTAGAACAGCAGGAGTGTCCCATCGACGACGGTACAAAGTGTTAGCTCGGCAGTGTATCTGCTTTTGGTGAGCTGGTTCATTGGGGTGGAGAGCTCCGTCAAGGAAACATGGATGGTCTCGGCATTTATGTCCAAGGTGTGGTACCTTAATAAGTCTACCTTGTCCGACCAGTACTCAACGATCCAGTGCGCCATACCACGGCTGCACACCGTGACATTCTGAGTCCCTTGCAGAACCCTAAAGCCACGCTTGCCATAGTCGCAAATCTCGTCAAGGCACCTCGCAGGCGTGCTCCAGTCCGACCCGGTGGACAAGAACGTGTAGAGATCACAGTCGTGCTATCTTTTTTTTGAAGCCTGAACCGTAGAACAATAGTTCTACGGTAATATATTAATAATAAAAATATTTAAAAGCATCAAAAAAAGAGAAAGAATACAAGACTAGCCAATACCAAGTCTAGGGAACATGTCTACAATTAGAGGTTTCATCCAATCCACTCCTTAATATTTTGCGCTTTACTGTGTTTGGCTCTGTAAACTGCTGTTGTAAGCGTTTCTTTCAAGTAGAACTCCCGTGTCATCAGATGGGGTGCAGCATTCCTAAAAAATTTATCATTTCTGACTAGCCAAATGCTCCAACAGCTTGCCAAGATGATATCCAGGGCTATATCACAAGGAAATGCATTCATTATGATGCAAATCTCATCCAGACTGGAGATGCCCTGAGATCTGTGGGGTAGAATCTTGTTCCAACATGTCCATGCAAAGTCACAGTCCCAAAAAAGATGTAGTGTCGTTTCTTCCGTATGCTCAGTGCAGAGGGCACAGTTATAGTCCTCCAGGTACATGGATCTTCTTTTCAATAGGTTCCTTGAATTGACTCTGTCATAGAGTAACAACCATAAAAATAATTTGTGTCTTAATTGGGCTGCTATTTTCCAAAGGATTTTGAACACCTGATGGCAGTTGTTGGGTCCTATTAAGGATTTATACATCTTGATGACTGAATTTGTCACATCCTTGCAACTGACTTCTATCTTGGAGCTGAGTCCGTAGATGAAGAAGTTGTTGATATGCTTGAGAAGAGAGAGGTAAATGAAAGAGGTCCTCAAGGTTGGGTGAGTCCAGGACTTGAAACAGTGAGATGTCCAAATTTATGCAGTAAGAGGCAAGTTGAGGGTAGCTGAGTTGCAATTCTTGTCCTGTCCATTTGTCCTTCCAAAATGCAATAGTATTCCCTGAGCCAGCCACACATATAGAGTGTTCTTTATAAACTGAAAGAAGCTTCAGGATAGATCTCCACCAGAAGGATCCTATAGCTCTTTCATCAGGTAGCTCTTGAGTGTAATAAGATTCCCAAATAATCTTGACCCAGGGTGTATCTTCTCTGTTCATGAATTTATGTAAGAACATCAGAAGAAGAGCTTGATTATGAGTTTCAATATTGAGCACTCCCAGACCCCCATGTGTTTTGGGCAAACATGCTTTTTCCCAGGCAATCATGGCCATACCTCTGTCCTGTGACCCAAATTTTCTCTAAAGACAGTGTTTTAAGTATGAATTGATTTGGGTGATTGAGGGAGTCCTGGATTAGGGGGTCCTCAGACGGCCAAACTATATACTTTAGCCGGACTGTTGGACTATGAATATACAAGATTGAAGACTTCGTCCCATGTCCGGATGGGACTCTCCTTGGCGTGGAAGGCAAGCTTGGCAATATGGATATGTAGATCTCCTCCCTTGTAACCGACTCTATGTAACCCTAGCCTCCTCCGGTGTCTATATAAACCGGAGGGTTTAGTCCGTAGGACAACAACAATCATACCATAGGCTAGCTTCTAGGATTTAGCCTCTACGATCTCGTGGTAGATCAACTCTTGTAATACTCATATCATAAAGATCAATCAAGCAGGAATTAGGGTATTACCTCCATCGAGAGGGCCCAAACCTGGGTAAACATCGTGTCCCCCGCCTCCTGTTACCATCTGCCTTAGACGCACAGTTCGGGACCCCCTATCCGAAATCCACCGGTTTTGACACCGACATTGGTGCTTTCATTGAGAGTTCCATTGTGGCGTCATCATAAGGCTGGATGGCTCGTCTCGTTGTCAAGGACAACATCACCTCTGGGGGAGCCCTGGCTGTAGGCCAAACTCTCCGACTATGCGACTTCTTCATGACCGCCCGTTCGGCCGTTGCGCCGATGATGACTTCTCAGGTCATCAAAAATAGTCTCCACGTCGGCTTGGAACTCGCCGAGCAGATGGATCCAATGGAGCTCTCTTCTTTGAACGAGCTCTTGGATCGCATCGCCGCTTTGGGAGTCGCCACAGACTATGATCGGAACGGGCTTAAACTCGACCAAAGGGAGATTAACTCTCCGCTGGTCACCCATTAGATAGCGATGGTGGAGGAGCAACGCAGCGATTCTTCCTCTATCTTGAGGACAAGCTATGTCCGGATTCCCGAGCTCTCTAAGCCGGATACCAGTCTACGGGAGAACATGGCCCAAGTTCTGAACTTAGAATCAGACAGCGGGCCAGACCTATTGGGCAACATCCCGGAGCCCGAACTTTCAAGATCGGATACTCCGGTGCTCCTAGGTCTTAGATCGGGTCAGGGTTCGGACCTAAATTTACCCACCCACCCAGATATAAGTGATCTTTCCCACATTAGACAAGAGCCCCAAGAAACAGTAAATCACTATTGGGCCAGATTCCTCCTTGCAATGAGCAAGGTCAAGGACTGTCGCGAGGAAGACGCAATTTCATTCTTTTGCAAAAATTGCATGGATAGGGGAATCCTCAACGCCATAAGTCGCCGTGACATAGCACACTTCGCTGACTTGGCGGCCATAGTACAGAAGTACTGTGCGATGGAAAGCGCCTGGAAAACCCAAACAAAATTCTGGGATCCTCCGGCTCTCACTAAACCCCCAATCCGAACTAAAAGGGTGTACTCTCATAAGTCACCCGATACAACTACAAAGAAACAAAAGCCCACTACAAGGCGTGGAACCTTATTGGAGGGATGGCTCAACGGGCCATGCAAAATCCACAGTACAGCGGATACCATACCAACACACAGCCTTAGAGCATGTTGGGTACTCCTGCAGGTGGCCAGGAACGGTGAGGATATCCTCATCAACAATACCGCAGAGCACCATCCCGTGGAGAACAACAATACAGTATTGACAGTGTTCTATACCTTCGCCTCAAATAATAGGCGCAAGTGAGCACTCCGCAGCCTTGCCAAAGTCTGCCAAGTAGCAGCAATAAATCCATGGAGCGATACGGCTATCACCTTCAATGCCAGTGACGAACCTAAATTTCGGACAGCCCGAGCACCAGCAGCCTTGGTCCTTAGTCCAATTGTGGACGGCTTCTGACTTACCAAAGTGCTCATGGACGGCGGCAGCGGATTAAACCTCATCTATGATGAAACTCTTCGAAAAATGGAAATAGACAGAAGCCGCATTGAGCAAAGCAGCATGACCTTTAGAGGAATCATCCCTAGTCGGGAGGCACGATGTGCTGGCAAAATCACACTAGATGTGGTATTCGGCACGCCGGAGAATTATAGGTCCGAAGAAATCACATTCCAAGTGGCCCCGTTCAATAGCGGATACCACGCCCTTCTAGGGCGGGAGGCATTCACGGTCTTCCAAGCTATACCCCATTACGGGTACATGAAGCTCAAAATGCCCGGGCCCAATGGCATCATCACTCTAGCTAGTGATCCGAACATAGCACTTCGCGCCGAAAATAAAACAGCCGCACTGGCCCTCGAGGCGTTATCCGAGGCCCTCGCGACCGAGGAATTAAGTACGCTGCGCTCCATAGTGGACAGGGACGACGTGATACTCGACAAAAGATCCAAGTCCACTTATTTCAAACCAGCGGATGAAATAGTCAAATTCCAAGTCCATCCAACGGACCCTACAAAAACAGCATCTGTCGGAGCACAGTTAAACCCCACGATAGACGTCGCGCTACGGGAGTTCTTGCGCGACAATTGGGACATCTTCGCCTGGCATCCTTCAGACATGCCAGGAATCCCACGCGGGCTGGCCGAGCATAGCCTTAATATCCTAAAGGGGTTCAAGCCGGTCAAGCAAGCTCTCCGGCGTTTCTCTGAGCCTAAGTGAGCCATGGGAGAGGAGCTAGCCAAGTCACTGGAAGCCGGATTCATCCGGGAAATAAAACATCCGGACTGGCTAGCAAACCTGGTGATGGTACCAAAGAAGGACAAATCCTGGCGCCTATGCATCGACTTTAAGGACCTTAATAAGGCTTACCCAAAGGATCCCTTCCCCCTCCCTCGCATCGATCAAATTATCGACGCTACCGGCGGACACGACTCATTGTGTTTCCTCAATGCATACTCCAGATACCATCAAATTAAGATGGCGGATTCCGATCAAGCCGCAACGGCATTCATCACTCCATATGGCCCCTTCTGTTTTAACACCATGCCTTTCGGGCTCAAAAACGCCGGTGCAACCTATCAACGCATGATTCAGACATGCTTGGAGACACAGATTGGCAAAATAGTGGAGGCATACGTAGACGATGCGGTCATTAACACCAGACACGTCGAATCCTTAATAGAGGACTTGAGGCTCACGTTCGACAATCTCCGAACATACGACATTAAGCTCAACCCGGAAAAATGCGTCTTTGGCGCGCCCGCCGGAAAACTCTTAGGCTTCATCATCTCCAACAGAGGAATCGAAGCAAATCCGGCTAAAATCCAAGCTCTATCATAGTTGGCCATCCCAACAGACCTCAAGCAAATCCAGAAACTAACTGGATGCGTGGCTGCGTTAAGCCGCTTCATCTCCCGATTAGGAGAAAAGGCACTGCCTCTTTATCGCCTTCTGCGACGCACGGAACACTTCAAGTGGACGGATGCGGCCACGGCCCGATTGGAAGAAATAAAAGCCGTTCTGTCCACAAACCCAATCTTGGCCGCACCTAACGTCAGCGAACCAATGTTGCTATATGTAGCGGCAACACACCAAGTTGTAAGCGCGGTGCTCGTCGTCGAACGAGAGATGGATGGACATAAGTTCCCACTTCAAAAGCCGGTATACTATGTATCCACTGTCCTCACTTCATGCAAATCACGGTACCCACATTATCAAAAGATAGCATATGCGGTCTTTATGGCATCCCAGAAACTACGACACTACTTTCAAGAGTGTTCAATTACGGTGGCCTCTGAAGTGCCACTCAACGACATAATAAACAACCGCGAGGCCACAGGCCGGATTTCTAAATGGGCTATTGAGCTCCTCCCGTTCGACATAATATACAAACCACGGCGAGCCATTAAGTCACAAGTACTGGCTGATTTCGTCGCCGAATGGACAGAAGCCGAACTCCCTAAAGAGTATGGTGCATACTCCAATTGGATTATGCACTTTGACGGCTCTAAAATGCTGGCTAGTCTGGGGGCTGGCGTCGTCCTGACGTCCCCCACCGGAGATATAGTCCAATACGTACTCCAAATACTGTACACAGACTCCAACAACGCAGCAGAATATGAGGCCCTCTTACATGGTCTTCGGATGGCAGTCTCCATGGGCATTCAACGCCTGGAAGTACGTGGGGACTCGAACCTCGCAATATCTCAAATAAATGGAGACTACGATGCCAAAGATCCAAAAATGGCGGCTTATCACAACACCGTCCTCAAAGTGTCAGCTCGGTTTGAGGGGCTTGAATTCCACCATGTGGCCCGGGAAAACAATCAGGCGGCGGATATTCTCGCCCACATCGGCGCTAAGCACGACCCTGTCCCACCTAATATCTTCTTGGAAAGGCTGTTTAAGCCATCCGTGGTATGGGAAGGGGAGACCGGTAACAATAGTCCGGACCCAGCCACAACAGTACATACCGAACACTCTGACATAATCGGAGGCTCTGTCACCGAAATAACACCTTCCACCCACGTAATAATGGATGTCATCACCCCGTGGACAGAACCATTCCTGGCCTACCTAACTAGGCAGGAACTACCCGAGGACCCAAACGAGGCGCGCTGCATTGTGCGGCGGTCTAAAGCCTACAAGGTCCACGAGGGAGAGCTTTATAAGAAAAGCGCTACCAGAGTCCTTCAAAGGTGCATCTCCGAAGAGGAAGGGAGGCAACTTTTGGCAGAAATTCATGCTGGACTTGGCGGCCACCACGCCACAGCTCGGGCCCTTGTAAGTAAGGCCTTCCGTACAGGTTTCTATTGGCCGACGGCCCGAGCAGACGCACAGGACCTCGTTCAACATTGTGTCGGTTGCCAGCTTTTTGCCAACCAAAGCCATATGCCGCCTACCGCTCTCCAAACAATCCCCATTACTTGGCCCTTTGCAGTCTGGGGGCTTGATATGGTCGAACCCCTCAAAGGAGGAAGCCATAAGAAAAAATACTTATTGGTCATGGTGGATAAATTCACCAAATGGGTAGAAGCCAAACCAGTTAAAATAGTCGAGTCCGGACTATTGATAGATTTCATATCCGGGGTTGTACACCATTACGGCATCCCCCATAGCATCATCACCGACAACGGCTCGAACTTTACAGCCAACGAGGTAAAACTTTGGTGCAGCAACATGGGCATCAAGCTTGATTATACTTCTGTCTATCACCCGCAAACTAATGGTCAAGTCGAGCGAGCAAACGGTCTTATCATGAGCGGCATCAAACCCAGATTAGTGCGATCCTTGAAGGAATCAAATACGCACTGGGTAGAGGAGCTCGACTCCGTACTATGGGGGTTGCGGACCACGCCGAATCGCACTACCGGATACACACCGTTTTTTATGGTGTACGGCGCAGAGGTGGTACTGCCCTGCGACATAATTCATGACTCACCTCGAGTGCGCATGTATGAAGAGAAAGAAGCCGAGCTTGATCGGCAGGACAGTTTGGACGCCCTGGAGGAGGAGCGCGACGTGGCAAAAGTCTGTTCCGCATTCTATCAGCAACAGGCTCGAAGGTACCAAGGCAGAGAAGTACGGGCCAAAACTTATAATGTTGGCGAACTCGTTCTACGCCTACCGGAGAAGAAAAAGAACAAGTTCAAGCTCAAATGGAAAGGTCCCTTCATTATTGACCAAGTTCTGACCGGTGGAGCGTACCGTCTGCGGGATGCATCGGACAATCGACTCGAGCCAAATCCATGGAATGCGGCCAGACTCCGAAGGTTCTACGCCTAGTGCCGGACTCCATGTTCGTTTCCCTACCTCTATCAATTTTTTATATATAGTCATTATCTGTCTTTTCTTTCTTTCTTCCCCTTTTTCTTCAACGCCTTAAAAGGCTACAATGTGTCTTGACTACACAATATTGACGCGCTACCCGCGCTCATGTTACCTGGGGGCTTCTTATACAGAAGCTTAATATAGCTACATTCCGGGCTCTCGGCCCAGCACATGTGTTACTTTTCACATGTACCTTTTTTCGCCATTATATGCATCGATATGACTTAAGTTTTGTCCAAGCTGGGTTGTCTGGCTCTTGTGTTTATGCCCTACGTTCCCATTAATTCGGCTAGGGCATAAGGGGAGCACCTCTGCGATTGTTACTGCCGGGTCAGCCGGATGTGTACCTCAGACTGGATGAAGCCGAAAGCTAGCGTTCTTAAGGGAATATTCGGTCGGTGAACAAAAGATGATTTCTATTTATTATACCACTAGCAAATATGCCCGTGCATTGCAACGGGAGATAAAATAATATGCATTTAAAGTTAGTGAGAATTATATGTGGGCACACGAAAAAGAAACATTTAGCTTACCGGTTTCGCCGCGTGTGAAGGAATCAATCTGCTATTTTTCCATTCATTGATCGAGGGCATTTAAGAGTTTTGTTACGTCATCGTACGTCAGAGAAGGCGCATGAGTTATTCAATCTACTATTCCTTTCCGTCCTTTCAATCGAGGGGATTTTAAGGTATGAAGTTTCTGAATATTCTAAGAAACATGAATAATTTTTTAAATGCTGAACAGTTTTTACAAAATTAACTACACTTTTAAAATTCAAAAACATTTTATGAAAACACCAATTTTTTTAGTAAAAACATGAACATTTAATTAAAACGGGAACATGTGTTGAGAATTCATAAGAGTTTTAGAATATGTGTATCTTTTCTACACGAAGATTACTTTTAATTTTGAAATTTCACGAAACCATCAATATTTTTAATTTGGAGCATTTTTCGAAATGCCATTTTCTTTTTCGAAATTCTGAACAATTTTGAAAAACGATAACTTTTTAAAAAATGGGCAACTTTTTGCAATTTTCGATTTTTTTAAAAAATAGCAACAAAATTTTGGAATTCCAAACATTTTCCAAATCTTGATTTTTTTTATTCTGAACTTTTTTGAGAATTTTCAATTTACGAAATAAATTCCAAAAGATAAATAAAATTGGAAGGGAAAAAGATATAGGGAAAGGAGAATAAAAATAGAAGTAAAACATAGGAAAAAAACATTATATGAATTTGTGAACCTTTTTTTAAGGGAATATGTGTTGAGAATTCATAAGATTTTTAGAAAATGTGTATTTTTTATACATGAACATTAGTTTTGATTTTAAAATTTCACTAAAACAGGAATATTTTTCAAATTTGGGGAATTTTTTGAAATGCCACTTTATTTTTTGACATCCCTAAGAATTATGGAAAACAATGTTTTTTAAAAAAGGGCAACTTTTATAATTTCCGAATATTTTTAAACTAGAGACAAAATTTTAGAATTCTGAACATTTTCCAAAATTTGCTTTTTCTGAACTTTTTTTAGAATTTTAATTTACAAAATAAATTATAAAAGAAAAATAAACTTGGAAGGGAAAAACATATAGGGAAAGGAGAATAAAAATAGAAGTAAAATACAGAAAAAAATATACATGGGCCAGCCCATTATTGGTTACTCTGTGCGAAATTCTAACTATTTGTCGCGTTGTGCGGAAAATAGAGTTTTCCCAGCTGCATGGGCAAAAAAATAAGTGCGCTGGCTTTGCTGGGCCACCGCGCGCGGCCCACGTACAACAATTCATTTTCTAGCAAACAAACGCATAAGACTTTAGTACCACCTCGGGTACAAAAGATTTTTTTTTCCGACGGTGAACGGATGAAAATATAGGCGAAATGCGCCTTGCTTTATTAGTAGGTATAGATATGCTCCTAGAAGATTATATCCTACGTCTCTTTTCGCAGTCCTGACATGCACGTTAGGGCATGCGTACCCAGGGAAAGGAACCCTTAATGAAACTATTCTCCTTGAAAGATGTTTTTTACTATTCCATGTAATATAACATAGCTAATTGGGTACTTGTCTGTTCAAGCACTTATGACCCCTACGCCTGGTTTTCATGCATATCCCGGTTTTTACATAACTGAGATGGTATTCTGATACACTCCGGACTGTCGGGTCCGGAGGTTGAAGCAAAAAGGTCCGCCATGACAAATGATTTACAATCCGGCTAGGGACAATATATGTCACTTGAAGTACAAAGTCACTTAGATTGACTAAATTCTTCTTCTATACCATCCAACAAGTTGTCTAGCCTACAGTCCTGTTGAGAATACTTTGCGGCTAATTCTAGCTGGTCATAAACCAAACTGACAGGGACCTCTTTCCCGTCAGACCCCACAGGTCCGACCTCGGCCATGTGGTTCAGATTAGCCTGGGTATATCGCGTCTTCACCATGGCCCAGGCTTCCCTTGCACCTTGTCGGCAGGCTGATATCTTCCATAGTCGGAAGCGCCGCCGCGCTCCCTTGAGCTTTTCTACAAGCTCTCTCATGCCTAGTAGCAGGGAGGCGGACGGCCACAAGGCTTGGGCAATGCCCTGCATCACCTACCGCACTTGTTCGTGCAGTTGTGAGAGCTCTGGCAGAAGATCGCCTGTAGATCCGGGCATCTCCTCCGCGGGGCGACCCGTCAACATACCTACAGATATAACTCTGTCAGCCGGTTTCTTCGCCGAACTCTATAAAAGTTTGGTCAAGCACTTACTGAAAATGCCGCGTCGAAGCCTCTTATTCTCCTTTACGGAGTCAGCAAGCTGGGCCCAAACATCTTTTAGTTCAACGCTCGGCTGGGTATTGGCGTCTTGGAGATCGGTTTTCTCCCGCCTAACTTTCATAAGCACGCGCTCGCTAGCATTTAGCTGTCGTCGAGCATGTTGCTCATCCGGATTCACTCCGAGTCCATCTGCATAATCTATTGTTAGATTTGCACGCATGTCGCATACTACCTGATAACTGACATTCTTTGAAATGAGAACAAGTGTTACCAGATGGGGCCTTCTCGGACTCCTTGACCGCGGCAACTGCGGCCTGAAGCCGGGCTTTGCACTCCTCCAGCTCTAAAGACAACTAGGTATTCTTCTTTGTAAGAACCTATGCAAACAATGATCCTTAAATCAGTTGTGCCAACTTTTTCAAGTCTTAGGGGCTACTGATATACATAATTATTAGATTTCCTTACCCATGTATCTTTTACATACTGGTCCGTGGCTCTGGCAAGACCATTTTGAGCAGCTCGGATATACGCGTCTCCTGAGTTGAAGGCATCGAACGCCTCTTGGGAGAAACAAGCATCACGGAGTATGGCTCGGCGACGCCTGTGATTCATGGCGCTCTCCACTTTGGAATTTGTAGCGAATAGCCTATCCGCATCCTCTGTAGGAGGAACATCCGGCGTTGGCCCCATGTTAGCGTCCGCCTCTATGTCCGGCTCTGGAGCCCGACTGGTGGAGGCGTGACTGGCAACCTCTCCGGATATAGTCCGGCGAGCGTTTTTCCTATTAGGGAACATGGGTGTTATTATATTTTAAAAGACGACTACCATGGAGCGGGGTTCTCTTTTGTACCTCTACGACGGCGTCTCAGTCCTAACCGCCTTCCTTTTGAGCCTACCCGGATTCGGTGCCCCTTGTTGGTGAGTCACTGCGGGTTCGGCATGGCGTCCCGAGGGCCTTCCCTGTAAGACACCATATGTGTGTGGTAGGTGAAGTGCAGAAAAAGGGATCCTTCTTGGAAGTTAGGGCTTCAGATTTACTTACATGCGATGCGGGGAGCAGTCTAGGATAATCGGCTATGATGGCCACCAAGGTACCGTCGCAGCTCAACTGATAGAATGTTCTGTCGATGAGCTCCACAAATATGTCCGGATCTTCTTCAAGTCCAGGGTCGAGGGCCCGGTCAGGGTCCTCTGGTTGTGGAGACGGGATGTGGACCTCCTTCACAGCTTTTCGCAGTTCCTGCTATGGAATAGCGAGGTAAATACTTATGACAAAGAATGCAGAAAGGATTGGAGTGGAAAGTAGCAGCTCACCCAGCTTGGGGGGTTGTACATGGAGAATCCATCCCGAGGCTTAATATGGATGAACTCCTCTTCTTCTCCTTTATACAAATCGGACAGTATCTTCGCTAGGGCAGCAACGGAGTCCGGACATTTGCGACCGCAGCGGGTGGCATCGTCTTCTCCATTGAAGTGCCACATGGGTTGTCCCCGATATTCAAGCAGATGCACCCCCCGCATTATACATATGGACATAACCTCGGTTATTGTCAATCTTGATTTGGCCAGCATTTCTATCCGGCCCATCAGGTAAAGGACTTCTCCGTTATCTTCCACCTGGGGGCTCCGAGGGCGCCAGCTGCGGCGTTTCTTCAAAGGGGCGTTGCCGAACTCAGGAAGGCCCATCCGAATAGTATCTGGAAGGGGGACATCCTCCATATAAAACCACTCCGAAGGCCAGTCTTCGGACGTTTTCTTCGGGGTACCGGATAGGTATCCTGTCCCGGCAAGGCGCCATATTTCGGCTTCGCCCACTTGATATATAGACCCCTTCTGTGTACGGGGCACTAGGCAAAATAGCCTCTGCCATAGCTCGAAATGAGCTTCGCAGCCCAGAAACAGCTCGCAAAGGGCGACGTAGCCAGCGATGTGTAATATGGAAGCGGGGGTAAAGTTATGCAACTGGAGGCCGTAGAACTCCAGGAGCCCGCAGAGGAATGGATGAATTGGAAATCCAAGTCGCCTTAATAAGAAAGGGACAAGGCATACCCGCTCCCCCTTGGATGGGTTGGGTAAGCTCTCCGCTTGCTCCCCACCATTGTAGGTGGAGAGCCCGGCTCGCACGGGGACCATATACGCTGGAGGGAGAAATCCCAGGGTCTGTAACTCTACTAATTGGCTGTGAGGGACGGAACACTTCTTCCAATCGCCGGGCTTAGGGCTACAGGAGCGAGAGGAGGAGATGCGATGGCCGGCCATGTTGGAATAGATTTTTTTCGGGCGTGCTCTGACAGATACTCGCTGTGGGAGGATGGTGTGATCTAGATCTGAGAATCCCCGTCTCTTTAATAGACGGTTTACTCACATGACTAGGGTGGCAACTGTAAAAATGCCCTGGCTTCTCGCATTCGCTCGACGCGTGGAAGATATCCATTATTGGGCGTAGAAGCCAAGGAGTGCAACATTTATGGGAGGCCGAACACTACTCAACAGGTATCTAGAATTTGGAGAAGAACCCGCCTTGCAATGCCGAAGACAATCTGCGCACCGGACTCATCGTCATTGAACCCTGATTCGGGGGCTACTGAGGGAGTCCTGGATTAGGGGGTCCTCGGACGGCCGGACTATATACTTTAGCCGGACTGTTGGACTATGAAGATACAAGATTGAAGACTTCGTCCCGTGTCCGGATGGGACTCTCCTTGGCGTGGAAGGCAAGCTTGGCAATACGGATATGTAGATCTCCTCCCTTGTAACCGACTCTGTGTAACCCTAGCCTCCTCCAGTGTCTATATAAACCGGAGGGTTTAGTCCGTAGGAACAACAATCATACCATAGGCTAGCTTCTAGGGTTAGGCTCTATGATCTCGTGGTAGATCAACTCTTGTAAAACTCATATCATCAAGATCAATCAAGCAGGAAGTAGGGTATTACGTCCATCGAGAGGGCCCGAACCTAGGTAAACATCGTGTCCCCCGCCTCCTGTTACCATCCGCCTTAGACGCACAGTTAGGGACCCCCTGCCCGAGATCCGCCGGTTTTGACACCGACAGTGATTACTGATTTGGGTATCATGAGTGTGGACATGAAGAAGGTAGGCCTACTTGAGAAGACAAATTTGACCAAGGTGAGCTTGTCTCTAGTGGATAACAGGGTGTTGCAACCTGACAGCCTGGAAGCAATTCTTTTGAGTAGTGGGGAGAAATCTTCTACTCTAGGTTTAGCTAAACCCAAAGGCAGCCCCAAATAAGGTAGAGGGAAATGACCAATTTGGCAGCCCAATAGAATAGAGAGCTCCTGCATCACCCAAATTTTCTTAACATGCTGTAACTAAACAGATGAGGTGCTACCTCTTGAGCATGCGTTGGTTTTCCCTTGAAGAGGAAAGCGTGATGCAACAAAGTAGCATAAGTATTTCCCTCAGTTTTTGAGAACCAGGGTATCAATCCAGTAGGAGATAACACGCAAGTCACCTAGTACCTGCACAAACAATCAAGAACCTTGCAACCAACTCGATAAAGGGGTTGTCAATCCCTTCACGGTCACTCACAAAAGTGAGATCTAATAAAGACAATAAGATAAATATTTTTTGTATTTTTGTTGTATAGATTGGAAAGTACATATTGCAAAATAAAATAAATAGGAAACTAGAATTGTAAATCGGTAACTTATATGATGGAAAATAGACCCGGGAGCCATAGGTTTCACTAGTGGCTTCTCTCAAGATAGCATATATTACGGTGGGAGAACAAATTACTGCCGAGCAATTGATAGAAGAGCGCATAGTTATGAGAATATCTAGGCAATGATCATGAATATAGGCATCACGTCCATGTCAAGTAGACCGAAACAGTTCTGCATCTACTATTATTACTCCACACATCGACCGCTATCCAGCATGCATCTAGAGTATTAAGTTCATAAGAACAGAGTAATGCATTAAGCAAGATGACATGATGTAGAGGGATAAACTCAAGCAATATGATATAAACCCCGTCTTTTTATCCTCGATGGGAACAATACAATACGTGCCTTGCTGGCCCTACTGTCACTGGGAAAGGACACCGCAAGATTGAACCCAAAGCTAAGCACTTCTCCCATTGCAAGAAAGATCAATCTAGTAGGCCAAACTAAACCGATAATTCGAAGAGACTTGCAAAGATATCAAATCATGCATATAAGAATTCAGAGAAGAACCAAATATTATTCATAGATAAACTTGATCATAAATCCACAATTCATCGGATCTCAGCAAACACACCACAAAAGAGTATTGCATCGAATAGATCTCCAAGAACATCGAGGAGAACTTTGTATTGAGAATCAAAGAGAGAGAAGAAGCCATCTAGCTAATAACTATGGATCTGAAGGTCTGTGGTAAACTACTCACACATCATCGGAGAAGCTATGGTGTTGATGTAGAAGCCCTTCGTGATCGATTCCCCTCCGGCAGATCACTGGAAAAGGCCCCAAGATGGGATCTCACGGGTACAGAAGGTTGCGGCGGTGGAAAAGTGGTTTCATGGCTCCCCCTAATGTTTTTAGGGTATAAGAGTATATATAGGCAAAAGAAATACGTCGGTGGAGCTCCATGGGGGCCATGAGGTGGGGGCGCGCGTACCCCCCTGGGCGTTCCCTCCTGCCCCGTGGCCTCCTCGCGGAGTTCCATACTTCAACTCCAAGTCTTCTGGATTGCTTTCGTTGCAAGAAAGATCATCGCGAAGGTTTCATTCCGTTTGGTATTCCTTTTCTGCATAACACTGAAATAGGTAAAAAAACAAAAACTGGCACTGGGCCTTCGGTTAATAGGTTAGTCCCAAAAATAATATAAAAGAGCATATTAAAGCCCATTAAACATCCAAAACAGATAATATAATAGCATGGAACAATCAAAAATTATAGATACGTTGGAGACGTATCAAGCATCCCCAAGATTAACTCTTGCTCGTCCTCGGGTAGGTAAATGATAAAAACAGAATTTTTGATGTGGAATGCTACCTAACATATTTCTCAATGTAATTTTCTTTATTGTGGCATGAATGTACATATCCGAAAGATTCATGAAAAAAGTTTAATATTGACATAAAAATAATAATACTTCAAGCATACTAACCAAGAAATTATGTCTTCTCAAAATAACATAGCCAAAGAAAGCGCATCCCTACAAAAATCATGTTGTTTGGCTATGCTTCATTTTCGTCACACAAAATGCTCCAATTATGCACAACCCCTATGATAAGCCAAGCAATTGTTTCATACTTTAGTATTCTCAAACTTTTTCAACTTTCACGCAATATATGACCCTAAGCCATGGAAATAGCACTATAGGTGGAATGGAATGGTGGTTGTGGAGAAGACAAAAGGGGGAAGATAGTCTCACATCAACTAGGTGTATTAGTGGGCTATGGAGATGCCCATTAATAGATATCAATGTGAGTGAGTAGGGATTGCCATGCAACGGATGCACTAGAGGTATAAGTGTATGAAAGCTCAACAAAAGAAACTAAGTGGGTGTGCATCCAACTTGCTTTCTTGCGAAGACCTAGGGAAATTTGAGGAAGCCCATCATTCGAATATACAAGCCAAGTTCTATAATGAAAAATTCCCAGTAGTATATGAAAGTGACAGCATAAGAGACTCTCTATCATGAAGATCATGGTGCTACTTTGAAGCACAAGTGTGGAAAAAGGATAGTAACATTGTCCCTTCTCTCTTTTTCTCTCATTTTATTTATTTATTTATTTTTGGGACTTATCTTTTTATGGCCTCTTTTTTATTTTATGGGACAATGCTCTAATAATGAAGATCATCACACTTTTATTTACTTACAACTCAAGAATTACAACTCAATACTTAGAACAAAATATGACTCTATGTGAATGCCTCCGGCGGTGTACCGGGATGTGCAATGAATCAAGAGTGACATGTATGAAAAATTATGAATGGTGGCCTTGCCACAAATACGATGTCAACTACATGATCATGCAAAGCAATATGACTATGATGAAGCGTGTCATAATAAACGGAATGGTGGAAAGTTGCATGGCAATATATCTCGGAATGGCTATGGAAATTCCATAATAGGTAGGTATGGTGGATGTTTTAAGGAAGGTAAATAATGGGCTTATGGTACCAGCGAAAGTTGCGCGACACAAGAGAGGCTAGCAATGGTGGAAGGGTGAGAGTGCGTATAATCCATGGACTCAACATTAGTCATAAAGAACTCACATACTTATTGCAAAAATATATAAGTCATCAAAACCAAGCACTACGCTCATGCTCCTAGGGGGATAGATTGGTAGGAAAAGACCATAGCTCGTCCCCGGACGCCATTCATAAGGAAGGCAATCAAAGAAACACCTCATGCCTCAACTTTGTCACACAGCGGTTACCATACGTGCATGCTACGGGACTTGCAAACCTCAACACAAGTATTTCTCAAGTTCACAATTACTCAACTAGCACGACTCTAATATCATCATCTTCATATCTCAAAATAATCATCAAGTATCAAACTTCTCATAGTATTCAATGCACTCTATATGAAAGTTTCTGTTATACCCAACTTGAATGCACATCATATTAGGACTAATTTTATAACCAAAGAAAATTACCGTGCTGTTCTAAAATACTCTCAAAATAATATAAGTGAAGCATGAGATATCAATAATTTCTATAAAATAAAACCACCACCGTGCTCTAAAAAGATATAAGTGAAGCACTAGAGCAAAATTATCTAGCTCAAAAGATATAAGTGAAGCACATAGAGTATTCTAATAAATTCCGATTCATGTGTGTCTCTCCCAAAAGGTGTGTACATCAAGGATGATTGTGGTAAACTAAAAGGCAAAGACTCAAATCATACAAGACGCTCCAAGAAAAACACATATCATGTGGTGAATAAAAATATAGCCTCAAGTAAAGTTACCGATAGATGAAGACGAAAGAGGGGATGCCTTCCGGGGCATCCCCAAGCTTAGGCTTTTGGTTGTCCTTGAATTTTACCTTGCGGTGCCTTGGGCATCCCCAAGCTTAGGCTCTTGCCACTCCTTATTTGAAAATCCATCAAATCTTTACCCAAAAACTTGAAAACTTCACAACACAAAACTTAACAAAAAATCTCATGAGCTCCATTAGTATAAGAAAACAAACCACCACTTTAAGGTATTGTAATGAACTCATTCTTTATCTGTATTGGTGTTAAACCTACTGTATTACAACTTATCTATGGCTCACACCCCCCGATACTACTCATAGATTCATCAAAATAAGCAAACAACACACGAAAAACAGAATCTGTCAAAACATAACAGTTTGTAGCAATCTGGATGTTTCGAATACTTCGGTCACTCCAAAAATTCTGAACAATTAGGGCGACCAGGATAAAAAGTATATTGATATATTGCAGTTGGAATTAGTATTTTATCGCTCTCTGGTAAAAAATGATAATTATTTTCGTGAGCGCATACTTTTCTTTTATCAGCAAGATCAAACAACAATCACCCAAGAAGATCCTAAAGGCTTTAATTGGAACAAACACTAATTAAAATAGAAAGACACAATCATAATAGAGGCTAGATGAATTATTTATTACTAAACAGGAACAAAAAGGAAAAAAACAAAAATAAAATTGGGTTGCCTCCCAACAAGCGCTATCGTTTAACGCCCCTAGCTAGGCATAAAGCAAGAATAGATCTAGGTATTACCATAATGATAAGGCAAATCGTGAAAACTCATCTCATACTCCCTACGTTCAGCAGCAAGCTTTCTTTGCGGCAGGCAAAAGTAATCAAAGGGGCTAAATTTAATGGGACAAAAGTCCCCAAGATCAAGCTCGGGAGGTATTGGTTCCTCCTTTGGCCCCTCATATTGCACAACCAATTCATCATTATAAGCATTCTTTTGGCAAAAAGTCATGAGCCTTTGTTGAAGAGAAAAACCTAACCCATTGTTCTGAATAGCAAAATTATCATTAAGTTCAGAAATCCTAACAACTAGAACATCGGTAGGAACCTTCTTTCTAAGGTTTTCATTATAAGCAACATGATCTAAAGATCGTAAATGCATTATGTCTTCTTGATTAAAAAGAATAGCTTCTATGCAAGAACGACCAGCATCCACCCTATAATGCGCAAAAAATTCATTGGCCTCTTTCATTATAAATCTGAACTCATATGCTAAAAATATAGTAGCTGCTCGCTTAACAGAAGAATGCTCAATATTGTAAAATTATAGAAAAATCCTTTGTATGCAAGGGTGCATATGAATAAATTGTCTTTCAAGTTCAACTACGAGCAAAGATATAGCATCCGCAAGACTACTAGTTCTATGGAGAATAGACCCACCCATAGTAGGCAGAGCACCGACACAGTGCAGAAATCTTGAATAATTCATTTTCCAATAATATTACCACTACCAATCAGAAACTTTTTAGTGTGTAAAATAGTAGGTTCTTCATGAGGATTATCAAACGCATCAAAGTTTCCCCCGTTGTTACGATTATCCTTTTCAATGATAACCTCCCCAGTTTCAGACATGATGGCAACAAACCGCACTAAGAACGAACACACAAGAGGCAAACGAAAAGAGGCGGCGGAAAAGGGGCGAAGAAAAGGCAAAGGTCTTTGAAGATCGTTTTAGAAGTGGGGGAGAGGAAAACGAGAGGCAAATGGCAAATAATGTAATGCGACGGAGAAGAGTTTGTGATGGGTACTTGGTATGTCTTGACTTAAGCGTAGATCTCCCGGCAACGGTGCCAGAAATCCTTCTTGCTACCTCTTGAGCATGCGTTGGTTTTCCCTTGAAGAGGAAAGGGTGATGCCAAAGTAGCGTAAGTATTTCCCTCAGTCATTTAGAACCAAGGTATCAATCTAGTAGGAGATAACATGCAAGTCACTTAGTACCTGCACAAACAATCAAGAACCTTGCAACCAACGTGATAAAGGGGTTGTCAATCCCTTCACGGTCACTCGCAAAAGTGAGATCTAATAAAGATAATAAGATAAATATTTTTGGTATTGTTGTTATATAGATTGGAAAGTAAAGATTGCAAAATAAAATAAATAGGAAACTAGAATTGTAAATCGGAAACTTATATGATGGAAATAGACCCGGGGGCCATAGGTTTCACTAGTGACTTCTCTCAAGATAGCATATATTATGGTGGGTGAACAAATTACTGTCGAGCAATTGATAGAAGAGTGCATAGTTATGAGAATATCTAGGCAATGATCATGAATATAGGCATCACGTCCGTGTCAAGTAGACCGAAACAGTTCTGCATCTACTACTATTACTCCACACATCGACCGCTATCCGGCATGCATCTAGAGTATTAAGTTCATAAGAACAGAGTAATGCATTAAGCAAGATGACATGATGTAGAGGGATAAACTCAAGAAATATGATATAAACCCCATATTTTTATCCTTGATGGCAACAATACAATACGTGCCTTGCTGCCCCTACTGTCACTGGGAAAGGACACCGCAAGATTGAACCCAAAGCTAAGCACTTCTCCCATTGCAAGAAAGATCAATCTAGTAGGCCAAACTAAACCAATAATTCGAAGAGACTTGCAAAGATATCAAATTATGCATATAAGAATTCAGAGAAGAACCAAATATTATTCATAGATAAACTTGATCATAAATCCAAAATTCATCGGATCTTGGCAAACACACCGCAAAAGAGTATTACATCGAATAAATCTCCAAGAACATCGAGGAGAACTTTGTATTGAGAATCAAATAGAGAGAAGAAGCCATCTAGCTAATAACTATGGACCCGAGGGTCTGTGGTAAACTAATCACACATCATCGGAGAGGCTATGGTGTTGCTGTAGAAGCCCTTCGTGATCGATTCCCCCTCCGGCAGATCACCGGAAAAGGCCCCAAGATGGGATCTCACGAGTACAGAAGGTTGCGGCGGTGGAAAAGTGGTTTCATTGCTCCCCCTGATATTTTTAGGGTATAAGAGTATATATAGGCGAAATAAGTACGTCGGTGGAGCTCCGTGGGGCCCACGAGAGTGGGGGCACACCCTCCTGCCTCGTGGCCGCCTCGCGGAGTTCCAGACTTCAACTCCAAGTCTTCTGGATTGCTTTCATTCCAAGAAAGATCATCGCGAAGGTTTCATTCCGTTTGGATTCCGTTTGGTATTCCTTTTCTACAAAACACTGAAATAGGCAAAAAAACAGAAACTGGCACTGGGCCTTCTGTTAATAGGTTAGTCCCAAAAATAATATAAAGGAGCATCTTAATGCCCATTAAACATCCAAAATAGATAATATAATAACATGGAACAATCAAAAATTATAGATACGTTGGAGACGTATCATGAGGCAGGTAGGACAAGGAGAGTATCATCTGCATATTGAATCACAGGGAAGGTGGTGCAAGATTGGTGCTGAAGGGGAGCTTCAATAAGCTGATGTGCTAAAACTTCATTCAACATGGATTGTAATAAATCTGCAACCCGCACAAAAATAAGAGGTGACAGGGGATCTCCTTGTCTAACACCTTGTTTACAGAGGAATTGCTTGCCTGGCACCCCATTAAGAAGCACTGCAGAGAAACCAGTGGTATAGATTTGCTTGATCCAGTTGATCCATTTGCTGCCAAAACCTCTTGCTAGAAGAATGTCAAATATAGTGTTGTGATTCAGGAGGTCAAAATCCTTTTCAAAATCCAACTTTAAAAGCACAATCCCATGTTTGGACTGATGGCATTGGTGTTTGTATTCATAAGCCCAGGCAAGACAATTTTGAATGCATCTATTGTTGAGAAACCCATACTGGTTTTCATGAACCATCTTCAGCATTAACTTCTGTAGTTTGTTTGCCAATAGCTTGGTGATGATCTTTATAGTACAATTGAGCAGAGAGATGGGTCTGAAATCTCCAGGTGTTATGGCAGCTTCTTTTTTTTGGATCAAAGTGATGAAGGAGTAATTAATACTCTGATGTTTGCTTTCCCTTGAAAGAAATCAAATATAAGCCTATAAAAATCTGGAGCCACTATGTCCCAACAGCGTTGCAGAAAAACAGCATTGAAACCATCAGGGCCTGGTGATTTATCTGCAGGTAACTTTTTAGCCACATCATCAATTTCTGAAGTGGTAAAAGGTGATTCTAGATTCTGCATGTTTTGAATTTGAGGAACCAGGTGATGAAGATGTAGTGGGTTTACTGCATCTGTTGAAGTGCCCAATCTGTTTTTGAAAGCTCTATAAAGAACAGCAGCCTTGGCTTGATGGTCATGCACTTCTATGCCAGCTTGTTCTAAAAGGACAGCAATGAAGTTATTCATGTGCTTAATAGTAGCTTTGGCTTGAAAGAACTTGGTGTTTGCTTCCCCAAACTGAATGTTTCTAATAGTAGCTCTTTGTTTCCAATAGATTCTATGAAAGTGCAAAGTTTGCTCAAGGTGTGATTTCAAAATATCTCTGCCCCTTTTTTCCTCATCTGAGAGATCTTTGTATTCCTCAAGGTGATCAAATAGCAATATCACAGCATTAGTGTTACTGATGGTGGTTTTGAGATCTGAAAGACCTCTGGACCAAATTTTGAGCCCTTTCCTAAGCCTTTTAAATTTAGCAGCAATAGTCTTTGCACTGTCAATCTCTTGGACAGGTTGTTCCCAAATGCCTATGACCACATTTTTGAAATCTGAATGTTCCAACCAGAAGTTCTCAAACCTAAAAATCTTGGATTTGGGAATAGTGGTCCCGATCTTGATGACACAGGGTGTGTGATCTGAAGTTGTTTTGGCCAGAGCAGTGGCCACAGTGTCAGGGTAAGAAAGTGCTCAGGATTCAGAAGTGAAAACCCAGTCAATTTTCTCCAAGAGGGGATCATCTTGCATATTGCTCCAAGTGAACTCTCTGCCTTTAAGAGGGATCTCAACCAATGCTAACTAACTGATTGCATCGTTGAACCACAACATATCCTGAAAATTGCCACCCCCTTTATTTCTGTTAGATGGATACCTCATATAATTGAAATCTCCCACTACAAGCCAGTCCATATCATCTTCTATCTGGAAATTTTGAAACCAATTAAGAAAAACCACTCTTTTATCTGGCTGACATGGTCCATAAATGTTGGTGAGAATCCATTTATTCTCATTAAGTTTAGAGGTAAACTCAATGCATAAAGAGAAATCATTTTTGAGGATAGTATGTCCTGTGGAAAGTTGTTCATTCCAAATTGTGATGAGGCCGCCAGAAGCACCCAGTCATGCTCTCTGTCTTGGTAGCTCTCGACGACGATTTCTAGCACCTTGAAGAATTTTCGGTACAGGGAAGGTGCCGACCGCCGTGGCCCGCTCGAGGAGGAACAGTCTGCATCTGTCAGGATGGCACAGTTGACCGAATAGAAGAAAAAAAAGTAAACCCGCGACCTTGGCCAAATGAAACCAGAAAGAAAAAAGTAAACCCACGACTTCCTTGTTCGGTGGGACACGAACAGAAGAAATAAGAAAAGAAGAAAAAAGTAAACCCATGATATCCTTGTCTGGTTGGCTACTGCGTCGTACACTTCATGTGGATGTTACAGGTTTGAATCATGTCCCGCACACTTTTTTGCAGGTTAATAGAAAAGGAAAATACAAAATGGGTCGGCCCAATGCAGAGGGAGGGGGGGAGCGGGGTTGAGTATGTATATTCTGGCAGGCGACGAACTTTTAGAAAGACAATCCTACCCTTTATTACGAAGGGATATAAAAAGATCTCCTACGTTGATGTCTTTAGGTGTAGCAGAATTGTATTTCTTATTGTTTTCTTAATAATTTGACTATTTTTCAGAAACCTAATAGCCGTCCAAATACAACAATTGATTGTTTATTGCTTGTTTTATACGGTGTGCTACGCGTTGGCCAGATGATTAAAAGATTGGATCGGCCACCTCCGATGTCGTTGATTAGTGTACATGATAGCCGTCCGGTCTCTTTATTTGTAGCCATAACTATTTGCAACATGGCTCGTGTTGCACTCCCGTCCAACCATTCTCTGCCGAACATAGAAATATTTGTAATATAGCTCATGTTGCAGAAATCTTTTCAATGGGGGATATCATGTTGAAATCGCTTCTTATGTATTAGAGGGTTTGCTCCGTTTGTGACGATGAACAAAATGGTCAAATGCGGCAATTAGGTTAGAATCTTTGTTGGCAAAGTTTGCACACAAGTGTAGGTACCTAATTTTTTTTTCTGGAAAATCTGAGTTGCTTTGAGTCAGAATCAATTATTTTACGCGATGTTGCAGTAGGTTTGTCTTAGCTCAGCTTCCCACATGCCTGAAATGCTTCCAAGAAAAAAAATTGAGACAATCCAAGAAATTAAGTCCGACCACACTTTCTCCTGGGCCACCGCACGCTCCAAATAAGACTAACTAATCTTACGGGCTACAGCCCAGTTCAAGCATAGTCGGATGGCAAGGCCCGGCGGTTCCCTTTCCTTCCTCGAGAAAACTACTCCACGTTTCTTCTCAAAAGAAAAAAAGAAGAAGAAGAGAAAACTACTCCAATTCGGTTTAGCTAGGCTGTCGTGGAGGAGAACTCCACTCCGCGGGTCGGACATCTTCCCTAGCGGCTGCGTTTCTGGTCCGTTCGCTATATACAGGACGGCCGGCGAGAGGATACACGACCACCAGATCGAACAAGCGAGGGAGCAGTTGATCAATCGGCGAAGAGAAGAAAAGAAAAGATGCAGATTTTCGTCAAGACCCTCACCAGGAAGACGATCCCGCTGGAGGTGGAGAGCTGCGACACCATCCGCGACGTCAAGGCCATGATCCAGGCCAAGGAGGGCTTCCCTCCGCACCATCAGCGGTTCATCTTCGAGGCAAAGCACCTGGAGGAGCAGTGCGCCCTGGCGGACTTCAACATCCAGAACGGGTCGACGTTGCACCTGATTACCCGCCGCCCGGGGTGAACTTTGCTGCCATCGTTCTTATTCCTAAGATTCCTAGCCCAACTAGGGTGTCTGATTATAGGCCGATAAGCTTATGTAAATGTAATTCTCAAGGTTATACCTAAATGCTTGGTTAATAGAATGAGATATTTGCTTGATGACCTCGTATCACCAGAGCAAAGTGCATTTGTTCATAGCAGGATGATTACTGATAATGTTCTAATGGCTTTTGGGTGAATCCACCACATCAAACAAGAAAACACTAGTAGAAAAACTCGCATTAGCGACGGCTTCCGGGAGCAGTTGTGACCAAGCTGAACAAAGTCACATATGATATTCCTATAGTGCAGTTATTATTGTTATATATAGGGAGTGAGCCTAGCTCAATTGGTTGGGGGAGTGGAAGTACAAACCGCAACACCTAGGTTCAAATTCTCACAGAGGCAAATTTAGGTTCATATTTATTCTTGGATGGGTCTAGCGTGCGCCCATTGGCTCGCTAGGGATCCCGAGCGGCCGGCAAAAAAAGGAAATTTTTGGTCCCCCGTACCAAAAAGGAAACCGCCGGTCCCCCACACCCTGACGCGCACCAGGCGGGCGTCCTGGAGCGGCCAGCTCCGCCAACCGATCACGCCTCTAGATCGCCATGGCAAGGAGAAGAAGCAGAGATCCAAACTGAGGAAATGAAGGGAAAAAACTGCAGCAAAAACCTGTGAGTTTCCCCTTCTCATATCTCTCCCCTTCCCCTCTATGCATGTTGAACCTCCCTACCTGCTGTTCTCTCAACCTCCTTGTGGAGATCTTGTTACCAGCAAAAAAAATTCCCCAGGCACTGAAGCCAGCAAGCCCCCCTTTACTATGTGATATGTATGAACTCATGTACCATCTTTTGCATAGTATGTGCAATTCCGGGGGGTGAAAAAGACAGAAGATTGATGGACCATAAAACCAACAAAAACATGTGGAACTAGGTGAAAACCTTCATGTGCCAACTTTTGCATACTATGTGCAACTAGAGAAGCCTTGATGTACCAACTATACTAGCAAACATGTGCAACTGTGACGGCTGTGGTTTCTGAAGTTTCTGGTTTGTAACACTGCACTAGGTACTTGGTCAGCTCCGTAGGCAGCGTCTCAGCTACGTTCGGAAGACCCCCCGAATAGCCTCTCACACAAATCTGCTCCTTGCATTGGAGTCAGTTCTTTATTCAACTTGACAAATCTCTCTGGGGACGCCCTTATCCTACCAGCCTGTGACGGGCAGTCTGGATTCTCTCCTTCATTCATCTCAACTTCTGCGTTGACATCCTGGATATAGAAAAAAAAAAGAACAGTTGAGTGAAAACTTGTGCAAGTATATAACTAACCATGCCAACTAAAAAAGGCTGGTGATTCCCCTTCATTTGATATTTTTAAAAATACAACTAGAAAATGAGATACTGTTGGATAATGTTGATGATGCCAACTAATGAGATATTCTTGTGCGACTAGAAATGCTGATGATGCAAACTAATGAGATATTCTTGTGCAACTAGAGAGGCTGAGGATGTCAACTACTTGGATAATGTTGTCCAACTAGAATTGCAGACGGTGCCAACTAAAGAGATACTCTTCTGCAACTAGAAAACCTGAGGGTGCCAAATCATTAGATACTGTTGGACAATCCCTCAAATTTTTTAAGATGGGATTAATCTGAATTCTTGTGCAACTAGAGAGGCTGAGGATGTCAACTACTTGGATAATGTTGTCCAACTAGAATTGTTGAGGGTGCCAACTAAATAGATACTATTCTGCAACTAGAAAACCTAAGGGTGCCAAGTCGTTAGATACTGTTGGGCAATCCTCAATTTTTTTATGTGATTAATCTGAGTTCTTGTGCAACTAGAGAGGCTGAGGATGTCAACTACTTGGATAATGTTGTCCAACTAGAATTGCTGAGGGTGCCAACTAAATAGACACTCTTCTGCAACTAGAAAGCCTGAGGGTGCCAAGTCGTTAGATACTCTCGGGCAATCCTCAATTATTTTTAGATGGGACTAATCTGAGTTCTTGTGCAACTAGAGAAGCTGAGGATGTCAACTAGTTGTATATTGTTGTGCAACTAGAATTACTGAGGTTGCCAACTAATTAGATACTATTCTGCAACTAGAAAGCCTGAGGATGCCAAGTCGTTACATACTCTTGGGCAATTCTCAATTTTTTTTAAGATGGGACTAATCTGAGTTCTTGTGCAACTAGAGAAGCTGAGGATGTCAACTAGTTGTATATTGTTGTGAAACTAGAATTACTGAGGTTGCCAACTAATTAGATACTATTCTGCAACTAGAAAGCCTCAAGATGCCAAGTCGTTACATACTCTTGGGACAATTCTAAAAAACTTGAAGATCACAATTCTAAAAAACTCTTGTACAGATCAACACTCCAATCATCAAAAATCCAAGCAACATACCAGAGATTGACTAGCAGGATCACAAAAATGATGCATCTATACAAATGAATTTGACTGTTTTTCCTAGAAAAATACCTAGAAGGGGCTGAGTTAACAATCTGTGAGAACGAAAATGTTGTTAATATTTCAGTACTATATTATTTGGGTAAGGTAGCAGACTATACACGCATAAGTGGAGGTGGATTAGATGACTGAATGAAAAATTATCGATAACATAGATGAATTGCACAGACATCAAAAGTCCGATTGCTCCCATCAATATCTAGTAAGATAAGATTACAACTGTTAAGCTATAAAATTTGCATTTTCTACTTCAGCTGCCATAGAAACCCAAGTTGAATCAACATTGCAAGTAAATTTCCAGTCTAAATATCATCGATTGTGCAACTGGTTAGCCCTTAATGTGCAACTTCATAAGTTGGCTAGCCAACTGAGATATGTATACGAGTCATCCAACTACGTTTGCGTTCCTGTGCAACTATTATAACAAACTAGCCAACTAGTTACTTACATGCGGCAACTTACGAGAAAACAAAGAAACCACACAGATGCATTTACAAGAAAAAAAAAGAGGTACATAATGTAATGAAGCTCTAGAGAGAGTATCATGTTTAACGAGACAAATGTAGTCTAGGCAAAAATAGATGGATCAAGATAGGATGTTGAACCATACCAATAGTTGCGAAATTAGAACAACCCGCCGCGAAAATCCAACTCAAACCCTAATTACTATACAAACCCACCACTAATCCTAATCACCATAGCTCCTTGAGCAAGATGCCGAAAGTACTGTACATATGCGGACGAGAGTATGCATGCTTCTAGTTTACAAATAGTAGTTGGTCGAGCTTACAATGACCCGCGTCTAGCTAAATTGAAGTAAGCAATGTGAAGCTAGGTTCATCTAGCCAATTTAGTATCGTTATCTTGTGTAACTGCTTGATGGTCATATCCAACTGAGAACTATTATGTGTGCAACTACAACTGCTACACATGCCAACAAAAAATATGAATAGCAAAAATAGATCAACTTAACACAAGGCTTAAACAAAAATGTCATCTAGTCTTTGTATCTTCATGAAAGTGGATAGGATTTTCTATACCTGAAGCATACAGAGGCAACAAGCATAGCACAAAAGTAGCAGAATGTAGGACACCCAATTTCATCCAAATCAACGGACCTCTAGCGAGTGTGCTACAGAGATAAGATTAAGCTGTATCAGAAATGCGTACTGATACAAGTGCCTGTGCAACTTGAGCGGCAGCAGAAAAAACAACTTGCGTTCCCCGACATGACATACCAGATATTGACGGGAAGCTGCCATGAGCTCGTACAAGGCCAAGTTGAATCACAGCCGCGCGGAGCTGCCATGAGTTCGTACAAGGCCAAGTTGAATCACAGCCGCACGGAGCTGCCATGAGCTCGTACAAGGCATGTGTGTAAAAATCATCATCATCAGCTTGCTAGTATTTCCGTCCCTGCGTTCAAACACCACCTGAAAGACCGTCCAGATTGACGAACGCAAAGCATGCTAGTATCTCCCTTCTCCGCGTTCAATTACCATCTGAAAAGAGACCGTCCAGATTGGTCATTGACCCTGATACAACACAAAATGATGATCCTGATACAACACAGAATAATGATCCTGATAAGCTTATGCTACTAGTTAACACGAACCACATTATGAATTGATCATTGTGAGATAGTTACACATTACAAGTCAGACAACAAATTTGTACACCTAACTCTGGTCGACCATAGCAACTCAAACTAGAAATTGATGTACGAAATGCAGACTAATCCCGTCATTGCAATGGAAGGAACACCCATGTCAGGTATAAATGCATAAGATCAAATATCAGAAACAAAAAAGCAAATGATGTTCCTGAATTACTGCATCAGGTGATCTGGTGCTGGATTCTGTTGTTCCCTTAGCTAGCTCATACTTGTTCTTAATTTTTTTTGCATGCATCCATTGCAACTATGGAGAGACAGAGAGAGGAGAGGCCGCAGGGAACACCTACACGTCCTCCATGTAGCCGAGTGACGGGGGGAGAGGTGGTGGTGTTGGTGGTGCATGGCCGTCCGTGTGGACGTTGTCAATGGCGGAGGAGGCAGCTGGGTTCACGTGGTGGTGGCGCGACACCGCGGCCCGATCTGGATGAGGCGGGTCTTGGACCTCATGCCTGGAGCTCATGGGGGAGGCGAGTGCTACGGCCTCGTCTTCACCGTCGTAGAGGGGATGGAGGGACGAGCAGGGAGGGCCATGGCCTGGATCCATGGCTCCACGGCGGCCTGGACCGCACCGTCGCCGGGAAGGTTCCAGGTGGGGGATCTCGGGGTCGAGCCAGAGGAGGAGGCCGGCTTGTGGATGCGGTCATGCGGATCCGGTGAGGGCCGCGCTCGGAGGAGCCGACGGCGACTGGATCCAGATGAATTTGGGGAGATGCGAGAAAGCGAGAGACAACGGGGTGGATGGTGGGCTAGGCCGGCAGGCTGGAGTGGGATGACGGTGGGTGGGCTCCCGACCAGATGACATCTGGAGTGGGGATGCGCGTGTGTGATTGAAATCTCTCGCAAAAAAGTGCGCGTGCACTTTTGAGATTTTGGGTTTATTCTTAAAGATCGGGCTTTTTAGGTATTCACGCATTTATTGAGGACTAGGTTCGATACATAAGCGAGTTTAAAAATCCTAATACTCATATTTAAAAAGTCCATTTTCTAGTTGGTGCAGAGGCCAGGGAAGTGAAATTCTCCCCCAAAAAAGGGAGATCTGCCAAAACAGGAACGCCCGACCTCGACACGGGGGAGATCGTGCCGCTGCGCCCTAGGCCTTCTTGCCCCGATCTCTCCCTCCCGCCGCCGCCCGAGTTCACGCCAGCGAAGCCCGGGCCGTGGGATGTGAAGGCGGCGGCGGGGACTTCTCCCTCGCGCGCGGTGGTGTCTTCATTTGGCGTCGCCAAGATGGACACTCCGGTGATTCGGCGGCGCGGCCCGAGTTCACGCCGGCGAAACCCGGGCCGTGGGATGTGAAGGCGGCGGTGGGGACTTCTCCCTCACACGCAGTGGTGTCTTCATCTGGCGTCGCCAAGATGGACACTCCGGTGATTCAATGGCGCGGTGCAGCGGGATCCCAGCGGCGGATGTGGCGGCGGTGACAGCGGCAGCGCAGCCTCCCGCGGCAGGGGGGCCCATGTGGCGGTGGCCTTAACCCTGGATCTCGCCGGGCCTAGATGGGCTTAGGCGGGTCGACGGATCTGGTGCGCGGCGGTAGGCTGGCGCGATGGGCCTGACGTAACCGGCTGCTCTGGCACCGTGGTGGTGCCGTAGCCGGTCTGGCGGCGGCTAGGTCCTTTTGTTCTGGTCCCCGGCATAGAAGGTGGCGATTCGTGCACAAAAAGATGGATGGAGTTTTTCGAACAAATCTAGGTGAAAACCTGCTCTTGGCTAGATGCCAAGACCGGCGATGGTGGCGCTCTTCGGTGTCGTTCCCTTCTTGGAGGCATCTCTGTGGAGAAGTTCTAGGCCAACATCTGCTACCTCTGGGGGAAACCCTAGATCAGTAGATCGGAAGACGGCAGCGCTCTTGTGTCGTTTCCCCTCTGAGGGCGTCGTTCTTGGAGGTGTGCACGGGCTCGAGGGATTAGTGGACCGCAACTTTGGTGGAGCAGTGCTTCAACCTACACATTGGTGGCGACGGATCTCGACGGTGTGGCGCAGTGTAGATTCGGCGTCCGATATGCGGGGATGGACTTGCGCAGGAGGACAACGTTGTCTGGCGTCGTGGTGGCGTCGATAGAGAGAGTCCTGACACAGTCCCAGTAAGTGGCTAGGCTGGGCGTTAGGTGTTAGGCTTTGGTGTGATGTTTGTTTGGTATTAGATTCGGACATTCAATCCCCTCTATCAAAGGGATAGAAGTAGCAACAGGCACTAGTAGAAAACGGAGTTTTAAAACCGGTTCGTAAGGGCCTTTAGTGCCGGTTCCATAACCGGCACTAATTGGTGGGCACTAAAGCCCCCCCCCCCTCCTTTAGTACCGGTCCACCACGTGGCGTGAGCTCGCGCCCTGGTATGGGGGACCTTTAGTACCGGTTGGTGTTACCAACCGGTACTAAAGGTTCTTTTTAAAAAAAAATTGAAAATTTTGGAATTTTTTTTGATTTTTTTGATTTTTAATTTTTCTGAATTATTTGATGATTTAGTCTCTAATCACCTCTCTTAACTGCTCAAGTGTGGATCACTCATTCCAAATCATCTAACTTCCCGACCGGTCACCCATCCCTCTCACTATTCCAGCCCGAGCACGCTTAACTTTCGGGTTCTATTCTCCTTCGTTTCCAAGTCTGCACTTGTTGTTTTCCTGACAATAGTAAGATGCCAATCCTATTAACCCTCAGGAGTTTAGCTTGAGCATGAAGTCACACATTTCACTGTTTGAGTTTGAAACTATTATTCTAAAAAACAGTAATTATTTAGTAACACTAATATTTCTTGAATAAGTTTGACCATAGTTTGACCATAGTTTGACCAGATTTGACCAAAATTCAAAAAATTGAAATAATTATTTAGTAACACTAATATTCTTGAATAATTATGTAGTAACATTAATACTTCTTGAATAAGTAGTTTGACCAGATTTAACAAAAAAATTAAAAAAACTTAAATTTGACCATATCTTTTTTTTCTTTTGGAATTTGAGGATTTTAAAAAATTGCAAACAGGCCATAGGCGGTCTCCATCGGATGCGGATTTTCGTGCTGAATTTTTTGATATATTATACGTTTTTTCCGACATCGTATGCAAAAGTTATAGCCGTTTTACATTTCCCCTACACTTTTTGCAAAACATGTCCAAATTTAAGTTTTCAAATTTTCCTAACTAGTAGATGTAGTAATATAACTACCTCTCGAAGGATTTTATTTTTTAAAAAATTTTATCATTTTCTTTTGATTTTTTCAGAACTGAAATGGCGACACGCGGGGGGGGGGGGGGGGGTAGAGTTTGAAAATTGCCCTATAGTGCCGGTTTGTGTCACAAACCGGTACTATAGGTCAGACCCCTTTAGTACCGGTTCGTGGCACAAACCGGTACTAAAGATTAGCCCTTTAGTACCGGTTACCGGTTTGTGCCACGAACCGGTACTAAAGGTGATCGTGGGACCCCGGCCTAACGCCAGCCTGTCATCACCCCTTTAGTACCGGTTCGTGGCACGAACCGGTACTAAAGGTTCAACACGAACCGGCATTAATGCATAGCCGTTCGAACCGGCACTAATGTGTTTCACGTTTGACCATTTTTCTATTAGTGGAGTGTTGCCTGTATGACGTATTGGTGTATTACTTTGTAAAAAAATTTATAAATAATTAATAAAACGGTTGCATGCATCATCCAAATACAGAGGACAGGGTGTGTCCTCTTTTTCAAAAAAAAAAGATAGCTCCGGAAACGGTTAGAACTAGGAAACCGCTTGCAAGAAACATTCAAGGTGGTTGTTATACAGAAACCGCCTCTGATTTCTTATTAGGCAGTTTGCAACCATCAACCAGCAACGACCTGTGGCTGGTGAGTACCTCAGGGGTGCAACCTTGCTCTTCTATTTTTTTATCTGTTTCCCTTCCGCATTCCACTGTCCAGAACCAACAACAGAATTTTAAACTTCACTAAGGGCCATTTTAATTTGTAGGATTGCAAAACACAGAAATAGAAAAAACGTAGGATTAAAATGACAATGTTCATTGAATCTTTATAAGATTTGAGTTTGTTTGATTGTGTCATGGGAAAAACAAAGAATTATTTTCAAGAGGTTGGAGTGGATGTTAGAATTTCTGTGACATGTAGTACAAATAAATCCTTAAAAAAATCCTACAAAATTTAATCATACGAATCAAACGACGAACGTAGAAAAAATTTCTAAGGATTTTAATCCTTCAAAAATCCTATGAGGATCCTTTGAATCAAAGAGACCCTAAGAGCATCTCCAGCCACGCCCCCAACAGGCCCTCTCAGACCACTTTTTCGGCACCGGCGACAAAACAAATGGCTCAGTCAGACCACCAAGAGCCCGTTTTCCGTCGGATTGGGCTGAAGACGCTGGCGTACCCAACTTGAACCCGGCGCGCTGGGGGTTGCCTGGGGGCGCCGGACGGACCGTTTTTGGCGCGAACTGTGATGGGCCCGCCTTGTCAGCGACACGCCGCTTCGTCGTCCACATCGCCTCGTTTCCTGTGGGAATCAATGCCAATTGACGCGCTGCCGCGTCGTCGCCTCCATTGATGCCGCGCCTGGCACGATGCAGCACGCCGGTCAGCATGCCCATTGATGCTGCGCAGTGAAGCGTCGCGTCGCCCGGCGCCACGGCCGTCCGCCAGGCGTCTCCTGGCATGCGCCTCTGCCACCCTTGCTCCGGCTATAAAAGCCGGACTCCTCGTCGGTGAACGCCGCACCGCAGCAAAAAATCGCCTCCCCCCTCCCCCGCTCGCACACTCCACACGCCCACCGACGAGCAATGGCAGCGCGGTACCCAGGCGACTCCGTGACGGAGAACGGCTTCGGCCGCCGCCACCTCCACGAGTGGGAGGCGCGCCTCCTTTTGGAGGCCGACTACCCGGCTCCCCCGGACATGAGGGTGCCGGGTGCGTGGCGCTTGAGCGCCGGCGGCGTGCTGGTGCCACCCGCTCCCACCGGGGCGGACAGGCGGGCAGAGATCGCCCGCGTTAGGTCGTCGCTAACAGAGGATCAGCGGCGAACGCTGGCGTACTCCCCCGACAACAACGCGTTCTGGACGCCTACTTCGACCGCCGCCGTGACGGCCTGATCGCCTCCACCAATGGCGTCGTGCCTCGCGGCCGCCACAACGCCGAAGGGTGGCGCGGGTGGTGGGGGTGCCCGGCCGCACCCTCGAGAACGTCCTCGACTACATCGAGGCCGGCAACACGCCCCGCCTCGAGTACCCCGCCCCCGCTCCCCCGTCCTTCTCTCTCCGCTGTGGCAGCTCGTGGACGCCGCGGCGGTTGTCGGACGCGACGACCTCCTCCTCCTCGGGCGGCTCGCCGGCGGCCTTTGCCGTCAAGCCCGAGCCGCAGGACACGGCGGGGGAGTCCCCGCTAGGGCGCCGCACCCGCAGCGGCGCCGTGACCATCCCTGAGGAAGGCCGCGGCGGTTGCCTGCGCCTCGTCCGACCGAAAACCGAGCCGGAGCCTCCCCTGCTCCCGGTGAAGCCGGAGCACCTCGCGATGGCCGCCGCCGACGAGACGGCCATGAAGTGGGCGAGGGAGGACTACGTCCGCGAGCAGGTGGCTCGCCAGCGCCGCGCCATCAAGTACTCAAGGCGCGCCACCACCTCCCCGTCCGCGAGGTGGACGGCGCCGTCTACCTCGACAGCGACGAGGAGGAGGCCGGGCCATCCCGCGTCGACGACCATGGACAGGGCTGCAGCAGGGACGGCGGCGGGTGGCAGGGCGAGGACGACGAGGAAGACAACGACGACGACGACGACGACGACGGAGACTACACCGACTTCTACAAGCGCCTAGGCATGTAGAAGTCGGACGGCGGCGAGGCGCGGCGAGGACGGTGTAGCTAGGCTGTGTTTGTTTTTTTATTTATTTTTTGTACAAATTTGGATGAATGTCGCCGAGTTTGGATGAATTTCGACGAGTTTGTGTCAAAAAACGCTGAATAGATTTATCCGTGGGGCTGACCTGAGGACGACGACTGGAAACGCGGTCGCCCCCACGCCGAAAATCTCGCCGGCTTGCCTCAGGACACATTTTTTTGACATCCTATGGGCCGAACGGCTGGAGATGCTCTAAGAATCGACTCTTGTATGCGCTTCTTCCCGTGACCGCGGTCGACCTAGTCTATCCATCCGCGGTGACAGATCCGCCCATCCGCGACGGCGCAGTGGCACATCTGGCCGTCTGTGGCGGCCCGATGGCTGATCCGCTAATCCACCACACCATGTCACCTTGCCCATCAGCCGTGACACCTTAGCCTGTCCAAGGCACCACCGCCCATCCAGGGCATCGTGGTGCATGATCACCCAGCCGACATGGTGTGGCACCTATAGCCATCCGCAGCGGCGCGATGGCAGATCCACCTGTCGGCGGTTCACGGCCACACGGTGTGTGTTGGACCGCAGAAAAGAGGTGCATACACTGCAAAAAAATAAAAACTACTACATGACACAGCCAGTATACGTCCAGCAGACAAAACCCTAAAAAAATGACTCTCTCTTCATGCCGGCGGCTCCTATTTGGCAGGATCGCGCGCTAGCGACATAGCGCGCACCCCCAAGCTCCCGATCGAAGTATGGGCCGGCCCAAAATGTTTTTTCCCCTTTTTCTGTTTTCTCTACCAGTTTTTCTTTTTGTTTCTTATTTTTTTGTTTTTCTATTATATTTACTTCTTCTTTTTATTTTTCTTTTTTATTTTTTATTTTTTCTTTTTTCTTTTTTAATTTATTTCCTTTTTCCTGTTGTTTTTCTTTCTTTTTCCTTTTTATTTTTCCTTTCTGCTTTCTTTATTAGTTTCTCACTTTTTTGCGATTTTCTTTTTCAAATTCTTGAATTTTTTTTGTTCATCAAATTCAGAAAATGTTCATCAATTAAAATAATGTTCATCGGATTCAATTTTTTGTTCCTCCGATTTTAAAAAATATTCATCAATATTCAAAATTTGTTCCTCAAACTAAAAATATTTTTAGAAAATTATAATTTTGTCACCGTTTTCAAAAAATGTTCATCAAATTAAAAAACAAATTCATTGAATTCAAATTTTCTTCATCATTTTTCAAAAAAATATTCAATACAAAAAATGTTCGGCAAAATAATGTGCATCATAAAAAATGATAGGCAAAATATTCAATTTTTTGTTCCTCCGATTTCAAAAAATGTTCATCAATATTAAAAAATGCTCATAAAATTTTTTCGGCAAAATAACAAAATCTTCATTAAAATTTAGAAAATGTTCATTCTTTTTAAATCGTGAACATACTTTGAATTCAAGAACTGTTTTTAATAATTCACAGTTTTTTAAAAAATAGCACCTGTTGTTGTCCTGAATTATTTTGACATAGAATAAAACAAAAACAGAACCTTTGCTTGCCATATCAAATCCCACAACCTCCTCGATTCATCCGGGTTGGAACTAGAAGCACCACCTTGAAACTGTAGTTCATGGTGAGCCATGGCGAGACGATAAGCACTTCAAACAGTAAATACTCCCGTCCGCTCAGGTTGCCATGCTATAAAATTCTCTCTTTGCCTCGGAGATGAATAGATCTTTAAAACTTCTTCCTCATCCATTGGCAGACATATTCAGATAACAACTCAGATTTCCATGCACCATGTTCATCAAGAAAATCAGAAACATGGTTAAGCCTGCAATTACCTTGAGGTGTGATCCGTCTAAATGATGGGCCGTTAGGGATCCACGGATCCCGCCATGTCCTCACAGATTCTCCATTCCCCACACGCCAGATCACCCCCTTCTTCAATAATTCTAAGCCATGCGCAATACCTTTCCACACAACAGACTTCCCCTAATCTTCTTACCCTAAAATCATTTTTTACTTTTAATTAAACAAAAAAAATAGATAATTGCTAGGACCCGCCGGCCAGTGGCACCGGCGGGCATGCGGTGGCCACTGGCGAGGCCGTGTTGGCGGGAGGCGACGGTGCGGTCGGCAGCAGGTGCACGGCAACGGCGGGCGCATGCAAGGCAGCAGAGGCGTGCGCGGGTGGCGGCAGGGGTGCGGCCGCGTGCTCGGGTAAGGCGGCAGCAGGCGATGGCGTGTGCGGGCAAATGTTACAGGACATCTTCCCATAAACCTGAAGAAAAAGGTCTCTTTTAGGAGATTCTCTAAAGATAAAGTTAGTCTACAGAAACTGTTGAAAAGGGTTTTTTTGCCCCAACTTTCTGTAAACGGCGATTATTTTAGAAACAGGGGACTGTTAAAGTTGCTCTTACGTCCCTAGCCATTTGTACAGGACGACCATCAGACAAATATAACATCCGTTCCAAAATAATTGAAGTTGTGAAATACCATTCTTGCCTCTTGTAATCCTCTATAACATATATTTATATACTATTATATGGGTTTTTCTTTTGAAAAGGAGGATTACCCCGAGTCTCCACATCGAGCAATGCACACATTCATCTTTATCAAATTATTAAACAAGGCCTTTCTAAATAAATATATAGATTAACTCAAAACCACCTTTCTGACGAAAACAGTCGCCCAACCTACAAGATTAATGGTGTGTCTTGATCTCCCGCCATGCACATCAAAAAATCCGATGGCCTCACCAAGCTAGTCGGCTAGCCAGGAACACCAACCGATCAGACCCTCGGCGTGCACCGCATGAGCAAGCTCTAGAATCCGTCGCCGCCATCTTCCGCAGTCCCATTTTCCGGAGCAATCAATAAACTGATCTTGCCAGACCCTTCTGTCATCGACGCCACCACGACGCCCGACACAGCCAACCTCCTGCGCGCCCATCAAACGGTATCCAGTGGCGAGACCCCGCTGCACCTTGCCACCAAGACTCACCGCCGTTGATACTGTAGATGGCACACCGCTCCACCTTGGTCACCGCACGAGAAGCATACGGAGAGCTGCGCCCAGCCACCTAGCCAAACACTTGTCTCTCCAACCGATGTACAACCCCAAAGATGATGCCCCCATGGGGGTGACGACGCAGGAACCTCGCCATTATCCGATCCGGAAAGCCTGAATCTGGGGTTTCCCATGGGTCATACAGGAAACGCAAATCGCCCCACAACGACCCCAACGAGGTAACGAAATCTGCGGGCGCCGCCGTTAACAGTTCTGGATGAGGCCGGACCAAGCTTTCATTGGCAAATTCACGCCCATCCCCGGCTGGATCACCAAATCGACCTCCCTCGTCATCCAGCACACCAATGGGTGACGTCTGCTACTGGGAAACCGCACGACCAGAGCCGCACCACCCCGGAACCGCCATGTCCCGCCTAGGTGAGCCATCGACGGCGAAGGGCCCTCACCGCTACGCCGCTGATGCCGGATGATGCACACGTCTAGGAGACCCGCGTGAATCTCCACCGCAGCGACATCCCGAAGCTGCGGCAGAGGAATGCCCCGCCGCCGACATCATCCCCCGCCCCGAGATTTGCCCCGCAAAGCTTCGCGACAGCGAGGAGAAGGAGGAGACCGGGAGGGATGGGGTCGAGGAGAGGGGTGGCAGCAGCACCTCTCTATACGTGTATTCGCTGTTATAATTGTAGCAGATTTTTATAAAAAAAACTAATCAACCTTAAACAAGTTTGACTTAGACAAACCTAAAACTTCAATCATTTCGATAAAGATGGAGTAGTCATCAAAGTTACATCCAGAACGTGGTAGGACCCAGTGTCGGTGGATTCATGTCATGAGCCACCGTGCACGCCATGTATGCGCTCCCCCCACGGCCGACGATCCGGAGCTCCCCCTTCTTTCCCTACTTGAGAGCGAAGGTGGTCACCTGCACCACACGGCGGTGGCAGCGAGGGTCGTCGTCGTCAACCCTCTACGCGCAACACTCAACCAGGCAGTACCTGCTGCCTCCTCCCATGTACACCAGCGTGGCCCCGAGGTGCCCCGTCGACTCATAGTCGAAGTCGAACAGCCTCTCCTCGCTGAGCTTCTAGTCTGGCGCCGGGTAGTTGGCTCGTGCAGGAGATGAGCTTCCCACTCGTGCAGAGAGCGGCGGCCGAAGCCATTCGCCGCCGCCCCATCACTGGGGAACCTTTGGCCCATCGTCTGTGGTGGCTGTGAACGGGGAGGGAGAGGAAAGAGGGCTCGTCGGCAGTGGCTCTGCACAGAGCGGGAGAGACGGGTTGCGGGCGGGTATGTCCACCGGCAAGGGAGGCGCTGCTTTATATAGCGGCCGGGGGGTGGTGCTGTGTGTACGCGTGGCGGGAAGGGGGCGCGTCGCCGCACAGCGCCGCCCGTGAGGAACCAATGAAAGGCTGACCGGCGGCAGCCTTGGCATTGATTCCCCGCGGGAAACCGAGGCGATGTGAGGACGACGAGACGCTGGTCACTGAATCGGCGGGCCCGCCATTCTTTTGCACCAAAAACGATCACCCCGGCGCCCCCCAGCGTGCCGGGTTCGGCCTGGGTCCGCCAGCGCCAGTTTTGGCCCTAACCGACGAAAATTGAGCTCTTGGGGATGTGATTGGGCCGTTTTTTAGACGCCGGCGCCCAAAAAAGGGCCTAGGGGACCTGTTGGGGGCGCGGCTGGAGATGCTCTTACATCCCTAGCCATGTGTAGACAACCACCACGCAAATACATCGTCCGTTTCAAAATAATTGAAATTCTCGAACACCATTTTTGTCTCTTACTTAGGATCCTCAATATTTCTAGACTACTACACGAGTATTCGGTGTTATAGATTGTAGCACATTTTTTATAAAATAGTGATCAAACTTAAGCAAGTTTGACTGAACAAAATTTCTTTTAATATCCTGCCTAATCCCTCTAACATCTGGACCACATAGTCTGAATGGTTAGGGCGGTTTGAGGTCGGCTTTGAAGACGCCCTGACAAGTGAAAGGCATAGCACGGAGCTGCGCTTCTACGCTTTCGCAATTGTAAAGCAACCTGTATCCAGTGATTATGGATGTGACTGAGATTTATCAAAGTCCAAATGTACTGTGATCAATATTGCCCGCCAGCCCTGCTTACATCCCTTAGCCATGTGACTGAGATTTATCAAAGTCCAAATGTACTGTGATCAATATTGCCCGCCAGCCCTGCTTACATCCCTTAGCCATGTGTAGACGACCACCAGGCAAATACAACGTTCGTTCCAAAATAATTGCAGTCCTCGAACACCATTTTTGTCTCTTCAGCGTGTTTGTTTGGAGGGAGTTGCCCATGGGGAATGAGAGTTTAAGGTCTATGGGAGTTAAATTCCTTTGATTGGCTCAGGTACATGGGAGTTAGGATGGGAAGAGGAAGGGGAATGAAAAGGTCCAACTCCCTTGAATCTCTTCCCTGGGAGGATCAGGTAATTAAGTGTGGGAGTGGGAATTGACGTAAAAAGAAAAATTGTTCGCTCACGCTCTTGTTGTTTAACAGCTGATGAAGCGCTCATTTTTCTTATCCAAACTCTGACTTATATTCATCTATAGTCCATATTCAAATCTCTGACTTATATTTAGGCGGAGGGAGTATAACAGTAGTAGTCATCAAAGTTACATCCAGAATGTGATAGGGCTGAGTGTCGGTTGATTCAGGTCATGAGCCACCGTGTACGCCATGGATGCGCGCCCCCCACGGCCGACGATCCGGAGCTCCCCCATCTTGCCGTACTTGAGAGCGAAGGTGGTCATCTGCACCACCCAGCGGCGGCAGCGAGGGTCGTCGTCGTCAACCCTCTCCGTGCAGCACTCAACCAGGCAGTACCTGCTGCCTCCTCCCATGTACACCAGCGTGGCCCCGAGGTGCCCCGCCGATTCAAACTCGAACAGCCTCTCCTCGCTGAGCTTCCAGTCCGGCCCCTCGCTGGCCTCGCCGGCGGGCTCAGCCCGCCTCGACGGCAAGTCGCACGACGCGACGCGCCCGGGCGCCTCGTCCGCGAGCCCGACCCACGCGTCCAGCTCACCGTCGTCGTGCGCGTCCCCGCGGAACAACAGCAGCCACTCGCCGTGGTAGCGGAACCCGCGTCGAACCAGTAGGTGTTGTTAGGTTGATCTCCTCTGTGCAAGCCCAACGGCCTGCCAGGCCCTTGGTCAATGCGCCCTGATCGGGGGCGCAGAACCCATTATGATTGGTGGGCCCCTGTGACCCGCACTATATAAACAGAAGTGGGGGCCGGGGCATGACTCACGAGGTTAATCGCTACCGCAAACCCCATCGATATTCCCTACCGATCTAGGGTTAGCGCGGTGCTCACGGGAAGCTCCACTACCACCACCATCCACTCACTGCCATCACCGGCCACCGTCACCATGGCCGGCACCGGGAGTTCTTCATCTGGACCAGGAGAAGGTAGGTGTACCGGAAAGATCTAACCGTCCCGATCCAGAGGATCTATCAATGGTATCAGAGCCAGATCGGGTTAGATTTTTTCAGTAGAAAGATACAACAGTAAAAGTAAATCAAAGAAAAGTTTTTCCCCTCCCCAAAGAACCCTAGAAGGGCAAAGATATCTCAAAGAATGAATCCTCAACGGAAAAAGTAGCGCCGCCGCTCCGGCCACGTCGTTCCTCTCGATCCCGAATCGCATCGGCATGCCGAGGATCCGGGAAGAAGAACACAACCCTGCAAAGGGCAAAGGGGGCACCGCAGCCACGCCGTTCGACGGCGTCGCGCTTCCGCTGAGGGAAACGCGTCACCAGCGAAGGTGAGGCAACGGCGCCACAGATCATCGCCGGACGCACAGGAGCAGGGAACGGCTCCGTCGCGCCTCACTCGTCTTTCTCTGCCACTGGATTTGATGGATGGGAGAAAAGGATGGAAAAGGAAAAAGAAACGGGCGCCGCGGCGCGGTTCAGTGGTTGTTGACGCCGGCGCGCTGGCGTGGCGCGATGCCCTGGCAAACGAGACAGAGAGGAGCTCACGCCTACTCTCTGCCACAGAGAAGGAGGGAGTAAAGAAGAAGAAGAAGAAGGAGAGAAAAGAGAGTAGCGCGCGGGGGGAAGGGTGCAGAGAGGAGCTGGCGTGCCTCTGCACCCTTCTCCTCGCGCGCACGGCGCGGTGGTGCTCCACCTCGTCGCTGGCGGCCAGCGGCGCGGGCGTGTCGCTGCAGCTCGACCCCGTGCGGGACAGAGAGAGAGAGAGGAGCAAGAGGTCGCGAGCGGCGCGGGGGGAGGAAAGTGACCGAGGGTTTATCTCGGGTGCCAGTTTTGATCGCCCGATCTGTACGCTAGGCCGTCGGATGGCAATCGACGGCTGGTATTAACCCTAGCCGGGTGCCACGGGCCATCTGGGCCGAAAGTAAAGAAGGCCAGCAGCCGACCGCTCGGGCCAAGGCCGGCAGCTGTAGCGAGCAGGCCGTGGGCCGCGTCGCTCGGGCCGCAGCCGCGCAGCGCACAGTAAGCGGGCTGTAGGCCACACACACAAAAAAAGGGGGGGGGGGTTTCTCTGCTTTTTTTTACACAACTGAATTTGATGAATTTTGTCCAGTTTTTTGGGCAGATTTCAAATAGTTTTTCTATGCCAATTTTTTCCCAACAAAAATTTTGTCTTAGAAAATATAAAAGTAAGCAGAAAAAGAAATGTTCATGAACTTTACAAAGAAAATAATAAAGTTCATGAATTTTTCTTTAGGGGAAAAAAGGTAAACAAAAAAAAGTTCTGAAAATGAAAATAGAAAGTTTTCAGAAAAAGAAAGAAAGAAAAGTTCATGAATTTTATAAAGAAAAATAAAAAGATCATGAATTTTTTATTCATGTTTTTCCGCTGCATAAACAATTATAGTGCTCTTTTACAAAGAAAATAAAAGTTTAGATAGAATTATATTTAAAGAGCATATTAAAGTAATTACTGAAATGAAATGATTATGTTATTTTTACGACCAACGTTGTTAATAACATGATCATGTTTTATTATTGAAAATAAAATTGCTCTTTTAAAAGTTAATAGAACTAAAAAAAGATTAAATTATTGGTTCTCTAATGCATTTTTGAACCAAGCGGTTAAAATTGCTTAGGGAGTAAAAGAGTAGAGAATTGTTTTTGAATAGAATATTCTAAAGCTTCCGTTGCAAAGTAAAAGTTTTATCCTCCAATTAAATTGGAACCAACGGGAAAATTTAATTGGAAGAAATGTTCTTAGCAATGTTTTCCCCCTATGGGTGAAATAAGATGCAGATAGTTTCCGCTATGACAAAAGAAAATATGGTATTGTTATTTTCTGACCAACGTTGATCATAACAATGCTATAATTCTATGAGTCTTATGTTCAAAGTTTAAATCTCTGATAAATTTTGTATCAAAGTGATCAATTTTCAGAGAACGGATAAAGATCAAGAAATGCTCTTGAACTAGAGAAATGTATATTTCTTGTTCCCGCTGCAATAAAGTTGATGATGATGATTATTTCTTAGCAAAGTTGTTTAATAGAAATACTATCATCACATTGTTTATGAGTTATATGCATTATTTCCATTTCCGCCCAACGGTGATATGGAATTAATGTTGAAGAATGAGTTTTATTCTAATTCTACCACAACGGTGATTTAGAGTATAAAAAGGAAGTTTTACAAAAGTTTAATTTGCATATTTTTTTAACCAGACCAACGTAGGGTTATTTTTATGCTCATTATTGTTGATTATTGGCTATGTTTTCTCAGACTAAAAGTTTTTCATGCTTTCATTCGTGAAAGCGAATTGCTGGGTACTTGTGACCCGAAAGATGACCAGGAAAGGTCATAACATGAGGGAGTATGTTCTCTTTAAAGAATGGCATCAAAAGAAAAAAGATAGATCATTGAGAGTGTTGGTTGATGAATGTCTTTCATGTACTCTGTATGAAGAAGATTTCTCAGTCAACATGATTTGAGATGAAACAAGCAACATGTGTGTTTAATTTGACCAACGTCGGATCAAGCATGTGTGTCAAAGACCATTCAGATTTATTCCTAAATTTGATGATTGAATATGCAATCAAAAGAGCCAATTCTGGCAATGTTCCCTTACAGGGACTTACCCGCATGGCGGAAAAAGATGATTATGATAAAACCTGCATGGCGGGAAAAGTCTGGGAAAATACCTGCGTAACAAGGTAAAGCTGACATAATATTATGTCAAAAATCCCGTATGGCGGGAGAAATTCTGGCAAGAGAAAGATATGATAACTCATGTGCTTTAAATGCATCCCACTATGGGAGAAAAGAATGGAGTAGCTGAAAGGTGCAACCGTACACCTATGAATACGGTGCGCAGCATGATGAGTTATTCCAACTTGCCATTGGGATTATGGATGGAGGGGCTTAAAACCGCCATTCACATTCTCAATAGAGTGCCAAGCAAGTCGGTGCCCAAAACACCGTACGAGCTATGGACAGGAAGGGTGCCCTCCCTACAACACTTCAGGGTGTGGGGGTGCCCTGCTGAGGTCAAAATGGTTAATCCAAACATTGCAAAGTTAGATCCCAAAATAGTGAGTTGCCACTTCATTGGCTATCCAGACAGATCAAAGGGTTTTTGTTTCTACTGCCCAGACAGATATACAAAGTTTGTAGAAACGAGACATGCAGTCTTCTTAGAGGATGAAATGATGAGGGGGAGCTTGGTAGCTCGAAAAATTGATCCTGAGGAGAAGAGGGTGCATGCACCTAATCCGATGATTCAAGAGCCATTTTCCTCAGTACCAGTTGCAACTCCACCCATGACAACTATGGGAGTAGACCCGGAACCTGTCTGTCAGGAGCCGACTGAACCCGTTGTTGAGCATGAAAGGAAGGTGCAGTAGTAAATTTTAGATGAAGTGCCAGAAGTTGAGGCACAGAATGTGCCAGAAACTGAGGCCCTTAGAAGGTCTACAAGACCAAGAAAGTCAGCTATTTCTACTGACTTTAAAGTTTATAACACAGAAACGGTCCATATGGAAAAAGATCCCACCTCATATGAAGAAGCCATGAGAAGCCCTCATTCATTGAAGTGGATGAAGGCAATGGAAGACTCAATGAAATCGATGAGTTCCAAAGATGTTTGGGACTTAGAGGAAATTCCTAAAGGAGGCAAAACAGTAGGCTGTAAATGGGTCTACAAAATTAAGTATGAATCTAAAGGGAATATAGAAAAGTATAAAGCACGACTCGTGGCAAAAGGATTTACATAAAGAAAAGGATAGATTACAATGAGACATTTTCTCCCGTCTCATGTAAGGATTCCTTCAGAATCATAATGGCATTAGTTGCTCATTTTGATCTAGAGTTACATCAAATGGATGTTAAGACGACATTTCTCAATGGGGATTTAAAAGAAAATGTCTACATGAAATAGCCTAAGGGTTTTATCATAGAAGGCAAGGAAAATATGGGATGCCGCCTGAAGAAATCCATTTATGGATTAAGACAAGCCTCTCGACAGTGGTATCTAAAGTTTAATCAAACGATTAAAAGTTTTGGATTTAAAGAAAATATTGAGGATAACTGCATTTATGCAAAGTTTAAAAATGGGATTTTTTCCTGATCTTGTATGTGGATGATATCCTGCTTGCTAGCAGTGATATTAGTCTACTACAAGAAACAAAGAAGTTCTTATCCTCAAATTTTGACATAACAGATCTTGGTGAAGCATCATATGTTTTGGGATTAGAAATTCATCGAGGTAGGAACAATGGAGTCTTAGGACTGTCGCAGAAAGCATATTTAGAAAAGTTTCTTAAAAAGTATAATATGCATGCGAGTAAAGCCACACCTGCTCCTATAGTTAAGGGCGACAGTTTTGGGAAATTCCAATGTCCCAAGAACCAGTACGAGATCGATCAAATAAAAGCAGTACCATATGCTTTGACAGTTGGCAGCTTACAGTATGCACAAGTGTGCACTCGCCCTGACTTAGCTTTTATCACCGGGGGACTCGGTAGATATCAAGAGAATCCAGGCATGGAGCACTGGAAGATGGTAAAGAAAGCATTGCGTTATGCGCAAGGCACGAAGGACTACATGCTAATATACAGGAGAAGTGATTCCCTAGAGATAAAAGGGTATTCAGACGCAGATTTTGTGGGGGACAGAGATGATAGAAAATCCACGTTAGGATACGTCTTCACTCTCGCTGGGGAGCTATTTCGTGGAAAAGCTCCAAACAATCGATAGTTGCATCATCCACAATGTATGCAGAATTCATAGCATGCTTCGAAGCCACAGGGCAGGCGATATGGCTAAAGAAATTTGTACCCGACTTGAAAGTGATAGATTGTATTCACAAACCACTAAAGATGTACTGCGACAACCAACCCACAGTATTTTATGCTCACAGCAACAAGTCGAGTAATGCTGCCAAAACAATAGAGATAAGGTATTATGTTGTGAAAGATAAAATCCAGGATCAAACTATAAGTCTCGAGCATATAAGGACAAAGGATATGCTTGCGGATCCGCTAACGAAAGGCTTACCACCCAATGTGTTTAAGGAACACTTAGCCGGCATGGGTTTAAGGGAAAGCCTTATGATTTCTGGATAGGCCCAAAAGGAACAGAATTTGTTTCTGAACATAACGTATGTTGTAGCTGTATGATTCTATCGGCAATTGAGCTGTTATGATGAAACATGCTCTATGTACCAATATGTGATGAAACAAATAAACTAGAAAGTATAAAGTTAAAAGTAAAGTTGAGATCAAGGAGGAGAATGTTAGGTTGATCTCCTCTGTGCAGGCCCAACGGCCTGTCAGGCCTTTGGTCAATGCGCCCTGATCGGGGGCGCCCAACCCATTATGGTTGGTGGGCCCCTGTGACTCGCGCTATATAAACAGAGGTGGGGGCCGGGGCACGACTCACAAGGTTAATCGCTGCCGCAAACCCCACCGATATTCCCTACCGATCTAGGGTTAGCGCGGTGCTCACGGGAAGCTCCACTACCACCACCATCCACTCACTGCCATCACCAGCCACTGTCACCATGGCCGGCACCGAGAGTTCCTCATCTGGACCAGGAGAAGGTAGGTGTACCGGAAAGATCTAACCGTCCTGATCCATAGGATCTGATTCCGCTGGCGGACCTGCGCGATGCCGGGCCGCCACCCCACGACCGACGCGAACATGGTGCGCCCGTCCGGGTGCCGCGCGTGGCAGGTGACGTACTGGGGGCAGAAGGGCGGGTCAGCGTCGTTGTCGATCCCGGACCAGGACCAGGCGGGCGGGGGCTTGTCGTCGTCGGGCGGCGGCCGCGGGCCGAGCTCCTCGATATACCGGTAGGCCATGACGAAGAGCCTGTCGCCGGCGGCTGACGCATAGAAGGGCTTGGAGGTCATGCCGTGGGTCGTCTCGGGGAGCGGGCACGCCACCGCCGCCATTTCGTGCGGGTGTCAAACCCGGGGATCGCCGGGCTGCCCTCGGCTAGGATGGGAACCCAACTCCGATTTCTAATCGTGATCAGAGAGAGTGTGGGTGTGTGAGTTCTTTGCGAGCGCGGGCTAGTCGGCGAACACTGGTTACTCTGCCAAAGGCAAAATAAATTTGTTATTTTTCATCAAATTTCTCGTGGAAAATAGATGCAATAAAGGCAAAGAAAAGTCAAGCCATACACAAACACACCGTTATTGAGCGAAATACAAAGATAGGCCAACACCGGTGAACAAATTTTATTTTGGATTAGTTGAAAAAGGAAACATTTTCGTTTTTTTAACCGAGCAAAAGCTTTTGCTTTTTTTATTATTAATTAAGAAGAAGAGAGTTGCTCAATTAATTATGAAGAACCAAGCGAAAACCAGCACAAGCGAATACACGCCAAGCTCAACATAGAGACACCAACCACAGACTATGAGGAACCGCTCTGCTGAATTAGCAAGCCTCACACCACTGCAGAAGAGAAGAAACCGCGACTGCTATGAGAGAAGGACTTGGGACACTGACGATGGTGAAGAACAAGCAATCCGCAAGACCATGCGCTCAAATGAATCGCCCAGAATATGTGTTACAGTTTTGCTAAAGCACATCTAGATGTGCTATAACTGTGTGTTATCCTCCAGACATGAAATCCAAAGTTATCCATTCCCTCTTTTGCTAATGGTTAATGTCCGCTTCAAGTCCAAAATGGCATGGCTATCTACCTTCAGCCCCAAACCCCACATGACAGTTGCTCAGTAACATACCTTCAATCTGTATTGTCAAAAGGAGCCACTCAAATGTAAGAGGGAGTTTTGATTATCTGGTCGATCAAGAGGTTCAGCTGCACTCTTTCCTTTCAAGAATTTGGCACTGCACCTTGATCAGATCAACATGGAGATGCGGTCCATCGATCAGCAGCCCCGCAATCTGAACTGAAGAAGGCAGACATCAATCCAACCAAGGATCGTTGTGAGCAAGCAAGCATATACATTTCAGCTTTGAGCTTTTGACATAGACAATTGATCCAGAAAGAAGAAGAATCTAATAAGAATATCGGCTGCATTTGGAGGTGAAAAGAATGGCAGTACACACAGTCATCACAATTCTCAAATCTCAAATCAACAAAACATCTAGACCAACAGTAGGCCGACGCTTCAGGCAATGGACACAGATTTACACAAAAGCTAGAAGGCAACTCAGAATATGCAGCTGCTATCAACACAAGACAAGATAGCTCTTTGCTTGCGGAGAATACATACCATAGCTCCTTGTTAACATACCAGATAGCATCCTTCCAAGAAAACAGAAAACATACAAGGTACCATCATCCATACTTGGCAAACAATCACTCCAACCCATGCAACTAAGACAAGATAGTAGAAAGCAGCAATGAAGAACCTAGCTTAGCCCAGGGCAGCCATCAGACCTTCGGATAGGCAGGCACACGCAACGCCCAGGTGTATCAGTGTGGTCTGTACATCGAGATTGCGTCGCCTCCTTTCCCATCCTCGTTCTTCTTCCCATTTTTTCATTTTCTGGTACTCTGTATCCTGGCACTAGTCTCAGTCGGTGGTCATGGGCTCGGAGATGCAGCAGCGGAACCGTGCCTTACGGACGTTGCTAACGACGTCCGTCTCGGCAGCCTCGAGCATGGTGACGACCTCGTTGAATGACGGGCGGACTTCAGGGTTTGCATCCCAGCAGCGCGTCATGATGTGGCTCAGAGCAGGCAGGCAATCTTGCGGGATTGCAGGGCGGGCGTTCTTGTTTACCACGGCAAAAGCGGCCTGAACTGCTGTCATGTTTGTGAAGGGGAGCATGCCGGTCATGAGCTCCCACAGCACAATCCCAAAGCTATACACGTCGACCTTATGATCATAAGGCCTGTGCTGGATCATCTCCCTGTAAGCACAAAAGACATCAGCATATCTGAGAGATATTTGCACAAATAAAAACATCGGTAGTGGATGCAATTGACTTACGGTGCCATCCAGCGGTAGGTTCCTGTCTCTGGAGTCATTCCCTCGGTTTTTACCTCGATTCGAGCAACTCCAAAGTCTGCAATCTTGATGGATTTGTCTGCTGAAATTAGAAGGTTATCTGACTTCAGATCCCTGTGAATAAATCCCAGGGCATGCACATATGCCATTCCTCTGGCAACATCAAGCGCCTGTTTCACTGCCAATCTCAGGGGCACAGACTTGGTCTGCCTTCGGGCAAGGAACTGCCTGACAGAGCCACCTTTTGCATATTCAGTAATGATACACCAAACAATCGATTTCCTGCATGCCCCGATGAACCTTACTATATTTGGGTGCCTCAACGTGGAAAGCATCATAACTTCTTGCACAAACTGCTGTTCCATCAACTGTGCTCTCTCTAGATCATTCTCAGGCTTCTCCAGCAGCTTAATGGCAACATCTTCCCCATTATACGTTCCCCGATACAGCTTCCCAAAGGCCCCCTGAGCAAAAGGAGCCCCCATGTCCAGCTTCCCCAGATCAATGGTCCACGCCTCGTAGTTAGTGAGTATCTCCGTTGGATGAGTTGGGTCCATCAAAACCCGAGCCAACGCATCCTCCTTGAGGACAGACGCGGCAGCCTTGTTGGGATAGATGACGCTGTTGCAAACCGAATAGTTTGGTGTGGGAACATCACGGAGGCCCGGGTGGTTGAGCATGACGGTGCGGGACTCGTTGGAGGCCACGCTGCTGTTGTCCACCGACATGGCGACCGAGCCGCCGACGTAGTTCATCGAGTTCATGTTGTCCGCGCTGTCCACCGACATGTGGGAGCTCTCCCCGACCTTGTGGTAATACGGCATGTCGTAGAAGCCGTTGCCCTCGTTCTCCAGCTTCCCTCTGCCGCCGCCGATGCCAGCACCACCACCACCTAACATATTGTGGAACCTTGCCCCCTCAATCATCTTTCAAAGATGCAACACACACTGATGGCAAGGTTTCTGGAAATGATCTGTTCTCCAGCAATGAAATGGTCCCTGCATATATAACCAGGACAGAGTATATTACTGCCTACATCTAAATGCGCAACACATATAACCTAACCTACACAGCAGAAGGTAAGTTTGGCCCATTGCACGGCTGAGGGGCAAGGGTAGGAGGCCCCAAAATCCATCCATCCATCCAGCAGCAGCAAAAATAACCTATATTTGAGTTTGACACAGACCAAATTGAGCTTCACCCACGCGGCGGATACAAGACACGGTGTTGAAGCTCTCCTACCTACGCATTCCCCACCTAAACCAAACTAAACTAACCCTTGAGGTTAAAAGTAGGCTGTCTCGCACAAATATGCTAATTCGGCCCTCCCCCTGCCGAGACCACCAATCGCCTCCAAAATCCAGCAAGCGGGAGCGGCGACCGAGCCCCCAAAACTAGGCCAGCCTCTCTCGCCGGCCGGCCAACGGATGGATGGACGGAACGACGGCGGCCGACAAGAAGGAAATACTAAGCGCAACCCTAGCACAGCGGGCGATGAAATTGGGCGGACTGGGCGCGGCGCGCGTACCTGGGCCGGGAGCGGGGCGGAGGCCGGAGGAGGGGGGCGGCGGCGGCGGCGGCCGGACGGCGGGGGGAATCCGGGGGCGGATTGGCGTGCTGTGCCTGCCTGCGAGGCGACGACTCGGAAGGGAAGGGAAGGAAGTCGGGAGTGGAGGGGAGAAAGAGAGAAGAACAGCTCACTGTGGGATGGATTCCCCGTCGGCCTCGCTCTCTCTTTTTCTTTCTTTCTTTTTTCACCGTCTTCTCGGTGCGAGCGAGGATAATGTGAACTGAGATTTCGTCGGCCCATCCCAGCCCAGCCCTCAGCTCCTGGGCCGGGACCGTCGTGTTAACTTTGAAAGTGCTTTCATTGATTTATACAAGAGGATACACAGTACATATATATGCGGGAGGGAGTCCGGACTCATACATGGGAGTAGTGGCGATCATGGGAATGATCGTGGGGCAACACCCACGCTGACCTGGTCATGAGCGTGACCAGCCTGTCGCCTAACCCCCCCCCCCCCCCCCCCCCCGCAGTGTCAGCGGCGGGTTCGACGACGTTGAGACTGGATCGGATGTCGCAGAACGAAGCTGGTGGCAGTCTCTTGGTGAAGATATCCGCGAATTGTGCACTGGTAGGAACATGAAGAACACGGACCTCACCTAGAGCTACCTTCTCCCTTACAAAATGTATGTCAATCTCTATGTGCTTGGTTCTATGGTGCTACACAGGATTACAAGACAAGTACACTGCTGAAACATTATCACAAAAAACAACCGTCGCCTGCCGAATGGGTCGATGAAGCTCGCCAAGAAGCTGACGTAGCCAGACTGTTTCCGCCACAGTATGAGCAACCGAGCGATATTCAGCTTCAGCAGAAGATCGAGAGACCGTGAGCTGCCGTTTCGAGGACCAGGAAACCAAGTTATCACCCAAGTACACGCAGTAACCAGAGGTAGACCGTCGAGTATCTGGGCACCCCGCCCAGTCTGTATCAGAGTACGTTGTAAGAGAACCGGGGGAGGAAGCGGTGATTGTGAGACCATGATCGAAAGTGCCCTTGAGATAGCGCAGAATACGTCTGACGTGGTTGAGATGAGGCAGGCGGGGATCATGCATAAAGAGACATGCTTGCTGAACAGAGTAGGCAAGATCGGGGCGAGTGAGAGTCATATATTGCAGAGCACCGGTAATACTGCGGTAGTAGGTGGGGTCGGGGACAGGGTCACCAGCAGAAGAAAGCTTAGAGCCAGTGTCTGCGGGGGTGTGAGAGGGGTGACACTCGAGCATGCCAGCTTTAGAGATATGGTGGAGGAGAAAACAACGCCCGAGATGAATTTCGAAAAGATGACGCCAGTGATAGTAGTTATGGCTGTTGAGATCGAGGACGATGGGGATGAACGGAGTAATGTCGGTGATGGTGTCGCTGAAGGAGAGGGCGGTTGGGATGGAGAGAGTGGTGGAGGTGGAGAGAGCAGGTAAGGTTTGGGTGCCGGTGGCCGGAGAGGTGTGGCTGTCGGCGGCGGGCTGAGAAGGAGTTCCGCCTGGGTTTGTCATGGAGAGGAAAGAGAGGATCTAAACCATATCTGATACCATGTTAACTTTGAGAGTGCTTTCATTGATTCATACAAGAGGATACAGAGTACATATATATGCGGGAGGGAGCCCGGACTCATACATGGGAGTAGTGGCGATCGTGGGAATGATCGTGGGGCAACGCCCACGCTGACCTGGTCATGGGCGTGACCAGCCTGTCGCCTAACACGTCGACGGCACGCAAAAAAGGAAGGGAAACTCTGCTGCAGTTTAATTTCGCAAGTATAGTCCATGACTTCAAAAAAAATTTAACAGTCACCGGGGGAGAGCTCCCCACCTGAATTTGATCTCATTCAAAGAAAAATCGATCCAGTTTATAACGGAAACCGGGTCGAAAATCTGAACAAGTTTACCCCATTTATAAGGAAAACCAGGCCAAAAACCAGAAAAAATGGACATCCAAAAGAAGGCACAACCTAGTTAGAAAACACAAGAACCATCATGACAAGAGGCACAAATAGATATGGGGTGCCGTCGAGGGATCACGATACCAAACTTTACAAGTTACATGACAAACATCTTAAAACATGCAAGATAATTTACTAGCAACAGGCCATACCTTCCTTTTCTAATCAAGAATTTCATTGCCGCTGTACCGGTAATCAGACCCTCCGTTCAGATCCTGCCGCCGCCGATGTTGCACAGATCCTCCTTGCTGGTCTGCTCCCGAATAATCGCTGCCACCAGCACCATCATGAATCCGATCTTCTCCACCAACACCACCATGAATCCGATCTTCTCCACCGACGCCATCGTGACCCGGTCGTCGCCACCAACGCCACCACGGGTCAAGTGTCACCGCCAACGAAAAGAGGGTGGAATTTGGGTGTGATTTTACCTCTCCACGGAGGGGAACCACCGAATCGAACATCACCGCCGACCAACATCCGCTCTGCTTACCAATTTGTTAGATCCAATTGAAATCAAGAGGGCCGTCAATTATAGTAGGTAATTGCATATGTCTATGCTCTAGCCTTTCGGTTGAAATGGGGAATGAAAAGCATAAAATGCAACCTAGCCACAACCCGATGTTTATATAGGCAGGAATTAACCCAGACAGGTAAGTGGAGGTAACCACAATAACGACAACTGGATGGTAAACAGTAGAGATAAGATCTCATACATTGAGCAACATCCAGACAATACAGAGCGAGGGTGGCGGCCTAATTCATGAAGCGGTATCTGAAGAAATAGACAGACTCTGAATATGAACGGAACTTCGTCAGTTACCTAACACCTCCGTTGTTCCTGGGCCGAGCAGCCGGGCCTGTGACACCATCGACAGCCCGGCCCGCGTAAATCTACACCACCCAATTAATCAAGGCATGCCTGTGCTCAAACAAAAAAAGCAAGGCATGCTAATCCCACATCGGTAGAGACCATCGTCCAACACTCATGTCCCTGCCAAAGGGAGCCGGATCCTCTAACATTACGGAGAGAAGTCAGGGCTTGACATCCCTAGAGGAAAACAACTTGATATTCATTAAATCAAGAACTTTCAAAGCATGAGCACACACAATTCCTACTCTCTCGAACTGCCCACAACTACATGAAGCCGTTTGTTGGTGATTGTCTCCAACAACTTTGTATTCTTCTTCAAATGTTGCATATTTCCCATCAACATGCCTTCCAATCTTAATCATGTATTCATTGTCTCCGAGTAGTATATGAGCACATGCTGCCATTGACATCCCATATTCGGTTTGTAACTTCAAATGTAGCAGGAGTATAAAGACTACTGACTTGTTGCAACATTGGAGTGGGGATTTTGATTCTTGGTAGACTCTTCCTACACTCGTACTCTGGATTTATATTAGTGTCTCTTTCACTTTCACAGCTCTTTCAAAATGATGAACAAGGCGGTTGATATCTGAATCTGAATTGAGATGGTTCTTTAGGTCATTGTTCAACCTGTAGGAATCCGGGAGGGGATTGGGGGGCTCTTGTTGCATGCGTGCTTGCCTGCGAGGCGACGACTCAGAAGGGAGGAAGTTGGGAATGGTGAGAGAGAGAGAGAGGAGAGTGGGGGAAGAAGAAGAAGAACTCATTGTGGGATGGATTCCTGATAACCCACAAGTATAGGGGATCGCAACAGTTTTCGAGGGTAGAGTATTCAACCCAAATTTATTGATTCGACACAAGGGGAGCCAAAGAATATTCTCAAGTATTAGCAGTTGAGTTGTCAATTCAACCACATCTGGATAACTTAGTATCTGCAGCAAAGTATTTAGTAGCAAACTAATATGATAATAGTGGTAACGGTAATGAAAGTAATATTTTTGGTGTTTTGTAGTGATTGTAACAGTAGCAATGGGAAATTAATAAGCGAAGAACAATATGTGAAAAGCTCGTAGGCATTGGATTGGTGGTGGAGAATTATGCCGAATGTGGTTCATCATGTAACAGTCATAATATAGGGTGACACAGAACTAGCTCCAATTCATCAATGTAATGTAGGCATGTATTCTGAATATAGTCATACGTGCTTATGGAAAAGAACTTGCATGACATCTTTTGTCCTACCCTCCCGTGGCAGCGGGGTCCTAATGGAAACTAAGGGATATTAAGGCCTCCTTTTACACTACTAGGGAAAAGGCTAGCAGCAGCGCGGGTTTTAGGTGTATCAGTAGCGCAGGGACCGGCGCTACTAATAAGGCGCTACAGCTAACACGTAGCAGTAGCGCGTGCTCACTAGCGCTACTGCTACACAAGTGTAGCAGCAGCGCGCTTAATGGAAGCTCGCTACTGCTAATAGCTATAGCGTGCTTCCCCTGTGTGCGCTACTGCTACTACCGCGCTGCTGCTAACTTTTCTCCACTCGCTACTTCTAATTTTAGTAGTTTTTTTGTTTTTTCGGCATATTTGTTTTGTATTTGAACAGGCTTTATAGAAGAATCTTTAGCACATACAAATGTCATCATGATACACATACAAATGTCTGCGAGACCACAAATGTAATCATAGCATATACATACAAATAGTCTCATCATAATCATCATCCAACACAAAGTGGTATCTTGTCATCATCTCGAAAATAGCGATACATGCAAGTCTTGAATACTTGCAACTACAACGTCATCCATCTAAACAAAGGTATACGCGAGAAGAGCTATCACTATGAGTGAGAGCGGAACTATGCAGTACATGAGGTGGCGGTTATGAGTCCTCTCTCGCGCTAGCGTGAACCTCAAGTAACTAGCTTCTCCTTCTTGTCTGCTTTTGAAGCCTTTATGGATGGCGCCCGAGAACCCATTCACTTGCACCTGACACTCATACCACTCGTTGTACACCCCCGGAACCTTCCCTTTGTACACGACATAGCACTTCCATCTCACCATCAAGAAACTAGGTACCTGTTAGAGATGCATGTTCATGAAGAGGATGCACAATCATATATATGCAACAAAATATACTAGAGCAACACCGAAAAAGAAAGGGTTAGCAACTAGATGCAACATACAGTATGCAAATTAATTAACTAGAGGTACGCAGGTCATCGTACGCAAACTAACAAAGTAGCATTACGCAAGTTCGGCAGGGACTGTGGACATCACAAAGTTTCATCTCTACAAAAGTATACAAGTTCAACCGACACATATCATCATCATCGGCATCATAAATCACTAGAAGTTCCATCCTTCCATATCATCGAGGATGGACCCTAGCTTCTTGAACGGTGTGAGGGATAGACGTTGCATGCCTATGCGAGTTCGGACGTCAGCTCGCGATATAGGGCCGTGGTGGAACATCCCCTTCTCATCGATGACTTCTTTCATGATGATCGTCGCAATGTCGCTTTGGATGCGAAAGAAGTCATCTCTAAGTTTATAATCCGCTTCTCCATGAGATTCTAGCCACTTGTGGATATGATCATCATTTCTGCTTCTCATGCGAAGCTTTTGGTGATCCGTGTTGAACTGAATCATGAGATGGACGATGTAGAATCCATCCTTCTTGGTTGGTTTCGGGACATGGATGCAGGAGAAGTTAGTTTTATGCGCGAAACCCATCTTCTTGTTCCTTTGTTTCCTGATCTGCACGTGGCCACCTCTAATGCTGAAGCCTTGGAGAGCATCATCTAGAATATTCATTATGTGGGTGTAGTCTTTTTTCTCGTAGTCTCTGGAAGGGTAAAAATACACGGCGTGGGGGAATTGCGGGTAAAGAACGATAAGGACGGCGCGCCCGTTGCTGCGGGGAAAAGACACCTCAAATTATTCCCCATATGAGAGAGAAGGAATGATTGAAATGTACGAAAGGGTTGTCCGGAACTGACTTACTTTGGATGATAAGGCACGAGGACAATTTCTCGGTCCTTATTCTGTACCATGAAGTTTTGGAGGTACTCCCTAGCAGTTTCACGCTCAAAGTCACCGAGACTCAAGAAAGACTCGTGCATGTAGTACGAATCCGCCACACAGATTTGCGAGACTTCTTCACTCTTCATAACGGAGCTCATATGTAGCGCAAAAGGAGGACGATTGTAAAATCAAGCCGCCTTGTCAGAAACATCTGAAAGATATGGTCAAACCGCAGGAAGAACACCTCCGCGGGCCGTGTCTCGACGTAGCACTTCCCCTCAGGCACACGAGCCTCGTATGTCGGATATCCTGGATCCTTTGAGGCTAGTAGGCTTTTCTCAGTCGACAGCACATGGTCGTGCAGTCTCCTGAGATCCCCTGATAGTGCCTCCAGCGGTTTCGGCGGTAGCATCGACTCGCCCGTGAGATGGAACATGGCCGCACCTTTCATGGGTACACGCTCTTCAGAATGCATCGTCTAGCTGCTTTGTGCTTTGGCTTGTTTGGAGGAAGTTATCTTCCCTGATCTCTTCCTCTCCTTTTTCTTGGGCACACCTTCCAGACCCTTCCTTAACCCCTGCCCCAGGGTTCCCGGGCTAAGCACTGTACGATTCCCGGCTAGTTGAGCCTGTGTTGAGGCGACATCTTCAGGCGTGTCCTATGAGGAATTCATGAAGAGAGACTTTTTGCAATCCTTCCAACGACCTTACTGCCCGGGCATATCATCCATATCCTCATTAGCATGCTGATAGCCCGATTCGTCATATGGTTGACTCATCATATCTATGTCATAGTCATACGCGTTTGTATTGAGGAAACCCATAGGGTCGACCTCCGTCTCATCATCCATTCTTTGTTCTACAGGACCAATTGCATCAGCCAGTACTATTGCACCCCCTTCATCACGTCGTCCGCCGCTCTCACTCGGCACTATAGGAGCTGGTAATTGCGTAGGCGGGGTGGTGGTCTCCGCACATGCTTGTTGATGTGTGGTTATTGGTGTGCTCTCGGCCGGCTCCAGACGAATAAGATTCTTCAGCCATAACAACACCCAACCCTTGCAGCTTCCAATCCGCGGCGGGGTCTCGTCGTCCTCTCCCACATGCTGTACTGGAGGAGGCAATGCCTCGTGCCCCGATTTCACACTGGACAAGCTAACCCCGAAGTGCCCAGCGGGGATCAGCTGGTTGTGGAACATGGGTTTCAAGGGGTTCAATATCATCCCCTTTCCCACGTCGACCTTCTGGCCTTTTATCAAGTAGAGTATGGTGCACGGGGTTTCTTCGCCCTGCAAACACATATGTCTGTGGCGTAAAACATCCGAAAGGCAACGAAAATGGAATATTCTATATATATATATGTTGGTGTGACATGTAATTACCGTGACGGCGTCGAGCTCAGCCAAAGACGAAGGCCCACCTAGCGCGCCAGAAACTGAGGATGGGCTGGTATGAGCGGGAGCGACCGTGAGATGAGGCCCGGTTGTGTGAGCAAGTGATGGTGCGGTGTTGTTGTTGTTCATGGAGTTGCTCCCGACGAAACTGGGCATCGGGAAATCATGTACCGTCTTGTCTGGATTTTCCTTCGTCCAGTTGATGATAGCTGGAACCAAGTTAGTAGCGAAATCATTTCTGCAGGCAGTTACAGCTGCATTGACTGCCTGCTGTAGCAACTCATTTTTCTCCTCGGCTGTTTTTTCCGTGTCCTCAGCTACTTTTTTCTCGACCGCAAGCTTCACCTTCGTGTCGATGTCCGCCTGACTAAACTTCCTTTTCCTGCTTCTTGGCCTCTGGGCCCTCGTTGTAAAACACCTTCCACGTGGCGGCATCTCCAGCGCCGTGCACATGACCATATTGCGGCCACTGGCCCAAAGGGAGTCCCTTAAGTTCGTTCAAGGCCCGGTTGAGAGGGGTGTCCCACTTGGGCCTCGTCAGAGAAGTAGGGCTTTCGGCTGCAAGCTGGTGATGCTTCTCCATAGTCTAATCAATTTCCTCGTGATCTGGTCCGTGTAAAAAACCTTTTTCTCCTTGTCCCACTTGTAGCGGGCCCTGATGAAGTCACGCTCCAAGGGGTTGGTGAACTTCGCGAAGGGGTCTGGGAGACAAGCGGCTTCACGTTTCGCGTCCTCCTTATCCCATATGGGCCTTTTACCGAGGTAGCCACGGCTTCCGAGGCGATGCTTCCCCGTGTTCCTTTGCTGAAGGCTCTTGAATTTCGCAGCCTTAGCCTTGGCTGCCTCGGTAGCGCAAGTGTCCTTGAACTTTTCGAACTCCTCTTCCGTAAGTGTCGGATTTTCCTCCAGAATCTTGGACAGGGGTTCCTCAGCCTCAATAGCTCGTTTCACCCTCCCTTTCCAGGAGGCCAAATCATTGCTAAACATGCCCATGGCGTGATTGTTAATCTTTTTCATCTTCGGATCATCCCACGGTTGTTCTATGTTATCATCCCGGTCGGGGAACTTGAATATCTTGTGCAACATCATTAGGAGCAACTGCATCAAATGTTCTTTACTCCTTAAGTCATCGTCGTTGATGCTCGCGCATTCCCGTAGGATGCATCCTACTTGGTTCCCATAGCACTTGTGAGGTTCTTCAGGCTCTAATGGCTCGAACTTGCCAGGTGCCATCTTTGTGATCACAAATCGTCCAATCCCTAGTTTGTTAGGTTTTCGTATCCTCTGCTTCTTATGCTTCCTCTTTTCGGTAGCAGCATCGGCGCCGGTACCTTCCCCGCCGGTATCTTCCCCGACGGTACCTTCCCCGCCGGTCTCGGCGCCACCACCGGTGCCGGCGCCGTCGGTGTCGATGTCGGCGTCAGTACCATCATCGAGACCGACCTGCAAACCTTGCTTAGCAGTCAAATAGTCGAGGTACTCTTGTTCACCCTCATAATCCATCTCGTCTGCATCTTGGTCAGAAGGCCCAGTTTCTTCGTTGTTCGACATGTTTCCTATGATTAAGTGTCCTTGTTTATTTCTAAAAGTATGAATAAATGAGAAATGACATAAAAAAGAAATCTATGTGCCAGCACTCAATATGCCAACTATGTAGCACAAATCATGCCTTTATTCATGGCAAATTTCGGCATGACCTTTGCTAAAAAATGGACATATCGAGCGCCTGAAATTCACCGGAACGGAAATGAATCAACATTCCGGCGTAACATAAGCCACTCGGATCATTTACCAAAATTGAACCAAAACATCACATGTCCAAATGACATGTTCAAATTCCAAACATGACATGCCCAAAACATGACATATCCACGTATCACATGTCCAGTTCAAATTTGCATATAAATTTAGCCTACCTAAATTTGCTTTAACAAGGGATGTTGATTTGGACAATTGCTTAAATGCTGCCTTTTCTTTTAACTAGAATTGCTTAACCCTAAATTTCGGTCCTATTTTAAAACCTAGCTAAATTCATAACTAAATAGATAACCTAATTAACCTACTGCCCTAACTAAAACCTAAGTAAATTAACCGAAGAACCATAGCTAGTAGAGAGAGAGGGGGGTTTACAGAGGGTGCAGGGGCGAGGAGGCAGGCCCGACGACGGCCGAGGTTGGGAGGGGAGGAAGCAAAGGAGGGAGGCGAGGGCCGACGGGTTGGGGGCGAGCGCCGGGGTCGGGTGCGAGGGCCGGGTCGGCGGCGAGCGCCGGGGCCGGGTCGGGGGCGAGCGCCGGCCGGGGTCGGGGGCGAGCGCCGGGGCGTGGCGATGCGATGGGGGAAGAGAGAGTGGGGATTTGGGGGGAAAAGAGACGGGATAAAGCAACTAGGAGAGTAAGAATTTTGGGTTAAGTGGACGTAGCAGTAGCGCGTTTAGACAAAACGCGCTGCTACTACCTTCACTAGTTGTAGCGGTTTTGATAAAACGCGCTGCTACTACCTTCACTACATGTAGCGGTTTAGATAAAAGCACTGCTACTACCTTCACTAGCTGTAGCGGTTCTATAAGGAAATCGCTACTGCTAGCTTGACTGTTGCTGTTTTATAAGGAAATCACTACTGCCAGTTTTCCTTTTTCTTTTCCTTTATTTTCTCCCACTTTTATTTCCCGAGAGCAGTGAACGAAGGGAAGGCGATATATATTGCATCATTTGACGGTTAAATATGTATACAAAATAGGAACATATATATTATATCATTGGACCCATGCATAATAATGGCTAAGTGTGTATACATATATATATATTACATCATTTGACCGATAACATATGGTTCCTCAATGCTGACATTTTCGTTTTTGAGTCAGCTTCTTTCCCTTCTTGTTCGTCGAAGAATAATTGAGCCCCTCATTGTGACTTTGCCTTTTCCATGGAGTACGATTTTTCTTAGGTAATGTAGTATTGATTCTTCTTTTGACGTATACTTCATCATCACCGTCATCTTCCCTCATTGGGTTGCCGTACTGATCATAGTCTTCCTCATTGGCGACTCCATCCATTCCAATGATGTTCCTTTTGCCTCTCCTCACGACAACACGACTGGGATTGCATGGGTCGGTTATGAAGAAGCATTGTGCACGTGCTTAGCATGTACCCATGGCTTGTTTTTGGCGATAGCGTTCACGGTAGCGCTCTTGGCATCGGGTATAGTCATGGTAGTGAAAAGCCGGTTTTCTCTTTCAACATTCTTAGCCCATCTGACACGGAACATCGCCGTGTTGTGCAGTCCAGAGTAGTCAAGCTCCCAGATCTCCTTGAACCTTCCATAAAATCGTTCAGTTGCGCCGTTGTCGCTGCCGGTCATGCATTCCATCATCACCCTTGAGTTCTGATCATCACTGTCCATATCTTTGGCCTCCGTGTAGAACGTGTATCCGTTGATATCATATGCCTGATAGGTTACGAGGTTGGGCGAGGGGCCATGTGCTAAGGCGTATATGAGCAATCCGTCCTTAGAGCCCTCATCCGGGGGATTAGCAATAATATGCTCTTTGAACCAATGTAGGAAAGTGGAGTTGTGCTTTCTAGTAACTTCGGCGTCCGTCCTGCATACCCCCCGGTCACGATACTTCTTTGCGATAATTTCTTTGTGCAGTGCCACGAAAGGATCTACCTCGTCTAGGTGTTGTAGCACTACCAAGTTTGCTCTGTCAAAGTCGCCGCGTCGATCTGAGTATGCCACGTGCAGTTCCCTGCGACCGTTGCAGTGACCTTCTCCTTCGAGCCTCCCATCGTGCTTGTTAACGGGCAAACCAACACTAACACCAGGCGGCTGGTCTGCGCCATATAGAAAATTCTCACAGAAAGAGATGCACTCTTGTGTCACATAGCCCTGGACGATGCTTCCATCCGGACGGGACATGTTACGAACGAATCCTTTGATGATCCCATTCATCCTCTCAAACAGCATCATGTTGTGTAGGAATGACGGCCCCAGGTCTATTATGTCATCCACAATATGGACGCACAGATGCACCATCACGTCAAAGAATGCGGGCGGGAAGTACATCTCAAGCTCATTCAGTATCACAACGATCTCTTCCTGTAGCCTTCGGAGCTGCTTCACACTGATCGACTTTCGAGAGATGACGTCGAAAAAGTTGCAGAGACCAATAAGCGTGTCACGGACATGCTTGTCCATTATCCCTCTAAGGGCAACAGGTAGTATCTGCGTCATCATCACATGACAGTCATGGGACTTCATCCCGCTGAACCTTTTCTTGTCCGTGCCTAGATATCTGTTTATCTTGCCATAGTAACCGGAACTAACTTTGACTCCGGTAAGGCACTTAAAGAATTGATCGATCTCAGCCTGACTTAAGGTGAAGCAAGAAGGGGGGCAATAATCCTCTTTCTTTATTTTCTTTCCCTTCTTCTCCCGTGCCTCTGTCTCCGTCTCTGTCTCGTCTGACATTTTACGGGGCGGCATGTGCAGATCTTCCCTGATTTTCAAATCTTGCAAGTCTTTTCTTGCCTTTGGCCCATCCTTGGTCTAATCCGGCATGTTCATCAGTGTTGCGAGCAAGCTCTCAAGGACATTCTTACAGATATGCATTTGATCAAGGCAATGAGGTGTATCGAGTTTGTGCCAGTACTCCAAGTCCCAGAAAATAGACCTCGTCTTCCATACCTTCAGCAGCGGCTCCGGCGCCTTTCTCATCGTCTTTCCCAGCGCGGGGCACTCCTTCCAGTTTTTCAACAGCTCATCGATTTCGGCACCGCTCCGATTACATGGAGGTCCTCGATGCTCAGGGTGACCATTGAATAGATCTCCATGGTTTCTCCACGAGTCGTCCTGTTCGAGCCATCTTCGATGCCCCATGTACATGATTTTCCCAGACCCGCCATCTTTCCTTGACGTTATCTCCTGAGACATCGTATCATCCATGCACCGCGTGCATCCGCAATATCCATGCCACACCTGGCCTGCCACATATCCGTAACCGAGATAGTCCTGCACTGTCGTGATCAGCGCGGCTCTCATGTTGAAATACCCGCCTTTGCTGGCGTCCCATGTCCTGGCCGGTGTTTTCTATAACGTGTATAACTCCTCTTGAAGTAGCCCCAGATACAAATTAATATTATTTCCTGGTTGTTTTGGCCCTTGAATAAGCATGCTCATGTGAATGTACTTCGATTTCATGCACAACCAGGGGGAGGTTGTACATGCATACAAACACGGGCCATGTGCTATGGTTGGTGTTCTGGTTGCCAAACGGATTCATACCATCGGTACACGCGCCGAGCACGATGTTCCTTGCATCACATTCACAATACCAATAGAAGCTGTTCAACGCTCTCCACTGGCTTCCATCCTTGACGTGTCTCAGCTTCGGATCATCTCCATCGTCAGGCTGCTTCCTCTCCGCGTGCCATCGCATTAGCTTTGCTTCCTTGGGATCTAAAAAATACCTCTGGAGACGGGGAGTGATCGGTAAGTACCATACCACTTTCTAGGACATTTCTTCCCGGCCTTCTTGTATCAAGAAGAATTGCACACCGGACAACTTGTTTTTTTCGCGTGCTCCTTCCGATAAATTATGCAATTGTTGATGCATGCATGGTATCTAACATGTGGCAGATCAAGAGGGCACACGATCTTCTTGGCCTCATCAACACTACTAGGACATAGATTACCCACGGGAAGAACATCCTTTAGGTACTTGAGATGCTCATCGAGGCTAGTGTCAGTCCATTTGTTTTTAGCCTTCGTCTTCTGGAGTTGGAGCGTGAAACTCAAGCGGGTCACCTCAGGATTGCAACCATCATACAATGGAGTGTTCGAGTCTACCACCAGTTGCTCCAGCTTAGCCTCCTCTCTAGAAGCAGCTCTCTCAGTACTCGTCTCCTTGCGAAGCAATGATTGAACATGAGGGTCCCGCACGATTGAACTTAGTACCGACGAACTCTGCTGCATGGATTCCATGTCGTTCTCTCCGCCGCCATGTCCGGCCCCTTCTCCGTCGCCATGTCCGGCCCCTTCTTGCTTCCATGTCCGCCCCCTTCTCCGCCGCCATGTCCGGCCTCTTCCCCGCCGCCATTATCGACATCTCTTCGTCTTGCCCCGTGTCATCATTGCCTGCCCCATCGGCATCCTCAACATTGTCATCCTCATCTTCAATTATCCACCAAGTATAGCCATCCATGAAACCAGTCATGAGCAGGTGCGCTTCGACACGACCATCGTCATGGGGGTCGAGCCAAATTATTCCTTTGCATTTTCGACACGGACATAAAACCTCTATCCGGTTATTTTCTTTCATGTCCTGCACCGCCGACCGCAACCACCTGTCCACCATCGTTCCACTGACCATCGTCAACTCTGCACGGTAATAATAAACAAATTGATTATAAAAATGCGCATCAAAGTCATACAAAAATTCGGCATGACCTTCCTTAAAAATAGGGCATATATAGATCTAGAGTTTGCCCGGAATTCGCCGAAACGGAAATAAATCGACATTTCGGCAAAACATAGGCAACTCAAAAGCACAATTTGGCATCAACTCATGCCACACACACAATTTCCATAAACATATCACACACACATAAACATATTTCCATTTTGCAAAAGTATGAAATTTTAATCACCTATATCTCGAGATCGAGCACACGATGGAGATGATGATGTAGGGCGATCAAAAGTGCACAAAGCTCTTCTTGACAAAGATAGATCTAGTTAGGGGGCAAATAGGTCACTTAACTAAATGCTACATCTACCTAGCTACCTAATTTGGGAGGAGACAACTTCAACTAGTGGAGGGGGAAGGAAAAAGAGAAAGGAGATCCATTAATGGAGGTGGTGTAGTTAGGTAGGAGTAATGAAGAGAGAGAAAGGTAGGTAGAAGAGGGAGAGTAATGGGGGATGTCGGTGTCAAAACCGGCGGATCTTGGGTAGGGGGTCCCGAACTGTGCGTCTAGTCCGGATGGTAACAGGAGGCAAGGAACACGATGTTTTACCCAGGTTCGGGCCCTCTTGATGGAGGTAAAACCCTACGTCCTGCTTGATTTATATTGATGATATGGGTAGTACAAGAGTAGATCTACCATGAGATCAAGGAGGCTAAACCCTAGAAGCGAGCCTATGGTATGATTGTTGTATGATGAAGTTGTCCTACGGACTAAAACCCTCCGGTTTATATAGACACCGGAGAGGGTTAGGGTTACACAAAGTCGGTTACAATGGTAGGAGATCTTGAATATCCGCATCGCCAAGCTTGCCTTCCACGCCAAGGAAAGTCCCATCCGGACACGGGACGAAGTCTTAAATCTTGTATCTTCATAGTCCTGGAGTCCGGCTGAAGGTATAGTCCGGCTACCCGAACACCCCCTAATCCAGGACTCCCTCAGTAGCCCCTGAACCAGGCTTCAATGACGACGAGTCCGGCGCGTAGATTGTCTTCAGCATTGCAAGGCGGGTTCCTCCTCCAAATTCTTCATAAAAGTTTGTAAACACCAAGAGTAGTGTCCGGCTCTGCAAAATAAGTTTCCACGTATTTCCACAGAGAGAATAATATTAACACAAATCTAATCTGCTGACGTATTCCGCAGCGTGACATCACACTACGGCCAAGCCTTTATTCGAACCGTTTTCACTTTTCCACCTCAGCGTGTTTTGCGAGGCGGTTTCCTTGGCACGTCTTGTCAAAGCAGAGATCGTGTCCCCCATTTACGGGATTCTCATCAATACGGACGTGGGTAACCCAACCGCGCCATTTATCACGGCGCTTGGGAGGCAAGCGAGTTTTACTAGGCTGGTGGGGACGCATAGTCGCATCCGCTCATATAAGGGGATAAGGATCCACCTTTTTACCTACGCCTTCTTCCTCCTTTGCCTATCCATCTTCTGCGCACCCGAGCTCCAGCGCCCAAGCCCGCACTTCCTACCTCAACCTTCTCCAACAATGTCCGGAGCGGGAGGCAAGTGGATGGTCTCCTCTGTCACGGAGGGCCATGTCAAAAGGCTAAGGAAGGCTGGATACCTGTCCAAAGACATCGCGCACCGGCTTCCTGAGGAGGGGCAGCTTCTCCCCACCCCAAGGCCCCATGAGAGGGTAGTATTTCTTCCCCACTTCCTCCGCGGACTGGGTTTTCCTCTCCACCCATTTGTCCGCGGGCTCATGTTCTACTATGGCCTAGATTTCCATGATCTGGCCCCGAACTTCATCCTCAATATCTCGGCGTTTATCGTCGTGTGCGAGGCTTTCCTCTGCATCCGCCCCCATTTCGGCCTCTGGCTCAAGACCTTCAATGTCAAGCCAAAGGTGGTGCACGGCAACCAGGCAGAGTGCGGAGGTGCCATGGCGGGCAAAATAGCCAACGTCCTATGGCTCGAGGGCTCCTTTGTAGAGACCTTGAAGGGGTGGCAGTCAGGGTGGTTTTACATCACCGAGCCACGCGATCCGAAGTGGATCGCAGCCCCTGAATTCCGATCCGGACCCCCTACGCGGCTCACGTCCTGGAAGGAGACGGGCTTGTCGTGGGGTGACGAAGAAGAGGTGACCGGACTGCAAAAATGCATCCAGTCCCTGGTGAACAAGCAGCTCAAGCTTGTCAACGTAGTCCAGGTCATGCTCCTCCACCGGATCCTTCCGTGTCAAGAACATGACTTCAATTTGTGGGAGTTCAACCAGGCGCAGCACCGAACTCTGAGCAGGCTCTTCGACACGACGTACGAAGATGCCTGGAAGGGGCTAACCAAAGGCGCCGAGGCTCCCACATCCACCTCCGAAGACCGCGGATTCAGCTCGCAGCGTCCTGCTGGCGAGGTAAGATATTTTCATCTTTTACAGGATGTTGAGTTTTATCATAGTTTGACTCTATGCGGGATCTAAACTCCCTTACCTTTGACAGGATTGGCAGGCGAAGTCCAGACTGATTAACTGTCCGGCTCCCTTGCCCGAAGACCCAGCCCCTGCTCTCCTAGTGAAGCTGCTGGTTCCGGCACCTTATGTGGTGCCGGAGAAGAAGGCCAAGAAGAAGAAGGCCACGGGGACTCGAAAGAGTTCCCGGCATATGGTGGTGTCGGACTCGTCGTCCGACGAGTCCGAGACACACTCCTCCCGTGAAGACGAGAAGGAGGAAGAAGAAACCTCTCCCCCTCTAGCGGGGGGAGGAAAGAAGAGGAAGGCCACCCCAGTAGGGGAGGCCGAGGGGTCCAAGAAGAGGAAAACCCCTCCGCCGGACTATGCCCCCGATGCCGACGAGGACGAAGAGAAGTGGCCGGACAGGGCCAAGCGTCCGGCGAAATAGTAAGTGTTCGGATACCAGAGTAACTCATGATATTCCTTTTGTTGCACAGCTTTCCCTAATGTCGAATATAATCATGCAGCCCGCCTAAGGACGGGCTCGACGAGTCGTCGATCGGCTCCCTGGATCCATCGGACGTGAATTCAGTTCCGCCCGCTGCCTCCCCCTGTGCTGCGGATGACACCGAAGTGGCGTTGCGACAAGCTCCGGGGCAAGAGGAGGTGGTCCAGGAGGAGCCACGAGGCGACCTCCCGGACTCCAGGAGTAAAGGGGACAAGACCCCCCAGGGCTCCAAGTCCGGCTTTAAGCCAGACACCGCGCCGGAATCATCAACGGTTCCGGACCACGGCAGGCGAACTCCTGCCAAGAGGAGCAAGCCTATTGAGCCGGTGTCCTCCGTCCAACCGGAGGCGCCGGACAATCTGCTGGAGGTGCTTAAGGGCGCCTCCATCGACGAGTAGCACCGTACCATTATGAGTACGGTGGTCCAAAAGGTTCGGTCCGCCAAAAGCAGACTGTCTGAAGCTTGTGCTAGCCTTCTAACAGGCTTCGAGGTAAGTAAAAATATGTAAAAATATTACCGTATAGACAGTAGCCCCTGATGCTCTGTTTGGCGTTCGGAAAGAACAGCCGAATAGAGGATCTATTAAATATCGCAGGAGTCTAACTAAAAAGGAGTCAATATACGTATGCAGGCTTCGCTGCTGGCCACCGCTGCACTGACTGCGGAGGTGGGTGCCCTGAAGCAGGGCCTCGAGCGGACCGAGCAAGAGCTCGGCCTTGCCAAACGGCAGCTCGAGGAGAAAGAAGGTAAGAGATACCTTATAGAAAAAATGCCTATAAGAAGACGCAATTGCAAAAAATGACAGGAGTATACTGCTTATTGTAGGGGCCACAACTGAGGTGGCGACCCTCAAGCAGGTGCTGTCCGAGGCCAAGAAGAAAGCGGCCACGGAGCGCACCGAGCGGGAGAAATTTGAGGCGCAGGTCGGCGAGGTGCAGCAAGAGCTTCAGGCTCTCATGAAAAAACATGAGAGTTTGGAGCTTGACTCGAAGACGTGAGCGTACGGGCTTGCTGCGGCCCTTAAAACTGCCAAGTCTGCCAAGGCTGAAGCCCAGAAGGCCCTCCAGGAATTGGATGCAGTGAAAAAGATAGCAGTGGGTAAGGCATTCTCTATGCAAAGCAGACATGTAAAAGTAAACTACTTATTACTTACCCGAATCCGGAGCTCTCCAGGGGCATTCGCAGATCTTCCCCGCAGCGTATCCGATGCCACCGCATTCTATCGAGCCGAGGAAGGCAGCTCGACGGAGAAGGTGTTCTGGTCTCAGTACACTGAGGCCGGACACCCTGTGCCCTTGAGCGACTAGCTGAAGCAGCTGGTCGAGCTCCACAAGGCGGCCGAACAGGCCATGAAGGGCTTCATAGTTCGGCTGTGGCCTGGAGAGGCCCTGCCTGGGAGCTACTTCGGACTGGTGCGGCGGCTGGTGGAGGCTTGTCCCAGGCTCGAGGTCATCAAGCGCTCCGTCTGCATCGAAGGAGCCCATAGGGCCCTTGCCCGTGCAAAGGTGCACTGGGGTAAGCTGGACGGTGAGAAGCTAGTGAGGGACAGGCCGCCGCCGGGGAAGGAGCATCGCAAGCCCGAGAACTATTACAAGGATGTTCTGGCTGGTGCCCGCCTTATGGCGGATGAATGTACCAAGGATGTAATTTTTGAATGAACTCGCTCGTGTTATCCTGTGCGCTGAAAACTTGTTCATATGCGCTAAGCAATGCTTGAATTTAAAATATTACTTTCTGTGCGGCCGTTTATCAAAAAATTGAGAGATGGCCAGTCGTCGGCTTCTGCCCCCATGCCACTAGTGCTAGGGTGTTCGGGATAAACCTGAGCGCTCTTTTTCCCATGATTGGGTCCGTCGAGGGAGGCGCTCAGCACAACGAACAAGGCAATCGGACTATAATGCTTGAACACTCTCACTTAGCCATAGAACTCTATAATTTTAAATTTCGGCGAAGCCCCTAGTATTCGGAAGACCGAGTTCGGGGCGCTATCCACGCCTTGGCCGGACAAAGCCGGTTCCTCGATCGAAGCGGCATAAGTCTTTAAGGACTCGAAAAACCTCTTGAACAGCGACCTGTCTCTCGCCTCATCATGACAGTCAGTTTTAGCTTTCTCTACTGAGGTGCTCAGCCCAGCTCAACTGGGGCACAATCGCAGTAGTTCTCCTAGTGCTACCTTAGCCGATATAGCGGAACGTAAGGCACCAAAACATAGGAGCCGGGCAAACCCAACTATTGACCCAAATCATGATTCGGAGCCGATGCATATAGTGCTATAAGTTCGGGGTGCCGCACTTGTGAAAGTGTACGGACTTCTCACGCCATTTTGATGGGTACTGAAGCCCCTGGTGTATTTTTACCGTACCACAGTGTACTGATGCAGCATGTTATTGATAAACATATATATAAAAAGAGGATAATGCAAAAAATAGACAAAAAGCTATGCATTGTTTATAGAAAGGTTGTTATGAAAGTGGAACGATACAAATAGTGCGATAAGCAAAAGAGATTGGACTATTTAACATGTCCTGGCCAGGGCAGGCCGAGGAATTGTATTAAAAAACAGGTATACTGCTCGCAATAGAGACCACCTGGAAGTTCCATAATGCGGCGTGGCTTGTCTGCATTCCTGGATCTTGCATCGTTTGTGCGGCAGTTGAATTGCTGAATGGGTCGTCCGAAGTATGGAGTCCTGAGAGTAAGAGAAAAAAAGGAATCCGGCAGCCCCTGGTGCGGTTTAAGCCGTATTTCGGGCGTGCCGTGATAGTGCCCCTTCCCCTGTGCCCATGGTATTTCAAGAGCGTAGTTATGTACGCGAAGCACTGGTTTTGCTGTATTGTGAGGGCTAGGGTTGGGGCCGCATTGCTACGCTAGCTCAGAACGTGCCTGGCGGTCTTGTTGTAGGGTACTCCGGGCGCACTTGACAGTGTCCGGCTTTTTGAAGGCCGAACTGGAGAACTGCCTAGAGAGGCTGCTTTGTACTTCTGCTGCGAGCGCTGCCGTGTGCTCCTCCGTTCGGAGGGAGCGTTCAGTGTTCCCATTAACCGTGATTACTTTTCTAGGGCCTAGCATCTTGAGCTTGAGGTATGCATAGTGCGGTACCGCGTTGAATTTTGCGAATGCGGTTCGCCCGAGCAGTGCGTGATAGCCACTATGGAACGGGACTATGTCGAAGATTAACTCCTCGCTTCGGAAGTTATCCGGAGATCCGAAGACCACTTCCAGTGTGACTGAGCCTGTACAGTTGGCTTCTACACCTGGTATGACGCCTTTAAAGGTCGTTTTGGTGGGCTTGATCCTCGAGGGATCTATGCCCATTTTTCGCACTGTATCCTGGTAAAGCAGGTTTAGGCTGCTGCCGCCGTCCATGAGGACTCTTGTGAGATGAAATCCGTCAATGATTGGGTCTAGAACCAATGCGGCGAAGCCACCGTGACGGATGCTAGTGGGGTGGTCCCTTCGATCAAAGGTGATCGGGCAGGAGGACCATGGGTTGAACTTTGGGGCGACTGGCTCCATCACATATACGTCCCGTAACGCACGCTTCCGCTCCCTCTTGGGGATGTGGGTTGCGTATATCATGTTCACCGTCCGCACTTGTAGGGTAAATTCCTTCTGTCCACCATTGTTCGGTGGCCTGGGCTCCTCCTCGTTGTCGTTATACAGCCCCTTGTCTTTGTTTTCCGCTCTTAACTTGCCTGCCCGCTTGGACACCCAACAATCCCTGTTGGTGTGATTGGCTGGCTTTTCGGGGGTGCCATGTATCTGGCACAAGCGGTCGAGTATTCGGTCCAAACTGGACGGGCCCTGAGTATTTCTTTTGAATGGCTTTTTCCGTTGACCGGATTTGTAGCCTCGGAATCCGGCATTAACTGCCGTATCCTCGTTGTTGTCACTGTTAACGCGGCGCTTTTGTTTGTTCCAACACGACCTGTCGCTTTTGTCCTTGGTATTCGAATTACCAGGGTTCTTGGTTAAATTGTTGCTACGAGCTAGCCAGCTGTCTTCTCCCGCGCAAAAGCGGGTCATGAGTGTCGTGAGGGCTGCCATAGATTTCGGCTTTTCCTGTCCCAGGTGCTGGGCAAGCCACTCGTCACGGATATTATGCTTGAAGGCCGCTAAGGCCTCTGCGTCCGGACAGTCGACTATCTGGTTTTTCTTTGTTAGGAACCATGTCCAGAATTGCCTGGCCGATTCCTCTGGCTGCTGAATTATGTGGCTTAGGTCATCGGCGTCCGGTGGTCGCACATAAGTGCCCTGGAAGTTGTCAAGGAATGCGGCTTCCAGGTCCTCCCAAGAACCGATTGAGTTTGCTGGCAAGCTATTAAGCCAATGCCGGGCCGGTCCCTTAAGTTTGAGTGGGAGGTATTTGATGGCGTGTAGATCATCACCGCGGGCCATGTGGATATGAAGGAGATAATCCTCGATCCATACCGCAGGATCTGTTGTGCCATCGTACGATTCGATGTTTACGGGTTTGAAGCCCTCAGGGATTTTATGACCCATTACTTCATCTGTGAAGCATAGTGGGTGTGCGGCGCCTCTGTATTGGGCTATATCACGACGCAGCTCGAAGGAGCTTTGTCTGTTGAGTTCGGCCTGGCCAGATTTATTGCATCCGGAGTGACGATCACCGTCACGTGCCATGGGGCGCCTGTGCGATCCGTAGATCGATCTTGTTTGCCTTGCCTTGTCCTCTAGTATGTCGCGTAGGTCGGGTGCATTTTCCCGTGCCTTAGTATGCTTGACGCGGCGTCGGGGCATGGCTTGAGTGGAGGGCCAAGAGGCCTCTCTGTCGCGGCCACGAGGTGGCCGGTCGGCCATGTCATGCGCTGGTGATGTAGGTGCTTCCTCCTCTAGTCGGGGTAGCAGCCTTCGCTTTGGGTAACTCTTGGAGGGGCGTTCGAGTTCATACTCTTCGGCCGCAAGGACTTCAATCCATCTGTCAGCTAGCAAATCCTGATTAGCTCTAAGCTGTTGCTGCTTTTTCTTGAGGCTGCTTGCCGTGGCCATAAGCCTGCGTTTAAAACGCTCTTGTTCGGCGAGAACCTCTGGCATGACGAACTCGTCATCGTCGAGGCTTGCCTCGTCTTCGGAGGGAGGCGTATAATTATCGTCCTCAACCTCTTGGTCCACCGCCCTCTCGTGAGGGCTGGCTTCTCTGTCCTCCTGTGCTGAATCTTGCTGGAGGGGGTGTTCTTTGGCGCTATCCGGAGTAGTATTATCTCCCGGCACTACTAATAAGGCGCTACAGCTAACACGTAGCAGTAGCGCGTGCTCACTAGCGCTACTGCTACACAAGTGTAGCAGCAGCGCGCTTAATGGAAGCTCGCTACTGCTAATAGCTATAGCGTGCTTCCCCTGTGTGCGCTACTGCTACTACCGCGCTGCTGCTAACTTTTCTCCACTCGCTACTTCTAATTTTAGTAGTTTTTTTGTTTTTTCGGCATATTTGTTTTGTATTTGAACAGGCTTTATAGAAGAATCTTTAGCACATACAAATGTCATCATGATACACATACAAATGTCTGCGAGACCACAAATGTAATCATAGCATATACATACAAATAGTCTCATCATAATCATCATCCAACACAAAGTGGTATCTTGTCATCATCTCGAAAATAGCGATACATGCAAGTCTTGAATACTTGCAACTACAACGTCATCCATCTAAACAAAGGTATACGCGAGAAGAGCTATCACTATGAGTGAGAGCGGAACTATGCAGTACATGAGGTGGCGGTTACGAGTCCTCTCTCGCGCTAGCGTGAACCTCAAGTAACTAGCTTCTCCTTCTTGTCTGCTTTTGAAGCCTTTATGGATGGCGCCCGAGAACCCATTCACTTGCACCTGACACTCATACCACTCGTTGTACACCCCCGGAACCTTCCCTTTGTACACGACATAGCACTTCCATCTCACCATCAAGAAACTAGGTACCTGTTAGAGATGCATGTTCATGAAGAGGATGTACAATCATATATATGCAATAAAATATACTAGAGCAACACCGAAAAAGAAAAGGTTAGCAACTAGATGCAACATACAGTATGCAAATTAATTAACTAGAGGTACGCAGGTCATCGTACGCAAACTAACAAAGTAGCGTTACGCAAGTTCGGCAGGGACTGTGGACATCACAAAGTTTCATCTCTACAAAAGTATACAAGTTCAACCGACACATATCATCATCATCGGCATCATAAATCACTAGAAGTTCCATCCTTCCATATCATCGAGGATGGACCCTAGCTTCTTGAACGGTGTGAGGGATAGACGTTGCATGCCTATGCGAGTTCGGACGTCAGCTCGCGATATAGGGCCGTGGTGGAACATCCCCTTCTCATCGATGACTTCTTTCATGATGATCGTCGCAATGTCGCTTTGGATGCGAAAGAAGTCATCTCTAAGTTTATAATCCGCTTCTCCATGAGATTCTAGCCACTTGTGGATATGATCATCATTTCTGCTTCTCATGCGAAGCTTTTGGTGATCCGTGTTGAACTGAATCATGAGATGGACGATGTAGAATCCATCCTTCTTGCTTGGTTTCGGGACATGGATGCAGGAGAAGTTAGTTTTATGCGCGAAACCCATCTTCTTGTTCCTTTGTTTCCTGATCTGCACGTGGCCACCTCTAATGCTGAAGCCTTGGAGAGCATCATCTAGAATATTCATTATGTGGGTGTAGTCTTTTTTCTCGTAGTCTCTGGAAGGGTCAAAATACACGGCGTGGGGGAATTGCGGGTAAAGAACGATAAGGACGGCGCGCCCGTTGCTGTGGGGAAAAGACACCTCAAATTATTCCCCATATGAGAGAGAAGGAATGATTGAAATGTACGAAAGGGTTGTCCGGAACTGACTTACTTTGGATGATAAGGCACGAGGACAATTTCTCGGTCCTTATTCTGTACCATGAAGTTTTGGAGGTACTCCCTAGCAGTTTCACGCTCAAAGTCACCGAGACTCAAGAAAGACTCGTGCATGTAGTACGAATCCGCCACACAGATTTGCGAGACTTCTTCACTCTTCATAACGGAGCTCATATGTAGCGCAAAAGGAGGACGATTGTAAAATCAAGCCGCCTTGTCAGAAACATCTGAAAGATATGGTCAAACCGCAGGAAGAACACCTCCGCGGGCCGTGTCTCGACGTAGCACTTCCGCTCAGGCACACGAGCCTCGTATGTCGGATATCCTGGATCCTTTGAGGCTAGTAGGCTTTTCTCAGTCGACAGCACATGGTCGTGCAGTCTCCTGAGATCCCCTGATAGTGCCTCCAGCGGTTTCGGCGGTAGCATCGGCTCGCCCGTGAGATGGAACATGGCCGCACCTTTCATGGGTACACGCTCTTCAGAATGCATCGTCTGGCTGCTTTGTGCTTTGGCTTGTTTGGAGGAAGTTATCTTCCCTGATCTCTTCCTCTCCTTTTTCTTGGGCACACCTTCCAGACCCTTCCTTAACCCCTGCCCCAGGGTTCCCGGGCTAAGCACTGTACGATTCCCGGCTAGTTGAGCCTGTGTTGAGGCGACATCTTCAGGCGTGTCCTATGAGGAATTCATGAAGAGAGACTTTTTGCAATCCTTCCAACGACCTTACTGCCCGGGCATATCATCCATATCCTCATTAGCATGCTGATAGCCCGATTCGTCATATGGTTGACTCATCATATCTATGTCATAGTCATACGCGTTTGTATTGAGGAAACCCATAGGGTCGACCTCCGTCTCATCATCCATTCTTTGTTCTACAGGACCAATTGCATCAGCCAGTACTATTGCACCCCCTTCATCACGTCGTCCGCCGCTCTCACTCGGCACTATAGGAGCTGGTAATTGCGTAGGCGGGGTGGTGGTCTCCGCACATGCTTGTTGATGTGTGGTTATTGGTGTGCTCTCGGCCGGCTCCAGGCGAATAAGATTCTTCAGCCATAACAACACCCAACCCTTGCAGCTTCCAATCCGCGGCGGGGTCTCGTCGTCCTCTCCCACATGCTGTACTGGAGGAGGCAATGCCTCGTGCCCCGATTTCACACTGGACAAGCTAACCCCGAAGTGCCCAGCGGGGATCAGCTGGTTGTGGAACATGGGTTTCAAGGGGTTCAATATCATCCCCTTTCCCACGTCGACCTTCTGGCCTTTTATCAAGTAGAGTATGGTGCACGGGGTTTCTTCGCCCTGCAAACACATATGTCTGTGGCGTAAAACATCCGAAAGGCAACGAAAATGGAATATTCTATATATATATATATATATATGTTGGTGTGACATGTAATTACCGTGACGGCGTCGAGCTCAGCCAAAGACGAAGGCCCACCTAGCGCGCCAGAAACTGAGGATGGGCTGGTATGAGCGGGAGCGACCGTGAGAGGAGGCCCGGTTGTGTGAGCAAGTGATGGTGCGGTGTTGTTGTTGTTCATGGAGTTGCTCCCGACGAAACTGGGCATCGGGAAATCATGTACCGTCTTGTCTGGATTTTCCTTCGTCCAGTTGATGATAGCTGGAACCAAGTTAGTAGCGAAATCATTTCTGCAGGCAGTTACAGCTGCATTGACTGCCTGCTGTAGCAACTCATTTTTCTCCTCGGCTGTTTTTTCCGTGTCCTCAACTACTTTTTTCTCGACCGCAAGCTTCACCTTCGTGTCGATGTCCGCCTGACTAAACTTCTTTTTCCTGCTTCTTGGCCTCTGGGCCCTCGTTGTAAAACACCTTCCATGTGGCGGCATCTCCAGCGCTGTGCACATGACCATATTGCGGCCACTGGCCCAAAGGGAGTCCCTTAAGTTCGTTCAAGGCCCGGTTGAGAGGGGTGTCCCACTTGGGCCTCGTCGGAGAAGTAGGGCTTTCGGCTGCAAGCTGGTGATGCTTCTCCATAGTCTAATCAATTTCCTCGTGATCTGGTCCGTGTAAAAAACCTTTTTCTCCTTGTCCCACTTGTAGCGGGCCCTGATGAAGTCACGCTCCAAGGGGTTGGTGAACTTCGCGAATGGGTCTGGGAGACAAGCGGCTTCACGTTTCGCGTCCTCCTTATCCCATATGGGCCTTTTACCGAGGTAGCCACGGCTTCCGAGGCGATGCTTCCCCGTGTTCCTTTGCTGAAGGCTCTTGAATTTTGCAGCCTTAGCCTTGGCTGCCTCGGTAGCGCAAGTGTCCTTGAACTTTTCGAACTCCTCTTCCGTAAGTGTCGGATTTTCCTCCAGAATCTTGGACAGGGGTTCCTCAGCCTCAATAGCTCGTTTCACCCTCCCTTTCCAGGAGGCCAAATCATTGCTAAACATGCCCATGGCGTGATTGTTAATCTTTTTCATCTTCGGATCATCCCACGGTTGTTCTATGTTATCATCCCGGTCGGGGAACTTGAATATCTTGTGCAACTTCATTAGGAGCAACTGCATCAAATGTTCTTTACTCCTTAAGTCATCGTCGTTGATGCTCGCGCATTCCCGTAGGATGCATCCTACTTGGTTCCCATAGCACTTGTGAGGTTCTTCAGGCTCTAATGGCTCGAACTTGCCAGGTGCCATCTTTGTGATCACAAATCATCCAATCCCTAGTTTGTTAGGTTTTCGTATCCTCTGCTTCTTATGCTTCCTCTTTTCGGTAGCAGCATCGGCGCCGGTACCTTCCCCGCCGGTATCTTCCCCGACGGTACCTTCCCCGCCGGTCTCGGCGCCACCACCGGTGCCGGCGCCGTCGGTGTCGATGTCGGCGTCAGTACCATCATCGAGACCGACCTGCAAACCTTGCTTAGCAGTCAAATAGTCGAGGTACTCTTGTTCACCCTCATAATCCATCTCGTCTGCATCTTGGTCAGAAGGCCCAGTTTCTTCGTTGTTCGACATGTTTCCTATGATTAAGTGTCCTTGTTTATTTCTAAAAGTATGAATAAATGAGAAATGACATAAAAAAGAAATCTATGTGCCAGCACTCGATATGCCAACTATGTAGCACAAATCATGCCTTTATTCATGGAAAATTTCGGCATGACCTTTGCTAAAAAATGGACATATCGAGCGCCTGAAATTCACCGGAACGGAAATGAATCAACATTCCGGCGTAACATAAGCCACTCGGATCATTTACCAAAATTGAACCAAAACATCACATGTCCAAATGACATGTTCAAATTCCAAACATGACATGCCCAAAACATGACATATCCACGTATCACATGTCCAGTTCAAATTTGCATATAAATTTAGCCTACCTAAATTTGCTTTAACAAGGGATGTTGATTTGGACAATTGCTTAAATGCTGCCTTTTCTTTTAACTACAATTGCTTAACCCTAAATTTCGGTCCTATTTTAAAACCTAGCTAAATTGATAACTAAATAGATAACCTAATTAACCTACTGCCCTAACTAAAACCTAAGTAAATTAACCGAAGAACCATAGCTAGTAGAGAGAGAGGGGGGTTTACAGAGGGTGCAGGGGCGAGGAGGCAGGCCCGACGACGGCCGAGGTTGGGAGGGGAGGAAGCAAAGGAGGGAGGCGAGGGCCGACGGGTCGGGGGCGAGCGCTGGGGTCGGGTTACACAAAGTCGGTTACAATGGTAGGAGATCTTGAATATCCGCATCGCCAAGCTTGCCTTCCACGCCAAGGAAAGTCCCATCCGGACACGGGACGAAGTCTTAAATCTTGTATCTTCATAGTCCTGGAGTCCGGCTGAAGGTATAGTCCGGCTACCCGAACACCCCCTAATCCAGGACTCCCTCAGTAGCCCCTGAACCAGGCTTCAATGACGACGAGTCCGGCGCGTAGATTGTCTTCAGCATTGCAAGGCGGGTTCCTCCTCCAAATTCTTCATAAAAGTTTGTAAACACCAAGAGTAGTGTCCGGCTCTGCAAAATAAGTTTCCACGTATTTCCACAGAGAGAATAATATTAACACAAATCTAATCTGCTGACGTATTCCACAGCGTGACATCACACTACGGCCAAGCCTTTATTCGAATCGTTTTCACTTTTCCACCTCAGCGTGTTTTGCGAGGCGGTTTCCTTGGCACGTCTTGTCAAAGCAGAGATCGTGTCCCCCATTTACGGGATTCTCATCAATACGGACGTGGGTAACCCAACCGCGCCATTTATCACGGTGCTTGGGAGGCAAGCGAGTTTTACTAGGCTGGTGGGGACGCATAGTCGCATCCGCTCATATAAGGGGATAAGGATCCACCTTTTTACCTACGCCTTCTTCCTCCTTTGCCTATCCATCTTCTGCGCACCCGAGCTCCAGCGCCCAAGCCCGCACTTCCTACCTCAACCTTCTCCAACAATGTCCGGAGCGGGAGGCAAGTGGATGGTCTCCTCTGTCACGGAGGGCCATGTCAAAAGGCTAAGGAAGGCTGGATACCTGTCCAAAGACATCGCGCACCGGCTTCCTGAGGAGGGGCAGCTTCTCCCCACCCCAAGGCCCCATGAGAGGGTAGTATTTCTTCCCCACTTCCTCCGCGGACTGGGTTTTCCTCTCCACCCATTTGTCCGCGGGCTCATGTTCTACTATGGCCTAGATTTCCATGATCTGGCCCCGAACTTCATCCTCAATATCTCGGCGTTTATCGTCGTGTGCGAGGCTTTCCTCTGCATCCGCCCCCATTTCGGCCTCTGGCTCAAGACCTTCAATGTCAAGCCAAAGGTGGTGCACGGCAACCAGGCAGAGTGCGGAGGTGCCATGGCGGGCAAAATAGCCAACGTCCTATGGCTCGAGGGCTCCTTTGTAGAGACCTTGAAGGGGTGGCAGTCAGGGTGGTTTTACATCACCGAGCCACGCGATCCGAAGTGGATCGCAGCCCCTGAATTCCGATCCGGACCCCCTACGCGGCTCACGTCCTGGAAGGAGACGGGCTTGTCGTGGGGTGACGAAGAAGAGGTGACCGGACTGCAAAAATGCATCCAGTCCCTGGTGAACAAGCAGCTCAAGCTTGTCAACGTAGTCCAGGTCATGCTCCTCCACCGGATCCTTCCGTGTCAAGAACATGACTTCAATTTGTGGGAGTTCAACCAGGCGCAGCACCGAACTCTGAGCAGGCTCTTCGACACGACGTACGAAGATGCCTGGAAGGGGCTAACCAAAGGCGCCGAGGCTCCCACATCCACCTTCGAAGACCGCGGATTCAGCTCGCAGCGTCCTGCTGGCGAGGTAAGATATTTTCATCTTTTACAGGATGTTGAGTTTTATCATAGTTTGACTCTATGCGGGATCTAAACTCCCTTACCTTTGACAGGATTGGCAGGCGAAGTCCAGACTGATTAACTGTCCGGCTCCCTTGCCCGAAGACCCAGCCCCTGCTCTCCTAGTGAAGCTGCTGGTTCCGGCACCTTATGTGGTGCCGGAGAAGAAGGCCAAGAAGAAGAAGGCCACGGGGACTCGAAAGAGTTCCCGGCATATGGTGGTGTCGGACTCATCGTCCGACGAGTCCGAGACACACTCCTCCCGTGAAGACGAGAAGGAGGAAGAAGAAACCTCTCCCCCTCTAGCGGGGGGAGGAAAGAAGAGGAAGGCCACCCCAGTAGGGGAGGCCGAGGGGTCCAAGAAGAGGAAAACCCCTCCGCCGGACTATGCCCCCGATGCCGACGAGGACGAAGAGAAGTGGCCGGACAGGGCCAAGCGTCCGGCGAAATAGTAAGTGTTCGGATACCAGAGTAACTCATGATATTCCTTTTGTTGCACAGCTTTCCCTAATGTCGAATATAATCATGCAGCCCGCCTAAGGACGGGCTCGATGAGTCGTCGATCGGCTCCCTGGATCCATCGGACGTGAATTCAGTTCCGCCCGCTGCCTCCCCCTGTGCTGCGGATGACACCGAAGTGGCGTTGCGACAAGCTCCGGGGCAAGAGGAGGTGGTCCAGGAGGAGCCACGAGGCGACCTCCCGGACTCCAGGAGTAAAGGGGACAAGACCCCCCAGGGCTCCAAGTCCGGCTTTAAGCCAGACACCGCGCCGGAATCATCAACGGTTCCGGACCACGGCAGGCGAACTCCTGCCAAGAGGAGCAAGCCTATTGAGCCGGTGTCCTCCGTCCAACCGGAGGCGCCGGACAATCTGCTGGAGGTGCTTAAGGGCGCCTCCATCGACGAGTAGCACCGTACCATTATGAGTACGGTGGTCCAAAAGGTTCGGTCCGCCAAAAGCAGACTGTCTGAAGCTTGTGCTAGCCTTCTAACAGGCTTCGAGGTAAGTAAAAATATGTAAAAATATTACCGTATAGACAGTAGCCCCTGATGCTCTGTTTGGCGTTCGGAAAGAACAGCCGAATAGAGGATCTATTAAATATCGCAGGAGTCTAACTAAAAAGGAGTCAATATACGTATGCAGGCTTCGCTGCTGGCCACCGCTGCACTGACTGCGGAGGTGGGTGCCCTGAAGCAGGGCCTCGAGCGGACCGAGCAAGAGCTCGGCCTTGCCAAACGGCAGCTCGAGGAGAAAGAAGGTAAGAGATACCTTATAGAAAAAATGCCTATAAGAAGACGCAATTGCAAAAAATGACAGGAGTATACTGCTTATTGTAGGGGCCACAACTGAGGTGGCGACCCTCAAGCAGGTGCTGTCCGAGGCCAAGAAGAAAGCGGCCACGGAGCGCACCGAGCGGGAGAAATTTGAGGCGCAGGTCGGCGAGGTGCAGCAAGAGCTTCAGGCTCTCATGAAAAAACATGAGAGTTTGGAGCTTGACTCGAAGACGTGAGCGTACGGGCTTGCTGCGGCCCTTAAAACTGCCAAGTCTGCCAAGGCTGAAGCCCAGAAGGCCCTCCAGGAATTGGATGCAGTGAAAAAGATAGCAGTGGGTAAGGCATTCTCTATGCAAAGCAGACATGTAAAAGTAAACTACTTATTACTTACCCGAATCCGGAGCTCTCCAGGGGCATTCGCAGATCTTCCCCGCAGCGTATCCGATGCCACCGCATTCTATCGAGCCGAGGAAGGCAGCTCGACGGAGAAGGTGTTCTGGTCTCAGTACACTGAGGCCGGACACCCTGTGCCCTTGAGCGACTAGCTGAAGCAGCTGGTCGAGCTCCACAAGGCGGCCGAACAGGCCATGAAGGGCTTCATAGTTCGGCTGTGGCCTGGAGAGGCCCTGCCTGGGAGCTACTTCGGACTGGTGCGGCGGCTGGTGGAGGCTTGTCCCAGGCTCGAGGTCATCAAGCGCTCCGTCTGCATCGAAGGAGCCCATAGGGCCCTTGCCCGTGCAAAGGTGCACTGGGGTAAGCTGGACGGTGAGAAGCTAGTGAGGGACAGGCCGCCGCCGGGGAAGGAGCATCGCAAGCCCGAGAACTATTACAAGGATGTTCTGGCTGGTGCCCGCCTTATGGCGGATGAATGTACCAAGGATGTAATTTTTGAATGAACTCGCTCGTGTTATCCTGTGCGCTGAAAACTTGTTCATATGCGCTAAGCAATGCTTGAATTTAAAATATTACTTTCTGTGCGGCCGTTTATCAAAAAATTGAGAGATGGCCAGTCGTCGGCTTCTGCCCCCATGCCACTAGTGCTAGGGTGTTCGGGATAAACCTGAGCGCTCTTTTTCCCATGATTGGGTCCGTCGAGGGAGGCGCTCAGCACAACGAACAAGGCAATCGGACTATAATGCTTGAACACTCTCACTTAGCCATAGAACTCTATAATTTTAAATTTCGGCGAAGCCCCTAGTATTCGGAAGACCGAGTTCGGGGCGCTATCCACGCCTTGGCCGGACAAAGCCGGTTCCTCGATCGAAGCGGCATAAGTCTTTAAGGACTCGAAAAACCTCTTGAACAGCGACCTGTCTCTCGCCTCATCATGACAGTCAGTTTTAGCTTTCTCTACTGAGGTGCTCAGCCCAGCTCAACTGGGGCACAATCGCAGTAGTTCTCCTAGTGCTACCTTAGCCGATATAGCGGAACGTAAGGCACCAAAACATAGGAGCCGGGCAAACCCAACTATTGACCCAAATCATGATTCGGAGCCGATGCATATAGTGCTATAAGTTCGGGGTGCCGCACTTGTGAAAGTGTACGGACTTCTCACGCCATTTTGATGGGTACTGAAGCCCCTGGTGTATTTTTACCGTACCACAGTGTACTGATGCAGCATGTTATTGATAAACATATATATAAAAAGAGGATAATGCAAAAAATAGACAAAAAGCTATGCATTGTTTATAGAAAGGTTGTTATGAAAGTGGAACGATACAAATAGTGCGATAAGCAAAAGAGATTGGACTATTTAACATGTCCTGGCCAGGGCAGGCCGAGGAATTGTATTAAAAAACAGGTATACTGCTTGCAATAGAGACCACCTGGAAGTTCCATAATGCGGCGTGGCTTGTCTGCATTCCTGGATCTTGCATCGTTTGTGCGGCATTTGAATTGCTGAATGGGTCGTCCGAAGTATGGAGTCCTGAGAGTAAGAGAAAAAAAGGAATCCGGCAGCCCCTGGTGCGGTTTAAGCCGTATTTCGGGCGTGCCGTGATAGTGCCCCTTCCCCTGTGCCCATGGTATTTCAAGAGCGTAGTTATGTACGCGAAGCACTGGTTTTGCTGTATTGTGAGGGCTAGGGTTGGGGCCGCATTGCTACGCTAGCTCAGAACGTGCCTGGCGGTCTTGTTGTAGGGTACTCCGGGCGCACTTGACAGTGTCCGGCTTTTTGAAGGCCGAACTGGAGAACTGCCTAGAGAGGCTGCTTTGTACTTCTGCTGCGAGCGCTGCCGTGTGCTCCTCCGTTCGGAGGGAGCGTTCAGTGTTCCCATTAACCGTGATTACTTTTCTAGGGCCTAGCATCTTGAGCTTGAGGTATGCATAGTGCGGTACCGCGTTGAATTTTGCGAATGCGGTTCGCCCGAGCAGTGCGTGATAGCCACTATGGAACGGGACTATGTCGAAGATTAACTCCTCGCTTCGGAAGTTATCCGGAGATCCGAAGACCACTTCCAGTGTGACTGAGCCTGTACAGTTGGCTTCTACACCTGGTATGACGCCTTTAAAGGTCGTTTTGGTGGGCTTGATCCTCGAGGGATCTATGCCCATTTTTCGCACTGTATCCTGGTAAAGCAGGTTTAGGCTGCTGCCGCCGTCCATGAGGACTCTTGTGAGATGAAATCCGTCAATGATTGGGTCTAGAACCAATGCGGCGAAGCCACCGTGACGGATGCTAGTGGGGTGGTCCCTTCGATCAAAGGTGATCGGGCAGGAGGACCATGGGTTGAACTTTGGGGCGACTGGCTCCATCACATATACGTCCCGTAACGCACGCTTCCGCTCCCTCTTGGGGATGTGGGTTGCGTATATCATGTTCACCGTCCGCACTTGTAGGGTAAATTCCTTCTGTCCACCATTGTTCGGTGGCCTGGGCTCCTCCTCGTTGTCGTTATACAGCCCCTTGTCTTTGTTTTCCGCTCTTAACTTGCCTGCCCGCTTGGACACCCAACAATCCCTGTTGGTGTGATTGGCTGGCTTTTCGGGGGTGCCATGTATCTGGCACAAGCGGTCGAGTATTCGGTCCAAACTGGACGGGCCCTGAGTATTTCTTTTGAATGGCTTTTTCCGTTGACCGGATTTGTAGCCTCGGAATCCGGCATTAACTGCCGTATCCTCGTTGTTGTCACTGTTAACGCGGCGCTTTTGTTTGTTCCAACACGACCTGTCGCTTTTGTCCTTGGTATTCGAATTACCAGGGTTCTTGGTTAAATTGTTGCTGCGAGCTAGCCAGCTGTCTTCTCCCGCGCAAAAGCGGGTCATGAGTGTCGTGAGGGCTGCCATAGATTTCGGCTTTTCCTGTCCCAGGTGCTGGGCAAGCCACTCGTCACGGATATTATGCTTGAAGGCCGCTAAGGCCTCTGCGTCCGGACAGTCGACTATCTGGTTTTTCTTTGTTAGGAACCATGTCCAGAATTGCCTGGCCGATTCCTCTGGCTGCTGAATTATGTGGCTTAGGTCATCGGCGTCCGGTGGTCGCACATAAGTGCCCTGGAAGTTGTCAAGGAATGCGGCTTCCAGGTCCTCCCAAGAACCGATTGAGTTTGCTGGCAAGCTATTAAGCCAATGCCGGGCCGGTCCCTTAAGTTTGAGTGGGAGGTATTTGATGGCGTGTAGATCATCACCGCGGGCCATGTGGATATGAAGGAGATAATCCTCGATCCATACCGCAGGATCTGTTGTGCCATCGTACGATTCGATGTTTACGGGTTTGAAGCCCTCAGGGATTTTATGACCCATTACTTCATCTGTGAAGCATAGTGGGTGTGCGGCGCCTCTGTATTGGGCTATATCACGACGCAGCTCGAAGGAGCTTTGTCTGTTGAGTTCGGCCTGGCCAGATTTATTGCATCCGGAGTGACGATCACCGTCACGTGCCGTGGGGCGCCTGTGCGATCCGTAGATCGATCTTGTTTGCCTTGCCTTGTCCTCTAGTATGTCGCGTAGGTCGGGTGCATTTTCCCGTGCCTTAGTATGCTTGACGCGGCGTCGGGGCATGGCTTGAGTGGAGGGCCAAGAGGCCTCTCTGTCGCGGCCACGAGGTGGCCGGTCGGCCATGTCATGCGCTGGTGATGTAGGTGCTTCCTCCTCTAGTCGGGGTAGCAGCCTTCGCTTTGGGTAACTCTTGGAGGGGCGTTCGAGTTCATACTCTTCGGCCGCAAGGACTTCAATCCATCTGTCAGCTAGCAAATCCTGATTAGCTCTAAGCTGTTGCTGCTTTTTCTTGAGGCTGCTTGCCGTGGCCATAAGCCTGCGTTTAAAACGCTCTTGTTCGGCGAGAACCTCTGGCATGACGAACTCGTCATCGTCGAGGCTTGCCTCGTCTTCGGAGGGAGGCGTATAATTATCGTCCTCAACCTCTTGGTCCACCGCCCTCTCGTGAGGGCTGGCTTCTCTGTCCTCCTGTGCTGAATCTTGCTGGAGGGGGTGTTCTTTGGCGCTATCCGGAGTAGTATTATCTCCCGGCACTACTAATAAGGCGCTACAGCTAACACGTAGCAGTAGCGCGTGCTCACTAGCGCTACTGCTACACAAGTGTAGCAGCAGCGCGCTTAATGGAAGCTCGCTACTGCTAATAGCTATAGCGTGCTTCCCCTGTGTGCGCTACTGCTACTACCGCGCTGCTGCTAACTTTTCTCCACTCGCTACTTCTAATTTTAGTAGTTTTTTTGTTTTTTCGGCATATTTGTTTTGTATTTGAACAGGCTTTATAGAAGAATCTTTAGCACATACAAATGTCATCATGATACACATACAAATGTCTGCGAGACCACAAATGTAATCATAGCATATACATACAAATAGTCTCATCATAATCATCATCCAACACAAAGTGGTATCTTGTCATCATCTCGAAAATAGCGATACATGCAAGTCTTGAATACTTGCAACTACAACGTCATCCATCTAAACAAAGGTATACGCGAGAAGAGCTATCACTATGAGTGAGAGCGGAACTATGCAGTACATGAGGTGGCGGTTACGAGTCCTCTCTCGCGCTAGCGTGAACCTCAAGTAACTAGCTTCTCCTTCTTGTCTGCTTTTGAAGCCTTTATGGATGGCGCCCGAGAACCCATTCACTTGCACCTGACACTCATACCACTCGTTGTACACCCCCGGAACCTTCCCTTTGTACACGACATAGCACTTCCATCTCACCATCAAGAAACTAGGTACCTGTTAGAGATGCATGTTCATGAAGAGGATGTACAATCATATATATGCAATAAAATATACTAGAGCAACACCGAAAAAGAAAAGGTTAGCAACTAGATGCAACATACAGTATGCAAATTAATTAACTAGAGGTACGCAGGTCATCGTACGCAAACTAACAAAGTAGCGTTACGCAAGTTCGGCAGGGACTGTGGACATCACAAAGTTTCATCTCTACAAAAGTATACAAGTTCAACCGACACATATCATCATCATCGGCATCATAAATCACTAGAAGTTCCATCCTTCCATATCATCGAGGATGGACCCTAGCTTCTTGAACGGTGTGAGGGATAGACGTTGCATGCCTATGCGAGTTCGGACGTCAGCTCGCGATATAGGGCCGTGGTGGAACATCCCCTTCTCATCGATGACTTCTTTCATGATGATCGTCGCAATGTCGCTTTGGATGCGAAAGAAGTCATCTCTAAGTTTATAATCCGCTTCTCCATGAGATTCTAGCCACTTGTGGATATGATCATCATTTCTGCTTCTCATGCGAAGCTTTTGGTGATCCGTGTTGAACTGAATCATGAGATGGACGATGTAGAATCCATCCTTCTTGCTTGGTTTCGGGACATGGATGCAGGAGAAGTTAGTTTTATGCGCGAAACCCATCTTCTTGTTCCTTTGTTTCCTGATCTGCACGTGGCCACCTCTAATGCTGAAGCCTTGGAGAGCATCATCTAGAATATTCATTATGTGGGTGTAGTCTTTTTTCTCGTAGTCTCTGGAAGGGTCAAAATACACGGCGTGGGGGAATTGCGGGTAAAGAACGATAAGGACGGCGCGCCCGTTGCTGTGGGGAAAAGACACCTCAAATTATTCCCCATATGAGAGAGAAGGAATGATTGAAATGTACGAAAGGGTTGTCCGGAACTGACTTACTTTGGATGATAAGGCACGAGGACAATTTCTCGGTCCTTATTCTGTACCATGAAGTTTTGGAGGTACTCCCTAGCAGTTTCACGCTCAAAGTCACCGAGACTCAAGAAAGACTCGTGCATGTAGTACGAATCCGCCACACAGATTTGCGAGACTTCTTCACTCTTCATAACGGAGCTCATATGTAGCGCAAAAGGAGGACGATTGTAAAATCAAGCCGCCTTGTCAGAAACATCTGAAAGATATGGTCAAACCGCAGGAAGAACACCTCCGCGGGCCGTGTCTCGACGTAGCACTTCCGCTCAGGCACACGAGCCTCGTATGTCGGATATCCTGGATCCTTTGAGGCTAGTAGGCTTTTCTCAGTCGACAGCACATGGTCGTGCAGTCTCCTGAGATCCCCTGATAGTGCCTCCAGCGGTTTCGGCGGTAGCATCGGCTCGCCCGTGAGATGGAACATGGCCGCACCTTTCATGGGTACACGCTCTTCAGAATGCATCGTCTGGCTGCTTTGTGCTTTGGCTTGTTTGGAGGAAGTTATCTTCCCTGATCTCTTCCTCTCCTTTTTCTTGGGCACACCTTCCAGACCCTTCCTTAACCCCTGCCCCAGGGTTCCCGGGCTAAGCACTGTACGATTCCCGGCTAGTTGAGCCTGTGTTGAGGCGACATCTTCAGGCGTGTCCTATGAGGAATTCATGAAGAGAGACTTTTTGCAATCCTTCCAACGACCTTACTGCCCGGGCATATCATCCATATCCTCATTAGCATGCTGATAGCCCGATTCGTCATATGGTTGACTCATCATATCTATGTCATAGTCATACGCGTTTGTATTGAGGAAACCCATAGGGTCGACCTCCGTCTCATCATCCATTCTTTGTTCTACAGGACCAATTGCATCAGCCAGTACTATTGCACCCCCTTCATCACGTCGTCCGCCGCTCTCACTCGGCACTATAGGAGCTGGTAATTGCGTAGGCGGGGTGGTGGTCTCCGCACATGCTTGTTGATGTGTGGTTATTGGTGTGCTCTCGGCCGGCTCCAGACGAATAAGATTCTTCAGCCATAACAACACCCAACCCTTGCAGCTTCCAATCCACGGCGGGGTCTCGTCGTCCTCTCCCACATGCTGTACTGGAGGAGGCAATGCCTCGTGCCCCGATTTCACACTGGACAAGCTAACCCCGAAGTGCCCAGCGGGGATCAGCTGGTTGTGGAACATGGGTTTCAAGGGGTTCAATATCATCCCCTTTCCCACGTCGACCTTCTGGCCTTTTATCAAGTAGAGTATGGTGCACGGGGTTTCTTCGCCCTGCAAACACATATGTCTGTGGCGTAAAACATCCGAAAGGCAACGAAAATGGAATATTCTATATATATATATATATATATATATATATATGTTGGTGTGACATGTAATTACCGTGACGGCGTCGAGCTCAGCCAAAGACGAAGGCCCACCTAGCGCGCCAGAAACTGAGGATGGGCTGGTATGAGCGGGAGCGACCGTGAGAGGAGGCCCGGTTGTGTGAGCAAGTGATGGTGCGGTGTTGTTGTTGTTCATGGAGTTGCTCCCGACGAAACTGGGCATCGGGAAATCATGTACCGTCTTGTCTGGATTTTCCTTCGTCCAGTTGATGATAGCTGGAACCAAGTTAGTAGCGAAATCATTTCTGCAGGCAGTTACAGCTGCATTGACTGCCTGCTGTAGCAACTCATTTTTCTCCTCGGCTGTTTTTTCCGTGTCCTCAACTACTTTTTTCTCGACCGCAAGCTTCACCTTCGTGTCGATGTCCGCCTGACTAAACTTCTTTTTCCTGCTTCTTGGCCTCTGGGCCCTCGTTGTAAAACACCTTCCATGTGGCGGCATCTCCAGCGCTGTGCACATGACCATATTGCGGCCACTGGCCCAAAGGGAGTCCCTTAAGTTCGTTCAAGGCCCGGTTGAGAGGGGTGTCCCACTTGGGCCTCGTCGGAGAAGTAGGGCTTTCGGCTGCAAGCTGGTGATGCTTCTCCATAGTCTAATCAATTTCCTCGTGATCTGGTCCGTGTAAAAAACCTTTTTCTCCTTGTCCCACTTGTAGCGGGCCCTGATGAAGTCACGCTCCAAGGGGTTGGTGAACTTCGCGAATGGGTCTGGGAGACAAGCGGCTTCACGTTTCGCGTCCTCCTTATCCCATATGGGCCTTTTACCGAGGTAGCCACGGCTTCCGAGGCGATGCTTCCCCGTGTTCCTTTGCTGAAGGCTCTTGAATTTTGCAGCCTTAGCCTTGGCTGCCTCGGTAGCGCAAGTGTCCTTGAACTTTTCGAACTCCTCTTCCGTAAGTGTCGGATTTTCCTCCAGAATCTTGGACAGGGGTTCCTCAGCCTCAATAGCTCGTTTCACCCTCCCTTTCCAGGAGGCCAAATCATTGCTAAACATGCCCATGGCGTGATTGTTAATCTTTTTCATCTTCGGATCATCCCACGGTTGTTCTATGTTATCATCCCGGTCGGGGAACTTGAATATCTTGTGCAACTTCATTAGGAGCAACTGCATCAAATGTTCTTTACTCCTTAAGTCATCGTCGTTGATGCTCGCGCATTCCCGTAGGATGCATCCTACTTGGTTCCCATAGCACTTGTGAGGTTCTTCAGGCTCTAATGGCTCGAACTTGCCAGGTGCCATCTTTGTGATCACAAATCATCCAATCCCTAGTTTGTTAGGTTTTCGTATCCTCTGCTTCTTATGCTTCCTCTTTTCGGTAGCAGCATCGGCGCCGGTACCTTCCCCGCCGGTATCTTCCCCGACGGTACCTTCCCCGCCGGTCTCGGCGCCACCACCGGTGCCGGCGCCGTCGGTGTCGATGTCGGCGTCAGTACCATCATCGAGACCGACCTGCAAACCTTGCTTAGCAGTCAAATAGTCGAGGTACTCTTGTTCACCCTCATAATCCATCTCGTCTGCATCTTGGTCAGAAGGCCCAGTTTCTTCGTTGTTCGACATGTTTCCTATGATTAAGTGTCCTTGTTTATTTCTAAAAGTATGAATAAATGAGAAATGACATAAAAAAGAAATCTATGTGCCAGCACTCGATATGCCAACTATGTAGCACAAATCATGCCTTTATTCATGGAAAATTTCGGCATGACCTTTGCTAAAAAATGGACATATCGAGCGCCTGAAATTCACCGGAACGGAAATGAATCAACATTCCGGCGTAACATAAGCCACTCGGATCATTTACCAAAATTGAACCAAAACATCACATGTCCAAATGACATGTTCAAATTCCAAACATGACATGCCCAAAACATGACATATCCACGTATCACATGTCCAGTTCAAATTTGCATATAAATTTAGCCTACCTAAATTTGCTTTAACAAGGGATGTTGATTTGGACAATTGCTTAAATGCTGCCTTTTCTTTTAACTACAATTGCTTAACCCTAAATTTCGGTCCTATTTTAAAACCTAGCTAAATTGATAACTAAATAGATAACCTAATTAACCTACTGCCCTAACTAAAACCTAAGTAAATTAACCGAAGAACCATAGCTAGTAGAGAGAGAGGGGGGTTTACAGAGGGTGCAGGGGCGAGGAGGCAGGCCCGACGACGGCCGAGGTTGGGAGGGGAGGAAGCAAAGGAGGGAGGCGAGGGCCGACGGGTCGGGGGCGAGCGCTGGGGTCGGGTGCGAGGGCCGGGTCGGCGGCGAGCGCCGGGGCCGGGTCGGGGGCGAGCGCCGGCCGGGGTCGGGGGCGAGCGCCGGGGCGCGGCGGTGCGATGGGGGAAGAGAGAGTGGGGATTTGGGGGGAAAAGAGACGGGATAAAGCAGCTGGGAGAGTAAGAATTTTGGGTTAAGTGGATGTAGCAGTAGCGTGTTTAGACAAAACACGCTGCTACTACCTTCACTAGTTGTAGCGGTTTTGATAAAACGCGCTGCTACTACCTTCACTACATGTAGCGGTTTAGATAAAAGCACTGCTACTACCTTCACTAGCTGTAGCGGTTCTATAAGGAAATCGCTACTGCTAGCTTGACTGTAGCTGTTTTATAAGGAAATCGCTACTGCCAGTTTTCCTTTTTCTTTTCCTTTATTTTCTCCCACTTTTATTTCCCGAGAGCAGTGAACGAAGGGAAGGCGATATATATTGCATCATTTGACGGTTAAATATGTATACAAAATAGGAACATATATATTATATCATTGGACCCATGCATAATAATGGCTAAGTGTGTATACATATATATATATTACATCATTTGACCGATAACATATGGTTCCTCAATGCTGACATTTTCGTTTTTGAGTCAGCTTCTTTCCCTTCTTGTTCGTCGAAGAATAATTGAGCCCCTCATTGTGACTTTGCCTTTTCCATGGAGTACGATTTTTCTTAGGTAATGTAGTATTGATTCTTCTTTTGACGTATACTTCATCATCACCGTCATCTTCCCTCATTGGGTTGCCGTACTGATCACAGTCTTCCTCATTGGCGACTCCATCCATTCCAATGATGTTCCTTTTGCCTCTCCTCACGACAACACGACTGGGATTGCATGGGTCGGTTATGAAGAAGCATTGTGCACGTGCTTAGCATGTACCCATGGCTCGTTTTTGGCGATAGCGTTCACGGTAGTGCTCTTGGCGTCGGGTATAGTCATGGTAGTGAAAATCCGGTTTTCTCTTTCAACATTCTTAGCCCATCTGACACGGAACATCGCCGTGTTGTGCAGTCCAGAGTAGTCAAGCTCCCAGATCTCCTTGAACCTTCCATAAAATCGTTCAGTTGCGCCGTTGTCGCTGCCGGTCATGCATTCCATCATCACCCCTGATTTCTGATCATCACTGTCCATATCTTTGGCCTCCGTGTAGAACGTGTATCCGTTGATATCATATGCCTGATAGGTTACGAGGTTGGGCGAGGGGCCATGTGCTAAGGCGTATATGAGCAATCCGTCCTTAGAGCCCTCATCCGGGGGATTAGCAATAATATGCTCTTTGAACCAATGTAGGAAAGTGGAGTTGTGCTTTCTAGTAACTTCGGCGTCCGTCCTGCATACCCCCCGGTCACGATACTTCTTTGCGATAATTTCTTTGTGCAGTGCCACGAAAGGATCTACCTCGTCTAGGTGTTGTAGCACTACCAGGTTTGCTCTGTCAAAGTCGTCGCGTCGATCTGAGTATGCCACGTGCAGTTCCCTGCGACCGTTGCAGTGACCTTCTCCTTCGAGCCTCCCATCGTGCTTGTTAACGGGCAAACCAACACTAACACCAGGCGGCTGGTCTGCGCCATATAGAAAATTCTCACAGAAAGAGATGCACTCTTGTGTCACATAGCCCTGGACGATGCTTCCATCCGGACAGGACATGTTACGAACGAATCCTTTGATGATCCCATTCATCCTCTCAAACAGCATCATGTTGTGCAGGAATGACGGCCCCAGGTCTATTATGTCATCCACAATATGGACGCACAGATGCACCATCACGTCAAAGAATGCGGGCGGGAAGTACATCTCAAGCTCATTCAGTATCACAACGATCTCTTCCTGTAGCCTTCGGAGCTGCTTCACACTGATCGACTTTCGAGAGATGACGTCGAAAAAGTTGCAGAGACCAATAAGCGTGTCACGGACATGCTTGTCCATTATCCCTCTAAGGGCAACAGGTAGTATCTGCGTCATCATCACATGACAGTCATGGGACTTCATCCCGCTGAACCTTTTCTTGTCCGTGCCTAGATATCTGTTTATCTTGCCATAGTAACCGGAACTAACTTTGACTCCGGTAAGGCACTTAAAGAATTGATCGATCTCAGCCTGACTTAAGGTGAAGCAAGAAGGGGGGCAATAATCCTCTTTCTTTATTTTCTTTCCCTTCTTCTCCCGTGCCTCTGTCTCCGTCTCTGTCTCGTCTGACATTTTACGGGGCGGCATGTGCAGATCTTCCCTGATTTTCAAATCTTGCAAGTCTTTTCTTGCCTTTGGCCCATCCTTGGTCTAATCCGGCATGTTCATCAGTGTTGCGAGCAAGCTCTCAAGGACATTCTTACAAATATGCATTTGATCAAGGCAATGAGGTGTATCGAGTTTGTGCCAGTACTCCAAGTCCCAGAAAATTGACCTCGTCTTCCATACCTTCAGCAGCGGCTCCGGCGCCTTTCTCATCGTCTTTCCCAGCGCGGGGCACTCCTTCCAGTTTTTCAACAGCTCATCGATTTCGGCACCGCTCCGTTTACGTGGAGGTCCTCGATGCTCAGGGTGACCATTGAATAGATCTCCACGGTTTCTCCACGAGTCGTCCTGTTCGAGCCATCTTCGATGCCCCATGTACATGATTTTCCCAGACCCGCCATCTTTCCTTGACGTTAGCTGCTGAGACATCGTATCATCCATGCACCGCGTGCATCCGCAATATCCATGCCACACCTGGCCTGCCACATATCCGTAACCGAGATAGTCCTGCACTGTCGTGATCAGCGCGGCTCTCATGTTGAAATACCCGCCTTTGCTGGCGTCCCATGTCCTGGCCGGTGTTTTCTATAACGTGTATAACTCCTCTTGAAGTAGCCCCAGATACAAATTAATATTATTTCCTGGTTGTTTTGGCCCTTGAATAAGCATGCTCATGTGAATGTACTTCGATTTCATGCACAACCAGGGGGAGGTTGTACATGCATACAAACACGGGCCATGTGCTATGGTTGGTGTTCTGGTTGCCAAACGGATTCATGCCATCGGTACACGCGCCGAGCATGATGTTCCTTGCATCACATTCACAATACCAATAGAAGCTGTTCAACGCTCTCCACTGGCTTCCATCCTTGACGTGTCTCAGCTTCGGATCATCTCCATCGTCAGGCTGCTTCCTCTCCGCGTGCCATCGCATTAGCTTTGCTTCCTTGGGATCTAAAAAATACCTCTGGAGACGGGGAGTGATCGGTAAGTACCATACCACTTTCTAGGACATTTCTTCCCGGCCTTCTTGTATCAAGAAGAATTGCACACCGGACAACTTGTTTTTTTCGCGTGCTCCTTCCGATAAATTATGCAATTGTTGATGCATGCATGGTATCTAACATGTGGCAGATCAAGAGGGCACACGATCTTCTTGGCCTCATCAACACTACTAGGACATAGATTACCCACGGGAAGAACATCCTTTAGGTACTTGAGATGCTCATCGAGGCTAGTGTCAGTCCATTTGTTTTTAGCCTTCGTCTTCTGGAGTTGGAGCGTGAAACTCAAGCGGGTCACCTCAGGATTGCAACCATCATACAATGGAGTGTTCGAGTCTACCACCAGTTGCTCCAGCTTAGCCTCCTCTCTAGAATCAGCTCTCTCAGTACTCGTCTCCTTGCAAAGCAATGCTTGAACATGAGGGTCCCGCACGATTGAACTTAGTACCGACGAACTCTGCTGCATGGAGTCCATGTCGTTCTCTCCGCCGCCATGTCCGGCCCCTTCTCCGTCGCCATGTCCGGCCCCTTCTTGCTTCCATGTCCGCCCCCTTCTCCGCCGCCATGTCCGGCCTCTTCCCCGCCGCCATTATCGACATCTCTTCGTCTTTCCCCATGTCATCATTGCCTGCCCCATCGGCATCCTCAACATCGTCATCCTCATCTTCAATTATCCACCAAGTATAGCCATCCATGAAACCAGTCATGAGCAGGTGCGCTTCGACACGACCATCGTCATGGGGGTCGAGCCAAATTATTCCTTTGCATTTTCGACACGGACATAAAACCTCTATCCGGTTATTTTCTTTCATGTCCTGCACCGCCGACCGCAACCACCTGTCCACCATCGTTCCACTGACCATCGTCAACTCTGCACGGTAATAATAAACAAATTGATTATAAAAATGCGCATCAAAGTCATACAAAAATTCGGGATGACCTTCCTTAAAAATAGGGCATATATAGATCTAGAGTTTGCCCGGAATTCGCCGAAACGGAAATAAATCGACATTTCGGCAAAACATAGGCAACTCAAAAGCACAATTTGGCATCAACTCATGCCACACACACAATTTCCATAAACATATCACACACACATAAACATATTTCCATTTTGCAAAAGTATGAAATTTTAATCACCTATATCTCGAGATCGAGCACACGATGGAGATGATGATGTAGGGCGATCAAAAGTGCACAAAGCTCTTCTTGACAAAGATAGATCTAGTTAGGGGGCAAATAGGTCACTGTACTAAATGCTACATCTACCTAGCTACCTAATTTGGGAGGAGACAACTTCAACTAGTGGAGGGGGAAGGAAAAAGAGAAAGGAGATCCATTAATGGAGGTGGTGTAGTTAGGTAGGAGTAATGAAGAGAGAGAAAGGTAGGTAGAAGAGGGAGAGTAATGGGGGATGTCGGTGTCAAAACCGGCGGATCTTAGGTAGGGGGTCCCGAACTGTGCGTCTAGTCCGGATGGTAACAGGAGGCAAGGAACACGATGTTTTACCCAGGTTCGGGCCCTCTTGATGGAGGTAAAACCCTACGTCCTGCTTGATTTATATTGATGATATGGGTAGTACAAGAGTAGATCTACCATGAGATCAAGGAGGCTAAACCCTAGAAGCGAGCCTATGGTATGATTGTTGTATGATGAAGTTGTCCTACGGACTAAAACCCTCCGGTTTATATAGACACCGGAGAGGGTTAGGGTTACACAAAGTCGGTTACAATGGTAGGAGATCTTGAATATCCGCATCGCCAAGCTTGCCTTCCACGCCAAGGAAAGTCCCATCCGGACACGGGACGAAGTCTTAAATCTTGTATCTTCATAGTCCTGGAGTCCGGCTGAAGGTATAGTCCGGCTACCCGAACACCCCCTAATCCAGGACTCCCTCAGTAGCCCCTGAACCAGGCTTCAATGACGACGAGTCCGGCGCGTAGATTGTCTTCAGCATTGCAAGGTGGGTTCCTCCTCCAAATTCTTCATAAAAGTTTGTAAACACCAAGAGTAGTGTCCGGCTCTGCAAAATAAGTTTCCACGTATTTCCACAGAGAGAATAATATTAACACAAATCTAATCTGCTGACGTATTCCGCAGCGTGACATCACACTACGGCCAAGCCTTTATTCGAATCGTTTTCACTTTTCCACCTCAGCGTGTTTTGCGAGGCGGTTTCCTTGGCACGTCTTGTCAAAGCAGAGATCGTGTCCCCCATTTACGGGATTCTCATCAATACGGACGTGGGTAACCCAACCGCGCCATTTATCACGGCGCTTGGGAGGCAAGCGAGTTTTACTAGGCTGGTGGGGACGCATAGTCGCATCCGCTCATATAAGGGGATAAGGATCCACCTTTTTACCTACGCCTTCTTCCTCCTTTGCCTATCCATCTTCTGCGCACCCGAGCTCCAGCGCCCAAGCCCGCACTTCCTACCTCAACCTTCTCCAACAATGTCCGGAGCGGGAGGCAAGTGGATGGTCTCCTCTGTCACGGAGGACCATGTCAAAAGGCTAAGGAAGGCTGGATACCTGTCCAAAGACATCGCGCACCGGCTTCCTGAGGAGGGGCAGCTTCTCCCCACCCCAAGGCCCCATGAGAGGGTAGTATTTCTTCCCCACTTCCTCCGCGGACTGGGTTTTCCTCTCCACCCATTTGTCCGCGGGCTCATGTTCTACTATGGCCTAGATTTCCATGATCTGGCCCCGAACTTCATCCTCAATATCTCGGCGTTTATCGTCGTGTGCGAGGCTTTCCTCTGCATCCGCCCCCATTTCGGCCTCTGGCTCAAGACCTGCAACGTCAAGCCAAAGGTGGTGCACGGCAACCAGGCAGAGTGCGGAGGTGCCATGGCGGGCAAAATAGCCAACGTCCTATGGCTCGAGGGCTCCTTTGTAGAGACCTTGAAGGGGTGGCAGTCAGGGTGGTTTTACATCACCGAGCCACGCGATCCGAAGTGGATCGCAGCCCCTGAATTCCGATCCGGACCCCCTACGCGGCTCACGTCCTGGAAGGAGACGGGCTTGTCGTGGGGCAACGAAGAAGAGGTGACCGGACTGCAAAAATGCATCCAGTCCCTGGTGAACAAGCAGCTCAAGCTTGTCAACGTAGTCCAGGTCATGCTCGTCCACCGGATCCTTCCGTGTCAAGAACATGACTTCAATTTGTGGGAGTTCAACCAGGCGCAACACCGAACTCTGAGCAGGCTCTTCGACACGACGTACGAAGATGCCTGGAAGGGGCTAACCAAAGGCGCCGAGGCTCCCACATCCACCTCCAAAGACCGCGGATTCAGCTCGCAGCGTCCCGCTGGCGAGGTAAGAAATTTTCATCTTTTACAGGATGTTGAGTTTTATCATAGTTTGACTCTATGCGGGATCTAAACTCCCTTACCTTTGACAGGATTGGCAGGCGAAGTCCGGACTGATTAACTGTCCGGCTCCCTTGCCCGAAGACCCAGCCCCTGCTCTCCTAGTGAAGCTGCTGGTTCCGGCACCTTATGTGGTGCCGGAGAAGAAGACCAAGAAGAAGAAGGCCACGGGGACTCGAAAGAGTTCCCGGCATATGGTGGTGTCGGACTCGTCGTCCGACGAGTCCGAGACACACTCCTCCCGTGAAGACGAGAAGGAGGAAGAAGAAACCTCTCCCCCTCTAGCGGGGGGAGGAAAGAAGAGGAAGGCCACCCCAGTAGGGGAGGCCGAGGGGTCCAAGAAGAGGAAAACCCCTCCGCCGGACTATGCCCCCGATGCCGACGAGGACGAAGAGAAGTGGCCGGACAGGGCCAAGCGTCCGGCGAAATAGTAAGTGTTCGGATACCAGAGTAACTCATGATATTCCTTTTGTTGCACAGCTTTCCCTAATGTCGAATATAATCATGCAGCCCGCCTAAGGACGGGCTCGACGAGTCGTCGATCGGCTCCCTGGATCCATCGGACGTGAATTCAGTTCCGCCCGCTGCCTCCCCCTGTGCTGCGGATGACACCGAAGTGGCGTTGCGACAAGCTCCGGGGCAAGAGGAGGTGGTCCAGGAGGAGCCACGAGGCGACCTCCCGGACTCCAGGAGTAAAGGGGACAAGACCCCCCAGGGCTCCAAGTCCGGCTTTAAGCCAGACACCGCGCCGGAATCATCAACGATTCCGGACCACGGCAGGCGAACTCCTGCCAAGAGGAGCAAGCCTATTGAGCCGGTGTCCTCCGTCCAACCGGAGGCGCCGGACAATCTGCTGGAGGTGCATAAGGGCGCCTCCATCGACGAGTAGCACTGTACCATTATGAGTACGGTGGTCCAAAAGGTTCGGTCCGCCAAAAGCAGACTGTCTGAAGCTTGTGCTAGCCTTCTAACAGGCTTCGAGGTAAGTAAAAATATGTAAAAATATTACCGTATAGACAGTAGCCCCTGATGCTCTGTTTGGCGTTCGGAAAGAACAACCGAATAGAGGATCTATTAAATATCGCAGGAGTCTAACTAAAAAGGAGTCAATATACGTATGCAGGCTTCGCTGCTGGCCACCGCTGCACTGACTGCGGAGGTGGGTGCCCTGAAGCAGGGCCTCGAGCGGACCGAGCAAGAGCTCGGCCTTGCCAAACGGCAGCTCAAGGAGAAAGAAGGTAAGAGATACCTTATAGAAAAAATGCCTATAAGAAGACGCAATTGCAAAAAATGACAGGAGTATACTGCTTATTGTAGGGGCCACAACTGAGGTGGCGACCCTCAAGCAGGTGCTGTCCGAGGCCAAGAAGAAAGCGGCCACGGAGCGCACCGAGCGGGAGAAATTTGAGGCGCAGGTCGGCGAGGTGCAGCAAGAGCTTCAGGCTCTCATGAAAAAACATGAGAGTTTGGAGCTTGACTCGAAGACGTGAGCGTACGGGCTTGCTGCGACCCTTAAAACTGCCAAGTCTGCCAAGGCTGAAGCCCAGAAGGCCCTCCAGGAATTGGATGCAGTGAAAAAGATAGCAGTGGGTAAGGCATTCTCTATGCAAAGCAGACATGTAAAAGTAAACTACTTATTACTTACCCGAATCCGGAGCTCTCCAGGGGCATTCGCAGATCTTCCCCGCAGCGTATCCGATGCCACCGCATTCTATCGAGACGAGGAAGGCAGCTCGACGGAGAAGGTGTTCTGGTCTCAGTACGCTGAGGCCGGACACCCTGTGCCCTTGAGCGACCAGCTGAAGCAGCTGGTCGAGCTCCACAAGGCGGCCGAACAGGCCATGAAGGGCTTCATAGTTCGGCTGTGGCCTGGAGAGGCCCTGCCTGGGAGCTACTTCGGACTGGTGCGGCGGCTGGTGGAGGCTTGTCCCAGGCTCGAGGTCATCAAGCGCTCCATCTGCATCGAAGGAGCCCATAGGGCCCTTGCCCGTGCAAAGGTGCACTGGGGTAAGCTGGACGGTGAGAAGCTAGTGAGGGACAGGCCGCCGCCGGGGAAGGAGCATCGCAAGCCCGAGAACTATTACAAGGATGTTCTGGCTGGTGCCCGCCTTATGGCGGATGAATGTACCAAGGATGTAATTTTTGAATGAACTCGCTCGTGTTATCCTGTGCGCTGAAAACTTGTTCATATGCGCTAAGCAATGCTTGAATTTAAAATATTACTTTCTGTGCGGCTGTTTATCAAAAAATTGAGAGATGGCCAGTCGTCGGCTTCTGCCCCCATGCCACTAGTGCTAGGGTGTTCGGGATAAACCTGAGCGCTCTTTTTCCCATGATTGGGTCCGTCGAGGGAGGCGCTCAGCACAACGAACAAGGCAATTGGACTATAATGCTTGAACACTCTCACTTAGCCATAGAACTCTATAATTTTAAATTTCGGCGAAGCCCCTAGTATTCGGAAGACGGAGTTCGGGGCGCTATCCACGCCTTGGCCGGACAAAGCCGGTTCCTCGATCGAAGCGGCATAAGTCTTTAAGGACTCGAAAAACCTCTTGAACAGCGACCTGTCTCTCGCCTCATCATGACAGTCAGTTTTAGCTTTCTCTACTGAGGTGCTCAGCCCAGCTCAACTGGGGCACAATCGCAGTAGTTCTCCTAGTGCTACCTTAGCCGATATAGCGGAACGTAAGGCACCAAAACATAGGAGCCGGGCAAACCCAACTATTGACCCAAATCATGATTCGGAGCCGATGCATATAGTGCTATAAGTTCGGGGTGCCGCACTTGTGAAAGTGTACGGACTTCTCACGCCATTTTGATGGGTACTAAAGCCCCTGGTGTATTTTTACCGTACCACAGTGTACTGATGCAGCATGTTATTGATAAACATATATATAAAAAGAGGATAATGCAAAAAATAGACAAAAAGCTATGCATTGTTTATAGAAAGGTTGTTATGAAAGTGGAACGATACAAATAGTGCGATAAGCAAAAGAGATTGGACTATTTAACATGTCCTGGCCAGGGCAGGCCGAGGAATTGTATTAAAAAACAGGTATACTGCTCGCAATAGAGACCACCTGGAAGTTCCATAATGCGGCGTGGCTTGTCTGCATTCCTGGATCTTGCATCGTTTGTGCGGCAGTTGAATTGCTGAATGGGTCGTCCGAAGTATGGAGTCCTGAGAGTAAGAGAAAAAAAGGAATCCGGCAGCCCCTGGTGCGGTTTAAGCCGTATTTCGGGCGTGCCGTGATAGTGCCCCTTCCCCTGTGCCCATGGTATTTCAAGAGCGTAGTTATGTACGCGAAGCACTGGTTTTGCTGTATTGCGAGGGCTAGGGTTGGGGCCGCATTGCTACGCTAGCTCAGAACGTGCCTGGCGGTCTTGTTGTAGGGTACTCCGGGCGCACTTGACAGTGTCCGGCTTTTTGAAGGCCGAACTGGAGAACTGCCTAGAGAGGCTGCTTTGTACTTCTGCTGCGAGCGCTGCCGTGTGCTCCTCCGTTCGGAGGGAGCGTTCAGTGTTCCCATTAACCGTGATTACTTTTCTAGGGCCTGGCATCTTGAGCTTGAGGTATGCATAGTGCGGTACCGCGTTGAATTTTGCGAATGCGGTTCGCCCGAGCAGTGCATGATAGCCACTACGGAACGGGACTATGTCGAAGATTAACTCCTCGCTTCGGAAGTTATCCGGAGATCCGAAGACCACTTCCAGTGTGACTGAGCCTGTACAGTTGGCTTCTACACCTGGATGACGCCTTTAAAGGTCGTTTTGGTGGGCTTGATCCTCGAGGGATCTATGCCCATTTTTCGCACTGTATCCTGGTAAAGCAGGTTTAGGCTGCTGCCGCCGTCCATGAGGACTCTTGTGAGATGAAATCCGTCAATGATTGGGTCTAGAACCAATGCGGCGAAGCCACCGTGACGGATGCTAGTGGGGTGGTCCCTTCGATCAAAGGTGATCGGGCAGGAGGACCATGGGTTGAACTTTGGGGCGACTGGCTCCATCACATATACGTCCCGTAACGCACGCTTCCGCTCCCTCTTGGGGATGTGGGTTGCGTATATCATGTTCACCGTCCGCACTTGTAGGGTAAATCCCTTCTGTCCACCATTGTTCGGCGGCCTGGGCTCCTCCTCGTTGTCGTTATACAGCCCCTTGTCTTTGTTTTCCGCTCTTAACTTGCCTGCCCGCTTGGACACCCAACAATCCCTGTTGGTGTGATTGGCTGGCTTTTCGGGGGTGCCATGTATCTGGCACAAGCGGTCGAGTATTCGGTCCAAACTGGACGGGCCCTGAGTATTTCTTTTGAATGGCTTTTTCCGTTGACCGGATTTGTAGCCTCGGAATCCGGCATTAACTGCTGTATCCTCGTTGTTGTCACTGTTAACGCGGCGCTTTTGTTTGTTCTGACACGACCTGTCGCTTTTGTCCTTGGTATTCGAATTACCAGGGTTCTTGGTTAAATTGTTGCTGCGAGCTAGCCAGCTGTCTTCTCCCGCGCAAAAGCGGGTCATGAGTGTCGTGAGGGCTGCCATAGATTTCGGCTTTTCCTGTCCCAGGTGTTGGGCAAGCCACTCGTCACGGATATTATGCTTGAAGGCCGCTAAGGCCTCTGCGTCCGGACAGTCGACTATCTGGTTTTTCTTTGTTAGGAACCATGTCCAGAATTGCTTGGCCGATTCCTCTGGCTGCTGAATTATGTGGCTTAGGTCATCTGCGTCCGGTGGTCGCACATAAGTGCCCTGGAAGTTGTCAAGGAATGCGGCTTCCAGGTCCTCCCAAGAACCGATTGAGTTTGCTGGCAAGCTATTAAGCCAATGCCGGGCCGGTCCCTTAAGTTTGAGTGGGAGGTATTTGATGGCGTGTAGATCATCACCGCGGGCCATGTGGATATGAAGGAGATAATCCTCGATCCATACCGCAGGATCTGTTGTGCCATCGTACGATTCGATGTTTACGGGTTTGAAGCCCTCAGGGATTTTATGACCCATTACTTCATCTGTGAAGCATAGTGGGTGTGCGGCGCCTCTGTATTGGGCTATATCACGACGCAGCTCGAAGGAGCTTTGTCTGTTGAGTTCGGCCCGGCCAGATTTATTGCATCCGGAGTGACGATCACCGTCACGTGCCGTGGGGCGCCTGTGCGATCCGTAGATCGATCTTGTTTACCTTTCCTTGTCCTCTAGTATGTCGCGCAGGTCGGGCGCATTTTCCCGTGCCTTAGTATGCTTGACGCGGCGTCGGGGCATGGCTTGAGTGGAGGGCCAAGAGGCCTCTCTGTCGTGGCCACGAGGTGGCCGGTCGGCCATGTCATGCACTGGTGATGTAGGTGCTTCCTCCTCTAGTCGGGGTAGCAGCCTGCGCTTTGGGTAACTCTTGGAGGGGCGTTCGAGTTCATACTCTTCGGCCGCAAGGACTTCAATCCATCTGTCAACTAGCAAATCCTGATTAGCTCTAAGCTGTTGCTGCTTTTTCTTGAGGCTGCTTGCCATGGCCATAAGCCTGCGTTTAAAACGCTCTTGTTCGGCGAGAACCTCTGGCATGACGAACTCGTCGTCGTCGAGGCTTACCTCGTCTTCGGAGGGAGGCGTATAATTATCGTCCTCAACCTCTTGGTCCACCGCCCTCTCGTGAGGGCTGGCTTCTCTGTCCTCCTGTGCTGAATCTTGCTGGAGGGGGTGTTCTTTGGCGCTATCCGGAGTAGTATTATCTCCCGGCACTACTAATAAGGCGCTACAGCTAACACGTAGCAGTAGCGCGTGCTCACTAGCGCTACTGCTACACAAGTGTAGCAGCAGCGCGCTTAATGGAAGCTCGCTACTGCTAATAGCTATAGCGTGCTTCCCCTGTGTGCGCTACTGCTACTACCGCGCTGCTGCTAACTTTTCTCCACTCGCTACTTCTAATTTTAGTAGTTTTTTTGTTTTTTTGGCATATTTGTTTTGTATTTGAACAGGCTTTATAGAAGAATCTTTAGCACATACAAATGTCATCATGATACACATACAAATGTCTGCGAGACCACAAATGTAATCATAGCATATACATACAAATAGTCTCATCATAATCATCATCCAACACAAAGTGGTATCTTGTCATCATCTCGAAAATAGCGATACATGCAAGTCTTGAATACTTGCAACTACAACGTCATCCATCTAAACAAAGGTATACGCGAGAAGAGCTATCACTATGAGTGAGAGCGGAACTATGCAGTACATGAGGTGGCGGTTACGAGTCCTCTCTCGTGCTAGCGTGAACCTCAAGTAACTAGCTTCTCCTTCTTGTCTGCTTTTGAAGCCTTTATGGATGGCGCCCGAGAACCCATTCACTTGCACCTAACACTCATACCACTCGTTGTACACCCCCGGAACCTTCCCTTTGTACACGACATAGCACTTCCATCTCACCATCAAGAAACTAGGTACCTGTTAGAGATGCATGTTCATGAAGAGGATGTACAATCATATATATGCAACAAAATATACTAGAGCAACACCGAAAAAGAAAAGGTTAGCAACTAGATGCAACATACAGTATGCAAATTAATTAACTAGAGGTACGCAGGTCATCGTACGCAAACTAACAAAGTAGCGTTACGCAAGTTCGGCAGGGACTGTGGACATCACAAAGTTTCATCTCTACAAAAGTATACAAGTTCAACCGACACATATCATCATCATCGGCATCATAAATCACTAGAAGTTCCATCCTTCCATATCATCGAGGATGGACCCTAGCTTCTTGAACGGTGTGAGGGATAGACGTTGCATGCCTATGCGAGTTCGGACGTCAGCTCGCGATATAGGGCCGTGGTGGAACATCCCCTTCTCATCGATGACTTCTTTCATGATGATCGTCGCAATGTCGCTTTGGATGCGAAAGAAGTCATCTCTAAGTTTATAATCCGCTTCTCCATGAGATTCTAGCCACTTGTGGATATGATCATCATTTCTGCTTCTCATGCGAAGCTTTTGGTGATCCGTGTTGAACTGAATCATGAGATGGAGGATGTAGAATCCATCCTTCTTGCTTGGTTTCGGGACATGGATGCAGGAGAAGTTAGTTTTATGCGCGAAACCCATCTTCTTGTTCCTTTGTTTCCTGATCTGCACGTGGCCACCTCTAATGCTGAAGCCTTGGAGAGCATCATCTAGAATATTCATTATGTGGGTGTAGTCTTTTTTCTCGTAGTCTCTGGAAGGGTCAAAATACACGGCGTGGGGGAATTGCGGGTAAAGAACGATAAGGACGGCGCGCCCGTTGCTGCGGGGAAAAGACACCTCAAATTATTCCCCATATGAGAGAGAAGGAATGATTGAAATGTACGAAAGGGTTGTCCGGAACTGACTTACTTTGGATGATAAGGCACGAGGACAATTTCTCGGTCCTTATTCTGTACCATGAAGTTTTGGAGGTACTCCCTAGTAGTTTCACGCTCAAAGTCACCGAGACTCAAGAAAGACTCGTGCATGTAGTACGAATCCGCCACACAGATTTGCGAGACTTCTTCACTCTTCATAACGGAGCTCATATGTAGCACAAAAGGAGGACGATTGTAAAATCAAGCCGCCTTGTCAGAAACATCTGAAAGATATGGTCAAACCGCAGGAAGAACACCTCCGCGGGCCGTGTCTCGACGTAGCACTTCCGCTCAGGCACACGAGCCTCGTATGTCGGATATCCTGGATCCTTTGAGGCTAGTAGGCTTTTCTCAGTCGACAGCACATGGTCGTGCAGTCTCCTGAGATCCCCTGATAGTGCCTCCAGCGGTTTCGGCGGTAGCATCGGCTCGCCCGTGAGATGGAACATGGCCGCACCTTTCATGGGTACACGCTCTTCAGAATGCATCGTCTGGCTACTTTGTGCTTTGGCTTGTTTGGAGGAAGTTATCTTCCCTCATCTCTTCCTCTCCTTTTTCTTGGGCACACCTTCCAGACCCTTCCTTAACCCCTGCCCCAGGGTTCCCGGGCTAAGCACTGTACGATTCCCGGCTAGTTGAGCCTGTGTTGAGGCGACATCTTCAGGCGTGTCCTATGAGGAATTCATGAAGAGAGACTTTTTGCAATCCTTCCAACGACCTTACTGCCCGGGCATATCATCCATATCCTCATTAGCATGCTGATAGCCCGATTCGTCATATGGTTGACCCATCATATCTATGTCATAGTCATACGCGTTTGTATTGAGGAAACCCATAGGGTCGACCTCCGTCTCATCATCCATTCTTTGTTCTACAGGACCAATTGCATCAGCCAGTACTATTGCACCCCCTTCATCACGTCGTCCGCCGCTCTCACTCGGCACTATAGGAGCTGGTAATTGCGTAGGCGGGGTGGTGGTCTCCGCACATGCTTGTTGATGTGTGGTTATTGGTGTGCTCTCGGCCGGCTCCAGACGAATAAGATTCTTCAGCCATAACAACACCCAACCCTTGCAGCTTCCAATCCGCGGCGGGGTCTCGTCGTCCTCTCCCACATGCTGTACTGGACGAGGCAATGCCTCGTGCCCCGATTTCACACTGGACAAGCTAACCCCGAAGTGCCCAGCGGGGATCAGCTGGTTGTGGAACATGGGTTTCAAGGGGTTCAATATCATCCCCTTTCCCACGTCGACCTTCTGGCCTTTTATCAAGTAGAGTATGGTGCACGGGGTTTCTTCGCCCTGCAAACACATATGTCTGTGGCGTAAAACATCCAAAAGGCAACGAAAATGGAATATTCTATATATATATATATATGTTGGTGTGACATGTAATTACCGTGACGGCGTCGAGCTCAGCCAAAGACGAAGGCCCACCTAGCGCGCCAGAAACTGAGGATGGGCTGGTATGAGCGGGAGCGACCGTGAGAGGAGGCCCGGTTGTGTGAGCAAGTGATGGTGCGGTGTTGTTGTTGTTCATGGAGTTGCTCCCGACGAAACTGGGCATCGGGAAATCATGTACCGTCTTGTCTGGATTTTCCTTCGTCCAGTTGATGATAGCTGGAACCAAGTTAGTAGCGAAATCATTTCTGCAGGCAGTTACAGCTGCATTGACTGCCTGCTGTAGCAACTCATTTTTCTCCTCGGCTGTTTTTTCCGTGTCCTCAACTACTTTTTTCTCGACCGCAAGCTTCACCTTCGTGTCGATGTCCGCCTGACTAAACTTCTTTTTCCTGCTTCTTGGCCTCTGGGCCCTCGTTGTAAAACACCTTCCACGTGGCGGCATCTCCAGCGCCGTGCACATGACCATATTGCGGCCACTGGCCCAAAGGGAGTCCCTTAAGTTCGTTCAAGGCCCGGTTGAGAGGGGTGTCCCACTTGGGCCTCGTCGGAGAAGTAGGGCTTTCGGCTGCAAGCTGGTGATGCTTCTCCATAGTCTAATAAATTTCCTCGTGATCTGGTCCGTGTAAAAAACCTTTTTCTCCTTGTCCCACTTGTAGCGGGCCCTGATGAAGTCACGCTCCAAGGGGTTGGTGAACTTCGCGAAGGGGTCTGGGAGACAAGCGGCTTCACGTTTCGCGTCCTCCTTATCCCATATGGGCCTTTTACCGAGGTAGCCACGGCTTCCGAGGCGATGCTTCCCCGTGTTCCTTTGCTGAAGGCTCTTGAATTTCGCAGCCTTAGCCTTGGCTGCCTCGGTAGCGCAAGTGTCCTTGAACTTTTCGAACTCCTCTTCCGTAAGTGTCGGATTTTCCTCCAGAATCTTGGACAGGGGTTCCTCAGCCTCAATAGCTCGTTTCACCCTCCCTTTCCAGGAGGCCAAATCATTGCTAAACATGCCCATGGCGTGATTGTTAATCTTTTTCATCTTCGGATCATCCCACGGTTGTTCTATGTTATCATCCCGGTCGGGGAACTTGAATATCTTGTGCAACTTCATTAGGAGCAACTGCATCAAATGTTCTTTACTCCTTAAGTCATCGTCGTTGATGCTCGCGCATTCCCGTAGGATGCATCCTACTTGGTTCCCATAGCACTTGTGAGGTTCTTCAGGCTCTAATGGCTCGAACTTGCCAGGTGCCATCTTTGTGATCACAAATCATCCAATCCCTAGTTTGTTAGGTTTTCGTATCCTCTGCTTCTTATGCTTCCTCTTTTCGGTAGCAGCATCGGCGCCGGTACCTTCCCCGCCGGTATCTTCCCCGACGGTACCTTCCCCGCCGGTCTCGGCGCCACCACCGGTGCCGGCGCCGTCGGTGTCGATGTCGGCGTCAGTACCATCATCGAGACCGACCTGCAAACCTTGCTTAGCAGTCAAATAGTCGAGGTACTCTTGTTCACCCTCATAATCCATCTCGTCTGCATCTTGGTCAGAAGGCCCAGTTTCTTCATTGTTCGACATGTTTCCTATGATTAAGTGTCCTTGTTTATTTCTAAAAGTATGAATAAATGAGAAATGACATAAAAAAGAAATCTATGTGCCAGCACTCGATATGCCAACTATGTAGCACAAATCATGCCTTTATTCATGGCAAATTTCGGCATGACCTTTGCTAAAAAATGGACATATCGAGCGCCTGAAATTCACCGGAATGGAAATGAATCAACATTCCGGCGTAACATAAGCCACTCGGATCATTTACCAAAATTGAACCAAAACATCACATGTCCAAATGACATGTTCAAATTCCAAACATGACATGCCCAAAACATGACATATCCACGTATCACATGTCCAGTTCAAATTTGCATATAAATTTAGCCTACCTAAATTTGCTTTAACAAGGGATGTTGATTTGGACAATTGCTTAAATGCTGCCTTTTCTTTTAACTACAATTGCTTAACCCTAAATTTCGGTCCTATTTTAAAACCTAGCTAAATTCATAACTAAATAGATAACCTAATTAACCTACTGCCCTAACTAAAACCTAAGTAAATTAACCGAAGAACCATAGCTAGTAGAGAGAGAGGGGGGTTTACAGAGGGTGCAGGGGCGAGGAGGCAGGCCCGACGACGGCCGAGGTTGGGAGGGGAGGAAGCAAAGGAGGGAGGCGAGGGCCGACGGGTCGGGGGCGAGCGCCGGGGTCGGGTGCGAGGGCCGGGTCGGCGGCGAGCGCCGGGGCCGGGTCGGGGGCGAGCGCCGGCCGGGGTCGGGGGCGAGCGCCGGGGCGCGGCGGTGCGATGGGGGAAGAGAGAGTGGGGATTTGGGGGGAAAAGAGACGGGATAAAGCAGCTGGGAGAGTAAGAATTTTGGGTTAAGTGGACGTAGCAGTAGCGCGTTTAGACAAAACGCGCTGCTACTACCTTCACTAGTTGTAGCGGTTTTGATAAAACGCGCTGCTACTACCTTCACTACATGTAGCGGTTTAGATAAAAGCACTGCTACTACCTTCACTAGCTGTAGCGGTTCTATAAGGAAATCGCTACTGCTAGCTTGACTGTAGCTGTTTTATAAGGAAATCGCTACTGCCAGTTTTCCTTTTTCTTTTCCTTTATTTTCTCCCACTTTTATTTCCCGAGAGCAGTGAACGAAGGGAAGGCGATATATATTGCATCATTTGACGGTTAAATATGTATACAAAATAGGAACATATATATTATATCATTGGACCCATGCATAATAATGGCTAAGTGTGTATACATATATATATATTACATCATTTGACCGATAACATATGGTTCCTCAATGCTGACATTTTCGTTTTTGAGTCAGCTTCTTTCCCTTCTTGTTCGTCGAAGAATAATTGAGCCCCTCATTGTGACTTTGCCTTTTCCATGGAGTACGATTTTTCTTAGGTAATGTAGTATTGATTCTTCTTTTGACGTATACTTCATCATCACCGTCATCTTCCCTCATTGGGTTGCCGTACTGATCACAGTCTTCCTCATTGGCGACTCCATCCATTCCAATGATGTTCCTTTTGCCTCTCCTCACGACAACACGACTGGGATTGCATGGGTCGGTTATGAAGAAGCATTGTGCACGTGCTTAGCATGTACCCATGGCTCGTTTTTGGCGATAGCGTTCACGGTAGCGCTCTTGGCGTCGGGTATAGTCATGGTAGTGAAAATCCGGTTTTCTCTTTCAACATTCTTAGCCCATCTGACACGGAACATCGCCGTGTTGTGCAGTCCAGAGTAGTCAAGCTCCCAGATCTCCTTGAACCTTCCATAAAATCGTTCAGTTGCGCCGTTGTCGCTGCCGGTCATGCATTCCATCATCACCCCTGAGTTCTGATCATCACTGTCCATATCTTTGGCCTCCGTGTAGAACGTGTATCCGTTGATATCATATGCCTGATAGGTTACGAGGTTGGGCGAGGGGCCATGTGCTAAGGCGTATATGAGCAATCCGTCCTTAGAGCCCTCATCCGGGGGATTAGCAATAATATGCTCTTTGAACCAATGTAGGAAAGTGGAGTTGTGCTTTCTAGTAACTTCGGCGTCCGTCCTGCATACCCCCCGGTCACGATACTTCTTTGCGATAATTTCTTTGTGCAGTGTCACGAAAGGATCTACCTCGTCTAGGTGTTGTAGCACTACCAAGTTTGCTCTGTCAAAGTCGCCGCGTCGATCTGAGTATGCCACGTGCAGTTCCCTGCGACCGTTGCAGTGACCTTCTCCTTCGAGCCTCCCATCGTGCTTGTTAACGGGCAAACCAACACTAACACCAGGCGGCTGGTCTGCGCCATATAGAAAATTCTCACAGAAAGAGATGCACTCTTGTGTCACATAGCCCTGGACGATGCTTCCATCCGGACGGGACATGTTACGAACGAATCCTTTGATGATCCCATTCATCCTCTCAAACAGCATCATGTTGTGCAGGAATGACGGCCCCAGGTCTATTATGTCATCCACAATATGGACGCACAGATGCACCATCACGTCAAAGAATGTGGGTGGGAAGTACATCTCAAGCTCATTCAGTATCACAACGATCTCTTCCTGTAGCCTTCGGAGCTGCTTCACACTGATCGACTTTCGAGAGATGACGTCGAAAAAGTTGCAGAGACCAATAAGCGTGTCACGGACATGCTTGTCCATTATCCCTCTAAGGGCAACAGGTAGTATCTGCGTCATCATCACATGACAGTCATGGGACTTCATCCCGCTGAACCTTTTCTTGTCCGTGCCTAGATATCTGTTTATCTTGCCATAGTAACCGGAACTAACTTTGACTCCGGTAAGGCACTTAAAGAATTGATCGATCTCAGCCTGACTTAAGGTGAAGCAAGAAGGGGGGCAATAATCCTCTTTCTTTATTTTCTTTCCCTTCTTCTCCCGTGCCTCTGTCTCCGTCTCTGTCTCGTCTGACATTTTACGGGGCGGCATGTGCAGATCTTCCCTGATTTTCAAATCTTGCAAGTCTTTTCTTGCCTTTGGCCCATCCTTGGTCTAATCCGGCATGTTCATCAGTGTTGCGAGCAAGCTCTCAAGGACATTCTTACAGATATGCATTTGATCAAGGCAATGAGGTGTATCGAGTTTGTGCCAGTACTCCAAGTCCCAGAAAATAGACCTCGTCTTCCATACCTTCAGCAGCGGCTCCGGCGCCTTTCTCATCGTCTTTCCCAGCGCGGGGCACTCCTTCCAGTTTTTCAACAGCTCATCGATTTCGGCACCGCTCCGTTTACGTGGAGGTCCTCGATGCTCAGGGTGACCATTGAATAGATCTCCACGGTTTCTCCACGAGTCGTCCTGTTCGAGCCATCTTCGATGCCCCATGTACATGATTTTCCCAGACCCGCCATCTTTCCTTGACGTTAGCTGCTGAGACATCGTATCATCCATGCACCGCGTGCATCCGCAATCTCCATGCCACACCTGGCCTGCCACATATCCGTAACCGAGATAGTCCTGCACTGTCGTGATCAGCGCGGCTCTCATGTTGAAATACCCGCCTTTGCTGGCGTCCCATGTCCTGGCCGGTGTTTTCTATAACGTGTATAACTCCTCTTGAAGTAGCCCCAGATACAAATTAATATTATTTCCTGGTTGTTTTGGCCCTTGAATAAGCATGCTCATGTGAATGTACTTCGATTTCATGCACAACCAGGGGGAGGTTGTACATGCATACAAACACGGGCCATGTGCTATGGTTGGTGTTCTGGTTGCCAAACGGATTCATGCCATCGGTACACGCGCCGAGCACGATGTTCCTTGCATCACATTCACAATACCAATAGAAGCTGTTCAACGCTCTCCACTGGCTTCCATCCTTGACGAGTCTCAGCTTCGGATCATCTCCATCGTCAGGCTGCTTCCTCTCCGCGTGCCATCGCATTAGCTTTGCTTCCTTGGGATCTAAAAAATACCTCTGGAGACGGGGAGTGATCGCTAAGTACCATACCACTTTCTAGGACATTTCTTCCCGGCCTTCTTGTATCAAGAAGAATTGCACACCGGACAACTTGTTTTTTTCGCGTGCTCCTTCCGATAAATTATGCAATTGTTGATGCATGCATGGTATCTAACATGTGGCAGATCAAGAGGGCACACGATCTTCTTGGCCTCATCAACACTACTAGGACATAGATTACCCACGGGAATAACATCCTTTAGGTACTTGAGATGCTCATCGAGGCTAGTGTCAGTCCATTCGTTTTTAGCCTTCGTCTTCTGGAGTTGGAGCGTGAAACTCAAGCGGGTCACCTCAGGATTGCAACCATCATACAATGGAGTGTTCGAGTCTACCACCAGTTGCTCCAGCTTAGCCTCCTCTCTAGAAGCAGCTCTCTCAGTACTCGTCTCCTTGCGAAGCAATGCTTGAACATGAGGGTCCCGCACGATTGAACTTAGTACCGACGAACTCTGCTGCATGGAGTCCATGTCGTTCTCTCCGCCGCCATGTCCGGCCCCTTCTCCGTCGCCATGTCCGGCCCCTTCTTGCTTCCATGTCCGCCCCCTTCTCCGCCGCCATGTCCGGCCTCTTCCCCGCCGCCATTATCGACATCTCTTCGTCTTTCCCCATGTCATCATTGCCTGCCCCATCGGCGTCCTCAACATCGTCATCCTCATCTTCAATTATCCACCAAGTATAGCCATCCATGAAACCAGTCATGAGCAGGTGCGCTTCGACACGACCATCGTCATGGGGGTCGAGCCAAATTATTCCTTTGCATTTTCGACACGGACATAAAACCTCTATCCGGTTATTTTCTTTCATGTCCTGCACCGCCGACCGCAACCACCTGTCCACCATCGTTCCACTGACCATCGTCAACTCTGCACGGTAATAATAAACAAATTGATTATAAAAATGTGCATCAAAGTCATACAAAAATTCGGCATGACCTTCCTTAAAAATAGGGCATATATAGATCTAGAGTTTGCCCGGAATTCGCCGAAACGGAAATAAATCGACATTTCGGCAAAACATAGGCAACTCAAAAGCACAATTTGGCATCAACTCATGCCACACACACAATTTCCATAAACATATCACACACACATAAACATATTTCCATTTTGCAAAAGTATGAAATTTTAATCACCTATATCTCGAGATCGAGCACACGATGGAGATGATGATGTAGGGCGATCAAAAGTGCACAAAGCTCTTCTTGACAAAGATAGATCTAGTTAGGGGGCAAATAGGTCACTTAACTAAATGCTACATCTACCTAGCTACCTAATTTGGGAGGAGACAACTTCAACTAGTGGAGGGGGAAGGAAAAAGAGAAAGGAGATCCATTAATGGAGGTGGTGTAGTTAGGTAGGAGTAATGAAGAGAGAGAAAGGTAGGTAGAAGAGGGAGAGTAATGGGGGATGTCGGTGTCAAAACCGGCGGATCTTGGGTAGGGGGTCCCGAACTGTGCGTCTAGTCCGGATGGTAACAGGAGGCAAGGAACACGATGTTTTACCCAGGTTCGGGCCCTCTTGATGGAGGTAAAACCCTACGTCATGCTTGATTTATATTGATGATATGGGTAGTACAAGAGTAGATCTACCATGAGATCAAGGAGGCTAAACCCTAGAAGCGAGCCTATGGTATGATTGTTGTATGATGAAGTTGTCCTACGGACTAAAACCCTCCAGTTTATATAGACACCGGAGAGGGTTAGGGTTACACAAAGTCGGTTACAATGGTAGGAGATCTTGAATATCCGCATCGCCAAGCTTGCCTTCCACGCCAAGGAAAGTCCCATCCGGACACGGGACGAAGTCTTAAATCTTGTATCTTCATAGTCCTGGAGTCCGGCTGAAGGTATAGTCCGGCTACCCGAACACCCCCTAATCCAGGACTCCCTCAGTAGCCCCTGAACCAGGCTTCAATGACGACGAGTCCGGCGCGTAGATTGTCTTCAGCATTGCAAGGCGGGTTCCTCCTCCAAATTCTTCATAAAAGTTTGTAAACACCAAGAGTAGTGTCCGGCTCTGCAAAATAAGTTTCCACGTATTTCCACAGAGAGAATAATATTAACACAAATCTAATCTGCTGACGTATTCCGCAGCGTGACATCACACTACGGCCAAGCCTTTATTCGAACCGTTTTCACTTTTCCACCTCAGCGTGTTTTGCGAGGCGGTTTCCTTGGCACGTCTTGTCAAAGCAGAGATCGTGTCCCCCATTTACGGGATTCTCATCAATACGGACGTGGGTAACCCAACCGCGCCATTTATCACGGCGCTTGGGAGGCAAGCGAGTTTTACTAGGCTGGTGGGGACGCATAGTCGCATCCGCTCATATAAGGGGATAAGGATCCACCTTTTTACCTACGCCTTCTTCCTCCTTTGCCTATCCATCTTCTGCGCACCCGAGCTCCAGCGCCCAAGCCCGCACTTCCTACCTCAACCTTCTCCAACAATGTCCGGAGCGGGAGGCAAGTGGATGGTCTCCTCTGTCACGGAGGGCCATGTCAAAAGGCTAAGGAAGGCTGGATACCTGTCCAAAGACATCGCGCACCGGCTTCCTGAGGAGGGGCAGCTTCTCCCCACCCCAAGGCCCCATGAGAGGGTAGTATTTCTTCCCCACTTCCTCCGCGGACTGGGTTTTCCTCTCCACCCATTTGTCCGCGGGCTCATGTTCTACTATGGCCTAGATTTCCATGATCTGGCCCCGAACTTCATCCTCAATATCTCGGCGTTTATCGTCGTGTGCGAGGCTTTCCTCTGCATCCGCCCCCATTTCGGCCTCTGGCTCAAGACCTTCAACGTCAAGCCAAAGGTGGTGCACGGCAACCAGGCAGAGTGCGGAGGTGCCATGGCGGGAAAAATAGCCAACGTCCTATGCCTCGAGGGCTCCTTTGTAGAGACCTTGAAGGGGTGGCAGTCAGGGTGGTTTTACATCACCGAGCCACGCGATCCGAAGTGGATCGCAGCCCCTGAATTCCGATCCGGATCCCCTACGCGGCTCACGTCCTGGAAGGAGACGGGCTTGTCGTGGGGCGACGAAGAAGAGGTGACCAGACTGCAAAAATGCATCCAGTCCCTGGTGAACAAGCAGCTCAAGCTTGTCAACGTAGTCCAGGACATGCTCGTCCACCGGATCCTTCCGTGTCAAGAACATGACTTCAATTTGTGGGAGTTCAACCAGGCGCAGCACCGAACTCTGAGCAGGCTCTTCGACACGACGTACGAAGATGCCTGGAAGGGGCTAACCAAAGGCGCCGAGGCTCCCACATCCACCTCCGAAGACCGTGGATTCAGCTCGCAGCGTCCTGCTGGTGAGGTAAGATATTTTCATCTTTTACAGGATGTTGAGTTTTATCATAGTTTGACTCTATGCGGGATCTAAACTCCCTTACCTTTGACAGGATTGGCAGGCGAAGTTCGGACTGATTAACTGTCTGGCTCCCTTGCCCGAAGACCCAACCCCTACTCTCCTAGTGAAGCTGCTGGTTCCGGCACCTTATGTGGTGCCGGAGAAGAAGGCCAAGAAGAAGAAGGCCACGGGGACTCGAAAGAGTTCCTGGCATATGGTGGTGTCGGACTCGTCGTCCGACGAGTCCGAGACACACTCCTCCCGTGAAGACGAGAAGGAGGAAGAAGAAACCTCTCCCCCTCCAGCGGGGGGAGGAAAGAAGAGGAAGGCCACCCCAGTAGGGGAGGCCGAGGGGTCCAAGAAGAGGAAAACCCCTCCGCCGGACTATGCCCCCGACGCCGACGAGGATGAAGAGAAGTGGCCGGACAGGGCCAAGCGTCCGGCGAAATAGTAAGTGTTCGGATACCAGAGTAACTCATGATATTCCTTTTGTTGCACAGCTTTCCCTAATGTCGAATATAATCATGCAGCCCGCCTAAGGACGGGCTCGACGAGTCGTCGATCGGCTCCCTGGATCCATCGGACGTGAATTCAGTTCCGCCCGCTGCCTCCCCCTGTGCTGCGGATGACACCGAAGTGGCATTGCGACAAGCTCCGGGGCAAGAGGAGGTGGTCCAGGAGGAGCCACGAGGCGACCTCCCGGACTCCAGGAGTAAAGGGGACAAGACCCCCCAGGGCTCCAAGTCCGGCTTTAAGCCAGACACCGCGCCGGAATCATCAACGGTTCCGGACCACGGCAGGCGAACTCCTGCCAAGAGGAGCAAGCCTATTGAGCCGGCGTCCTCCGTCCAACCGGAGGCGCCGGACAATCTGCTGGAGGTGCTTAAGGGCGCCTCCATCGACGAGTAGCACCGTACCATTATGAGTACGGTGGTCCAGAAGGTTCGGTCCGCCAAAAGCGGACTGTCTGAAGCTTGTGCTAGCCTTCTAACAGGCTTCGAGGTAAGTAAAAATATGTAAAAATATTACCGTATAGACAGTAGCCCCTGATGCTCTGTTTGGCGTTCGGAAAGAACAGCCGAACAGAGGATCTATTAAATATCGCAGGAGTCTAACTAAAAAGGAGTCAATATACGTATGCAGGCTTCGCTGCTGGCCACCGCTGCACTGACTGCGGAGGTGGGTGCCCTGAAGCAGGGCCTCGAGCGGACCGAGCAAGAGCTCGGCCTTGCCAAACGGCAGCTCGAGGAGAAAGAAGGTAAGAGATACCTTATAGAAAAAATGCCTATAAGAAGACGCAATTGCAAAAAATGACAGGAGTATACTGCTTATTGTAGGGGCCACAACTGAGGTGGCGACCCTCAAGCAGGTGCTGTCCGAGGCCAAGAAGAAAGCGGCCACGGAGCGCACCGAGCGGGAGAAATTTGAGGCGCAGGTCGGCGAGGTGCAGCAAGAGCTTCAGGCTCTCATGAAAAAACATGAGAGTTTGGAGCTTGACTCGAAGACGCGAGCGTACGGGCTTGCTGCGGCCCTTAAAACTGCCAAGTCTGCCAAGGCTGAAGCCCAGAAGGCCCTCCAGGAATTGGATGCAGTGAAAAAGATAGCAGTGGGTAAGGCATTCTCTATGCAGAGCTCCACAAGGCGGCCGAACAGGCCATGAAGGGCTTCATAGTTCGGCTGTGGCCTGGAGAGGCCCTGCCTGGGAGCTACTTCGGACTGGTGCGGCGGCTGGTGGAGGCTTGTCCCAGGCTCGAGGTCATCAAGCGCTCCGTCTGCATCGAAGGAGCCCATAGGGCCCTTGCCCGTGCAAAGGTGCACTAGGGTAAGCTGGACGGTGAGAAGCTAGTGAGGGACAGGCCGCCGCCGGGGAAGGAGCATCGCAAGCCTGAGAACTATTACAAGGATGTTCTGGCTGGTGCCTGCCTTATGGCGGATGAATGTACCAAGGATGTGATTTTTGAATGAACTCGCTCGTGTTATCCTGTGCGCTGAAAACTTGTTCATATGCGCTAAGCAATGCTTGAATTTAAAATATTACTTTCTGTGCGGCCGTTTATCAAAAAATTGAGAGATGGCCAGTCGTCGGCTTCTACCCCCATGCCACTAGTGCTAGGGTGTTCGGGATAAACCTGAGCGCTCTTTTCCCATGATTGGGTCCGTCGAGGGAGGCGCTCAGCACAACGAACAAGGCAATCGGACTATAATGCTTGAACACTCTCACTTAGCCATAGAACTCTATAATTTTAAATTTCGGCGAAGCCCCTAGTATTCGGAAGACCGAGTTCGGGGCGTTATCCATGCCTTGGCCGGACAAAGCCGGTTCCTCGCTCGAAGCGGCATAAGTCTTTAAGGACTCGAAAAACCTCTCGAACAGCGACCTGTCTCTCGCCTCATCATGACAGTCAGTTTTAGCTTTCTCTACTGAGGTGCTCAGCCCAGCTCAACTGGGGCACAATCGCAGTAGTTCTCCTAGTGCTACCTTAGCCGATATAGCGGAACGTAAGGCACCAAAACATAGGAGCCGGGCAAACCCAACTATTGACCCAAATCATGATTCGGAGCGATGCATATAGTGCTATAAGTTCGGGGTGCCGCACTTGTGAAAGTGTACGGACTTCTCACGCCATTTTGATGGGTACTGAAGCCCCTGGTGTATTTTTACCGTACCACAGTGTACTGATGCAGCATGTTATTGATAAACATATATATAAAAAGAGGATAATGCAAAAAATAGACAAAAAGCTATGCATTGTTTATAGAAAGGTTGTTATGAAAGTGGAACGATACAAATAGTGCGATAAGCAAAACAGATTGGACTATTTAACATGTCCTGGCCAGGGCAGGCCGAGGAATTGTATTAAAAAACAGGTATACTGCTCGCAATAGAGACCACCTGGAAGTTCCATAATGCGGCGTGGCTTGTCTGCGTTCCTGGATCTTGCATCGTTTGTGCGGCAGTTGAATTGCCGAATGGGTCGTCCGAAGTATGGAGTCCTGAGAGTAAGAGAAAAAAAAGGAATCCGGCAGCCCCTGGTGCGGTTTAAGCCGTATTTCGGGCATGCCGTGATAGTGCCCCTTCCCCTGTGCCCATGGTATTTCAAGAGCATAGTTATGTACGCGAAGCACTGGTTTTGCTGTATTGCGAGGGCTAGGGTTGGGGCCGCATTGCTACGCTAGCTCAGAACGTGCCTGGCGGTCTTGTTGTAGGGTACTCCGGGCACACTTGACAGTGTCCGGCTTTTTGAAGGCCGAACTGGAGAACTGCCTAGAGAGGCTGCTTTGTACTTCTGCTGCGAGCGCTGCCGTGTGCTCCTCCGTTCGGAGGGAGCGTTCAGTGTTCCCATTAACCGTGATTACTTTTCTAGGGCCTGGCATCCTGAGCTTGAGGTATGCATAGTGCGGTACCGCGTTGAATTTTGCGAATGCGGTTCGCCCGAGCAGTGCGTGATAGCCACTACGGAACGGGCCATGTCGAAGATTAACTCCTCGCTTCGGAAGTTATCCGGAGATCCGAAGACCACTTCCAGTGTGACTGAGCCTGTACAGTTGGCTTCTACACCTGGTATGACGCCTTTAAAGGTCGTTTTGGTGGGCTTGATCCTCGAGGGATCTATGCCCATTTTTCGCACTGTATCCTGGTAAAGCAGGTTTAGGCTGCTGCCGCCGTCCATGAGGACTCTTGTGAGATGAAATCCGTCAATGATTGGGTCTAGAACCAATGCGGCAAAGCCACCGTGACGGATGCTAGTGGGGTGGTCCCTTCGATCAAAGGTGATCGGGCAGGAGGACCATGGGTTGAACTTTGGGGCGACTGGCTCCATCACATATACGTCCCGTAACGCACTCTTCCGCTCCCTCTTGGGGATGTGGGTTGCGTATATCATGTTCACCGTCCGCACTTGTAGGGTAAATCCCTTCTGTCCACCATTGTTCGGCGGCCTGGGCTCCTCCTCGTTGTCGTTATAAAGCCCCTTGTCTTTGTTTTCCGCTCTTAACTTGCCTGCCCGCTTGGACACCCAACAATCCCTGTTGGTGTGATTGGCTGGCTTTTCGGGGGTGCCATGTATCTGGCACAAGCGGTCGAGTATTCGGTCCAAACTGGACGGGCCCTGAGTATTTCTTTTGAATGGCTTTTTCCGTTGACCGGATTTGTAGCCTCGGAATCCGGCATTAACTGCCGTATCCTCGTTGTTGTCACTGTTAACGCGGCACTTTTGTTTGTTCCGACACGACCTGTCGCTTTTGTCCTTGGTATTCGAATTACCAGGGTTCTTGGTTAAATTGTTGCTGCGAGCTAGCCAGCTGTCTTCTCCCGTGCAAAAGCGGGTCATGAGTGTCGTGAGGGCTGCCATAGATTTCGGCTTTTCCTGTCCCAGGTGCTGGGCAAGCCACTCGTCACGGATATTATGCTTGAAGGCCGCTAAGGCCTCTGCGTCCGGACAGTCGACTATCTGGTTTTTCTTTGTTAGGAACCATGTCCAGAATTGCCTGGCCGATTCCTCTGGCTGCTGAATTATGTGGCTTAGGTCATCGGCGTCCGGTGGTCGCACATAAGTGCCCTGGAAGTTGTCAAGGAATGCGGCTTCCAGGTCCTCCCAAGAACCGATTGAGTTTGCTGGCAAGCTATTAAGCCAATGCCGGGCCGGTCCCTTAAGTTTGAGTGGGAGGTATTTGATGGCGTGTAGATCATCACCGCGGGCCATGTGGATATGAAGGAGATAATCCTCGATCCATACCGCAGGATCTGTTGTGCCATCGTACGATTCGATGTTTACGGGTTTGAAGCCCTCAGGGATTTTATGACCCATTACTTCATCTGTGAAGCATAGTGGGTGTGCGGCGCCTCTGTATTGGGCTATATCACGACGCAGCTCGAAGGAGCTTTGTCTGTTGAGTTCGGCCCGGCCAAATTTATTGCATCCGGAGTGACGATCACCGCCACGTGCCGTGGGGCGCCTGTGCGATCCGTAGATCGATCTTGTTTGCCTTGCCTTGTCCTCTAGTATGTCGCGCAGGTCGGGCGCCTTTTCCCGTGCCTTAGTATGCTTGACGCGGCGTCGGGGCATGGCTTGAGTGGAGGGCCAAGAGGCCTCTCTGTCGCGGCCACGAGGTGGCCGGTCGGCCATGTCATGCGCTGGTGATGTAGGTGCTTCCTCCTCTAGTCGGGGTAGCAGCCTGCGCTTTGGGTAACTCTTGGAGGGGCGTTCGAGTTCATACTCTTCGGCCGCAAGGACTTCAATCCATCTGTCAGGTAGCAAATCCTGATTAGCTCTAAGCTGTTGCTGCTTTTTCTTGAGGCTGCTTGCCGTGGCCATAAGCCTGCGTTTAAAACGCTCTTGTTCGGCGAGAACCTCTGGCATGACGAACTCGTCGTCGTCGAGGCTTGCCTCGTCTTCGGAGGGAGGCGTATAATTATCGTCCTCAACCTCTTGGTCCACCGCCCTCTCGTGAGGGCTGGCTTCTCTGTCCTCCTGTGCTGAATCTTGCTGGAGGGGGTGTTCTTCGGCGCTATCCGGAGTAGTATTATCTCCCGTGCCGGAATCACCATTTTTGCTTTGGCGGGATTTAGAGCGGCGCCACTGACGCCGGCGCTTGGGCTGTTTCTTAGAGGTATCGTCCCCCGCTGTTGCATCGCCATCTCCATCCTTTGGAGTGTCCACCATATATATGTCATATGACGAGGTGGCCTTCCAGTGCCCTACAGGTGCTGGTTCTTGTTCGTCTCCTGCATCATCGTCCATGCCGTCGATGTCTTCGGAGTCGAAGTCAAGCATGTCGGTTAAGTTGTCGACAGTGGCTACGAAGTGGGTGGTGGGTGGGTTTTGAATTTCTTCATCGTCCGTATCCCAACCTTGCTGACCATAATCCGGCCAGGGCTCTCCTGATAAAGAGAGAGACTTTAGAGAATTCAGGATGTCGCCGAAGGGCGAGTGCTGAAAGATGTTCGCGGCGGTGAACTCCATTATCAGCGCCCAATCAAATTCGATCGGCAGGGGCGCGGGGGGCTCGGAGTTCGGAGAGGAATCCGGCTCCTCGGAGTCATGGGCCATGCGGAGTGCGGCGCTGGAGTTCGGCTCGATCGCCTCTGAGATCGCAGCCCCTGAGGCAGCGTCCAACCGCTGATCCTCGATCGGCGCAGTAGGCTCCGAATCAATGGTCAGAACCGATGCATGTGCGGCCTCCAAGGCGCTATTCGGCGGCAGAGCTATATCATGCCCATCGAGACAGTGCGGCGCGCTTGGCTGTGGCTCGAATCCATCGAAGATCAAGTCCCCGCGGATGTCAGCCGTGTAGTTTAGGCTTCCAAACCTGACCTGATGGCCAGGGGCGTAGCTTTCGATCTGCTCAAGGTGGCCAAGTGAATTGGCCCGCAGTGCGAAGCCGCCGAAGACGAAGATCTGTCCGGGGAGAAAAGTCTTACCCTGGACCGCATCGCTGTTGATGATCGAAGGAGCCATCGGGCCTAAAAGCGACGACACAGAGGAACTCTCATTGAAAGCACCAATGTCGGTGTCAAAACCGGCGGATCTCAGGTAGGGGGTCCCGAACTGTGCGTCTAGGCCGGATGGTAACAGGAGGCAAGGAACATGATATTTTACCCAGGTTCGGGCCCTCTTGATGGAGGTAAAACCCTACGTCCTGCTTGATTTATATTGATGATATGGGTAGTACAAGAGTAGATCTACCACGAGATCAAGGAGGCTAAACCCTAGAAGCTAGCCTATGGCATGATTGTTGTATGATGAAGTTGTCCTACGGACTAAAACCCTCCGGTTTATATACACACCGGAGAGGGTTAGGGTTACACAAAGTCGGTTACAATGGTAGGAGATCTTGAATATCCGCATCGCCAAGCTTGCCTTCCACGCCAAGGAAAGTCCCATCTGGACACGTGACGAAGTCTTCAATCATGTATCTTCATAGTCCTAGAGTCCGGCTGAAGGTATAGTCCGGCTACCCGAACACCCCCTAATCCAGGACTCCCTCAGGGGAGAAGTATTGAGGAAGAAGAAGAGTGAGAGTGGGAGAGGTAGGGGAAAGGGAGAGGAGGGGGAGGGGGAGGACGGGTGGGGAAAAGGTGGTGGGTGCAGATTAGTAGTAGCGCGGGACGTAAAACGCGCTGCTGCTAAGAAAGTAGCAGGAGCGCGCTTTCGGTACAAGCGCTACTGCTAACCGGGACCAAAAGTGTGCCCGATTTGAAAATTAGCAGCATCGACCTCAGAAAAACTGCGCTACTGCTACAGCTATAGCAGTAGCGCGGCTCACGGCACTGCGCTGCTGCTAAATGGAGTTGGGTGGGCACTGTCGGTCGATATTTGTAGCAACGCGGGTTACGTCGAGCGCGCTACTGCTAAGCACTTGTCAGTAGCGGGTTTTCCACACCCGCGCTACTGCTAATTAGCAGCAGCGCTCCTTTTTGAGCCGCGCGTGTCAGTTTCTCCAACTTTAGTTGAATCGAGTGTGGCTACGCCCAGTCCTTGTTGAAGGTTAAAACATCACATACTTGATGAAAAATCATTGTGGTTTTGATGCGTAGGTAAGAATGGTTCTTGCTCAGCCCATAGCAGCCATGTAAAACTTACAACAACAAAGTAGAGGACGTCTAACTTGTTTTTGCAGGGAATGTTGTGATGTGATATGGTCAAGACATGATGCTAAATTTTATTGTATGAGATGATCATGTTTTGTAACAGAGTTATCGACAACTGGCAGGAGCCGTATGTTTGTCGCTTTATTGTATGAAATGTAATCGTCATGTAATTGCTTTACTTTATCACTAAGCGGTAGCGATAGTCGTAGAAGCAATAGTTGGCGAGACAACAATGATGCTACGATGGAGATCAAGGTGTCGCGCCGATGACGATGGTGATCATGACGGTGCTTTGGAGATGGAGATCAAAGGCACAAGATGATGATGACCATATCATATCACTTATATTGATTGCATGTGATGCTTATCCTTTATGCATCTTATTTTGCTTAGTTCGATGGTAGCATTATAAGATGATATCTCACTAAATTTCAAGGTACAAGTGTTCTCCCTGAGTATGCCCCATTGCGAAAGTTCGTCGTGCCGAGACACCACGTGATGATCGGGTGTGATAAGCTCTACCTTCACATACAAGGGGTGCAAGCCAGTTTCACACACACAGAATACTCGGGTTAAACTTGACGAGCCTAGCATATGCAGATATGGCCTCGGAACACTGAGACCGAAAGGTCGAGCGTGAATCATATAGTAGATATGATCAACATAGTGATGTTCACCACTGAAAACTACTCCATCTCACGTGATGATCGGACATGGTTTAGTTGATATGGATCACGTGATCACTTAGATGATTAGAGGGATGTCTATCTAAGTGGGAGTTCTTTAGTAATATGATTAATTGAACTTTAATTTATCATGAACTTAGTACCCAATAGTATTTTGCATGTCTATGTTGTTGTAGATAGATGGCCCGTGTTGTTGTTCCATTGAATTTTAATGCATTCCTAGAGAAAGCTAAGTTGAAAGATGATGGTAGCAACTACACGGACTGGGTCTGTAACTTGAGGATTATCCTCATTGCTGCACAGAAGAATTACGTCCTGGAAGCACCGCTAGGTGCCAAACCCGCTGGAGGAGGAATGCCAGGTGTTATGAACGTTTGGCAGAGCAAAGCTGGTGACTACTCGATAGTTCAGTGTGCCATGCTTTACGGCTTAGAACCGGGACTTCAACGACGTTTTGAACGTCATGGAGCATATGAGATGTTCCAGGAGTTGAAGTTAATATTTCAAGCAAATGCCCGGATTGAGAGATATGAAGTCTCCAATAAGTTCTATAGCTGCAAGATGGAGAACAGTTCTGTCAGTGAACATATAATCAAAATGTCTGGGTATAATAATCACTTGATTCAACTAGGAGTTAATCTTCCTGATGATAGTGTCATTGATAGAATTCTTCAATCATTGCCACCAAGCTACAAGAGCTTCGTGATGTACTATAATATGCAAGGGATGGATAAGACAATTCCCGAGCTCTTCGCAATGCTAAAGGCTGCGGAGGTAGAAATCAAGAAGGAGCATCAAGTGTTGATGGTCAACAAGACCACCAGTTTCGAGAAAAAGGGTAAAGGGAAGAAGGGGAACTTCAAGAAGAATGGCAAGCAAGTTGTTTCTCAAGTGAAGAAGCCCAAGTCTGGACTTAATCCTGAGATTGAGTGCTTCTACTGCAAAGGGACTGGTCACTGGAAGCGGAATTGCCCCAAGTATTTGGCGGATAGGAAGGATGGCAAGGTGAACAAAGGTATATGTGATATACATGTTATTGATGTGTACCTTACTAATGCTCACAGTAGCACCTGGGTATTTGATACTGGTTCTGTTGCTCATATTTGCAACTCGAAACAGGGACTGCGGATTAAGCGAAGATTAGCTAAGGACGAGGTGACGATGCGCGTGGGAAATGGTTGCAAAGTCGATGTGATTGCGGTCGGCACGATACCTCTACATCTACCTTCGGGATTTGTTTTTAACCTGAATAATTGTTATTTGGTGCCTGCGTTAAGCATGAACATTATATCTGGGTCTTGTTCGATGAGAGACGATTATTCATTTAAATCAGAGAATAATGGTTGTTCTATTTATATGAGTAATATCTTTTATGGTCATGCACCCTTGAAGAGTGTACTATTTTTATTGAATCTCGATAGCAGTGATACATATTCCTAATGTTGAAGCCAAAAGATGCAGAGTTGATAATGATAGTGCAACTTATTTGTGGCACTGCCGTTTGGGTCATATTGGTGTAAAGCGCATGAAGAAACTCCATTTTGATGGACTTTTGGAATCAATTGATTATGAATCACTTGGTACTTGCGAACCATGCCTCATGGGCAAGATGACTAAAACTCTGTTCTCTGGAACAATGGAGCGAGCAACAGATTTGTTGGAAATCATACATACTGATATATGTGGTCCAGATGAATGTTGAGGATCGTGGCGGGTATCGTTATTTTCTCACCTTCACAGATGATTTGAGAAGATATGGGTATATCTACTTGATGAAGCATAAGTCTGATACATTTGAAAAGTTCAAAGAATTTCAGAGTGAAGTGGAAAATCATCATAACAAGAAAATAAAGTTTCTACGATCTGATTGTGGAGGAGAATATTTGAGTTACGAGTTTGGTCTTCATTCGAAACAATGCGGAATAGTTTCGCAACTCACACCACCCGGAACACCACAGCGTAATGGTGTGTCCGAACATTGTAATCGTACTTTACTAGATATGGTGCGATCTATGATGTCTCTTACTGATTTACCGCTATCGTTTTGGGGTTATGCTTTAGAGACGGCTGCATTCACGTTAAATAGGGCACCATCTAAATTCGTTGAGACGACACCTTATGAACTATGGTTTGGCAAGAAACCAAAGATGTCATTTCTGAATGTTTGGGGCTGCGATTGTTATGTGAAAAAGCTTCAACCTGATAAGCTCGAACCCAAATCGGAGAAATGTGTCTTCATAGGATACCCAAAGGAAACTGTTGGGTACACCTTCTATCACAGATCTGAAGGCAAGACATTCGTTGCTAAGAATGGATCCTTTCTAGAGAAGGAGTTTCTCTCGAAAGAAGTGAGTGGGAGGAAAGTAGAACTTGATGAGGTAACTGTACCTGCTCCTTATTGGAAAGTAGTTCATCCCAGAAATCTGTTCCTGTGACTCCTACACCAATTAGTGAGGAAGCTAATGATGATGATCATGTAACTTCAGATCAAGTTACTACCGAACCTCGTAGGTCAACTAGAGTTGTACGGTGATCCTGTTCTAGAGGTCATTGATAACCCACAAGTATAGGGGATCGCAACAGTTTTTGAGGGTAGAGTATTCAACCCAAATTTATTGATTCGACACAAGGGGAGCCAAAGAATATTCTCAAGTATTAGCAACTGAGTTGTCAATTCAGCCACACCTGGATAACTTAATATCTGCAACAAAGTATTTAGTAACAATGTAATATGGAAGTAACGGTAACGGTAGCAAAAGTAATATTTTTGGGTTTTGTAGTGATTGTAACAGTAGAAACGGAAAAGTAAATAAGCGAAGAACAATATGTGAAAAGCTCGTAGGCATTGGATCGGTGATGGAGAATTATGCCGGATGCGGTTCATCATGTAACAGTCATAACATAGGGTGACAAAGAACTAGCTCCAATTCATCAATGTAACGTAGGCATGTATTTCGAATATAGTCATACGTGCTTATGGAAAAGAACTTGCATGACATCTTTTGTCCTACCCTCCCGTGGCAGCGGGGTCCTAGCGGAAACTAAGGGATATTAAGGCCTCCTTTTAATAGAGTACCGGGCGTAAGCATTAACACATAGTGAATACATGAACTCCTCAAACTATGGTCATCACCGGGAGTGGTCCCGATTATTGTCACTTCGGGGTTGCCGGATCATAACACGTAGTAGGTGACTATAGACTTGCAAGATAGGATCAAGAACTCACATATATTCACGAAAACATAATAGGTTCAGATCTGAAATCATGACACTCGGGCCCTAGTGACAAGCATTAAGCATAGCAAAGTCATAGCAACATCAATCTCAGAATATAGTGGATACTAGGGATCAAACCCTAACAAAACTAATTCGATTACATGATACTAGTCGTCAACCCATGCGTTCGCACGGGCTAGTTATTTACATTCCAACACTACATGTGAGTTTCCAATAAATGATGGAATAGTAGTACCAATAAACCATGTACACAAAAAAGCTCTTTTACATGAGAATGTATCACGCTGTCAACTATACCGCTACGTGTTACCAGCTATATAAATAATGAATTGGTTAAAGCAATATCACTTATTTGGTATTTTCAAAAATTATCATGTGATTTTTCGCATTTTACATTTAAGTGGAAGGAAAATTTCAACAATATATGCCAACATGAACTTATGATAAAAAAAAGTAAATGAGAAACTCAAAGGTAAAGTAGATTGTAATGCCAAAACAGAAATACTTAATATCGAAGGAAGAGCATGCAGCAAGATTATGTAGTAATATGCACCCATAAATCTTCCTTTTGTATCTTTCGCCTTGATCTTGTCAACACTAACATCCCATGATGAGATGGATTACTATTATACATACCCGACGATGGATGTGCACACAACACACCAAGTTATGGATTATCTATGTCAAATCAACCCACGTTATAGTTCTCTAGCAGTCCTGCCATTCCTCCGATATTGCAGTGAATAGGGAAATCAACTCTCATTGCACCATCATGGTGATATTCCACAATAAAATAAAAAATAGCACTTGATTGGCAAATCAACCCAAGACAGCGAGGCACTACGATATAAAGGTTAGAGATCGAAATAATAGGAACAAATAATGCAAACAACCAAATACACTCGCTTATTGTCAGAAAGAGGAAACACATATATTGCATCATTTAATATATATTTTATGCATACAATAAATAATATATTAAAATAGTTGTAAGATTATTGAAAGTAACATTTCAACATGATAAGTGTGGTATTGATATGTTTACGTAATAGCATTGACACATTCACCCAATATGTTCGTAGACCCTTTCCATTCTGGAAATCTATACATGTGGTGGAGGTCAATACTTTGTTCAGCTTACAATAATGCCTGGATGCACTATTTATTTAGAATACAGGAAATTGTAGAGCAATTGAAAGAGTTTAGGGCGAGCTTGAAATTTTTGGAAATATATTCATCCATAATCTCATATAAATAGGGCGGAACAATCTGTTTGGATCAATAAATATTTATAAAGAAAGAATAATAGGTTATCTTGGCATTGTTGCAGAAGATGCTCATGTGGTCGTTCCAAAAATACAGATCATTTTGTGTACTACTAACAAATAACTTCAGTCAATTCTTAAAGTGATGCATAATCTAGCATGTGTGTGTAGAACCAAAACATATCATTTCATACTAAGTAGCACCATCTATATGGAGAAGCATCTTATTTGTCTGCCCATTAATTAATTGAGCTCACATGAAAATAGAAAAGAAATAAGAGCTGCCATGAATAATGAACTGTTGCACCAAATTCAGCCAAGTATGCCTCTACTTAAAAGATGAGCGGAATTACAAATTAATAATTTCCCAACTAAGCATTTGATCATTTGATAAAATTTAAATTTAATTAAATGTGTCGTGCAAACTTGAGAGCATCCAAAGAATACATGCCAAGATTCTCTTCATAAGTATCCCGTCCATGTAAAAGAAAGACACTGATTATCGAATATGATGTTAGAGTTAATTAGGGCATACCCTACTCCTTCCATTTATCTATTACGTATTAGATCATACAACATGATCCTTTCAGTTATATCAGAATGGAAATAGATGCATATAAGGCCATCTATTTTGCTTAAACAAAGAAAAAGAGACTGAACTTTATCTGACAATATGTGTCTAGTAAAGTCTGTACATGTATGTATACCCTATATATCAACGACAACAGCATACAGTTCAATATCATGGAATTAGTCAGTAGATATAAATTTCTTGGAAGTTGCTTGGTGTTACCAATTAGACCTTAAGTACAAAGCAGATCTTACTAAGCAAGTCAGAGCACTATATATACAACAGAATATGTAAATGTACGAAAACGAACTCTTACCTGTTCTATATTAGTACACCAATTCAGAAAATGGGTGACTTTAAAATAGCAAAGTAGAAAAATTTATGAGGAAGAACTGCCAAGAGGTTAACTTACCCATCATTTTTCAATCTTCCGTGTTGCTTTGAATAAATATTGCTAAGGTGCTGCCTTCTTGACCTTCAGAATTCATATACACTCCAAGTTTGCAAAGAGCACTGTCGAAAGAAATTTCATTAGAATAGAGCATAATTTATGCTTCTCAGATGCACATATCTTTACTGGATCACTGCATGGGCATAAAATTGAAAAACAGATCCAAGTTAACAAAACGATATATTTAGCTTGTAAAAAATGTAGAGTAGTAGATTTAACAAATCAAGTAATGCTCCAAAATGACTTATCCACTTATCAACAAAATAAGAAGAGATGGTCGAGTTCACTGTGTAGATGTATATCCACATCTTTAGCGAACTGAATCCCCAAACTGAACTGTACAACACCTACAAATCTTACCCATCAAAGTATCTATGACAGGTCTGAAACTAATGAATGCACGTGATCAAGATCCCCTCAAAACGAAAACCTAGACTGTATGTGCTCATTACAGACCATGCCTGAAACTACAGGATGAATAACATAAAAACCCCACAAAATGAAAACCTACTACATTATTGATCCTTGCGTACCTTATAGGATGGACTGGTGTAAGCATTGGGGCTACCCATGCCAATGCAGGTGTGCTAACTTCATATGCAAGTATTGAGTGGTATAAACGATGGGTACACCATGGCTAATATGTGCACATCGGAGAGCGATTGTGGTATCTGTGAGGGAGTCCTAATCAGATAGAGAGAGAGGCAGGGACTATGGCGTGTGGAGCTCCCTGCCGAAATGAGTCTGTGACAGAAGATTAAGCTGATGAGAAGTGGCAGCCAAGAAGGTGAGCACACAACGGTGGAGTCGTCATTCTTGAGTAGGCTCCAGATTTGAGAGAATGTTTTGCAGGCTAATGGAACTTTGACAACTGAACTGAAACATCAAGGAGAACATGTAAGATATTTTTCAATGGAGGTATATAAGCATCCATATCATGAAGCCCATCGAAACACATATATCATAACTTATGATTTAGATCTTATCTACTGAAAAAACAGTAAAAATCAAAAATAGAGTAGGGAAGTTTACCTGTTCTTAGAAACTTTTGCGACTTGAATTGAAGCCACTACTGAAGGTATGGGAAAGGCATTCCTATCTTTTGCAATGGAAGGGAAATCTGAGGAGGAGACATATAACCTGCAGAGACTCACGACTGGAGAAGGACGACATCAATCACAGAAGTAGGAGACTGCCTAGAACAAGATTCGCGAGGGAGATGATGGAGAAACAAGGCAGAGGAGAACGTGCTAACCTGCGGCACCATCGACGGAGGTAAGAGGATGGGTTAGGGCAAGGTGACGACAGCAGGCAGACGAAGCGGCCATTGAGATCGTCCATGATGGATAAATCGATGGCCTCCACATGTGCGCATACTCTGAAGGAGAAGTGGAGAGGAGACGTGCGCCGATTAGGGCCAGCGAGAGGGCTGGGTGATAGCAGTAGACGGAGGAGGTTGCCAATAGAGATCTTCAATGACAGATAGATGGCGGCAGACGGGGGTGGAGAGGAGACGTGCGGGAGAGGCAGACATGAGACGTGTGCGCGTGGGACTATCTTTTTTTGGGGGTGGTGCATGGGACTATCTAATAGCTAGAGATGATTCCAAGCATAATCTGATGGTTAGAAGTTTATTTCACATTATTTTTTCTCAGGTTTTGATTATAGATTAACCTAAAAAATAGGTAGATCTCCACAGATTTTCTCAGGTTTTGATTAGATTAACCTAAAAAAATTAGGTAGATCTACACCGTTATAATTAGGTCCCACAAGATTAACGGCTCCTAATTTCTAATTAATGTGATAATTTCTAGGGAGTCGGTAATTAGTATAGGTATAGAAATCTATTCCAACCCATCACCGTCCAGCAAGCCTACGATGGAATTACTCACGCACGGCGGCGAGCATCATGAAATTGGTGATGGAGGATGGTTGATGATGACGATGGCGACGGATTCCCCTCTCCGGAGCCCCGAACGGACTCCAGATCAGCCCTCCCGAGAGAGTTTAGGGCTTGGCGATGGCTCCGTATTGTAAAACGCGATGAATCTTTCTCTCCGATTTTTTTCTCCCCGGACACGAATATATGGAGTTGGAGTTGAGGTCGGTGGAGTTCCAGGGGGCCCCTGAGGCAGGGGCCACGCCCAGGGGGGTAGGGCGCGCCCCCACCCTCGTGCCCAGGGTGTGGGCCCCCTGGCCTTGATTCTTTCACCAGTATTTTTTATATTTTCCAAAAATAATCTCCGTGGAGTTTCAGGTCATTCCGAGAACTTTTGTTTCTGCACATAAATAACATCATGGCAATTCTGCTGAAAACATCGTCAGTCCGGGTTAGTTCCATTCAAATCATGCAAGTTAGAGTCCAAAACAAGGGCAAACATGTTTGGAAAAGTAGATACGACGGAGACGTACCAGTCATGTTACTTGACCATGACGAACCTATGAACTATGAGGAAGCGATGATGAGCCCAGATTACGCGAAATGTCTTGAGGCCATGAAATCTGAGATGGGATCCATGTATGAGAACAAGTGTGGACTTTGGTTGACTTGCCCGATGAACAGCATGCCATCGAGAAATAATGAATCTTCAAGAAGAAGACTGCCGCTTACGGTAATGTTACTGTCTACAAAGCTCGACTTGTTGCGAAAGGTTTTTGACAAGTTCAAGGAGTTGACTACGATGAGACCTTCTCACCCGTAGCGATGCTTAAGTCCGTATGAATCATGTTAGCAATTGCTGCATTTTATAATTATGAAATTTGGCAAATGGATGTAAAGACTGCATTCCTGAATGGTTTCTGGAAGAAGAGTTGTATATGATGCAGCCTGAAGGTTTTATCGATCCAAAGGATACTAATAAAGTGTGCAAGCTCCAGCGATCCATTTATGGACTAGTGCAAGCATCTCGGAGTTGGAATAAACATTTTTACAGTATCATCAAAGCATATGGTTTTATACAGACTTTTAGAGAAGCCTGTATTTACAAGAAAGTGAGTGGGAGCTCTGTAGCATTTCTAATATTATATGTGGATGACATATTGTTGATTGGAAATGATATAGAATTTATGGATATCATAAAAGGATACTTGAACAAGAGTTTTTTAATGAAGGACCTCGGTGAAGCTGCTTATATATTAGGCATCAAGATCTATAGAGATAGATCAAGACGCTTAATTGGACTTTCACAAAGCACATACCTTGATAAAGTTTTGAAAAACTTCAAAACGAATCAAGCAAAGAAAGGGTTCTTGCCTGTGTTACAAGGTGTTAAGTTGAGTCAGACTCAATGCCCGACCACTGCAGAAGATAGAGAGAAAATGAAAGGTGTTCCCTATGCTTCAGCCATTGGCTCTATCATGTATGCAATGCTGTGTACCAGACCTGATGTGTGCCTTGCTATTAGTTTAGCAGGGAGGTACCAACGTAATCTAGGAGTGGATCACTGGACAGTGGTCAAGAACATCCTGAAATACCTGGAAAGGACTAAGGATATGTTTCTCATTTATGGAGGTGACAAAGAGCTCGTCGTAAATGGTTACGTTGATGCAAGCTTTGACACTGATCCGGATGACTCTAAGTCACAAACTGGATACGTGTTTATATTGAACAGTGGAGCTGTCAGTTGGTGCAGTTCTAAGCAAAGCGTCATGGTGGGATCTACGTGTGAAGCGGAGTACATAGCTGCTTCGGAAGCAGCAAATGAAGGAGTCTGGATGAAGGAGTTCAATGAAAATCTTTTGTGACAATACTGGTGCAATTGCCTTGGCAAAGGAATCCATATTTCACAAGAGAACCAAGCACATCAAGAGACGCTTCAATTCCATCCGCAATCAAGTCAAGGAGGGAGACATAGAGATTTGCAAGATACATACGGATCTGAATGTTGCAGACCCGTTGACTAAGCCTCTCTCACGAGTAAAACATGACCAGCACCACGACTCCATGGGTGTTAGAATCATTACTGTGTAATCTAGATTATTGACTCTAGTGCAAGTGGGAGACTAAAGGAAATATGCCCTAGAGGCAATAATAAAGTTGTTATTTATATTTCCTTATACCATGATAAATGTTTATTATTCATGCTAGAATTGTATTAACCGGAAACTTAGTACATGTGTGAATACATAGACAATCAGAGTGTCACTAGTATGCCTCTACTTGACTAGCTCGTTGAATCAAAGATGGTTAAGTTTCTAGCCATAGACATGAGTTGTCATTTGATTAACGAGATCACATCATTACATAATGATGTGATTGACTTGACCCATTCCGTTAGCTTAGCACTTGATCGTTTAGTATATTGTTATTGCTTTCTTCATGACTTATACATGTTCCTATGACTATGAGATTATGCAACTCCCGAATACCGGGGGAACACTTTGTGTGCTACCAAATGTCACAATGTAACTGGGGATTATAAAGGTGCTCTACAGGTGTCTCCGATGGTACTTGTTGAGTTGGCATAGATCAAGATTAGGATTTGTCACTCCGATTGCCCTCTCAGTAATGCACATCACTATACGCCTTGCAAGCAATGTGACTAATGAGTTAGTTGCGGGATGATGCATTATGGAACGAGTAAATACACTTGTCGGTAAGGAGATTGAACTAGGTATTGAGATACCGACGATCGAATCTCGAGCAAGTAAAATATCGATGACAAAGGGAACATCGTATGTTGTTATGCGGTTTGACAGATAAAGATCTTCGTACAATATGTGGGAGCCAATATGAACATCCAGGTTCCGCTATTGGTTATTGACCAGAGACGTGTCTCGGTCATGTCTACATAGTTCTCGAACCCGTAGGGTCCGCACGCTTGACGTTCGGTGACGATCGGTATTATGAGTTTATGTGTTTTGATGTACCAAAGATAGTTCGGAGTCCTGGATGTGATCACGGCAATGACGAGGAGTCTCAAAATGGTCGAGACATAAAGATTGATATATTGGACGGCTATATTCGGACACAGAAGTGTTCCAGGTGATTTGGAGAAACCGGAGTGCCAGAGGGTTACCGGACCGCCCGGGAGAACTAATGGGCCACATGGGCCTTAGTGGGGAGAGAGGGCCGGCCAGGGCAGGCCGCGCACCCCCTCCCCCTCTGGTCCGAACTGGACTAGGGAAGGGGGGGCGGCAGCCCTCTTTCCTTCTTCCTCTCCTCCTTCCTTTCCCCCTCCTAGTAGGAGTACGAAAGGGGAGCCCTACTCCTACTAGGAGGAGGACTCCTCTCTTGGCGCGCCCCAAGGGCCGGCCTCCCACCCCCTTGCTCCTTTATATACGGGGGCAGGGGGCACCGTAGAACACACAAGTTGATTGTTTCCAGCCGTGTGCGGTGCCCCCCTCCACCATAATCCACCTCGGTCATATCGTCATAGTGCTTTGATACGTCTCCAACGTATCTATAATTTTTGATTGCTCCATGCTATATTATCTACTATATTGGACCATATTGGGCTTTATTTTCCACTTTTATATTACTTTTGGGACTAACCTATTAACCGGAGGCCCAGCCCAGAATTGCCGTTTTTTTTGCCTATTTTAGTGTTTCAAAGAAACATAATATCAAATGGAGTCCAAACGGAATGAAACCTTCAGGAACGTGATTTGCTCATCAGATAAGATCCAGGAGACTTGGACCCTCCGTCAAGAAAGCCATGAGGCGGTCACGAGGGTGGACGGCGCGCCCCCTCTAGGGCGTGCCCCTGCCTCGTGGGCCCCTCGAAGCTCCACCGACGTACTCCTTCCTCCTATATATACCTACGTACCCCCAAACGATCAGATACGGAGCCAAAAACCTAATTCCACCGCCGCAACTTTCTGTATCCACGAGATCCCATCTTGGGGCCTGTTCCGAAGCTCCGCCGGAAGGGGAATCCACCACGGAGGGCTTCTACATCATCACCATAGCCTCTCCGATGAAGTGTGAGTAGTTTACCTCAGACCTTCGGGTCCATAATTAGTAGCTAGATGGCTTCTTCTCTCTTTTTGGATCTCAATACAATGTTCTCCCCCTCTCTCGTGGAGATCTATTCGATGTAATCTTCTTTTTGCGGTGTGTTTGTTGAGACCGATGAATTGTGGGTTATGATCAAGTTTATCTATGAACAATATTTGAATCTTCTCTGAATTCTTTTATGTATGATTGGTTATCTTTACAAGTATCTTTGAATTATCATTTTGGTTTGGCCTACTAGATTGGTTTTTCTTGCAATGGGAGAAGTGTTTAGCTTTGGGTTCAATCTTGCGGTGTCCTTTCCCAGTGACAGAAGGGGCAGCAAGGCACATATTGTATTGTTGCCATCGAGGATAACAAGATGGGGTTTATATCATATTCCATGAATTTATTCCTCTACATCATGTCATCTTGCTTAAGGCGTTACTCTATTTTCATTAACTTAATACTCTAGATGCATGCTGGATAGCGGTCGATGAGTGGAGTAATAGTAGTAGATGCAGGCAGGAGTCGTTCTACTTGTCTCGGACGTGATGCCTATATACATGATCATACCTAGATATTCTCATAACTATGCTCAATTCTGTCAATTGCTCAACAGTAATTTGTTCACCCACCGTAGAAATACTTATGCTCTTGAGAGAAGCCACTAGTGAAATCTATGGCCCCCGGGTCTATTCTCATCATATCAATCTTCCATCACTTTATATTTGCTTTGCTTTTACTTTTGCCTTTTATTTTACTTTGCATCTTTATATCAAAAATACCAAAAATATTATCTATCATCTCTATAAGAACTCACTCTCGTAAGTGACCGTGAAGGGATTGACAACCCCTAATCGCGTTGGTTGCGAGGAGCTATCGCCTTGTGTAGGTACGAGGGACTTGCGCGTGGCCTCCTACTGGATTGATACCTTGGTTCTGAAAAACCGAGGGAAATACTTACGCTAATTTGCTGCATCATCCTCTCCTCTTTGGGGAAATCCGACGCAGTGCTCAAGAGGTAGCATGCTTAGGCGAAGCCCTGCGCCGGTAGCTTCATCATCACCGTCATCACGACGTCATGCTGATGAAGCTCTCCCTCGACATTCTGCTAGATCATGAGTTCGTGGGACGTCACCAAGCTGAACGTGTGCAGATCGCAGAGGTGTCGTACTTTTGGTACTAGGATCGGTCGATCGTGAAGACGTATAACTACATCAACCGCGTTGTCATAATGCTTCCGCTTTTGGTCTACGAGGGTATGTGGACAACACTCTCCCCTCTCGTTGCTATGCATCACCATGATCTTGCGTGTGCATAGAATTTTTTTGAAATTACTACATTCCCCAACATGATTAAGAGTGAAGACGGTTATTTCCCGACGATTTCTTTTTGGTGGATTTGAGTCGTAGGAAATCCGTACTATTAAAAGGGAGTCCGCATTTGTAAAGGTTAGGGTGGAATCAACATGTACACGTTCTCATTTGCACCCTCCTTCATTCCCGGCAATTTGGAGCACATAAGCGGAAGTGCCGCACTAGGGAGCGGTACTGCCGCCCTTTACACTACAAAAAAAAGACACATCCGTGACATTTTGGGCCGAACGAATTTTGTCCTGTCATACTTATGACACTTCTATGACGATAATTGTGACAAAACTCGGTATCATCATAGATGTGGCGGGCTCCTACTTCTATGACAAAAAATCATGACAGAAAATGGGCTTTTCATCCTCGGCGGGCCGGAGACGCAGCTGCATGACATTCTTTGGGCCGTCCATGATGGAAAAAACAGTGGTAGAAGCGAGGGCGATGAAAATATCGGGGTGTTCCCGGTTACGGTGGGTGGTCGGGGCTGAGCGATGCGCGTTTCTCTCGTACACGCACGCGCGCGGGTGCGAGGCGTTGGGCTCTAACTGAACCCGAGCGAGGCGTTGGGCTCTAACTGAACCCGAGCTATTGCACTGCAGAATACGCGTTACTGAACTCGAGCGATCGATCGATGGCTGTTAACTGAACCCGATCGAGCGATTCCTTCGCTACTGCTGCTAACTAAAGCCGATCGATGCTGCCTCTAGATGAACAGTGAGTGTTGCTGGGGGGGTTTGGATGAACAGTTCCTGGTGGGGGTGGATGAACAGGACCCCGTGGTGTTTCCTCTGGATGAACAGGACCCCGATCGATCGAGCCGGTTGGCGCTGGATGAACAAGACCCCGTGGAGGGCTGGATGAATAGGACCACCCCGTGGAGGGCTGGATGAATAGTAGACTGTGGAGGGCTGGATGAACAGTAGCCCGTGGAGGGGTGGTTGAACATGAGCCCGTGGAGAGGGCTTGTTGAATAGTGCCGGTGGAGTAGCGCACGGTGGAGGCTGGATGAACAGGAGCCCGTGGATGAACAGCCGTAGGTGGAGGCCGGAGGAGGTCGACGGTGGATGAAAGTAGCCCGTGGAGGCTGGAGTGGTCGACGGTGGAGATGAACAGTATCCCGTGGAGTCCCGTTTTGCGGTACGCCACACCCCTCCCGATGAACAGGACCCCCGTTTCGACCGTAGCACTCCAACACAAGTCTGTTTCCTCCATTTTTGCGGTACGCCACACCCCTCCCGATCAACAGGACCCTGTTTCGACCGTAGGAGGTCCGTTTCCTCCGTTTTGCGGTACGCCAGACCCCTCCCGATGAACAGGATCCCATTTCAAACGTGGCCGGTCGAACCCAAGGCCGTTTCCTCCTTTCTGCGGTACGCCAGGCATCATTTCCACCGACTGTTCCATCCAAGCCCTCCCGATGAACACGATGACGCATTCCGTTCCGACCCAGCCGGTTGGCTCCCCATGAACACGATGACGACGCAGTTTCCCTGTTTCGACCCAGCCATGTACACGAACCCTGGCCATACGTACGCGCGAGTAGGCGTTTGAGACCCCGCCCGTATGTAAGTACGTGGCTGTATTTACTTTCTTGCACACTGGCTATTGTACGTACGTGTACATGCTACGTGCGCGCCTCTACTACGACACATGCGCGCCTCTACATCGACCAATGTGTACATACACGTGTGCGACCAGAATGACAATGCTACGTACGCTTCGGCCAGGTGGGTCCTGACTGTCAGGCACTTCCTTGCGTGTGAAGATGTAGCTGGTGGGTCCCAGCAGTCAGGGGGGCAAATCGTTTTATTTTTGTCCGGGCGCACTTCCTTGCGTGCGAAGATGTAGCTGGTAGGTCTCAGCAGTCAGGGGGGAAACGTTTTTTTCGTGAAATACAGTTGCCCGTCCGGTGGGTCCCAACTGTCAGGTGGAGGACTAATTATTTTGCGCGTAATAAGGAGGCACTTCCTTGCGGCCACCATGGACCCAACTGTTAGCCTCTCCACGTATAGTACTCTACCGATGGAAGTCGTTCCTTGACCATGTTGACCACGCCGCGCCGAGAGCACCAGGGCGGTGGACGACGGTGAGGCCTAGGAAGGGGACGACACAGAGCCGGGGAAGACGCGGCGGTGGAAGCCCGCGCGGAGAGGAGTACGAGGGTTCACTGGTTCGGCTGTGGTGTGAGGTTGCCGTCGCCGCAGAATAACAGGGGTTGTGGGTGAGTAGAGGGATGCCCTGGCCAGTGCTGGGAGTAGTAGGGGGCGGTGAGGCCTGCGCGGCAGCACAACCGGCCACGGGAGGTAGGAGCAGGCGGCATGACCGGCGCTGCTTTGGGCGGCTGGAGCTAGAATACCAGAGGTTGAAGAAGCACGACGGCCGTTGGATGGACATCGTACGGTCACTGCAGCTAGAATCGTTTATATTGACTAAGTTGACAAAGCCCTTGGTACGCGTCAACTTAGTAGGCCCACAGGTCAGCTTTCGAAATGGTACACCCCAGATGTCAGGGGGAGGAATCATTTTTTGGGCGGGTGAAGCTAGAATATCCGAGATTAAAGAAGAAGCATGGCATTCGTTGGATGGACATCCAACGGCCACTGCTGCTAGAACTGTGTGTTGACTATAAGTTGACAAAGCCTTGCATACGCGTAACTATTTTTTTAGGGGACGCGTCAACTTAGTAAGACCACAAGTGTGTGGCAGAGAACTTATAGCCCATTTGAGATTTGTAATATTGTGCAGCCAATTTTTGAATTCTAATGGAATTTACTATAGCCCATTTACAGTTTGTTAAAAGAACAACCCGTTTCAGCCAACCGTTCAAAACAGAATTCAATAAAATTTCCCACATTTTGATGGGATCCGAAATATTTTTATCCTGAAATTTCTAGTCAGATTAAATACAATTTCAATATAAATTTATATTACATAAAAATCCAACAAAACATTGCACTCACAACAATTAACGAAATTAATATTTTCAATATCCAAAAATAATATTTTATAAAGTAATTACGTGTTTGGTGCATTTTTTATAGTTACTGCCCAGTTTTTAATTACATCCCATTTATTATTTCTTAAAGCTCATTTTCTTGTTAAGCCTAATGCATCCCTCCTAGGGAAGATTTGCAGCCCATTGGGGCGGAGAATAACAACTTGACCTTGCTTTTGTATTCCTAAAAAAAGTATAGCTGGGCTAGCCATTTCCAGCTTGAAAAAATTAATATCTGGGCTGGATATCTGGCCTGGGTTAGACGGGCCACAGCCCGCCCAGTTAATACCTGCAGCGATGTTTTCGTTGTTGTTCAGAGGAGAAAAATTAATATCTGGGCTAAACAATATCACTCAAGAAAAACTCTGCAGTGCTCACACCTCAAAAACACAAATACTGCTCGAGCTGCTTGGTCCCAGCTGTCGACCGCTTCTTGTGCAATTCTCTCGTTTATTGACTACATAGGTTGACAATGGTGTGGGACCGTGATGTTAGGAAACCAGGAGGAAGCAAAAAAATTATAGTTTTATATACTAATAAGGAGGCACTTGTGTACGTGCGGCTATGGCCCTGGTGGGCCCCCACTGTCATCCTCTCCAAGTAAAGTCATCTTATCATCCTCATGTCCGTTGACCATGTTGACAACGCGAGACGGCGGCGCCACGACGAGCGCAACAACTTGAAGGACGACGGAGAAGGCCTCACGGGCCCTACGGATGGTCTGATACAGCGCCCGCTGCTCATTCAGGAAGCCAGGATCATAGGACCACATCACTAGTAGAAAAAGGGTCAAATGTGAAGCACATCAGTGCCGGTTTGAATTTGAGCCGACACTAATGTGTGCATTAGTGCCGGTTCCAATGGCTAGCCGGCCGCTCTCATTAGTACCGGTTCGTGGCGAACCTTTAGCACCAGTTCGTGCCACGAACCAGTACTAAAGTGAGTGGTGGCAGGATGTTGTCAGTCCGGGGCCCCTCCAGCACCTTTAGTACCGGGTCGTATCATGAACCGGTACTAAAGGTCGTCCTACATAGACCCTTCATCCACCCGAGCTTGCTCTGTTCTTCCCCTTTCCCCTCTCCTCTCTGTTCTTTTCCCTCTTCCTCTCAAGCTCATCACACATTTTGCCCAAAATTTGTCAAGATTTGAAGGCCCCCATCCATTCAAATGATCACAAAGGTTAGCAACTTTGTCCTTTCATCTGTCATTGCTAGATTACCTCATGCAATGCTTTATATAGTGATTATTTTTGAGTTTAGTAATTTGGGAGGAATTATATATATGAGCTAGTATTTGATTTATATGCAATTTGAGGTCAAAAATAACACTTAGTTTGCATATGTAGGTGTGGTTTACTTAGTACCTTCTAAATCTCCGTCGTAACCACCATCGATCGCTCGCAATGTCCCGTCGCCGGCGCCACCTTGTGGTGAGCCTCTTGTTCATGAATTTTTATATAAAAAATTGATGTTTGTGTGATTTGGATATATAGTTACTCATATAATTATCTTACCCATACGTTGTTTGTTATACATAGTGCCATTGTTTTGATATCCGTCCCCGTCGGCCCTCATCCGGGTTATGATTCGGATGTGGTATATTCTCTTTTAAAACTATTCATTGCATTTCTTGTTTATGACAAATTATGCCCATCAAGTTGACATAGATATTTGTATGTAGGAGGTAGTTGAACCGAAAATTCCAACCGACCCTATTGTCGAGAGGTTAAATTTAGTTGAAAGAGAAAACAAGGATTTGAAGGAGAAATTGAAAAGAATTGAGGGGGAGAAGATGGAATTGGAGTTGCATGTTGCCGATGTCGTCGATGATCACAAGATTAAGATGGAGAAAATGCGCTTGAATATTAGAAAGATTAGAAAATATGCCATTCATAGTGAGGCTTGGTATCATTATGCTGTTGGATCAATTGTTACCTTAGTTGCGATCTTGATCGCATTTGTTGTTGCATTTAAATTCTATAGCTAGAGAGTTATTTGTTTGTTGCATTTAAGTGTTGTATGATCTTTATGTATGAACTTTATGTATTGTATTAATTTGGTGTTTTCGGTGCTGTTTATTGAAGATGAGCCGGCAATGGATGTACGATGACCGATGCTCTCCCGAGTTCATTAATGGCATGCATACTTTTCTGCTTGCGGCTGAGGCAAACAAGCGGGTGGATGGTTTTATGCCTTGTCCATGTGCTGGCTCTAAGAATGGTCATAATTACTCTACGTCAAGAACCATTCACGTCCACCTGTTTGAGTCCGGTTTCATGCCCCACTATAATGTTTGGACCAATCATGGAGAAAGAGGGGTTATGATGGAAGACAATGAAGAAGAAGAGGACGACGGCAGCTATCCTGGCCATGGGTTCTCTGAATACGATGATACAACAATGAGGGAAGAAGCTGAGCCGGTAATGCGGGAAGAAGCTGAGCCGGCAATGCGGGAAGAAGTTGAAGAAGAGGCATCGGATGAGCCCGTTGATGATCTAGGTCGGGCCATTGCCGATGCAAAGAGAAACTGCGCAAGTGATTTGGAGAAGAAGAAGTTGCAGCGCATGTTAGAGGATCACAAAAAATTGTTGTACCCGAATTGTGTAGTTGACAAGAAAAAGCTAGGCACCACACTGGAATTGCTACAATGGAAGGCAGAGAATGGTGTATCTGACAAGGGATTTGTAAAGTTGCTGGTAATGATAAAAAATATGCTTCCAAAGGACAACGAATTGCCCGAGAGTATGTACGAAGCAAAGAAGGCTGTCTGCCCTCTAGGGTTAGAGGTGTAGAAGATACATGCATGCCCTAATGATTGCATCCTCTATCGTGGTGAGTACGAGGATTTGAACGCTTGCCCAGTATGCGGTGCATTGCACTATATGATCAACCGCGATGACCCTGGTGATGTCGAGGGCGAGCGCCCCAGGAAGAAGATTCCTGCCAAGGTGATGTGGTATGCTCCTATAATACCACGGTTGAAACGTTTGTTCCAAAACAAAGAGCATGCCAAGGTGATGCGATGGCACAGAGAAGACCGTAAGAAAGACGGAAAGTTGAGAGTACCCGCTGACGGGTCACAGTGGAGAAAAATCGAAAGAAAGTATGGGAAGGAGTTTGCAGATGACACAAGGAACGTATGGTTTGGTCTAAGCGCAGATGGCATTAATCCTTTTGGGGAGTAGAGCAGCAACCATAGCACCTGGCCTGTGACTCTATGTTTGTATAACCTTCCTCCTTGGTTGTGCATGAAGCAGAAGTTCATTATGATGCCAGTGCTCATCCAAGGCCCTAAGCAACCCGGCAACGACATTGATGTGTACCTAAGGCCATTAGTTGAAGAACTCTTACAACTGTGGAATGGAACAGGTGTACGTGCGTGGGATGAGCACATGGGGGAAGGATTTGACCTAAAGGCATTGCTGTTCGTGACCATCAATGATTGGACTTCTCTCAGTAACCTTTCAGGACAGACAAACAAGGGATACCGCGCATGCACGCACTGTTTGTTCGATACCGACAGTATATATTTGGCTAATTGTAAGAAGAATGTGTACCTGGGACATCATCGATTTCTTCCGAGCAGGCATCCCATAAGAAAGAAAGGTAAGCATTTCAAAGGTGAGGCGGATCACCGGACGAAGCCTCGCCACTGTACTAGTGCTGATGTACATGATATGGTCAAGGATTTGAAGGTGGTCTTTAGAAAGGGTCCTGGTGGACAACCTGTTCCGAATGACGCTGACGGACGCGCACCCATGTGGAAGAAGAAATCTATATTTTGGGACCTGACCTATTGGAAAGACCTAGAGGTCCGCTCCGCAATCGACGTGATGCACGTGACAAAGAATCTTTGTGTGACCCTGCTTGGCTTCTTGGGCGTGTATGGGAAGACAAAAGATACACCTGAGGCACGGGAGGACCAGCAACGTATGCACGGAAAAGACGGCACACATCAGGGTCATGCAAGCTACGCTCTTACCAAAGAAGAGAAGGAAATCTTCTTTGAATGCCTGCTCAGTATTAAGGTACCGTCTGGCTTCTCGTCGAATATAAAGGGAATAATAAACATGGCAGAGAAAAAGTTCCAGAACCTAAAGTCTCATGACTGCCACGTGATTATGACACAACTGCTTCCGGTTGCATTGAGGGGGCTTCTACCGGAAAACGTTCGATTAGCCATTGTGAAGCTATGTGCATTCCTCAATGCAATCTCTCAGAAGGTAATCGATCCAGAAATCATACCAAGGTTAGAGAATGATTTGGTGCAATGTCTTGTCAGTTTCGAGTTGGTGTTCCCACCATCCTTCTTCAACATCATGACGCACGTCCTAGTTCACCTATGTGAAGAGATTAACGTTTTGGGTCCTGTATTTCTACACAATATGTTCCCCTTTGAGAGGTTCATGGGAGTCTTAAAGAAATATGTTCATAACCGTGCTAGGCCATAAGCAAGCATCTCCAAGGGCCATGAAAATGAGGAGGTCATTGAGTTTTGTATTGACTTTATTTCTGACCTTAAGCCGATTGGTGTTCCTGAGTCGTGGCATAAGGGCAGACTGGATGGAAAAGGCACGCTAGGAGGGGAACAAATAATATGTATGGACGGACATTCTCTCACTGAAGCACACTACACAGTTCTACAGAATTCCGCCTTGGTGGCTCCGTATATGGATGAACACAAGAATCTGCTACGCTCCAAACACCCGGAGCGGTCTGATGATTGGATTACACGTGAACAAACCAGGAGTTTCGCCAGCTGGTTGCAGACACGTACCATGCATGACGCCTCTATTGAAGATGACCTGTACTTGCTGTCCCAGTTACCATCTTCGAATATAATGACTTTCAAAGGGTACGAGATAAATGGTAATACATTTTACACGATCGCCCAAGATAAGAAGAGCACCGACCAAAACAGTGATGTACGCTTTGATGCAGAAACCAAGACAGGAAAGGAAACATATTATGGTTATATACAGGACATATGGGAACTTGACTATCGACGTGGTTTGAAGGTCCCTTTGTTTCGGTGCAAATGGGTCAATATGACACAAGGCGGGGTAACGGAAGACCCGTAATACGGAATGACAATAGTGGATCTCAACAATATTGCGTATGCATACGAACCATTCGTCCTAGCCAATGATGTGGCACAGGTTTTCTATGTGAAGGACATGTCTACCAAGCCGAGAAAAAGAAAAGATAAGGAAGCGAATGCATCATACGATGAGCCAAAGTGGCACATAGTTCTTTCTGGGAAGAGAAACATCGTGGGAGTGGATGACAAGACAGACATGTCAGGAGATTATGAAAAGTTTGATGAAATTTCTCCATTCACAGTGAATATTGACCCGAGCATCCAGTTAAATGATGAAGATTTTCCATGGCTACGGCGCAAAGGGACACACGCGAAGAAAAAGTTTCACACACAAAGATCTGGGATGTGATCGGCTTCACTATCATCACTTTCTTCTGTGTTTCACACCCAGGAGGGAATCTCTGTAATAGTTAGGGTAGCTAGTTATGTGTTTTGGCATTTGAAACGCGAATAAATTTTATGTGCAAGCAAATTCTTTCATGCATTTACGGATTTTTTCAGCTAAATGACCCTGAAATTGAAAAGCATTTCAAATGAACTCAGAAAAGGTTGAAAGTTGGCATGGTATCATAATTTCACCCACATAGCATGTGCAAAAAAGTAGAGATGGTTACCGCAAAAACTGGATGCACTTCGTGTTCAAAATGGACAATCTCTTTCGAAGTATCAGGGTTTCGGACGAAAACTCATCCGTTACAAAGGCATTTCATTTTTAAATAACCTAAGCATTACCAAATTGAATATAATGATAAAACACACTAATATTAAATATAAGAAAAAAGAATAACTGAAAAATATATTTTCAAAGTTAAGTTATTCACAAACTAGTGATTCACACAAATTTCAAATAATTCAAAATTTAAACTATTCAAATTTGTAAACTACCGGTACTAAAAGAAAGTTTGTAATTTTTTGTACCTAAAGCAAAAATATTCACAAAGAAACTATAAATACAACAAAAAACAACTCAAAAATAAATAAATAAAAAATAAATAAAGCAAAAAAATAAGAAAAAAAGCCCACCTACTGGGCCACACCGGCCTGCATATGACTAGAAACCCAAATACTAGTTGGGCCAGGATGCAGGCCCTCTAGCCCAGTAGGCCCAATAGGGCATCGCAGTAGAGGTAGGCCCAGAAGGCCTGCTTAAGAGAGGAGCTCGAGACAGCAGCGACGGCGGGGCTTATAAGCAGGTGCGAGTGCCCCTCGGCTAGCGAGGTGGGACTAAGTTTTTGCGCCCCTCGCCTGGCAGCGCACACCCTTTAGTACCGGGTCGTGGCTCCAACCGGTACTAAAGGGGGGGCCTTTAGTACCGATTGGCGCCACGACACGGTACTAAAGGGGGTGCGGTTCCCGCCGCTTCGCCTGGCGAAAACAGACCTTTAGTACCGGTTGGTGGCTCCAACCGGTACTAAAGGTGGGTTCTATATAAGAAAACACTTCAAAAAAAATTGTCAGTTTCTCATCTCTCCCTGCTTCTTTCTCCTCTGCCCCGTCGCCGCCGCCCCCGTCGCCGTCCATCGCCGTCCCCGTCGCCGTCCGTTGCTGTCGCCGTCGCCGTCCCCGTCGCCATCCCCGTCGCCATCCCCGTCGTCCCCGTCGCCGCGCCGCGCCCCGCCCCGTCCTCCCGTCTTCCCCGCCCAGCCTGTCCCCGTCCCCGTCGTCGCCGCCCCGTCCCCGTCACCGTCTCCGTCTCCGTCCCCGTCCCTATCGCCGCCCACCGTCGTCGCGCCTCGCCGGTGAGCTCCTGCCCCGGCAGCCAACCACACACACACACATTGTTATAGGATTGTTAGCAATCTTTCTGGTTTTTAGTTATAGAATTATTAGAAATGTTAGTTTTAGTTATAGAAATGTTAGTTATATACATTGTTGAGGAAATCGTTAACTGGTAACTGCTCGGTTGGCTAGTGAGTAGGGGATTAATCGGCTAATCGGCAAGTTAATCGGCCATTTAATCAATTAATCGGACGATTTTTCGGTTTATCGGCTACTCGGTGACCCTATGAGTAGGGATTAATCGGCAAGTTAACTTGTTAATCGGATGAATTCTTGAACAGGGGTTATATATAAATGTTATTTATATAGAAATATTAGAAATGTTAGTTATATTTAAATGTTAGTTATATAGAAATGTTAGTTATATAGAAATGTTTTTTAGTTATAGAAATATTAGAAATGTTAGTTTTAGTTATAGAAATATTAGAAATGTTAGTTTTAGTTATAGAATTTAGAATTTGCATATATGAAATCACAATCCATCATTTAAAAAATGTTACTTTACTTTTGCGGCATATAGTATTTGTTGTCGACAATGCCCGGCCCGCATCCTCGCCGTCGACCCGTTCGCGACGACGTCCTGCTTCAGATGACCCATGTCCGGGACTGGGCTCCGCCGGGCTGGCACTGGGAGGTGCTACCTTCAGGGGCACGACGCTTGGTGAGGAACCCGGCCCCGGGTCCCGTCGTTGATCCTCATCTCCTTTGGTGGCGTTCGCGTGGGCCACTTTCGGTGCGGAGGGAGCCGGCCCCGCCGGAGGTTGTACGTCGCCGTGTCAGGGAGGAGAACGAGCACGTCCATCGCTACATGGTTGCTATGGACGTCAGGTTCTCCAATACTTGGCAGGTTCTTTTGGGAGATTACCCGAGCTATGATCCAGTGATGGTTCCTTCACTTGGTTGTCCACCGCCTAGATTACTCTCTAGTATTCGATCTTTATGAGCTAGCTAGCTAGCTAGTGATGTATTCGATATATAATATTCGAGATGATTTATTCGAGATTATATATATTATTCGAGACGATGTATTCGAGATTATGTCTATTATTCGAGACGACGTATTTGAGATTATATTCGATGATGCTTATTATGTACTATGATTGATTCAATTTTTCCTTATTAATTGGTTGCATCCATGCATTGTAATTTGAATATATTTCTTTTGGATTAGTTAAACAAAACCTATGGCAGACAATACCGAGAGAGAGGGAGAAGAGGCCCTGTTCAATATCATACGCAATCCTCGCGCGCCAGATGATGATCAGAATGAAGAAGATTATGACGGCTCCGAATATCTAAACAACACGGGGGAGGGTCATATGATATTCGATCGCGACGACCGAATTGATGAAGTCATGAACTATGAACATGACGGAGAAAATGTTGATCTTGAAACAACAAAGACCGGCGAGGTATATATATTTATATAAGCAGGCATCTGGTGATCATCACATGTTTTAAATGACTTGAAGATATATTAACGAATCGATCTTTCTTCTTTCAGCCATCCGGATCGAGCAAATCTTCAGGCAATAGGAAACGAGGCCCGAACAAAAAGTTGAAGGAGGGCGTAAAGTACAATATCGAGGCCATCAAACCTAATGGTGAACCATTAGCGCCTAAGAAGATTGCAGACAAGTTCATTCGTCAGTGCGGAGTTCTTGTGAGGGACCAACTCCCGATCTCCCTTCAAGAATGGAGAGAGCCAGCAAAGCCACGTCCAGGAGTTACTTTTGTTGACGACAGACAAAAACTTCTGCTTTGGGAAACGCTCATGGAACATTTCACCCTACCAGATCATTTCACAGATGCAGATGTGGAGAAAGTCAAGGACGCTGCTCTTAGTAAGATGGCGGTTGCATTCAAGAACCACAAGATTCATGAATGGGCCAAGTACGTCAAGGGAGGAAGGAAGACTCCAGTATTCGAGGGAACACTAGAGAAGCAAAGTGCTCATTGGGATGATTTCGTGAAATTCAAGGATTGGAATTATCTAAGGAGCGGTCGAGAATAAACAAGGCCAATGCCGCAAAAAAGGATAAGTTCCATAAGCTGGGGCCAGGTGGCTATGCGGTTGGAATGCCTAAGTGGGATAAGTCTGAGAAAGAGATGCTGGATGCAGGTGTCACTCCAGAAACATTGAGCTGGCCCCCCTGGTGCAGGACTTGGTTCTATGCGCATAGGGGGGAGTTGGACCTGAAGACAGGCAAAGTTTAGAAGAAGGCATGTCTGGACGGAGCCGAAGATAAGCTACTTGTTGCAATAGAAGAGGCTCGATCGGGGGTGTTCGAGCCCAACAGAGAGAAAGATGAGCTTACGCATGCCCTGGGAAATCCTGAACACCTGAGAAGAACACGAGGCATGGGCGCTATTCCGTGGTATTAGGGGTTTTCGGACTGGAATGCTGACTACAGAACCCGTGCGAGAAAGAAGATTGCGGAGGAGAAGAAGAGGAAGATGGAGGAGGAGCAGAGGAAGCTAGACTATGAACGCCTTCAAGGCCTAGAATCAGCGCACGCGGACTTGGCAGTCAAATTCCAGCGGCAGCAGGAGCAGATCGACTCACTTAGCCAGCAAAGGGGGTCTCAGCAGCTAGCGGATGATCCACCATTGGATAGCACCATCCCATCCATGTCGAGAAGCAGCATGGGTTCCCCCCTTTGCGATGCATTGCTGGATAGCTACCCAGTGGATGACATCATGGAGGACACTAACTGCGAGCTACACTTCAAAATGAAGAACATATCCATGAAGGTGGCGGACGCCCTTGCTTTTACAAACCCCCCCCGAGGCAACCTTCCATTGCAACCCGATTCCAGCGGGCTATGCTCGTGTCTTGGTTGATGAGGTGGTGGACCAATATTCGGGGCTAGAGCTTGACCAAGTCCACCAACGCGTCAGGCCACTCCTCCTCCAAGTCCGGCACAGTTTCAGGGCACTCCTCCTCCAAGTCCGGCACAGCTTCAGGCCACTCCTCCTCCTCCAACTCAGCCACATCAGCCGTCTTCGCCGCCTCAGCAATCACGGAAGAGAGCCTCCTCAGCTATGGTGCGTAGCGGTACAAGTCGAGGTAGTACTAGAGGTACAGGCGGAGGCAAGCGATTTCAATATGGTCCAAGCCTCGCGCCTCTTCCGCAGAGGCCTTACGACAAGTCCGAGGAGGAAAACGTAGCCATATCGAAGGCCGAGGTGGAAGCCCATTTTGCACCGAAACTGCCACCGCCGCCAAGGGAGAAAGTGCCTGTGGAAAAGATTGACCACTTCATTCGTATGGCTAGAGCACCAGTTCCCAAGCCTGTTGACACAGACTATGAGCGCCACATCAAGAAGTTAAATCGAGCACGTCTACAGAAAGAGGCGAGCTCGAGCAAATAAGCTGGCAAAAGGAGCGGTAAAACCGTTCCCCAGCTGGGAGAACAGGTGGCGCAATCAATACCCCCGCTTGTTGTGCCAACAGCACATGAGAGTAGGCGCGCCCAATATTATTGTGGGAAAACCGTTAACGTTCCCGAGGTGGGCGATGTGGTAATAACCGAGGAGCATATTGAGCAGGCTGAAACGATCGGGATCACTATTGGACAACTCCTCGATATCGAGCCCATGTCTCCGACTAGAGAGGAGGAAATAAAACGGAAATATGTCCGGGGCCAACCTTTGGTCGAGCCAGACAAGGTCAATAAGCTCCCAACAAGAATGTATGAATTGCATCAATGGTACATGGACATTACCAAGATTTCCAATCGAGAGTCCCTGATGGTGAATGTCAAGAAGGATCATTACTACCATGAGAAAGTTGTGACTGTTGAGTATTCAGAACTATTTCAGCTATACAATCAAGACGCACTCGACAAATCTATCGTCAGTTGCTATTGTCTATAAGTGATTTCTTTCTGTAATTTAAGTCTCAAGCTAGCTGCAGTGATCATTTTGATCAATCATTACCTATAATTATCCTCACTATATTCTTTTCTGTGGTATTATGCAGGATGAAGATTTATGAAATGAAAAAAGATGGACGCTATGGCATTGGGTTCGTTGACCCAAATACCATTAATAAATACACATGGAAATTAGATCCATATTATGAAAAAAGTGTAGAGGAAAGCATGCTAGAGTTCTTCAAGCGCCTCAAATACAATGAAGATATACTACTTCCTTACAACTTCGAGTGAGTCACACTGTCTTGTACTACAAATTCTGTTTTTGCCTACTAGCTAGCTACATGTTTTTGCTTACGTATGCCCGTTTAATTAGGACATGCAAACATGTGTGCATGCAGATTTCACTGGATCTTGTTAATCATTAATGTTGCTGAAGGAACAGTTGAAGTACTAGACTCACTACTTAAGAAAGTAAGTGACTACACCATCGTGAAGGGGATATTCAACAGGTAATTTCAATCATTATTAACTATATCTCGGCCTATTTAATTAGTTCGTCATTTCCTGATAACAACTATTTAATCACCCATTTATTCATTTTCTTTGTCGGCGGGCAGGGCTTGGGAAAAGTTCATCAGGGCCACTCCAGGCCCATGGAAACAAAATCTGAAATGGTATCGACCCCAGGTAAGTAATTAAGTAGTACTAGCTAGCTCCCATCTCTTTAATTATCATGCTTGATTAATTATTATCTGATCAAATTCCATTCTCGTAAAGGCCCTGAAGCAGGCGCCGGGGAATAATCTGTGTGCATACTATGTTTGCGAGAACATTCGCATGATGGCGTCCGAAAGGAGCAGATCTCAAAGAAAGGAGTGGGTACGTTTGTCAGAACACTATTCATAATTTTTACACCATTATCGATATCTAGTCACACAACTAATACACATGCATATTGATCTCCTTCTTAACAGTTCAAAGAGGTGCAGGAGAAGCTCCTAACAGAGGACCACATAGAAGCAATTCAAGAGGAAATAGCGGGATTTTTGCTCGACCAGGTCATAGATCCCAAAGGAGAATACTATTACCTGCTACCGCCCCCATGAACCACTTCCAATTGTTATCATGCTCCGAAGGCACCAATTAGGCTAATGCCACTGGCTCCGAAGGCACCAATTAGGAGAAATTGTATATATATACACACACACATGTGTATATATATGTGTGAATTAATTAATGGTGGTTGTGAGACATTCGATGATATATATTTATTATGATCGGTTCTACTAGAAATTCTATTTCTATATATGCATAACATGTACAATATGTAGTATCATAAAATACCAGCAAACGAAAAAGAATTAAATGGAAAACACAAAATTAAATGAAAAAGAAATCATAAACCCAAAACCTCCCCATCCTTTTAATACCGGTTGGTGACACCAACCGGTACTAAAGGGCTCCCTACCCCCGAAGCTGGCTCGTGCGACGTTGTTGCCCTTTTGCACCGGTTCGTGCTGAACCGGTACTAAAGGGGGCTGGGGGGGGGGGGCTTTAGTGCCTACACTTTAGTGCCGGTTACCAAACCGGCACTAAAGGGCCTTACGAACCGGTGCTATTGCCCGGTTCTGCACTAGTGTGTCCGCGACGGCATTGTCATTCGCTTGTTCACCGGTGCTCGTTGAGGAGACGGAGGTTGCAGCACATGTCCTCCTGCGCTGGTAGCTCTTCCGCCATTAGGGTGTCGAAGTGCGGCCACACCTGCTCTATGGTGAACATGGCATGAACCGGCTTGGACAGTGGCGCCGACTCCTGGTCGGAAGCTATGTCCATCGTCTGATTGTCGTCACTCAGCTCGGCGAGCTAGCTGGTGAGCCAGCATGTCCGGCTGCTGGACCGGCCCGCTGCCAAGCACGAGTCTAACTGCCCTGGCCCACCCAGACCACCTCCCTCGCTCGCGTGCGCTTTCTGCCCGAAACGGTCAGCGCCGCCCACCCTGCTTCCCGGTGCAGGCGATTGCTCCGCCTTCAAACGACACAAGTGTCGTCCGTCCGTCCTTCTGCCGCCCACATTAATGATACGCGGTTGCCGAGGCGGCTACTCTGGCACCACATGTCCTTCCCTCCACCGCCCACCATTGCTATATAAACTACTGCGCCGGCCATAGCCGTAGTCATCCGCATCCATTCCCTTTCTCCTGTCCACACCACTACTGCCCACCATGGCTTCCTCGTGCTCCAGTGCTACCTCTTGAGCACTGTGTTGGTTTTCCCTTGAAGAGGAAAGGGTGATGTAGTAAAGTAGCATAAGTATTTCCCTCATTTTTTGAGAACCAAGGTATCAATCCAGTAGGAGACTACGCTCGAGTCCCACACACCTACACAAACAAATAAGAACCTCGCAACCAACGCGATGAAGGGGTTGTCAATCCCTTCACGATCACTTACGAGAGTGAGATCTGATAGAGATGATAAGCTAATATTTTTGGTATTTTTATGATAAAGAGTAAAATTAAAGATTGCAAAGTAAATAAAGATAGAAATAGCTTGTTGACGGGTGATTAATATGATGGAAAATAGACCCGGGGGCCATAGGTTGCACTAGTAGCTTCTCTCAAGATAGCATAAGTATTACGGTGGGTAAACGGATTACTGTCGAGCAATTGACAGAATTGAGCATAGTTATGAGAATATCTAGGTATGATCATGTATATAGGCCGACTCCTGCCTGCATCTACTACTATTACTCCACACATCAACCGCTATCCAGAATGCATCTAGAGTATTAAGTTCATAAGAACAGAGTAACGCTTTAAGCAAGATGACATGATGTAGAGGGATAAACTCATGCAATATGATATAAACCCCATCTTTTTATCCTCGATGGCAACAATACAATACGCGTCGTTTCGCATGCTGTCACTGGGATCGAGCACTGCAAGATTGAACCCAAAGCTAAGCACTTCTCCCATTGCAAGAAAGATCAATCTAGTAGGCCAAACCAAACTAATAATTCGAAGATACTTGCAAAGATAACCAATCATACATAAAAGAATTCAGAGGAGATTCAAATATTGTTCATAGATAATCTTGATCATAAACCCACAATTCATCGGATCTCGACAAACACACCGCAAAAGAAGAGTTACATCCAATAGATCTCCAAGAGAATCGAGGAGAACTTTGTATTGAGATCCAAAGAGAGAGAAGAAGCCATCTAGCTAATAACTATGGACCCGAAGGTCTGACGTAAACTACTCACGCATCATCGGAGGGGCTATGGTGTTGATCTAGAAGGCCTCCGTGATCAATGCCCCCTCCGGCAGGACGCCAGAAAAGGCCGCAAGATGGAATCTCACGGGTACAGAAGGTTGCGGCGGTGGAATTAGGTTTTCGTGGTGCTCTTCGATGGTTTGGGGGTACGTAGGTATATATAGGAGGAAGAAGTAGGTCGGTGGAGCCACAAGGGGCCCACGAGGGTGGAGGGCGCACCCAGGGGGAGTAGGCGCACCCCCTGCCTCCTGGCCTCCTCGTTCATTTCTTGACGTCCACTCCAAGTCCTCTGGATCATGTTTGTTCCAAAAATCACGTTCCCGAAAGTTTTATTCCGTTTGGACTCCGTTTGATATTCCTTTTCTGCGAAACACTAAAATATGCAAAAAAACAGCGATTTGGGCTGGGCCTCTGGTTAATAGGTTAGTCCCAAAAATAATATAAAAGTGTATAAATAAGCCCATTAAACATCCAAAACAGAATATATAATAGCATGGAATAATCAAAAATTATAGATATGTTGGAGACGTATCATCCAGCGCTCTTCGGGACGGGCGGACGATGGACCACAAGGAGATGGCAGCCATTGCTGCCGACTAGCTGGCCAGTAGGCAGCCGTAGGATGACGACGTACCAATGGAGAACATGGTAGTCGACGATCAGGCACCAACCCCCTCCTCCGCGCCATCCTCGCCGGTGCATTGCACCATGACCATCGGCGAGGCCCGTGCCCAATATATGGACACGGTGAGGCAGAAGCGTGACACTACAAAAATACACTTCCATGATGATACGTGTTTGTCACAGTAGGTCGCGTTTTTGTCATGCATGTACATCCAAGACAAATTTATGACAGAATCAAGATAGTCATACCTGTGCTATCGTAGAATTGTTCCATGACATTACCAAAATTATCATCACGGAAGTGTCCACTTCCATGATGATAAATCGCGCGTCACAGAAGTGCTTTCGTCAAGGGTGACCGACACGTGGCATCCACTGTAACGGAACGCCGTTAAGCTATCGGGTCGGGTTTTGGATCCGATAACCCGTTAACAGCCCCGACCAATGGGAAATTTCCACGTGTAAAATTCTTATTGGCCGGACGAAACACATGTTAGCTCGTCAGTGGGTGAGATAGGTGCCTATGATACGTCGACACGTGGCATGGCCCAACAAGTTTAAATGGGCCGGCCCAACTAAGGGCCCACAAGATTTCGCGGACCATAATGGGGCGGCCCGGCTAAAGGCCCACGAGATTTTGTGGACCATAATGGGCTGGCCCAGCTAAAGGCCCACAATATTTCACGGGCCATAATGGGCCGGCCCAGGTAAAGGCCCACAAGATTTTTGTGTGCCAAAATGGGCCGGCCCAGGTAAAGGCCCACAAAATTCTTGCGGATCATAATGGGCCGGCCCAGCTAAAGGCCCACGAGATTTCGCCGACATTAATGGGCTGGCCCAGCTGTAGGCCCACAAGATTTTGAGGACCCTAGTAGGCCGGCCCATTAACTGGCTGCCATGTTTTGGGCCAAATGTCGGCCCATATTAATCCAGTCCATTAATGGCCTGCCACGCTCCGGGCCTAATAGTGGCCCATATGAGATCCGGCCCGTTAATAGCCTACCACGTTTTGGGCCAAATTACAGCCCAGATCAGGTCCGGACCTTTAAGAGGTTTTGGGCCTAGTTATGGCCCATATCAGATTCGGCCCGTCAACTGGACACTATGCTTTTGGGCCCACTTGCTAAAGGCCCACTTAGTAATTCGGCCTGGTATTAGTTTTGGCCTGTTAAGGGCCCGTTTAACATTTCGGCCCTATATTAATTTCAGCCTGTTAAAAGCCTGTCATATTGTTGGGCCTAACTACGTCCCGGTTTGCATCCGGCCTGCTCGCAGCCGATATCTGATTGGGCCAAACAAGGACCGAGACAATTTTTTGGCCTGTTAAAAGCCCGTGATTTGATTCGCACAATCATGGGCCGGGGTTCATTTCAGGCTGCTGCCGGCCCGTGAGCTGTTCGGCACGTTTCAGGCCCAACCTACATCGTGATTGCATGACGACCCGATTATGTACCGTAATTTTACGGTTTGGCCAGTTTACTGCGATGACAGGATATATATATATAATATATATATGTATATATACAGTAAAATAACTGCAGCATCATGAATAAGAAAAAAACCTAGACTATACAATAAAGAAATTACGGCATATTACATCCACTGGGCATCAAAGTTTGCCACTATGATAATAAAGCACAAGCAGACAACAGATTACATACACTGGGCATCAAAGAACGCCACCAGTGCAAATAAACACACCGACAAAATAATATACAAAACCGACAGCACTTCAATAGACTTCAAGAAAGGTTAGCCCAGCTGGGGAGCTACAGCACAAGCAGCTGAGCAAGATGATGAGACTGCGCTTGTTCAACACTTATATCTTCCTCACTCTGAAAGATAAACAAGCAGACAGATGACAGGTTTTGCACATAAAAGTATCAGTGCTGACAATTCATCACATTTCTTACTGACGAATAAAGTGACACAGTTTAAATTCACATTAACACAATATGGTATTGTTCAGGTCAAGACATGGCAGGAAATGACATTGTGAAGGAGTTGGCAGCTTCACGACACCACTGGATTACAGATCAAGAACTCATAAGTATCAATGGTTAGTGTGGTGTCCATTTATACCATTTCAGATTGGCAAATAAAGAGACGGTTTAAATAATAGTAGAATGATATGACATTGTTCATAGTTAAGACATTGCAGAACATGACATTGTGTTGTAGTGGGTAGGTTCACCATACCACTGGATTACGGATGAAGAACAGAAGCATACATGCAGTGCAAAAGAAGATCACTTGCTCTGTATAGTTTAATTTACATGGTATGAAGAAGGAACTTGGTTGTACAACTCAAAACTTAAATTGAGAAAGGACAAACTTTTGTTTATGAACTACATATAATGAACTTTAAACAAGCAATTTGATGCAAACACCAAAAATAAACAGCTGTTGTAGTCATGCCTAACCAAATATATACAACAAAGTTTGAAGGCTTGAGATGGACAAACTTACTTTATTGGTGAAGACAGGCTCTATAAAGGCCTTGTCCATGCTGATGCGGGGGGGGGGGGGGGGCAATTCAAGAAGTTTACCACAGAATCTTCTTCAAAAGCATTGCCTTTATTCTACATTTTGTTAAGAGTAAATATAGATGTGATAATATACGAAAAAATGGAGAATATTTAAGATAATATGAAGAGTGATGCTACATAACCAAGTAGCTATAAATGTAAGTGCAGCGATACAGGCAAAAGGTACAGCCAAGAGCAATGCACAACTAAACTTCTTCAGTACCAACCTTATGGTAAGAGTAAATATAGATCCGATGTGTAGAAAATGGAGGGCAAAGGAAAATAAGCTGCAGAGTGATGGTACCTAAACAACTACCTGTCATTATAAGTACACTGATAAAGGACAACATGTACTTACAAGAACAATGCAGAGCTGGATATATTCTACACTAATGTAACCATTCATACAGATCAGATAATTTGGAGCGAACAATTGATAAGCAAGCTATCATGCATACTGCTGTCACATAATGAACCAGGTATGTATGCAAGTACAGTGATATAGGACAATAGGTACTAACAAGAGCAAAGCAGCGGGCAGCATATTTGCGATATCCTGTCGTTCTTGTCAAACCGGAATTCTTCTTCGAGCAGATTTCCTGCAAAAAAGATTTGTAAGGCACATGTGGAAAACTAGAAGTTCAAATTGTCATGTTATTTCATAGACAGTACCTCAGCCTGGGAACGAGACCAGTGCATAACAAGGTTTTTCAATTCAATGTCTTCTAAATTTAGCACAGGATACTTCATCGGAAATTCGTTTATAGACTTGCCATCAAAGTGTGATTTCCTCAGGTAACACCGATACTGCTGCAATGCTTCCTTGAAAAGCACAAGAAAGCTTTGCTCGTCATGACTATCCAGATTGACCCTCGCCTAGTTAGAACAATGTAATGTAAATCATTGATGTGTTCAATCAGCAGAAAACAGGAAAATAATAACCATGAATAATAGCACTTACACGTAAGTTGGACAAGAAGATGTGAAAATGGTGTTTGTCTTCACAATAATCTTCCCATGATGGGAATATATGCACGTAGTCCCTAACAACATTGAAATCATTGTCTTTTAAACTGGGAATAAATGGAATGGGGTTCCAATCTGCAGGAATTGGCCATCTCTGCAGTTGGGATAGGTCTTCGGCCGGTGGACTTACTGTACTTTTTGCTGGAGTGGGATTTTTCTGTGGTACAGCTGGTGCTATGGAAAATGAAATTGGTATACCTTTTGCTGGAGTGCAGGTCCTGTGTGGTGGTGCTAGTGGTGTGGCCAATGAAGTATGGGTACAGTCAGCTGGAGTCTGTTCTACGTTTTGTGTCACTGGTTGTATAGCCAATATAAGTGGGGCGCTGTCTGATTTCTCCGGCACCACCACGTTTTTCAAGGACTTTGCTGGTGCTCCTTCAGGTTTGGCAATCACCCTCTTCCTTTTTGATGTCTGATGTACAAGAACAACAGTTGAGTGGAAAAACATGGTATGATGACAGATGAAATATGTATTGATAATGGATGGGCATGACATCTCGAGTTATATGATGAGTAAACTAAGCAGATGGCGGTGCAACAAAGTAGAAGAAATGCAAGACAACATATGGAAGATACGCGCAATCAATAAAACCTTGCCAAATTAGAACATGCACCTTGATGGGTGAACAGGACAGGCCATCTGCCTTTGACTCCTCGAGGTTAGAATAGTCATTAGGATGATATTCTGAACAAGAATCAACAGGTGGGGAGCGTACGAGTTTCATTGCTTCCAGAATGGCACTCAATGCCTTGCTGCTAATTTTGTAAGTCATTGCAGTGTTCCACAATATTCTTCTAATGCACGGATTCTGATATTCACTGTAATTGCGTACAATATCTGAGAACCATGAAAACATAAATAGCTGTGAGATTATCTTTGTAATGAAGATGATATTCTAATATAGGGGCGCCCCTGTAAACACTTGTGTGCTATCACTGGATTCTGATGAGAGAGCTCATGTGTGATGTAATATGGTGCGTGCATTTATATAATCTGGCACAAGTACACAAAAAAATAGGCTCCAGAAGTAAGGATAGCTGGCAGATGATAGGTTCATAATATAATGTATAGAGATTTTATTGCCAAACCATGATAACAAGAGCACACAACAACTAGGCAGATCATAGTGTACATAACAGCGGTACACCATAACCAGGATATATAAATCGGGAAAGTGGAACTGGCTGGAAATTACGGTGTTGTATTGCTGCTAGTAATTGAAAGCCTACCGATCACGTACAGGCCAGCTCTATCAGCTGTTGACTGCAGATGTCCCTGCTCCCCTTCCTGACAAGGAACATATTGTGCTTCCCATACAAAACACCGCACGGGCCGCCGGCCGAACCACCGGCTCCACCGCCTGTGTTCCTCCCCCACCCCCACCCCCGCCCCCACCCGCGTCGAGTTTTCTTCGTTCGACAAGGCCCCACCACCGCCCCCCACAGCCACAGTCCCCACCCGAGCCCCTTCGATCACACCGACGAACTCCGGCGAGCTTTGAAAAATCGACTGACCCAATCTTGAAATTTAGTCTACTGTGATTTAACTAGTGTGGAATATAAAAGGGGAAAACCATAAGCATTGGGAGTATAGTGTTCAGCGTGCCATGGCGGATCTGAAGGTGCAAACCGGACAAAGGCAACTTCGCAACAAAGACAAGAAATCAGAGTAAAGCAGTGGCGATCTATTTTCTTGCTGCGATAAATAAGTTGAGCAGATACGAAAGAGTATCGCCTCTGGTGCGGCGCCGTGTACGCATCTGCTGAGAATTTGACGGTGCTGCGGTAGCGATGGCTGTCGGCGGCGTGGAAGCAGATCTAGGAGGGTAGACGGTGGCGGCGGGGCGCGGTGGACGAGACAGTCATAGGAGCGGTGCCGACAAGGTGGACGACGGCGGAGATGAAGCGAGAGGACGGGATGCAAGGATCCCGGTCCGCAGCCGTGGATGAGAGAGGTCGATCTCTTGTAATGGACGGCGGCGTTGGGGTATCAGCTCCGGCATGGTGGAGGATGGCGGTGGATGGGGTGGCGGACGGCGGCGGACGGAGGAGGGTGGGGTGGAGAGGGTGTTTTGGCGCCCATAGAGTACGAATGGGGAAAAGGGAGGTAGAGAGGAAGGGGGGAACCATGTATTCAGGGCACGCTTATCTCAAATGCGAGGAAATTTACAAACTTAGCCCCCGTTTCAAATTTCTACTACATCACAACAACCCATATCGTAGGCCTAACGATATAGCTTCTGCCTGTTCGAACGCCATGCTGACGCGTGGATGTAACTTCACTTAATTCCATCAAACGTCGCGCCTCCCACGACCTTCGCCTCCCTCGCGCGGTCGCGCCCTTTGAGACTTCGACCGGCTATAAATGGGGATTTTTATGCCTTTTTTAGACAAGGAATTTTTTTGCCTACTCCGCATGCATGATACTCCCTCTGGTCCTTTTTACTCCCGTCAACCGTTTGCAAAGTGTTTGACCAAATTTATACTTTTTTTTGAACAAGACCTTATATTAATTAACCAGCCACACCAGTACACTCATTCGATACAATATTCACCACACAGGGCGGTATGTTATTTACAAGAATACCATCTAATCTATTGTCAAAGCTATACTTAGCGATTAAGTGTGCCACCTTATTGGCCGAACGACTAATCTTTGACAATTGAAGATTGTTGATCAACTTCGAGATGCTCAACGCTTTCATCTTCAGGTAACGCATAGCAGACCTGTCATAGTCCCCCGATGCAAGAGACGCTACCACAAAAGCGCAATCAGTCTCTAAAATTACAGGATTATGAAGAGAAATACCTATGTAGAGACCAGCAATGCAAGCCCTAAGCTCCGCTTCCTCCATGCTTTGACAAGCATCAACGAAATCCCACGACCAAATTTATACTAAAAATATCAATATCTACAATACTCCCTCCGTCTAGGTGTGTAAGTCATCTTACAAAAACCAAATAATCCCAAAACACTTAGGCATGGTGCATTAACTTCTACCTCGTTTCTTGTTTCTTGACATATCAACCAATAGGAGATGTGGGTGTGCATGCTTTTAATGACTTGAGACTACCAAACACAACATGCAGTGGTTAGTTCATTGCATGCAATGCTATTAATTAGCAAATAAACATTAAGATCTCTCGTTTTCCCCTCCTCCTTGGTCACAGTGCATAATCTAAGACGACTTACTCACCTAGACGGAGGGAGTACTGATTGTAATGAGTATAAGAACTATGTTTTATAATGAGTGTAAAAATATTGATTTGACATTGTGAATGTTGACACATTGTGGAATAGTTTTTGAAGTCTGCAAAAGTACTCAACTAGTGCTGTCGTTCTTCACAAAAAATGTGTTTACCAATGCATGCATGAACACTAGTTACTCTAACCCCCCTCTCTTCTTTAATTCTTTGCCACATCAGCATGTTTGCTATTCCCGTGTGCATGATACCAGCTAAGATACCACCATTATGGCCAGCCTTAATCATCACATGCAATAATTTAGTGCACCTTGAAATATGAACATGTGTGGGGCGTGTATGTTTTTAATGACTTGAGACTATACCTAGCCCGACATGCAAGATGACTTATTATGCACTGTTCCTCATACCTGCAGGAAGCCCGTTCGTCTCCAAATCTTTTCCTCTCCATGTGTGGAAATAATATGCCTGCCAAACTCTCCTTCTCCCTCCAGTGGTCCCACCACTCCACCCCATGTGAAAAAATCTGCATGCATGACTCTCCTCCCCCACGCTCGTCCAATCTGTTGTGACCAGCAATATTTCCACCCCTTCGCTCCCCCGTAATTTACTCCAACAAATATGCCCACATAGCTGTTACTTAACTGCAGGTGCATTGGGTCACTGACATATGGGCCCAACAGGGGTCTGGCCCACATGTCAGTGACGCAACTGGACCTGCAGTTAAGTCAGTACAGCTCAGTCCACATCTTACGTAGGTGTGCCATTGCTCCCTATAAATACTGCGCCTCCCACGACATCGCTATCTCCTCCCCCCTCACGTTCACGTTCATCGCTATCTCCTCCCCCTCCCTCTCACATCAACCACCATGGCATCACCCCTCACAAGCCCTAGGAGCCCCTCGCTGCACCGCGCGGACGGTCATGCGTCGCCGTTGCGTTCCTCGCCGCCACTAGTCGAGGAGGATGCGTCACTGTTCTGCTCCTCGCCGCTACGCAACGCGTCGCCGTTCCGTTCCTCACCGCCACTAGTCGAGGAGGATGCGTCGGCGTTCCGCTCCTCGTCGCGGCGCAACGCGTCGTCGTTCCATTCCTTGCCGCCACTAGTCGAGGAGGACGCATCGGTGTTCCGCTCCTCGTCGCGACGCGTCGAGGTGGACATGTCGGCGTTCCCAATCTCGCCGGCACACGCACTGGATGACGCGTCGGCTCCCTGCTACGAGGAGAACACCGCGCTGCCCGCCGAGCCCCCCAGACTTGAGGAGCTTTGGAAAGAAATGAATGTCACCTTGTCGGAGGCTTTGCCTCCAGCAGAGCGCGCCAAAATAGAGGCAGAGAAGAAGGCCGAGGAAGAGAAGCGCACCGCGGAACAAGCTACCTGGGAGGCCTATGTCGCGTCCGAGAGAGTCAGGCAATTGGCTCTTTGGCAGGAGGCTCGTGCGAGAGCCGTGAGGGTGGCGGAGGACGCCCGTGCCGATGCCCTGAGTGCAGTCGGGACCAAGCGCCTCATCTACACTTGGCGGTACGTGGACCGGGTGCACGCTTCCAGCGAGGAGGGGTACCTGTTGGCACCGGATCACCACACCGGTGAGATCGCGCTCGCCTGCTGGCAAGCCGCCAATCAGCACCTCGCGAGTTGCGAGGCTGAGGAAGAGGTGTTGTGTCAGCGCGCTGGGAAATGGCCGCGCTCCAGGGCACTCGTGGCGCGCTACAAGCGCTCCTGCGAGCGCCGTGGCTTTTAGGAGGAGTATAATTTTTGTTTCGTAAGGCGATCTCATTAGTTTTGGGACGCAAATGATAAATCCCAAACATTCAGGAATTTTTAGCATCCTTAATTAAGTATGTAAAAGGGAAAGTTTGGAAACCTTGTGTATTCGTACGCATTTTTCAAGTACGTGCATATAGCACAAACTTTCCTATATACTATCGCACTACACGTCTCTCTTGATATATGCTTGCAGACTGTGCTACTCCCTCCGTCCAGGTCAATAAGTCATCTTTGGTTGTGCACCGTGACCAAGGAGGGAAGATTTATACACCTAGACGGAGGGAGTACTACCATTACTTATGTATGTGCAAATGCACGTTTTAACATTACAATGCTGTTTTTGTAAAAGTAGAAAAACTGCACTAGTCAAGCTTGTGAAACGATTCAATGCAAAACAAATGCAAAAATGCTTATTTGATTGTTTACTTTTAGCTTCCTTCTCTGTGGTTATTTCTCTGTCGTACTTTGTACGGAGTATCTCACTGGTTGGAAAGGCATGCAAATTCCCAAACTGCTTCCTACACCCTATATCAAATTTTTTGCCTAACAAGTTGTGCCGTGCAATTGGAATTCCAACATGAGTACTACTACTAGTAGGAGTACCAGGGGCCAGTTCTTTTAGGCTTCTAGATTAGTAATCCCATAACTACTACCTCTGTCTTGGTTTATTGGTCCCCATTGTAATCTATGTCAAATTTTGATCATAAATTTAACTAATGAAATGTTAGTGCATGTCACATGCACTACTCCGTCCGTCCAGGTGAGTAAGTCATCTTAGGCTGTGCACCGTATCCAAGGAGGAGGAGAAAACGAGAAACGTTAATGTTTATTTGTTAATTAATAGTATTGCATGCAATGAAATAACCACTCCATGTCGTGTTTGATATCTCAAGTCATTAAAAGCATGCACAGTCTTTATCTCTTATTGGTTGATATGTCAAGAAACAAGAAACAAGGTAGAAGTTAATGCACTGCGCCTAAGTGTTTTGGGATTATTTGGTTTTCGTAAGACGACTTACACACCTAAACGGAGGGATTACAATGGTGAGGAATAAACTAGTTAAATCTTTGGTCAAAATTTAGCACAAATTACAATGGTGAGGAATAAACCAGGACGGAATAGTAGTTTAGAAGCCCAAATAAATGAGTGAGGCGCCTTATTGTTACTCTCCACTGTGACTAGTCTTGTGGGAAAAGCTAGGGAAGCCGCCAAAAGAACTGGCCCTAGGAGTAGTAGCTAGGGATCAAGTGTGCGAGAAGAACCGGAGAAAGTAAATGCAGAGAGATGAAATGCAAAAAATACGGAGGGATGTGATGGTTGCTTGTCCGTTTATTTTACCAGGCCACTTATTACTGCGAGTGGTTGGGTTTTGTGATATGACGGCTTTACTGCCGCGCCATGAGCGGGGTGAGAGATGAGACTCCCGTGCAGCGCCGCCCTCTACATTAGTACTACTACTCCCTCCATCCATTTTTACAGGGCCTAACTTGTCAATCTCTCGTACCAAGGCATGTCCGCAAAAAGAGGAACTGATTTTGGGATTAGTATCTGGATCCCGTGTAATCTTGCATGCAGCCTCCTTTGAATGCCTAGCCGCTGGCCTCCCTTCCTTTAATCCCTCGCATGAAAATTACTCTTCTCCCTTTTCTACATGCATGCCCAACCATAATTCCTCAAATCATGCATGCATTGGCTGAAATATAGAGCTCGCTCTTCCTTTGAAAATATGGTGGTGCTATCCATGCATGCAAATCAATGCGATGGCTAGAGAATTTTCACGATGAAGGGACCACACACGACTTGCAAGAGAAAATTAAGATGGAGATGCCTCGGTTACTTCATTTGGATAGGTTTGTTCGGATATTATTTCATCTCTAGAGCTCACAAACATCCGGGTGAAATAGATAAGAAGTATCTTTTGCAAACAAAAGCGTTCAACTGTTCAACCTGCATCCAAAACTTGTGAAGAAATAACTCTTATTGTGCTTTGCAGGAAATGATCTTCAAGAATTAGTTTTTGAGTATCCATTGTTATACATGTTGGCTACAGATGACATGGCACTTTCTTATAGCCAGCAGTTGGCTATACTATTTAAGTATTAACCATGCCCATATACACCTAGACGGAGGGTTTAAATCAGGATGACTTGGGAGGGGGCAGAGGATATGTAAGAAATGGTTCATCATAAGTCTTTCACCAGTACTGTAGTAAAAATTCATACATGGAAGATTCTAGAATAAACCATAAATGGATACACTTTTATTCATGCGCGATACTCCAATAGAGCAAGATCATGCATGGAAGTCTCCACATGCTTAGATAGCGGATTACATTGAGCGAAGACAAATGATCAACATTTAACTTGATAATGCAGATGTCCAGGTGAACCTCCTTGGAGTCCCCGTGCACATCGTTGGGGTTCAAATAACACCGTGCCCCTTCCATGTCCACATCGGCGGGAAGGTCCCAGCTCGGCAGAGTCCAAGTATGCTTGGCGTAGCTAGTGTCGCCACCCACGTACCTCCGAGGGGTAGTAATAGTGAGCACGCACCCATACATCGGCCTCGTGTCAGCGTCAGCGGCATCGCCCCTAACACACACTACAGAGATGTGGCGGAGGCCTCCGCGGGCCTCGCCGGTGGCCACGATCAAGAGGAAGACGCTGCCATCCTCCTCCGAGACTAGCAGGCGGCGCTGATCCTCCAGCGACTCCGGCAAGGTGAACGGGTAGCACGTCTCGTACTTGATGTTCTCCACCAAGGGCCCGCAATGACCGCTGCACGCATCCGTGAGGTGATGCACCATGTCCACCAGGGAGCCACAAAATGGCACCGGGCACTCATAGCAGTAGATGAAGGGCTCCTTGGAGGCATCGACCAGGCCGCCCATGAAACGGGAGTGGCTGTAGGGGACGTTCCGCCAGTTGAATATATGAGCAAGTTACTATGAGATTTACTACAAAATAAATCATGACAGCTATAACAGAGAGTAAACTAATCATGCGGACTAGCATAGTAGATGAACAGATCGAATCTAGGACACAGAGTAGAAACATGAATTCTACCATGATTTCAAACAGGAAGGACAGAAACACATACGGTGCAACGGGAGCAGCACCATTGGCGTTGAGGTTGTCGCCCATGTCGTTGAGGAAGAGGTTGCCGAGGTCGGGGAAGAAGTCATCGTCGGTGAAGTCGTCACTCCTAGCAGTCGCGAGAGTGCGCTCCCCAAATTTCAACAGCGCCCGCCGAATGGAGCGCAGGAGGGAGTGGCTGTAGGGGACGTTGCGGCCGCCGAATGGAGCGCAAGAGTAGCCCACGAAGCCGTAGATGGTGCTCCTCCCTAGTCTCTATTCTTATCTCTATCTCTAGTACTCTTCTTTGTTTTTTATAATATACTGGTTGCAGTTGTCAAATCAAATAGTACTGCGCCGTCCACTGCATGTCAGGCTGAACACGCCTCCTCGCCTCCATCAAACCCCTCCGTTAAACCCGCATGCAAACCGAGAAACCTACTCCGGCCCGCGGGAGGAAATTTGCCGGTTGCCGTTGGAGTATAGTAGAGTCATGTCCAATCCATTTGAGTTAATTGCGTGTATGATTCTCCCTCTATAAAAAGTTAATGGCATCCTTAATCTTGTATTCTAAGTACTCTATGGGTTCCACTGTCAGTACAGTGTACATGACTTGCAGGCTGGCTACAGTGTACTTATTACAGGGAGTGGTTGAGTTTTGTGATATGACGGCTTTACTGCCGTGCCACGAGCGGGGTGAGAGGTGAGACTCCCGTGCAGCTCTGCCCTCTACACTTTTACTACATCGGTCGTGGTTCCCCATTGAATTTGACTGAAGATTTAACTGACAAAATGTTAGTGCATGTCAACAAAAACTATATCGTTGGATTCGTATTTGAACATAGTTTTGAATGATATAATTTTAGGTGACATGCATCAGCATTTATCATACTATATATAATGTTAGTTCAATTTTTGGTTGTACTAATCTGTAGTAGTAAGGTGCCCGTGCATTGCACCGAAGAGTGAAATGCATTGACCGGGGAGTTGTTTATTTTGACAAAGGATGTGGGGGTCATCTCATGTGTAACGGGTATCGATAGGTTTCTTCGGATATTATTTCATCTCTAGAGCTCACAAACATCCGGGTGAAATAGATAACAAGGTATCTTTTGCAAACAAAAGCGTTCAACTGTTCAACCTGCATCCAAAACTTGTGAAGAAATAACACTTATTGTGCTTTGCAAGAAATGATCTTTAAGAATTAGTTTTTGAGTATCGATTGTTATACATGTTGGCTACAGATGACATGGCACTTTCTTATAGTCAACAGTTGGCTATACTATTAAGTAATATTAACCATGCCCTTATACACCTAGACGAAGGGATTAAATCAGGATGACTTGCAAGCGGGCAGAGAAGATGTAAGAAATGGTTCATCGTAAGTCTTTCACCAGTATTGTAGTAAAAATTCATACATGGTAGATTCTAGACTAAACCATAAACGGATACACTTTTATTCATGCGCGATACTCCAATAGAGCAAGATCCTGCATGGAAGTCTCCACATGCTTAGACAGCGGATTACATTGAGCGAAGAATAATGATCAACATTTAACTTGATAATGCGTATGTCTAGGTGAACCTCCTTGGAGTCCCCGTGCATCGCGTGGGTGGGTGAAGGATGCCATGGGTTTTCTAAGTCCACATTGGCGGGATAGTCCCAGCTCCCCAGAGTCCAGGTCATTTCGATGAGGCCGGTGTCGCCGCCCACGCGATGCCGAGGGGTAGTAACACTGACCATGCACCTGTACGTTGGCCTCGTGTCAGTGTCAGCGTCAGCGGCGTCGCCCCTGACGCACATTATAAAGACGGGGCGGCGGCCTGCGCGGGCCTCGCCGGTGCCCACGATCAAGAGGAAGACGCTGTCCTCCTCCTCCGAGACTAGCAGGCAGCGGTGATCCTCCAGCGACTCCGGCATGGTGAATAGGTAGCACGTCTCGCACTTGATGTTCTCCGTTAAGGACCAGCAGTGACCGCTGCATGCATCCGTGAGGTGATGCACCATGTCCGCCGGCGAGCCACAAAACGGCATCGGGCACTCATAGCAGTGGACGAAGGGCCTATTTTCAGGTTTTTGGATTGTTGGAAATATGAGCAAATTACTATGATATTTAATCCGAATAAAAAGGAAATAGATCATGACATCATTGACAGAGATTAAACTAATCATGCGAACTAGCATAGAAGATGAACAGATCACATACTAGAAACATGAATTCTACCACGATCTGGAACAGCAAGGATATAATCACATACGGTGCAGCGGGTGCAGCACCGCCGGCGTTGACGTTGTCGCCCATGTCGTCAAGGATGAGGTTGCCGAGGTCAGGGAAGAAGTCATGGTTCGTGAAGTCGTCGCTGCCAGCAGTCGCGCGAGTGCACTCCCCAAAAACTTGATCGCCCCTCTCCCGTACAGGATCACGAGAGGCGGGGTTCCGGAGGCCTGCTGTCCCTTCTCCCGGTGCACACCGAAAGGAGGGATGGAGAAGACTTGCTTGGCGGCGCAATGATCTAGAACGGTGGTGAGAAACTATATAGTGCGGGCCGAGTAGGTCGTGGGAGTATAGCTCTGTCCTCGGCTCGGCTCAATCCCGCAACCCGCGGCGCATCGTGACGAGGCGTGGCGTGGCGAAGCGAGCGAGGAGGAGGAGGAGCGCGCGTGTAGGTCTCCTGTTCTCATGCTCATAAATGTGGTAGAAGAGCTCAACTTATAAAGGCCTACTAGCAAAATTCCAACATCGACCAGGCCGTCCATGAAATGGGAGTGGCTGTAGGGGACGTTGTGCCAGTTGAATATATGAGCAAGTTACTACGAGATTTAATCCGAATAAGCACAAAATAAATCATGACGGCTACAACAGAGATGAAACTAATCATGTGGACTAGCATAGTAGTAGGATACAGAATAGAAACATGAATTCTACCACGATTTCGAACAGGAAGGACAGAAACACATACGGTGCAACGGGAGCAGCACCGTTGGCATTGAGGTTGTCGCCCATGTCCAAACACCACGTAGACACGGTCTTTGAGCACAGTTCGTAGTCGTTCCACGCTCGGGCATTGAAGTTTGTAACTATTTTAGATTAGAATATACTACTCCTCCGGTGCTAGTAGTAGAGCAGAGTCCTACTCTACTACTCTACTCAAGCAAGTTAGGGCATAGCACTGTAGGGAGTACCAGTACTGTGATCACGCATCGACATGACCCTACGCTACTGGTATGTGTCTCATAAGTCAAGCGGTGTGCTGTAGTCATCATCACCTGTCCACTTCCCGCAGCACATATTCGCTTCTCCATCTTTGTCCGCACATAATCTCGTCCAATCTTCCATCCCGCTAAGGCGCCTCCCCCCTCGTCCGAAACCCAAGCACTAACGATGGCAGAACCGAGCAGCGTCCGCCGAAAGAGTGGCTGGAATTCACTCCCCACAGAGGTAATCAAGCTCATTGTTTCGCGTGTGGACAATCTTAGTATCATGCCGCTCGCCGCGTGCTCGTCGGGGTTGTACCGTTTACTCAAAGCCCTCAGGCCGAAGCTTTTTAAGACAGCTCCTTGCTTGCTGATGTCGCCTGATCTTCAGAAACGGCGTGTCACGTAGCATAACGATAGTAGGGTGGCGAGCATCACCCTCCTTGACTGCGATCCGATCCCCGTCAGCCTCAACTACATTAACGGTATGTACTGGGTCGGCATGAACACGTCTTGGATGGTTCTCGTCGACGGTCGTGGCAGCTGGATGCTCGTGGTGATCTACACCCAGCGATTGATCCCCCTTCCTTCGATTAACACTACACTACTTTGGCACCGCGGCCCAGAATACTCGGAATATTACAGTAGCCAACATGATACCAAGTTTGATTTGCTCAAGGTTGTAATCTACCAAGTGCCCACAAGATTTGCGAATTATAAAGACTTCAGGCTAATTGCGTTCTTCAACCGTGGTCTCGCCTATCTGACAGGTCACTGCAATAAGTGGATAAATCTGCATGTCCATCGCAGGATCATACATCCTCCATGGTTCTCTGATGCCATTGAACACAAGGGCTTCATTTACGCTATCGACTCCTTCTATGGCTGGACGTATTGCTGGCCTACTCCAGTCATTGCTACAAATGGCTGTTACAGCAGTATGTTACTTTCCTATGATATCATGATGGCTTGCTTATATTACTGTCAACATATGCTGAAAAAATATTCATGCTCATGAGATGTTTTTCTTAAGATTGACTAAACCAAGAGCCCTTTTTTATTTGACTCCAACTTGATATGATGTTGTAGGCTGCCTAGTGTCCCTACCCTTCCTAATCCCAGAACCTTTCAAAGAAAAGCGGCATGGCAGTTGCAGGTGGTTCCTGGCTCGATCAGACGACGGCGAAAGATTGATGATTGTTCGCACGTACCGAACGTGTTGTTTCGCGGAATACAATCACAGTCACTGCAAGGTCTTTGATCAGGATCCCAGCTTCTCTGGGCCTTCAGAAATTTTTGATTAGAGGCTGGTAAGTAGCCTTGGTACACGCACTCTGTTTGTCGGACTGAATTATCCGATTAACAAGGAGATAACCGACGGCAAGGATCATGATGGCAGCGTGGTTTCGTTCATCAGGAAAAACTGTGTGTACACAGCATACCATGCGTCTCTGCATGCACCATACCCTGATATGTGTCGCCATGCTCTGTAGCCCAAAGTAGGAGAGAGGGTCGCAAGTATCAGACTTCGACCTGTTGGCTGGAGTTTCCCCCGTCAGGCACCCATCTGGTTCAAGCCGTCAGCCAATCTCCACAGCTTAATAAATAGTAACGTCTAACTGAGCCAGTTAGTTAGATGCGTGCACTTGGTGTAGTAGGATCTTTATTTAGTTTGATGCATACACTTGTTCTTTTTTGGTAGCCCTTTTGAAATGAAGGCTAATGTTTGGTTTGGAAGAGAGAGCCGTGTCTTCACTCTTCTGGCCTGCTTACTGCTTCTGTTGCACCCCCAGCCCTGGTTGCTACTGCTGCTGTTTTCAATGTACAATCAGTAGTACATTTCGTCTGTTGGTTGAATAAATGTGTTGTTAGAACGACAAACACAATGTTCTGGAATTCGTTGCACGGTTCGATCCTTTAGTGCCCCGTACCGTACGTAGCGCATACTATTTGTCGTATGGAACACAATTTTTTGAAACTCGGAACACATTTCCACTTGTTGATAACATGCAGCCCACTGATGAAGGTCCAATAGAGAAGCCCATAATTAAGTGGAAGGGAGGCTCTCACATGAATCCGGCCCAGGTACATGCTCATGGTCCCCTAAACATAAATAAGTAAATAAATAAATAAAGCTAAATGCTCTTGCACCAGTTCTTTGGGAAAATAGGTAGCCCAGTATTTCTTTTTTAAGAATACCCGAGCTAGGCCTATTTGTTTTCCTGAATTACTGGGCTGCAAATCTTTCAAGATGAGGAGGGATGCATTCTGGCCTGGCTTAAGAGTATGGTCAATGTCTGTTAAAAGTAATATCAAAAGGGGTTGAAAATTCCAAAAAAATTATAGCAAATGGGATATAAGTTTCTTTTTTTGTTTTTGTTCTTCACTGATATCTTATACGTATTTCATTGGATTTAACATGACATAGTACTAATTTATTTTTAAATTTGTTTTAGTATGGCTATTAATTTTTGGATTAAGAATATTTCGTTCCACAGAAAAAATTTGTGAATTTTCCAAATTTCCCACATATTTAGTTAATTTTTGACCCTGGTACTGACCATAAAATGGCCAGCAATTCTAAAAATGGAAAATGGGCTGCAATAAATTCCATATGAATTAGAAAATGAGGAAAAAATATAAAAATAATAGCAAATGGGCTGTACACGCCACAGATTTCGAGGCTGACTTGTTTACGCAAGGCTTTGTCAGTGAACACATGATTCTAGCAGCAGTTAGTGTTGGATGTCCATCCAACGGTCGACGTGCTTCTTCAATCTCTGATCTTCCTGCTCCAGCCGTCTAAACTAGCGCCGGTGGGACTGCCTGCTCCTCCACTTGTGGCCCACTATGATGCCGTGCAGGCTTCCCCGGCCCACCCTACTCCCTCCGCTGGCCTGGCCGCACGCAATCAACTACCTCCTTGTTACGCGACAAAATGATTCCTCCCACTGACATCTGGGGCGCACCGGTTGGGAGGCTGACCTGTGGGCCTACTAAGTTGACGCGTACGTAGGGCTTGTCAACTTAGTCAATAAACAATTCTAGCAGCAGTAACCGTTGGATTTGAATCGAACGGTCCTGCTGCTTCTTCAATCGCTGCTCTTCTTGCACCAGCCGCCCAAACCAGCGCCGGGGAGACCGCCTGCTCCTGCCTCCAGTGGCCGGCTGTGCTGCCGATGAGGCCTCGTCGCCCCTACTACCACCGCTAGCCAGGCCCTGCGGCGACGACAGCCTCACACCGCAGCTGAACCAGTGAACCCTCATACTCCTCTCCGCGTGGGCATCCACTGCCGAGTCTTCCCCGGCTCCGTGTCTTCCCCTTCCTAGGCCTCACCGTCGTCCACCGCCTTGGTGCTCTCGGCGTGGCGTGGTCAACGTGGTTAATGACATTCCATCGGAAGAGTACTGTACATGGAGAGGCTGACAGCTGGGTCCATGGCCACATCCCAGTTTTTTTGTGATTTGCCAAGTAAGTCGCTTTGTCAGGCCTGTTGGGCTGCAAATCTTTCAAGACGAGGAGAGCTTTCAGTCGGCTGGCCGAGAAAATGGCCCATTAATGAGAAATGGGCCGTACATTTTTAAAACACATCAAACCCAGTAGTAGAAAACGGAGCTTTAGCCCCGGTTCGTAAGGGCCTTTAGTGCCGGTTCCATAACCGGCACTAAAGGGTGGGCACTAAAGGCCCCCTTTAGTACCGGTTCGGCACGAACCGGCGCTAAAGTGCCACCACGTGGCGTGAGCTCGCGCCCTGGTATGGGGGACCTTTAGTACCGGTTGGTGTTACCAACCGGTACTAAAGGTTTTTTTTTCGATTTTTTTTGAAAATTTTGGAATTTTTTTGATTTTTAATTTTTTTGAATTATTTGATGATTTAGTCTCTAATCACCTCTCTTAACTGCTCAAGTGTGGATCACTCATTCCAAATCATCTAACTTCTCGACCGGTCACCCATCCCTCTCACTACTCCAGCCTGAGCACGCTTAACTTTCGGGTTCTATTCTCCTTCGTTTCCGAGTCTGCACTTGTTGTTTTCCTGACAATAGTAAGATGTCAATCCTATTAACCCTCAGGAGTTTAGCTTGAGCATGAAGTCACACATTTCACCGTTTAAGTTTGAAACTATTATTCTAAAAAACAGTAATTATTTAGTAATGCTAATATTTCTTGAATAAGCTTGACCATAGTTTGACTACAGTTTGACCATAGTTTGACCAGATTTGACCAAAATTCAAAAAATTGAAATAATTATTTAGTAACACTAATATTTTTGAATAATTATGTAGTAACATTAATACTTCTTGAATAAGTAGTTTGACCAGATTTAACCAAATTTTTTTAAACAGACTGAAATTTGACCATATCTTTTTTTCCTTTTGGAATTTGAGGATTCTAAAAAATTCCAAACAGGCCGTAGGCGGTCTCCATCGGATGCGGATTTTCGTGCTGAATTTTTTGATATATTATACGTTTTTTCCGACATCGTATGCAAAAGTTATAGCCGTTTTAGATTTTCCCTACACTTTTTGCAAAACATGTCCAAATTGTAGTTTTTAAATTTTCCTAACTAGTAGATGTAGTAATATAACTACCTCTCGAAGGATTTTATTTTTTGAAGTTTTTATCATTTTATTTTGATTTTTTCAGAACTGAAATGGCGACACACGGGGGGGGGGGGTAGAGTTTGAAAATTGCCCTATAGTGCCGGTTTGTGTCACAAACCGGTACTATAGGTTAGACCCCTTTAGTACCGGTTCATGGCACGAACCGGTACTAAAGGTTAGACCTTTAGTACCGGTTCGTGCCACGAACCGGTACTAAAGGTGATCGTGGGGCCCCGGCCTGACGCCGGCCTGCCACCACCCCTTTAGTACCGGTTCGTGCCACGAACCGGTACTAATGGTTCAACACGAACCGGCATTAATGCAAATCCGTTCGAACCGGCACTAATGGTACCATTAGTACCGGGCCAAAATCAAACCGGCACTAATGTGCTTCACGTTTGACCCTTTTTCTACTAGTGACCGGCAATTAGTTTCAAATATCTTTTTTTCATTTCGAGATTTGAAATTACATTAATTTTTGTGCGTGGAGAATTTGTTGGATTTTATATTGATATACATTTATTTTTAAAATCAGTTTGAATGTGAGTCAAAATTTCGGGATTAAAAACAGTTGGGACCGCACCGAAATATGCAAAATTTCGTATAATTTTTAACCGTGGCCACAATATGGGCTGTAATGCTAACAAAAAGAATATGGGCTCCAAAAAACCCTTAATTTTTAGCAAATGGGCTGTAAATTATTAGAAATAATGGCAGATGGGTTGTATGCTGTTTTCCACAGATTTGAGGCTTTCCTAAAAAAAGGTTGACGCACAAGCAGTGACTGCTGGATGGCCATCCAACGACCGTCGTGCTTCTTCAATCTCTGCTCTTAATGCTCCAGCCTCTCAAACAGGCACCGGCGGGACTGCCTGCTCCCTCCTCCCCGCGGCCGGCTCTGCTGCCGCACAGGCCTCACCGCCCCACCGTACTCCCATCGCTGCCCTAGCCATACCTCTACTCACCCACACCTGCTGTTATTCTCCGGCGACGGCAGACGAACCAGTAAACCCTCGTACAGTCGTACTCCCCTTCGCGTGGGAAACAACTGCCGAGTCTTCCCTGCCTCCGTGTCGTTCCCTTTCTAGGACTCGCTGTCGTCCACGCCCTGGTGCTCTCGGCGCGGCTTGGTCAACGTGGTCAACGACCGACATGCATCTGAAGTGGACTTTACGTGGAGAGGCCGACAGCTGGGTCCACGGCCGCAGTCAAGGAAATGCCTCCTTATTACGGGCAAAATAATGATTCCTCCACCTGACATCAGGGACCCACTGAAAGGGCCTCTGTATTTCGCGAAAAAAATGTTACCGCCGCTAACAGCTCAGACCCACCAGCTATATCTTCGCACGCAAGGAAGTGCCTCCTTATTACGCACAAAAAATGAATAATCCCCCTGTTAGCTGGGACCCAGTATAGTGGCAGGCTGACTTGTGGGCCTACTAAGTTGACGGGGACGGAGGGCTTTGTCAACTTAGTCAATATGCACGATTCTAGCTCCAGTGACCGTACGATGTCCATCCAACGGCCGTAGTGCTTCTTCAACCTTTGGTCTTCTTGCTCCAGCCGCCCAAACCAGCGCCGGTGGTGCCTCGTGCTCCTGCCTCCCGTGGCCGGCTGCATGCGGCGGAGGCCTCATCGCCCCCTACTACTCCCACCGCTGGCCAGGCCATCCCTCTACTCACCCACACCCCCTGTTATTCTGCGGCGACGGCAGCCTCACACCGCAGTGAACCAGTGAACCCTCGTACTCCTCTACGCGTGGGCATCCACTGCCGCATCTTCCTCGGCTCCATGTCATCCCCTTCCTAGGCCTCCCCGTCGTCCACCGCCCTGGTGCTCTCGGCGCGGCGAGGTCAACATGGTCAAGGAACGGCTTCCGTCGGACGTGGATTGTACATGGAGAGGCTGAGAGCTGGGTCCACGGCCGCAGCAAGGAACTGCCTCCTTATTATGTGCAAAATAATTATTCCTCCACCTGACAGTGGGGACCCACCGGACGGGCCACCGTACTTTGCAAAAAAAAAACGTTTGCCCTGACTGCTAGGACCCACCAGCTACATCTTCGCACACAAGGAAGTGCCTGACAGTCGAGACCCACCTGGTCGAAGCGTATGTAGCGTTGTCATTCTCGTCACGAATGTGTACGTACATACTGGTCGATGTAGAGGCGCGCACGTGTCGTAGTAGAGGCGCGCACCTAGCATGTACACATATGTATAGCGGCCAGGGTGTAAGAAAGAAAATACGGCCACGTATGTGTACATACGGGCGGGGTCTCGAACGCCTACTCGCGCATACGTACGGTGAGGGCTCGTGTACATGGCTGGGTTGGAACGTAGAAACAACATCGTCGTCGTGTTCATGGGGAGGCAACGGAATGCGTCGTGTTCATCAGGAGGCAACGGAACGCATGGGAGCCAAGCGGCTGGGTCGGAACGGAATGCGTCGTGTTCATGGGGAGGCAACGGAATGCGTCGTGTTCATCGGGAGGCAACGGAACGCGTGGGAGCCAACCGGCTGGGTTGGAACGGAATGCGTGGTCGTGTTCATCGGGAGGGCTTGGACAAAACAGATGATGGAAACGAGGCCTGGCGTATCGCAGAACGGAGGAAACGGACCTCCTACGGTCTAAACGGGGGTCCTGTTGATCGGGAGGGGTGTGGCGTACCGCAAAACGGACGAAACGGACCTCCCACAGTCGAAACAGGGGTCCTGTTGATCGGGAGGGGTGTGGCGTACCGCAAAACGGACGAAACGGACCTCCTATGGTCGAAACGGGGGTCCTGTTGATCGGGAGGGATGTGGCGTACCGCAAAAAGGGCGAAACGGACCTCCTACGGTCGAAACGGGGGTCCTATTCATCGGGAGGGGTGTGGCGTACTGCAAAGCGGGACTCCACGGGATACTGTTCATCTCCACCGTTGACTCCCTCCAGCCTCCACGAGCTATTGTTCATCCACCGTCGACCTCCTCTAGCCTACACCTGCGACTGTTCATCCACAGGCTCCTGTTCATCCAGCCTCCACCGCGCGCTACTCCACCGGCTACTGTTCAACCAGCCGTCTCCACGGGCTCCTGTTTAACCACCCCTCCACGGGCTACTGTTCATCCAGCCCTCCACCGTCTACTGTTCATCCTGCCCTCCACGGGGTGGTCCTATTCATCCAGCCCTCCACGGGGTCCTGTTCATCCAGCCCCAACCGACTCGATCGATCAGGGTCATGTTCATCCAGAGGCAACACCATGCGGTCCTGTTCATCCACCCCCACTGGGAACTGTTCATCCACCCCCCTGCAACACTCACTGTTCATCCAGAGGCAGCATCGATCGGCTTCAGATAGCAGCAGTAGCGAAGCAATCGCTCGACTGGGTTCAGTTAACAGCCATCAATCGATCGCTCGGGTTCAGTAACGCGTAGCCTGCAGTGCAATCGCTCGGGTTCAGTTAGAGCCAACGCCTCTCACACACATGCGTACGTGTACGAGAGAAACACGCATTGTTCGGCCCCGACCTCCCATCGTAACTGGGAGCTCCCCGAAATTTTCCTCGCCCTCGCTTCTACCACGGTTTTTTCCGTCATGGACGGCCCAAAGAATGTCATGCAGCTGCGTATCCGGCCCGCCCAGGATGAAAAGCCCATTTTCTGTCATGATTTTTTGTCATAGAAGTAGGAGCCCACCACATGTATGATGATACCGGGTTTTGTCACAATTATCGTCATAGAAGTGTCATATGTATGACAGAAAAAAAATTCGTTCGGCCCAAAATGTCACGGATGTGTCTTTTTTTTGTAGTGTGAGGAGCAGTTTCGGGAGGCGTAGGCTGACGCCGCCTACAACCACCATCTCCTCCAGGAGCACCTGCAGGCAGAGGAGCAAATCACCGCGGAGTGGGCGGAACAGGAGGCGATGCTCGACTCGTACCGCTCCGCCCGCGAGGGCCGCCTCGAGCGCTGGAGGTACCGCATGTGGGTGGCGGAGGCTACGGCTGCCTACAAAGAGGGCGATGAAGCGGGCGAGGCACTGTTTGGCGAGACCGAGGATGAGGCAGAGGACAATGCCGGCTCTGACGAGTCCTCGCTCCGCTGACATCGACGAGGCCCCATGGCGCCAACAACGAGGCAGAGGACACCGCCGGCTCCGCCGAGGGGCCACCCGCCGGCAACGAGACAAAGGCCATCGCTGGCCCCGCCGAGGCCCCATCCCGCTGCCAGCGAGGCCGCGCCACATAGAAAATGAGGAAGAGGAACACGGTAGGTCGCCGCTGCTCGGGTCCAAGTAAGGCCACCGCTGCTACCCTCCGGTTGAAGCCAAGCTAGGCGGGTTGACCACTGATGGCCGATTAGCTTCTTGGCGGCGACGTGGAGTCGGAGAGCTATGTTGGAGAAGGACGCTGCTTCTACTTAACTGCTGGTGTAGTTGGCTGACTAACACGTGGGCCCAACAGGCATCTGGGCCACATGTCAGTTACGCAACTGCACCTATAGTTAAGTCACTGAAGCTTCTATTTGGCTCAGCCGGACACAGGTGGGTAGCTTCAGTTAATTAATTATACCTCTAGCACACCCCTTTTTAGTTGAAGAATGTATGAAATGTAATGAAATCTGGCATGTTTATATGAAATCCAACCGTGTATGAATGAATTTATTTCGATTAGTTCGAATTCTTGTATCACTAGCATTGGATGAACATGCAAAACAATACGTACTAGCATTATTCCCATGACCTCGTTTGCAGCAGTTTCACATGTACTCCCTCCGGTCCTTTCTAGTCTGCATACAAGTTTTGTCTGCAGTCAAAGGATCTCTACTTTGACCAATCTTATAGAAAAAAGAATGCACTTTCACAATGTGCGAAGTAAAAAGGAACAGAAGGAGTACAAAGAGTTTGAGCAGCTTTTTAGCGATCCTGTACATTGCAATCAAAGACACAGGCCTGGCAATTCATAGAGAACACTCAAAACAATCGATGATTATGCATCTCAGCGATTCACATGTCAGAGCCAATATTTACTTCAGAACTAAAGAATAAAGAAAAAATGGATCAACATTGCTGACAGCAAGGGGCGTTCCATTCGAAAATATCAAACCATGTCTTCTTGCTAAAATCAATGAGCAAAATTTGACAAGGTTTTCCATTCCAAAATATCAAATGCCTACGATTGTGGAATGGGCAGGGTTTGCCATCAGTTCGGACATTGACATGGCACCTCGAGCTAAATAAACCCGTTGTTCTTTTTGTGCAGTTCCACCAAAATCAACCAAATTCGCGTGTAGCTTTTATGATTTCTCCCTTATATGTTGCAACGCCTTGAACTTATCGGCACCTCTTGTGGTGGAAATGAATGATTCGATGTATTCATGAACATTTTGTGCAGTTCCCATTGAAATCAAGCTGAGCACCCCTATTTGCACAAATACAAAAAAAGTGATTAGTATAAAGCAAACTGTACTATGAATTGACAGTTTAAACAGGCACCTACATGTTCCATGTAGAGCACACTTTTAGAAAAATGGAACTCACCGGAAAGAGTCCTAGAACAACATTGTACTCACGCATCACAACAAGAAAATGGAGATTTGTCAGTCCTTCTGAGCTAAAGTTAGTTTGGTCTTGTGGGGAGTAATGTAACCATCCTTCAACTGCTCCTTCTGATGAGAAGATAGACAGGGCTTCTTCATCCTGGCATAATCAGAACTAGTCACTTCACGTACTCCATATTCTTCTTCAGAGGAGGATGATCCTATTGTGCAAAGACAAGAGGGCAACTAAATGCTAGCATCCCTGTTTGCTTGAAAAAAGGAAAAGAAATATTTAAAACAGCACAGATGAAGCACTTCTCAAGGACAATACCACTTTTTCATGACAGTATCTAATTAGTAGCACAACACCAATAGAGATGACAAAGCTCAATCATATGGATGAAATCAGTGGGCGAGTACCAACCTTCAGGAGGCTTATTGTGTACAGCATACAGATGAAGCATGCTTACTATATACTCCTCGATTAGTTTAATGTTTCCAACATCTTCTTGTGCAGTTCCACTAAAATATATGGTAACTTCAAACAAGATCCCTGTTTGCACAAGTAGAGATAATTACATATTACATTAAGAGTGGCATCAAATCAGTGGAAAAACAATTGCTCATTCCAGCCATAGGAATAAATTAAAATGCAAAACTATATCATTACTATGTCATCACAGTTCCAGTGCTTCATTATAGCACCGGGAGTTGAATTTTGTTTTTCTTCCGCTTGTTCTTCCCCTTCATCACTTGGTTCAATAACAGACAAGCTTCGCCTTCCATGTAAGATTTGGCGTGTCAATTAGGTTGCACAAGTATAGCACTAAACAATGACATTAATTTTCTAATGAAAGTGGCAAAATACAGGCCAACAGTTGTGAAATATCCTTATCTTACCTCAATGGGATATTACAGTGCACATACAGATTGGAAGTCTTCTCTCCATTTGTGCAGTTTACTAAAATCAAGCAACATTACCGTACAAGTAGCACAACATATGAAAGCACACTGCAGAATCATGTGAAAGAAGGCTAGTACTGACCTCTCATGACGCGGAATTTAAACAACTCAAAAGAAGAAGATCTGAACCAAATTTGCCAACACGGATAGGAAGTAAGATCTCCTCTTGTGCAGTAAGATCAAGTAATCAAGCAACATTGTCGGTATGACATTTTGGTTGAACTGCACAAAACACTCTTAAAACAAAAGTGTTTTATGTAGTGCAACAAAAGGTCACAATGGCAACGAGGTGAAGTAGGTAACCCTGTTTACACAGAGGTGCAAAGGAAACAACTAGTGGTCAATAACGGTGGATGACACAGAAGCCAACAAAAAGAAGCATCTACCTTATCTAAATGGGAAAGAAGACAGTTGCATTTCTCAAATAGTGGCATTGACTTATATTAACAGAGAGATTATATTAACAATGGAATTCGTTAAACACGTAATTTGCTTTTAACTGTGGCATTGCATCAATTTTCCAGCGACATTATTAGAGATTGTTTGTTTATAGGGACCTTTTGGTGGAGGGATTAAAAAACTTCGTGTCAGTCCCATCTAAACCAAACAGGAGGGACTTTTAGGGACTAAAAGTGGGCATTTGGGACTAAAGAAAGAAGACCCCGAGGGTGAGTCTTTTTGGGACTTTTTCCAATAGTTGCCCCTGCCACGCATCGCACCTTGTCTATATTAGTTCATTACCAGGGGTAACATGGTCTTTTAGCATGTCATTTAATAACCTCTAGTCCATGTTTAGTCCTTGGAACCAAGCAGGTAGGGACTAGGGAGTTCTTAACCAAACAGGGCCTTAGATTAACAACAGCTAAAGAGTTGCACGGGACAGTGGACGCACCAGCACCATGTGCATCTACCATTGTACTGGGGTGATGCACAGTCTGTTGCAACAAAGAACAAACAACCAAGGAGCATATTTGTGTTGGTCCCAGTTTTGTTATCTTTAGACACCTTTCCCTATGTGAGCGCAGCAAATCTAGTCCTACTCAAACTCTACAGCCTTGTCCCCCCAAACAAAAGATCAGTTCGTTACAGATGTGTGTACTACGTTTGTCATTGTTTTCCCTTTTCGACCAACGTAGGTGCTGGATAGCCAGTCTGTACTAGTACTTTCCCCACTTTCTTTCCTCTTTGAACCACGCCCTAGATTTATGTTATACAACTTTCCCCACTACTTTCCCCCATTCCTGTCCTCTTTGAACCACGTCTTAGATTCATGCGATACAACTTTCCCCACTACTTCCCCCCTTCCTTTCCTTTTTGAACCACGTCCTAGATTCACACTATACAACTTTTCCCACTACTTTCCCCATTCCTTTCCTCTTTGAACCACGTCCTAGATTCATGGTATACAACTTTCCCCACTACTTTCCTGTTTGATCCAACACCTAGATTCAAGTGGAGAAGAGGAAAAAGCCCACATGCAGCTAGAGCAATGCATGTGGAATAAGTAAATTATACCTTAAGGTTCTTGGGGTGTGGTTCGGTGCGAGACCGGAGGCCGTTCGACCCACACTATGTACGGCGGCGAAGAAAAAGGGTCAGAGGCCCTCTTGTCGGTGTCAAAACCGGCGGATGTCGGGTAGGGGGTCCCGAACTATGCGTCTAGGATCGATGGTAACAGGAGACGGGGGACACGATGTTTACCCAGGTTTAGGCCCTCTCTATGGAGGTAATACCCTACTTCCTGCTTGATTGATCTTGATGAATATGAGTATTACAAGAGTTGATCTACCACGAGATCGTAATAGCTGAACCCTAGAAGTCTAGCCTATGACTATGGTAACGAGTATATGCGGCGTCCTTTCCGGACTAATCCCTCCGGTTTATATAGACACCGGGGGAATCTAGGGTTTACATGGAGTCGGTTACATAAGAAGGAATCTTCATAATTGGTTGCCAAGCTTGCCTTCGACGCCATGTAGAGTCCAGTCCGGACACGGGTATGGTCTTCGGTCTTAGTGTCTTCGCAGCCCATCAGTCCGGCCCATGGATAACAGGCTGGATGCCCGAGGACCCCTTAGTCCAGGACTCCCTCAGTAGCCCCTGAACCTGGCTTCAATGACGAGGAGTCTGGCGCGTAGATTTGTCTTCGGCATTGCACGGCGGGTTCCCTCCTTCCAAACTCCAAAATTGTCTTCGGATGAAGTAAATATATCCAGACCAGTGTATATAACCACGGAGAATGCGATATCTCACGAACCCAACTTGTTGATAACTGTTCATGACATCATATCATGCCTGCCTGGTCACTTTTTCCAACCGTTGGCCAGCGGGCCGCCCCACGTCTCGAGGCGCGGTTTTATTGGCACGTCTTGTGAAGGCAGAGATCGTGTTCCTTTATTTATGGGATCTTCATTAAGGCAGGCGTGGGTAACCCAACCGTCCCCTGGGTACAACTCCTTGATGATAGGTAAGTTTAGAGACCCAGGGGAGACGCCCAGAATTCGGGGCTTTTATATAGAGACCCAGTCTCATGTTCTTCTCTTGCGCTTGCTCCTACCTCAACCCCAGCCACCCCAAGTTCCAACCCTAGGGTTCCAATCGCCACCAGCCCTAATCATGTTCGGATCCAACCGTCAGGGCCGGTGGATGGCTTCTTCTGCCACAGAGGAGGATATTGTGAAGCTCCGCGTAGCGAGGTATCTGACTCCGGAAATCCTTCATCGGCTTCTAGCACAAGGGAAAATTATACCGACCCCCACATCTGGCGAGAGGGTAGTATTTGTATCCCACTTCCTTCACCGGCTAGGGTTCGCTCTTAACCCCTTTGTCCGGGCGCTCATGTTCTACTACAGGCTAGATTTTCATGATCTGGCGCTGGACTCTTTTCTCCTCATCTTGATATTTATCGTCATACGTGAGGCCTTCCTCCGAACTCCTCCACACTTTGGTTTGTGGCTCAAGACCTTTGACATGAGGCCGCAGGTGGCAGATCAAGGAGGAGTAGGCAGAGTGCGGCAGCATCATAATAGGCAAGCTGGCCGGCGTGGTTTGTCCTGAAGGGTCTTTCGCCAATTCTTCCGACTTATGGAAGCAGGGGTGGTTTTGTATCAACGAGCTGCGAGGCTCCAAGTGGGCGGCCACACCTGCGTTCTGACCCGGCCCTCAAACTCGGCTCGCTTCATGGATCAACAAGGGATTGGACTGGGGATCCGTCAATGAGGTGCAGACTCTGCAAAGTCGCATCCAAAGCCTTACCGAGAGGGGTATTGATCTTGTGAACGTCGTTCAAGTAATGTTGGTCCACCGGATCCTGCCATGTCAGCGGCGGCCTCTCCGTATGCGGGAATTTAACACAGATGGGCGGCGGACCCTACAACACTTCTTCGGCACTACACACGAAGGAATGTGGAAATTGTATTTCGGGGAACGAGAGCAATGGCCGGACACCACCGAAGACGTTTGCATTGACTGCAACCATCTGGACACTTCGATAAGTACTTGATATCCGAAAACCTTTCGTTCGACCGCCTCTTGACAAGATACTGAACAATCGATCCTTGTACAGGACTGGATAAAGAAAGCGGTGCTAATCTGGTGTCCGATGCCCCTTCCCAAAGACCCTGAGGCCGCCCTGCTGACGCGAATGTTGATTCCGGTACCGTACTAGGTGGCTGCGTTCGGGGAAACCGAAATACCTTTGCCCAAGGGTAAGGGTGCAGAGGGAGCCCTACATGGCAAGAAGAGGGCCACCTCCGAAGATCAGGAGGGGAAACCTTCCAATAGAGAAAAGACACCATCGTCGAGCGGCTTGGGCTGGGCGAGCGAGGTTGCCGTAGAGCTTGATGACAAGGACGAACCTCAAGGCAAACTGTAAGTGAGGCTGAGGTACTTTAAATGCACCTCATTCTTTTCCTACTAGTGAAGTGACCATCCGATATATGTTCATCCACGCAGGTTAACGCCTGGTGCTTCTCAATCGTCCTCCTCCTCGGGAGATCTTCTTCCGGAGATGATGGAGAGTGACACGCCTTCTCCGGAAAAATCGCCCCATAGGGGGGATGATACCGAGGTATCGTCCCGAAGGGCTCCTCCTGAACACCAAGTAGTACAGGAAACGAAGAAGGCGTTACTCGAAGGCAGTGCCTCCGTCACCCGGGATTCTGGGATGGATACTGGTGTCCCCAAACCATCCGGTTTACAGCCGGAGACGGTTTTGGAGGCAAGTAAACGGGTTCCTTTACAGGAATGTCGTACTCCGGCGGCGTTTTCCGAAGACCCAGGAGCGCCGGGGATGCTGACGGACATGCTACGACGAGCGTCCATTTCAGAAGAGCACCATTCCTTGATGGTTACAGTGGTCGAAAGGGTTCTATCCGCGAAGAGTGGATTGAACGAGGCCTTCACGAGCCTCCTAAGAGGTTTTGAGGTTTGTTATGTAGTTTTGTCAATTGAATTTTATTTGACAAAATGCACCTGTTGTATATGCAGTAGCCCCTGAGACTCGGATTGTCTTCCGAAGGAAGCGATCAGAGGATCAAAGAGATGTGCTCAGGTTTTAACCTTGATTTAATTTGAAATACAGGCTGCTTCCCCTCCTGTGGCTGCTCGGAGTACGGAAGTAGCCAAAATGCAACGAAAGCCGGATATCGCGGAGGATGACATTGCATTGATCAATAGGCATCTTGACGACTCGCAAGGTATGTATTTCGAGCAATCTTTACCCCGGCGTGCTTGACGTGGAAAAGAGCTTTATATGAAATGTGCATAAAATGCAGATGGTGCTGCCGCCGTGGAGGCTCTTCACGCGGAGCTGGTCCGTGCCAAGGAGGGCCCCGGGTTTAGTGAAGCTGCTGCTGAGAGGGCATAGGCTGAATTTAAGGCCGAACAAGCTGCGCGATGCCAGGGCGAGGAGAAAATATCCACGATGACACTTGCTTTGGAGAATGCTACCGGCCGCTGCGAATTTCTTGAGAAGGAGAATAAAGCCTTAACGGCCGAACTGGACAAGGCCCGATAGGAGGCGAGAGAAGCGCTATCAGAATCCAGAGCACTCCGTGAGGAGGTTCAGCAGGAGAAGGATATAGTGGCTAGAAAGCCCTTTCTGCTACAGACTAAATTCAGCGACCCGGACTATGCTCAGCTGAACCATGTGTGGAGTTCTCCGGACGAGTATTTGGACTTGGCGAAGAGTTCTGCCGATGCAGCGCGGTATTACCAAGCGCAAGATGGATATGCAATGGAGAAGCTTTTTTGGTCACAGTTTGGCGCGTCAAAGCGCCTTCTGCTGCACAATGAGCAGATGTCCCAATGGGCCGAACTTCATGGGGTATCGGCGGCTGCCATGAATGATGTCATAATCCGGCTGTGGCCGACCGAGCCTGCGCCGAATAGCTATTTCGGTTTGGTGCAGAAGCTTGTTGATGCGGTGCCCCGAATCGATGCTGCAACGTGATCGGCGCGCATTGAAGGTGCACGAATGTCCCTTGCCCGAGTCAAGACATTCTGTGGGAAGATGAAGGCCATCTACGTCGCAACGAGGGGTCCGCCCAAAGGCGAGGACCATCCGAAACTGGAGCATTACTTTGAAGACGTCTTGGAGGCTGCCCGCTTGATTGAGGGTCAATGCTCGAAAAACATAATGTTCAAGTGAGGTGTATAATGATTGTAAAAGACAACTTTATAGTTAATCTATTTATGTTTTGCTCGAAAAGCTTGAATTCCTCCTGTGCGGCCGTTTTAATATAATTTGAAAGTTTTCCAGTCGTCGGCTTCAGCCCCCTCGTAGAAAGTACGGGGGTGTTCGGAAAAGCATTTAATCACTCTTTAACTGTCTTGGTCCATGAATGAGGTGATAATGCGGCGAACCAGGCAATCGGACTATAAGGCGTTAACACTTTCACTTAGCCATAGGAGTTTTATGGTGGGGCTACGACCTAGCCCCTGGTATGTATGCGGCGTGTCGTGCCTTACATATCTGATCTGAAAAAGATCCCTCATCTTACACGGAGAATTGCTAAGGATTCCTATAAGTCATCAAGTGGTTGACCAGCTCTCGCCGCATCATGACGGTCAGTTTTCGTCTTTCCCTACTGAGGTGCTCATCCGGTCTAGGCCAGGGCACAATCGCAATAGTTCTACCTTTACTACCCTAGCCGATAGAGCGGAACGTAGGGTAGCAAGCACAGGAGCCAGGAAACCCAACTATTGACCCAGGACAATGATTCGGAGCTGATGCATATAAGGCCAAACTTGCGACGCCGAAGTACGCTTTAGAGTTGTTCGGACTTCTACTAGCGACTCATTCGAACCCATGCCGAGCCCCTGGCAGGGTGTGCCGAGGTGCATCTGCAAAGTGGCCGTTGAGGCCATTCTTATTGCTGAAAGATTATGAGAGATCGGTTTGGGTAAGGCTTACTGAGAACGGAGCGATGCGCCAATGATAAATTTATGTATATATATATATGTATATATATATACATAAAGAGAAACCACAGACCCGGCTATTTGACATGCTCGTGGTCGGGATCAGAGGGAGAAAGGGCATAGTACAGGCTCGGAATAAAGAGTGCAGTCTACAAAAAGTAATTTTGGACCTCTTGTCGCACATCTGCGTCGCCCATCCTCGTGGAGGGGGATCCTTAACGGAAGTAGCCCCTTAGGTGAGTGTACGGATCCGAACTCCGATAAAGTCCGTTGTAAATGTTGTCCAGTTGGACTCTGTTCTTTAAGGATGATATAGAAAAAATGAGAAAAACATATAAGAAACGTTACGGGAATGCTTGTAGGGTTGTCCGTATTGTGCTTCCGCCGACGCCCATGGTATCTTGAGTGCGTAGTGATGTGAGCGGGGTGCAAATTTCGCCAGTACAGTAGGTGGGTGGCGGAAGCCGAACTGCTATTTGCATTCCGGGAGTGGTCGAACGTCGGAGGGGAACTGTTTCTCCCCCTGGTGTTCTGCTGGCGAGCCGATCCATCGTCTTTATCACCCGGTGGTCTCCCCCCCTTGTGATCAGCGTTAAGCTTTCCTGCCTGCTTGAAGACCCAACAGTTATGGTTGGTATGATTAACTGGCCTATCAGGGTGACCGTGAATCTGACAAGGTCGGTCCAATATCCCGTCCAGGGTGGATGGTCCATCCTGGTTTTGCCTTTAGTGGCTTCTTCCGTTGATCGGGCTTTGGATTGTGAAATCCGGCGTTCACCGCTGTATCGCGTATATTACTGCGACTGTTGTGTTTGGTTCGGCGTGGCTTGCCGTTGCCATCTCGGATTTTGGAAGTGCCCGGGCCGCTATTGTTGTTGCTTTTACGAGCAAGCCAGTTGTCTTCTCCCGCGTAGAAGCGGTTCATTGATACGTCTCCAATGTATCTCTAATTTATGAAGTATCCATGCTATTATATTATCCATCTTGGATGTTTTATGGGCTTTACTATGCACTTTTATATTATTTTTGGGACTAACCTATTGACCTAGAGCCCAGTGCCAGTTCCTGTTTTTTCCCTTGTTTCAGTGTTTCGAAGAAAAGGAATATCAACCGGAGTCGAAACAGAATGAAACCAACCGGAGAAGTTATTTTTGGAAGGAAAGCTACCAGAAAAACTGGGAGTGCACGTCAGGAAAGAAACGAGGGAGCGATGAGGTAGGGGGGCGCGCCCACCCCCTAGGGCATGCCCACCACCTTCGTGGGCCCCTCGTGGCTCCCCTGACGTAGTTCTTCCTCCTATATATATCCATATACCCTCAAAACTTTGAGGAACATAATAGATCGGGAGTTCTGCCGCCGCAAACCTCTGTAGCCACCAAAACAAATCGGGACCCTGTTCCGGCACCCTGCCGGAGGGGGAATCCCTCACCGGTGGCCATCTTCATCATCTCGGCGCTCTCCATGACGAGGAGGGAGTAGTTCACCCTCGGGGCTGAGGGTATGTACCAGTAGCTATCCGTTTGATCTCTCTCTCTCTCTCTCGCGCGCGTTCTTGATTTGGCACGATCTTGATGTATCGCGAGCTTTGCTATTATAGTTGGATCTTATGTTGCTTTGCCCCCTCCACTCTCTTGTAATGGCTTGAGTTTTCCCTTTGAAGTAATCTTATCGGATTGAGTCTTTAATGAATTGATAACACTTGATGTATGTCTTGCCGTGCGTATCTGTGGTGACAATGGGATATCACATGATTCACTTGATGTATGTTTTGGTGATCAACTTGCGAGTTCCGCCCATGTAACACTTAATGTATGTTTTTGTCTTGACTCTCCGGTAGAAACTTTGGGGCACTCTTTGAGGTCCTATGTGTTGGTTGAGTAGATGAATCTGAGATTGTGTGATGCATATCGTATAATCATACCCACGGAGACTTGAGGTGACAATGGAGTATCTAGGTGACATTAGGGTTTTGGTTTATTTCTGTCTTAAGGTATTATTCTAGTACGAACTCTAGGGCTGTTTGTGACACTTATAGGAATAGCCCAACGGATTGATTGGAAAGAATAACTTTGAGGTGGTTTCGTACCGTACCATAATCTCTTCGTTTGTTCGCCGCTATTAGTGACTTTGGAGTTACTCTTTGTTGCATGTTGAGGGATAGTTATATGAGCCAATTATGTTATTATTGTTGAGAGAACTTGCACTAGTGAAAGTATGAACCCTAGGCCTTGTTTCAACTCATTGCAATACCGTTTGTGCTCACTTTAACACTTGTTACCTTGCTGTTTTTATATTTTCAGATTACAAAAACCTATATCTACAATCCATATTGCACTTGTATCACCATCTCTTCGCTGAACTAGTGCACCTATACAATTTACCATTGTATTGGGTGTGTTGGGGACACAAGAGACTCTTTGTTATTTGGTTGTAGGGTTGCTTGAGAGAGACCATCTTCATCCTACGCCTCCCACGGATTGATAAACCTTAGGTCATCCACTTGAGGGAAATTTGTTACTGTCCTACAGACCTCTGCGCTTGGAGGCCTAACAACGTCTACAAGGAGAAGGTTGCGTAGTAGACATCAAGCTCTTTTCTGGCGCCATTGCCGGGGAGGTGAGTGCTTGAAGGTATATCTTTAGATCTTGCAATCGAATCTTTTTGTTTCTTGTTTTATCACTAGTTTAGTTTGTAAAAGAAAACTACACAAAAAATGGAATTGAGGGTACCTCTTATGCTTCATCTTTTTAATATCTTTCGTGAAAATAAGGATTCCGATAATTGTGCCAAAGTGTTAGAAGAAGAATGCATTAAAATGTTTGGCACTGAATCTTTGAATGATGAGCATGATTGCAATGTTGTTAGTATGAACTCTTTGAATATCCATGGTACTAATGATGATTGCACTAGTTATGATGAAAATGTCTCTGATAAACATGTCAATTTTTGTGGAGTGCATTGGGTTTGCAAGTACACACCAAATAGGGAAGATAGATATTGCAAGAGGCATAAGTACTTGGAAACTAAATGGTTGCAAGAAAGGCTAACCGTGAGTGCTGAAAATTTAAAATATCTTTACCGTACTTGTGAACTTTGCAATGAACATGGTCATTTAAATATCAATTGCAAATTGTTTCATGATTGAATCGTGTCCAAAAATTGTGATGACTTGATTTCCCTTGCACATCATAATGAACTTAGTTTGCTTTTGGGTTATGAAGAAATGAAACGTCAAACTAAGCATATTCCAGAATATAACCTTGAAAAATTCCTCGATATTGATCTAGAGGAAATTTATATGTATTGTGCGGTGAATTGCATTGAAAATCCTTACATTGCCAATTACATCAATAAAAGAAAACAAATAGAAGATGAAGAGAATGCTTACGAAAGGGAAGAGACTTCCCAATATTCTCCTATTATTTCTTATGATGAATCAGGTAACGAGGAGGAGCCTTCTATTCAACCAATCTCATCAATAAGGAGCTCCAAAAAGAGGATTGAACCCACACATGATGTGGTGAAGAAGAAGAAAAGAAACAGGAAGAGAGGTAAAAAGACATCTCTCCCAAATAATGTTGCTCCTATTAGTGTTGTGCCTCATGAAAATGAATCAAAAACTTGTGGAAGATGATGCACTTGATGATGATCTCGTTATGCCTATTGCTTGTTGTGATGATTATGATTGGGAAGATAATGATACTTCTTATGATCTTGAAAATCTTTTTGGCACTTTCTTGGAAGAATATGATAATTGTTATACTATTGGTGTTATCCATACTATTAATGATGAGAGTGATTATGCTTATGATATGAAAAGGCCCAAGCTTGAGGAAGCTATGTTTGATGAGAATGACATATTTGAGAATATATTTGCTGAAATTAATGTTTGTCCCAAGCTTGGGGATGCTACGTTCAATGAAGATGATATTTTTAGTCTCCAAAGTTTTGATATGCAAAATTGTTATAATGATAGCATGCCTCCTACTTATGATGATTATATTGATGAAAGTGGGTTTGAAGAGTGTCAACTTTAGGAAGTAGTGATCCCACAATATTGGAGGATGCTGAATCTTATTGTGATAATTATGAAAGTGGATTTGGAGAGGTCATGACTTTATTTAGTGATGTATCCACTATTTCGGAAGAGGTTTCAATCAATTATGATGAGAACAAAGTTGCTACTTATGATGATTATTGTGATGAAACTTATGCTATAAAAAGTAGGGATGATTATATTTATAAATCTTGTCATGATTATGATTCCCCTTTTTCTAAACATTACTCTTTTGATGTGGAAACAATTTATATTATTGAAGTCTCTTATGATACTCCCACTATTCTGAATGAGAAGAATTTTGCTTATGTGGAGAGTAGTAAAAATTCTATGCTTGTAGATCATGAAAAGAATGCTTTAGGTTCTAGTTATATTGTTGAATTCATTCATGATACTACTGAAAATTATTATGAGGGAGGAATATATACTTTTAGGAATTGCAATAATATCAAGTTTCCTCTCTATGTGCTTAAAGTTTTGAAGTTATGCTTGTTTTGTCTTCCTATGCAAGTTGATTGTTGTTCCCATAAGTTGTTTGCTCAAAAAATCCCTATGCATAGGAGGTGGGTTAGACTTAAATGTGCTAGTCATATTCTTCATGATGCTCCCTTTATGTTTCAATTCTTATCCTTTATGTGAGCATCATTGAAATCATCATGCCTAGGTAGGGGCGTTAAATGATAGTGCTTGTTGGAAGTTAACCCAATTTTATTTTAGTTTCTTGCTTTTTGGTTCTGTTTAGGAATAAATAATCCATCTAGCTTCTGTTTAGATGTGGTTTTGTGTTTTAATTAGTATTTGTGCCAAGTAGAACCTTTGGGAAGACTTGGGTGAAGTCTTTGTGATCATGCTGTAAAAAACAAAAACTTTATCGCTCACGATATTAGCTTCAACTTTTTACTGGAGAGTGCTATTTAGTTGATTCTTTTTGCATATGATTAATAGATAAATTACACAGGACTACCAATTTATTTTCGAATTTTTGGAGTTCCAGAAGTTTGCGTTAGTTACAGATTACTATAGACTGTTCTGTTTTTGACAGATTCTGTTTTTCGTGTGTTGTTTGCTTATTTTGATGAAACTATGGGTAGTAAAAGAGTTAATAAACCATAGAGAAGTTGGAATACAGTAGTTTTAACACCAATATAAATGAAGAATTAGTTCATTACAGTACCATGAAGTGGTGTTTTGTGTTCTTTTGCTAACGGAGCTCACGAGATTTTCTGTTAAGTTTTGTGTTGTGAAGTTTTCAAGTTTTGGGTAAAGATTCGATGGACTATGGAATAAGGAGTGGCAACAACCTAAGCTTGGGGATGCCCAAGGCACCCCAAGGTAATATTCAAGGATAACCAAGCGTCTAAGCTTGGGGATTCCCTGGAAGGCATCCCCTCTTTCGTCTTCGTTCATGGGTAACTTTACTTGGAGCTATATTTTTATTCACCACATGATATGTGTTTTGCTTGGAGCGTCATTTTATTTTCTTTAGCTATGCTTGCTGCTTGAATAAAATACTAAGATCTGAAATTCTTAAATGAGAGAGAGTCTTCACATAGCTACATAATTATTTAACTACTCATTGATCTGCAATTATATATTTTTGGAGTAGTTTGTCATTTACTCGTGTGCTTCATTCATATCCTATGAGTAAATGGTTGAATGATTTGAATGTCATAAATCTGAAATTATACATGTTTCATATGCTTACCCCATGGGGAGTAATGCCTTCACATATAAGAAGTAGAGGTGGTAAATTTATTGAAGGTTAGCAAACATTGTATTGGTCACTTGAACAATTCATGAAAGAATATTGAAGGAGAGAGATTTCACATATCAATATACTACCATGGACATCTTTTGTAATTGTGAGCATTCATTAAAATATGACATGATAAAAGGTTGATGTTGGACAAGGAAGACAACGTAATGGGTTATGTTTTCTTATATTCGAAATAAAGTATATTGTCATGGATCGCCTAACACGTTGAGCTTGCCTTTCCCCCTCATGCTAGCCAAATTCCTTGCACCAAGTAGAGATACTACTTGTGCATCCAAACTCCTTGAACCAAGTTTCTTCCATGAGTGTCCACCATATCTACCTATATGCGGTATTTACCTTCTGTTCCAAGTAAATTTGCATGTGCCAAACTCTAAACCTTCAAATAATAATCTGTTTTGTATGCCCGAATCGCTCATGTAGCGACTACGGGTTAGCAGTATCTTCCATGCTAGGTGGGTTATTCCCACAATGAGTGGACTCCGCTCATCATTCACGAGAAAATTGCTGGTAACTGGGATGCCCAGTCCCATGATCAAAAGATCAAAATCAAATAAAAAATAATTGCAAACAAAACTCCCCCGGGTTTGTTGTTAGTTGGAGGCACCCGTTGTTTCAGGCAAGCCATGGATTAATGATTGTTGGTGAAGGGGGAGTAAAAATCTTTACCTTTCTGTTTGGGAACCGCCTATAATGTATGTAGTATGGAAGATATTGGGAGCTCTTGGTCGTTATGTTGACAATGATAGCCTACCTCTCAAAATTATTTTCATCTCTGTTTTTGCTTCGAGCTCTGGCACCTCTGCAAATCCCTGCTTCCCTCTGCGAAGGGCCTATCTTTTACTTTTATGCAAGAGTCATGGTGATCTTCACCTTTCCCTTTTTCATTTAATCCTTTGGCAAGCACCTCGTTGGAAAGATTATGATATATATACATCCAATTGGATGTAAGGCATCATGAACTATTATTGTTGACATTACCCTTAAGGTAAAAGGTTGGGAGGCGAATCTATAAGCCCCTATCTTTCTCTGTGTCTGATTAAAACTTTGAACCCATAAATATCGCGTGAGTGTTAGCAATTGTGAAAGACTAAATGATAGTTGATTATGTGGAGTTTGCTAAATTAAAACTCTGACATAGACTCTTCCTAAAAATAAGATGAATTGTAATTGTTTGATGACTAATAACACGGTTTGTTAGCTTTCAAGAAAGTTTATGATCTATACTTTAATATGTGAATAGTTTGTTACTTGATCATGAAAAGTTCTATGAGTTGAGCTACTGTTATGACATATAATGATGCTAGAAAAGGTGATTGAAATTATCATTGATCAAACTTATGCACCTGCTAGCATTCACACTTCATAAATTATTTATTTTATCATTTACCTACTTGAGGACGAGCAGGAATTAAGCTTGGGGATGCCGATACATGTCCAACTTATCTGTAATTTATGAAGTATTCATGGTATTATATTATCCATCTTGGATGTTTTATGGGCTTTACTATGCACTTTTATATTATTTTTGAGACTAACCTATTGACCCAGAGCCCAGTGTCAGTTCCTGTTTTTCCCTTATTTCAGTGTTTTGAAGAAAAGGAATATCAAACGGAGTCGAAACGAAATGAAACCAACTAGAGAAGTTATTTTTGGAAGGAAAGCTACCGGAAAAACTTGGAGTGCACGCCAGGAAAGAAACGAGGGAGCCACGAGGCAGGGGGCGCGCCCACCCCCCTAGGGCGCGCCCACCACCCTCATGGGCCCCTTGTGTCTCCCCTGACGTACTTCTTCTGCCTATATATATCCGTATACCCTAAAACCTTCGATGAACAGAATAGATCGGGAGTTCCGCCGCCGCAAGCCTCTGTAGCCACCAAAAACCAATTGGGACCCTGTTCCAGCGGCCTGCCGGAGGGGGAATCCCTCACCGGTGGCCATGTTCATCATCTTGGCACTCTCCATGATGAGGAGGGAGTAGTTCACCCTCGGGGCTGAGGGTATGTACCAGTAACTATGTGTTTGATCTCTCTCTCTCTCTCTCTCTCTCGTGTTCTTGATTTGGCACGATCTTGATGTATCGCGAGCTTTGCTATTATAGTTGCATCTTATGTTCCTTTTCCCCCTCCACTCTCTTGTAATGGATTGAGTTTTCCCTTTGAAGTTATCTTATCGGATTGAGTCTTTAAAGATTTGAGAACACTTGATGTATGTCTTGCCGTGCGTATCTGTGGTGACAATGGGATATCACGTGATTCACTTGATGTATGTTTTGGTGATCAACTTGCGGGTTCCGCCCATGAACCTATGCATAGGGGTTGGCACACGTTTTTGTCTTGATTCTCCAGTAGAAACTTTGGGGCACTCTTTGAGGTCCTATGTGTTGGTTGAGTAGATGAATCTGAGATTGTGTGATGCATATCGTATAATCATACCCACGGAGACTTGAGGTGACAATGGAGTATCTAGGTGACATTAGGGTTTTGGTTGATTTGTGTCTTAAGGTGTTATTCTAGTACGAACTCTAGGGCTATTTGTGACACTTATAGGAATAGCCCAACGGATTGATTGGAAAGAATAACTTTGAGGTGGTTTCATACCCTACCATAATCTCTTCGTTTGTTCTCCGCTATTAGTGACTTTGGAGTGACTCTTTGTTGCATGTTGAGCGATAGTTATATGATCCAATTATGTTATTATTGTTGAGAGAACTTGCACTAGTGAAAGTATGAACCCTAGGCCTTGTTTCAACTCATTGCAATACCGTTTGTGCTCACTTTTACCACTTGTTACGTTGCTGTTTTTATATTTTCAGATTACAAAAACCTATATCTACCATCCATATTGCACTTGTATCACCATCTCTTCGCCGAACTAGTGCACCTATACAATTTACCATTGTATTGGGTGTGTTGGGGACGCAAGAGACTCTTTGTTATTTGGTTGTAGGGTTGCTTGAGAGAGACTATCTTCATCCTATGCCTCTCATGGATTGATAAACCTTAGGTCATCCACTTGAGGGAAATTTGCTACTGTCCTACAAACCTCTGCACTTGGAGGCGCAACAATGTCTATAAGGAGAAGGTTGCGTAGTAGACATCATTCATTAGAGCAGTAAGGGCTGTCATGGATTTGGGTCCTTCCTGGCCGAGGTGACACACTAGCCATTCATCCTGGATGCTATGTTTGAAGGCCGCAAGGGCTTCTGCGTCCGGACAGACGGCAATTTTGTTCTTTTCGACTAAGAACCTGGTCCAGAGCTCCCTGGCTGACTCGCCGGGCTTTTGGACAATGTGACTTAAGTCATCGGCACATAATGGCCGGACATATGTTCCCTAGAAGTTGTCTCGTAAGGCGTCTTCCAAATCTTCCCAGTTGCCAATAGAATTTTCTGGCAAGCTGTTTAGCCAGTATCGAGCTGGCCATTTCAGCTTGAGAGCTAGATATTTGATGGCGTGGAGGTCATCTCCGAAGGCCATGTGAATATGGAGAAGGTAATCCTCGGTCCATACTGTGGGATCTGTTGTCCCATCGTATGATTCGATGTTAATGGGTTTAAACCCGTATGGAAATTGATGCTCCATTACTTCGTTGGTGAAGTAGAGAGGGCGTGCGGCTCCTCTATGCTGGGCCACACTATGAAGCACCTCCGGTGGGCTCCGTTTAAGGTGCTCGGGCCGGGCATGGTCGGCTTTATAGCGTCCGAATAGGCGACCGTCATCGTCGGTCGGGGTATATCTTCGTGATCTGTGCATCGATCTTGTGCGTCCTACTCTACCCTCTGTGTCTTGGTTGATATCGCGGATATTTCCCCGAGCTGTTTTGTTTTTGCTTCGATGGCCGGATGGGTTGGTATGGTGCTCTGCTTTGGCTGCTGCTTTGTCTGGACCAAACTCTGGTCAGCCTGCTGAGTTGTTCGATGGTGGCATGGGCTCCATTGCCCTGCCATCGTATTGCTGGAGCCACCTATTCTTGGGGTGGCTTTTGACTGGGCGGCTAAGGCCGTATTCTTCGGTGGCCAAGACCTCGGTCCATCTATCATTGAGCAAATCTTGGCTTGCTTGGAGCTGTAGCTGCTTCTTTCTTAGGCTCATTGCAGTTGCTATAAGCCGGCGTTTAAAGCGCTCCTCTCGAGAGGTTCCTTTAGCACAATAAAATCCTCGTTGCCGAGGATCTCCTCCTCCTTGGAGAGGGGGAGATAATTGCTGTCCTCCGAGTCCCCACATGTGGCCTGTTCGTCAGGGCTGTCTTGCCCGCCTTCCTGCTCCTCCTGCTTGGATTTTACCTCAACAGGGTCTTCATTGTCCGGAGTATCGCCTTCTCTGGTGCTGGCAGTGTTTTCTTTTGGGCGATGAGGCCCGGAGCGCCGGTGTCCGAGCTGTGTACCCGGCGGCTTATCCTCGACCGGATCCTCCTTCTCATTGTCGAGAGCGCCGTAAGGTGTGTCTATCAAACACACGTCATACCAAGAAGTGCCCATCACGTGTCTAGCGGGTAGTAGGCTCTGGGCTTGCCATTCATCATCGTCCACACCGTCGATGTCTTCGGAGCGGGGATCGGGCATGTTGGTTATATCTTCAAGAGTGGCTATGAAGTGGGTGGCGGGTGGGAAGCAAAATTCTCCGTCTGTCAGGACCCCGATTCCAAGTCACATCGATCTAGCCGGTAACACCTCATATCACTTTGCGGCCTCATGCACGGTATTCCCACGGGTGTCGCCTTACCATGGCTCGGGACCGTTTGCGCCTTTTGGCTCACGTATATGATAGCGTCGCTACCATCCATATGACAGAGTACTCGGGCCGACATGGCTAGTCGTGAACCCAAAGCGGCACCAACCTATGGGGACAGGCATACATGAATCACATCGAGCATGTCGGTCAGCAGCGTGTGAATCCGGGCTGTAGCACTGGGCTAACAGGACTCCGGGAACCCGGGCTGTAGCACTGGGCTAACAGGACTCCGGGAACCCGAGCTGTAGCAGGCTAGGCAGGACTTCGGATGTCACCGCATGACATTTCCTCGAAGGGACAAACACAGGAACGAAGTGAAACACATGCCGGCCAGTCAAGTGTCCTGAGCAGTAGTGCTGGGCTAGCAGGACTCCGGTGAACCGGCCTGTAGCGGACTACTATGGCTCATGGAAGCACTAGACTACATTTCCCCATAAGAGAGGCTGCCAAGGATAAACAACTACATTGTCGGATCCCACAGATACCAAGCATTTCAATCATACACACAATATGCTCGATATGTGTAAATACACCATGGCATCACAACATAACTCTACGACTCAAGTATTTATTCATTAGGCTCCGAAGAGCCAGATAAAACAAACATGGGTCTCATGACCCAACATTCAGAGCATACAAGTCAAAGCACATGCGGAAACTTAACACGTCTAAGTACAGACTTCTACAAATGAAAAAGGCTGAGAAGCCTGACTATCTACCAGATCCTGCCGAGGGCACAAGATCGTAGCTGAGGTATCAAGCTAAACGTCGAAGTCCAAGAGGAACTACTAGTGAGACTGACATCTCTCTGCAAAACATAAATTAAGAAAACGTGAGTGAAATGTACCCAACAAGACTTACATCAGAACTAACTACAATTGCATCGGTATCAACAAAGGGGGTGGTGGAGTTTAACTACAGCAAGCCAGCTTTGACTCAGTGGCTAACCTGAACTACGACTAGAAGTAACTCTTTTGAAGTGGCGCACACGAGTCCACAAATTCACCATACCAATACACCACTATGGATCCGCTCCCGTCTCCCTGCGAGAACGCCATCCATAGCACTCACACTTATCTTGCGCATTTTAGAGTATCCACTTTCACTTGTCTATGAACTATGCAAGGGGTCCAAGTTTCCATATCCAAGGAATCCGGCTATTCGAATAGATAATGATAACCCTGCAGGGGTGTACTTCTTCACACACGCTCTCGCCACTTACCACCATGTACACGTCGTGTATCTCGGCAACCTTCAAGCGGAAGCCTGGTGAGGGAGTCGGCCACGACCTGACTAACCACGGAAGTCTCTAGTCCAGGTTTATCGCCTATTCGGGTTCCATCCGCAAGGAGATCCGGCCGGGGTGTCGCTCACGGCCCCAAACGATGTGTACAGGGTTCCCAAGCCCACCATCCGGGTGCCACTTGGTACACTGGGCCACTGTGCCTAGTCTGTCCCAAGCCCACCTGTACCGGGTGCCACTTGGTAGACTACTAACACAACCTACAAACACCAGAAACTAGTTGCAACTCCTTGACAAAGATCGAGTTGATTAATAAGTCGAGAGAGCTTGGAGCGCCCGGAGCCCAATGTGTGGTAGTAACTGTTCATGGATCACAAACACAGAACTCAGTTCCTGATCACGGCTGCAATGAGACAACCCACCATGTACTCCTACATGGCCTCTCACCGCTACCTTTACCAAATCGTGTTCACACACTTAGCTCACACACAGTAGGACATGTTCACCACATTCCAATTCATCCCCGATGAATCGGACCTGACTCAACTCTAAGCAGTAGTAGTCATGACAAACAAGCATGAATGAGTAGGCACATCAGGGTTCAAACAACTCCTACTCATGCTAGTGGGTTTCATCTATTTACTGTGGCAATGACAGGTCATGCATAGGAAAGGGGTTCAACTACCGCAGCATGTAACAGTTGAATCGCTGTTGTCCTAATGCAGTAAGAGAGAGCAGGAGCGAGAGAGTGGGATTGTATCGGAATGAACAAGGGGGTTTTGCTTGCCTGGCACTTCTGAAGATAGTATAATTCTTCATCGGTGTCATCGATCACATAGTCGGAACCACGTCTATCGAGAGGGGACAAACACCGGCAATTGAGAAAGAACACAATCAATGCAATGCACGATATGATGCATGAATGTGACATGTCAACATGCTGTGATTTGAGCTAATGCATCTAGCTATGATTTAAATGAAGTTGGTTTGAATACATGATTCAAATTCCAAATCCATATATGATAATTTAAATGCCCTTTATTTGTTTTGTCCAAAACAGAGGACAAACATTGTTCAAACATGCATGAAAATGGTACAAATGGATTCCTTGAATTTTTCTGATAATTTTTCATATATAAATTATTTCATTCTGAGCTACGGTTGAATTTCTATGATTTTTAGAAGTTTGGGGTATTTTCTGAAAATAATAAATCATTTAAGATTTATTTAAACTCCAAAAAGGAATTATTGCGTCAGCATGACCTCACAGTGACGTCAGCAGGTCAATGGCTCGGTCCAGGTCAAACCTGATGTGTGGGGTCCACACGTCAGTGACACAGTTAACCACCAGGGTTAATTAAAATTAAACTAACCTAATCTAGATTAGTTAAGGCCTGGGCCCACATGTCAATGGCACTTGCTCTAATTAGTGATTGAGTTAAAACTATTAGGGCACTGGGCCCACTAGTCAGTGACTATAGGTTGGTTAGCTGGCGGCGATTAGCACTAATCACGCGGCCACGTCAGCACGCCGGAGTTGAACGCCGACGAGCACACAAACGCGGCGACGACGCTCGGAAACGCACTATGGGCGGCGGCTGGACGCGCGAAGGCCACCAGAAGATAGCCCGTGCTCGACCACATCTAGAAGAGTGATCGGGAGGCCTCGGGGTCGCCGGAAATGACGACTGCGAGCATAGAGGCGGCGGCCAGAGTTCAGCATCAGCGGGTCAGGCGCTACGGCGCACGGGAGGAGGAGCTGGTGGGTGTTCTCGGCTCCGATGAGTGTGCTGAGGACGATAGCATCCTCGGATGCGACGTTTGTGGGCTCTCGCCACGGCAGTGACATGGATGGCGGCGAGCAAGCTTTCGGTCATGGCGGGTGAGGGAGTCCTGGATTAGGGGGTGTCCGGATGGCCGGACTATACCTTCAGCCGGACTCCTGGACTATGAAGATACAAGATTGAAGACTTCATCCCGTGTCCGGAAGGGACTTTCCTTGGCGTGGAAGGCAAGCTTGGCGATACGGATATGTAGATCTCCTACCATTGTAACCGACTTTGTGTAACCCTAACCCTCTCCGGTGTCGATATAAACCGGAGGGTTTTAGTCCGTAGGACAAGATACAGAACAACAATCGTACCATAGGCTAGCTTCTAGGGTTTAGCCTCTCCGATCTTGTGGTAGATCTACTCTTGTACTACCCATATCATCAATATTAATCAAGCAGGACGTAGGGTTTTACCTCCATCAAGAGGGCCCGAACCTGGGTAAAACTTCGTGTCCCTTGCCTCCTGTTACCATCCGGCCTAGATGCACAGTTCGGGAACCCCTACCCGAGATCCGTCGGTTTTGACACCGACATTGGTGCTTTCATTGAGAGTTCCTCTGTGTCGTCGCCATCAGGAAGGATGCCTCGCCCTGTCTTTAAAGACGGCACCGTTGCTAAGGGAGCTTTGGCTGTTGGCCAAACCCTCCGGCTAGGTGGTTTTCTTATGACCGCCTGTTCGGCTTCTGTGCCAACGATGACCTCTCGAGCCATCGAAAACAATCTTCATGTCAACTCAGAACTCGCCGAGCAGTTAGATCCAATGGAGCTCTCCTCCATAAACAGGCTCTTGGATCGCATCGCCGCCTTGGGAGTCGCTACAGATTACGACCAGATTGGGCCTAAACTCGATCTGAGAGAGATTAACTCTCCCCAAGTCACCCATCACGTTGCCGTGGTAGAGGGACAGTGCGGCGACCCTTCATCTATCTTAAGGACTAGCTACATCCGGATTCCCGATCCCTCCAAGACGGATAGCCGCGGAGGGGAGGATATCACTCAAGACCTGAACTTAGAGTCAGGCGACGGGATGGATTCATTGGACAACATCCAGGAATCCAAATTTTCGAGTTCGAAAATTCCTCGGCCTCTGAGCCTCATATTGGGTGAGGCTTCGGATTTAATTCCACCCACCCACCCGAACATAAGCGATCTATCCCAAATCATGCAAGAGCCCGATGAAACAGTACATCATTACTGGGACAGATTCCTCCTGGTTAGGAACATGATAAGGGATTGCCGCGAGGAAGACGCAATCTCAATCTTCTGCAATAATTGCACGGACAAGGGAATCCACAATGCCATAAGTCGCCGTGATATTACACGCTTCGCTGACTTAGCGTCCATTGTACGAAAGTACTATGCGATGGAAAGCGCCTGGAAAACCGAAATAAAATTTTGGGACGATCCGGCCCTGAAGACAAACCCAGTCCGAAATAACAGGGTGCATCATCGCCACACACCCGGGTCAAACACCAAAAAGCAAAAACCCTCTACAGGCATTGGAACCGTACTGGAAGGATGGCTTAACGGACCCTGTAAAATTCACAGTACAGAGGATGCCACACCAACTCACAGCCTTGGAGCATGTTGGATACTCCGGCAGGTGGCCAAAATTGGCGAAGATCTCCTAATTCCGGAGACCACAGAAAGCCACCCCAGAGACACCAATACGGTATTAACAGTCTTTGAGACTTTCGCATCAAATAATATGCGAAAAAGGACACTCCGCAGCATTGCCGAAGTCTACCAAGTAGCAACAATAAACCCATGGAGTGACGCGGCTATTACCTTTAACGCCAATGATGAACTTAAATTCCGAACAGCCCGAGCACCAGCCGCATTGGTCCTCAGTCCAATAGTGGACGACTTTCGTCTTACCAAGGTACTCATGGACGGCGGCAGCGGATTGAACCTCATTTATGAGGAAACCCTTCAAAAAATGGAAATAGACTGGAACCGCATTAAGCGAAGCAGCACAACCTTTAGAGGAATAATCCCCAGTCGGGAAGCACGCTGTACAGGAAAAATCACACTAGATGTGGTGTTCGGCACGTCGGATAATTACAGGTCCGAAGAGGTCACGTTCCATGTGGCTCCGTTCAGCAGTGGTTATCACGCTCTGCTAGGGCGGGAAGTGTTTACAATCTTCCAAGCAATACCCCATTACAGGTACATGAAGCTCAAGATGCCCGGGCCTAACGGGATCATCACTCTCGCTAGTGATCCGGACATAGCACTCCGCGCCGAAAACAAGACAGCCGCAGTGGCCCTCGAGGCACTATCCGAAGCCCTAGCGGCTGAGGAACTGACTGCGCTGCGCTCCACGGTGAATAGGGACGATGTGGTACTCAACAAAAGATCCAAGTCCACCTCCTTTAAACCGGCGGACAAAATAGTCAAATTCCAGGTCCATCCAACGGACCCCAATAAAACAGCTTCCATCGGGGCACAGTTAAACCCTGATGTAGACGCCGCACTGCAAGAGTTCCTACGAGAGAACTGGGACATTTTCGCCTGGCACCCTTCCGACATGCCAGGAATCCCACGCAGGCTGGCCGAGCATAGCTTAAATATCCTAAAAGGATTCAAACCTGTCAAACAAGCTCTTCGGCGTTTTTCCGAACCTAAGAGACAGGCCATGGGAGAGGATCTAGCAAAGCTATTGGAGGCCGGATTCATCAGAGATATAAAACATCTGGACTTGCTAGCAAACCTGGTGATGGTACCAAAGAAGGACAAATCCTGGCGCCTGTGCGTTGATTTTAAAGACCTTAACAAGGCTTGCCCAAAGGATCCCTTCCCCCTCCCCCGCATAGATCAAATTATCGACGCTACCGCAGGACACGATTCGTTGTGTTTCCTCGACGCATATTCCGGCTACCATCAAATGAAGATGGCAGAATCAGACCAAGCCTCAATGGCATTTATCACACCATACGACCCATTCTGCTTCAACACAATGCCCTTCGGGCTCAAAAATGCGGGCGCAACATATCGGTGCATGATTCAGACATGTCTGGCAAACCAGATCGACAAAACAGTGGAGGCATATGTAGATGATGTGGTCGTCAAAACAAGACATGTCGAATCTCTAGTAGATGACTTGAGGCTCACATTTTATAACCTCCGAACATACGGCATCAAGCTCAACCCGGAAAAATGCGTTTTCGGCGTCCCAGCCGGAAAGCTCTTGGGCTTCATTGTATCCGGTAGAGGAATTGAAGCAAATCCAGCCAAGATAAGAGCTCTGTCACAATTGGATATCCCAAAGGACCTCAAACAAATACAAAAGTTAACCGGATGCGTGGCGGCTCTAAGCCGCTTTATCTCCCGCTTGGGAGAAAAGGCCCTACCCCTTTACTGCCTCCTTCGGCGCACCGAACACTTCGAATGGACGGATGCAGCCATGGCCGGACTCGACGAAATAAAAGCCATATTGGCAACAAACCCAGTCCTGGCCGCGCCAAACATTGGCGAACCAATGCGATTGTACATTGCAGCAACACATCAGGTTGTAAGCGAAGTGCTCGTCGTTGAACGAGAAACGGACGGACACAAATTCCCCCTTCAAAAGCCGGTCTATTATGTGTCCACTGTCCTCACTCCATGCAAATCACAGTACCCGCATTATCAAAAGATTGCTTATGCGGTATTCATGGCATCCCGGAAGCTACGACACTACTTTCAAGAGTGTTCAATAACAGTAGCCTCGGAAGTACCACTTAACGATATTATAAACAACCGTGACGCAACGGGCCGGATTGCAAAATGGGCCATTGAGCTCCTCCCATTCGACATAACTTATAAGCCACGGCGAGCCATCAAGTCGCAAGTTTTGGCCGACTTCGTCGTAGAATGGACGGAGGCCGAACTCCCTAAAGAGTACGGAACATATTCAAATTGGATCATGCATTTCGACGGCTCCAAGATGTTGGCCAGACTAGGGGCTGGCGTCGTTTTGACGTCCCCCACAGGAGACACAGTTCAATACGTACTCCAGATTATGTACACAGACTCCAACAATGCAGCCGAATATGAGGCCCTTTTACATGGTCTCCGGATGGCAGTATCCATGGGCATTCAACGCCTAGAGGTGCACGGGGACTCAAACCTCGCAATATCCCAAATAAATGGAGACTTCGATGCCAAGGATCCAAAAATGGCAGCTTACCGCAACACCGTCCTAAAAATGTTAGCTCGGTTCGAAGGGCTTGAATTTCACCATATAGCCCGGGAAAATAATCAGGCGGCAGATGTCCTGGCACGCATGGGCGCAAAACGCGATGTAGTGCCCCCAACATCTTCTTGGAAAGGCTGTTCAAGCCATCCATAGTATGGGAAGGGGATCCGAACAATAACAGCCCAGACCCAACCGCACTGCCCGACACCGAACATTCTGACACAATCGGAGGCTCTGCCAATGAAATAACACCTTCAGCCCACGTAATAATGGCCGTCATCGCCCCGTGGACAGAACCATTCCTCGCCTACCTTGCTAGGCAGGAACTCCCCGAGGACCAAAATGAGGCACGCTGCATAGTGCGGCGATCCAAAGCCTACAAAGTCCATGAGGGAGGGCTTTATAAGAAAAGCACTATCGGAGTCCTTCAAAGGTGCATCTCCGAAGAGGAAGGGCGGAACCTCCTGGCTGAAATTCATGCCGGACTCGGCAGTCATCACGCTGCAGCTCGGTCCCTTGTAAGCAAGGCCTTCCGTACAGGCTTTTATTGGCCGACGGCCCGGGCAGATGCCCAGGACTTAGTCCAATGATGCGTCGGTTGCCAGCTCTTTGCAAACGAAAGCCATATGCCACCCACCGCCCTCCAAACTATCCCCATCACTTGGCCCTTCGCGGTCTGGGGGCTTGACATGGTTGGACCCCTTAAAGGCGGAACCCACAAGCAAAAATACTTACTGGTCATGGTGGATAAGTTCACCAAATGGATAGAAGCCAAGCCTGTTAAGACGGCCGAATCCGGACCGGTGATAGACTTTATATCCGGGGTTGTACACCGTTACAGCGTCCCCCACAACATCATCACTGATAATGGCACGAACTTTACGGCTGACGAGGTAAAACTCTGGTGGAGAAACATGGGCATCAAGCTCGATTATGCTTCCGTCTATCACCCACAAACTAACGGCTAGGTCGAACGTGCAAATGGTCTTATCATGAGCGGCACCAAACCCAGATTAGTGCGGTCCCTCAAGGAATCTAACACGCACTGGGTAGAGGAGCTCGACTCCGTACTCTGGGGGCTGCGGACCACGCCGAATCGCACCACCGGATACACACCATTCTTTATGGTGTACGGTGCAGAGGCAGTTTTGCCTTGCGACATAATTCATGACTCACCTTGAGTGCGCATGTACGAACAAAGAGAAGCCTAGCTCGATCGGCAGGACAGTTTGGACGCATTGGAGGAGGAGCGTGACGTGGAAAAAGCCCTTTCCGCATTCTATCAACAGCAGGCTCGAAGATACCAAAGCAGAGAAGTACGGGCCAAAAATTACAACGTTGGCGAATTAGTTCTACGCCTGCCGGACAAGAAAAAGGACAAACTCAAGCCCAAGTGGGAAGGTCCCTTCATAATTGACCAAGTCCTGACTGGTGGAGCGTACCGCCTGCGAGATGCATCGGATAACCGACTCGAGCCGAACCCATGGAACGCAGCCCGTCTCCGAAGATTCTATGCCTAGCGCCGGACTCTGTGTTCGTCTCCTTCCTCTGTCCATTTTTTATATACTGTCTGTCTTACATTTCTCTCCTTCTCCCCTTCCATTCTCTTATAGCCTTTAAAGGCTCATCAAATGACGTGCTATTCGCACTCATTAAACCTAGGGGCTTCTTTTAACAGAAGCTTATTTATACGGGCTTCATGCCCAACACATGTGTTACACTTCCGCATGTACCTTTTATTTCACCATTATATGCATCGATATGACTTAAGTTTTGGCCAAGCTGGGTTGCCTGGCTCCTGTGCTTACCCCTACGTTCCCGATTATTCGGCTAGGCGGTAAAGGGAGCACCTCTGCGGTTGTTACTGCCGGATCAGCCGGATGTGTACCTCAGACTAGGTGAAGCCGAAAGCTAGCATTCTTAAGGGAATATTCGGTCGGTGACCTAAAAGATGATCTTTTCACTTATTTATTTATGCGCCCCCAGATGCTTTTTCCCACGTCTTTTTCGCAGAATGGGCATGCACTTTAGGGCATGCCTCCCAGGGAAAGGAACCCCTAACGAAACTATTCTCCCTGGAAGATGTTTCTTACTAACCATGTAATATAACATAACTAGACGGGCACTTGTATGTTCACGCACTAATGACCCCTACGCCTAGTCTCCATGCATTCCCCGGTTCTTATATAACCGCATGGGAATTCGGACACACTCTGGACCGTCAGGTCCTGAGGCTGAAGCAAAAAGGTCGGCCATGACAAACGATCTACAATCCGGCTAGAAGGCATTATAAATGTCAATTAAATTGCATATTCATTCTGACTGATTGTATTCCTCTTCAATACCATCTAACAGGTTGTCTAATTTACAGTCCTGCTGGGAATACTTTGCGGCCAATTCTACTTGGCCGTATACTAAGCTTACAGGGATCTCCTTCCCATCGGGCCCCACAGGACTGACCTCGGCCATGTGGTTGGGGTCATCCTTTGTGTACCGCGTCTTCACCATGGCAGGCCGATATCTTCCACAATCGAAAGCGCCACTGTGCTCCCTTTAGCTTCTCCGCAAGCTCTCCAAGACCTTCGGGCATGGCGATGGATGGCCACAAGGCCTGGGCGACGCCTTGCATCGCCTGCCGAACTCGCTCGAGCAGTTGCGAGAGCTCGGGAAGAAGGTCACCCATAGAACCGGGCATCTCCTCTGCAGGACGACCTGTTAGCACACCTACAGACATTACTCTGTTAGTCGACTTCCCTGCCGAACTTTTTTTCAGAGGTTTGTTCAAGCAATTACTAAATATGCCGCGCCGAAGCCGCTGATTCTCCTTAACGGAGTCTGACAACTGGGCACGAACATCTTTCAGGTCGACGCCCAGCTTGGTGTTGGCATCTTGGAGATCGTTCTTCTCCCGCCTCACCTTTGTCAGCACCTTCTCACCAGCCTTCAGCTGGCGTAGGAGTTGTTGCCTTTTCGGACTCAATCCGGCTCCATCTGCAATTTCATTTGTTAGATTCGCACCCATGCCGTGCTTCGCAAAATACTTATCTTTCGAAGTGTATATTACCAGAGGGGGTCTCCTTGGGCTCCCCTGCCGCGGCTAGTGCGGCCTCAAGTTGGGCTTTGCACCCTTCCAGCTCCTGGGACAGTAGGGAATTCTTTTCTGTAAGAACCTACATAACAAATGATCCTTAAATCAGTTATTCTAACTGTTTCAAGTCTCGGGGGCGTATGTCCTTTACATATTGCTCCGTGGCTCTGGCTAGACCATTTTGAGCGGCACGGAGGTACGCATCTCCCGAATTGAAGGCATCTAATGCCTCTCGGGAGAAACAAGCATCGCGAAGAATTGTCCCGCGACGCCTGTGGTTCATGGCACTCTCCACCTCAGAGTTGGTGGCAGACAACCTGTCCACATCCTCCGTCGGAGGAGCGTCCGGTGCGCGCCTTGTGTTCGCCTCCGCCTCCGGACCAGGCTTTGGAGCCTGGCTGGTGGAGGCGCGATTGGCAGCCTCTCTGGATATAGTCCGGCAAGGGCTCTTTGTCCTGAAGAGAGCACGAGTGTTAATATGCCTTTAAGGTATAACACCTGGTATAAGGGGGCGCGCCATACCTTTGCGCTGACGCCTCGGTCCGGACTGCACCTCATTTCTGCCCATGGGGCCCTGCGGCCCCTCGTTGGCTTGTCGCCGCAGGTTCGGCCTCCCGTCTCAAAAACCTCCTCTGCAAAGCTCGGTTGTAATCAGGAAACTAAAAATACGAGAGAGAGGACCCCTATTCAGGGTACTGGGACTTTGATCTCAGTTACCTGGGAGGCTGGGATTAGCCCTGGGTAATCGGCCGTAATGGCCACCAAGGCGTTGTCCTTGCTCAATTGATGGAACACTCCACCAGTCAGCTCCATAAATAAGTCCGGATCCTCTTGAGAGGCCAGGTCGAGGGACCGTCCTGGGTCCTCGGGTTGTGAAGGAGGGCTGTTTATTTCTTTAACAGCCTGGCGCAGTTCCTGCGTTGAAGTCGTTAGACTGAATATTTAACAATGGGAATATAAAATGGATGGGCAAGTAAATGTGACCACTTACCCGGCTTGGGGGATTGTACATAGAAAATCCACCCTATGGGTTGACGCGGAGAAATTCCTCCTCTTCTCCCTTCTATAAAGCGGACAAGGTCTTTGTTAGGGCTGCAGCTGAATCCGGTCCCTTACGGCCGTAGCGGGTGGCGTCGTCCTCCCCGTTGAAATCCCACATGGGGTGGCCTCTATACTGTAGCGGCTGCACCCCTCGCATGATGCATACGGCCATGACCCCGATCATGGTCAGTCCGAAATGAGCTAAAAATCTTATTCGGCCCATCAGGTAAAGGACGTCCTTGTCACTTTCGCTCTGAGGGCTCCGTGGACGCCAACTTAGGCGCTTCTTTAGTGGAGCACTGTCGAACTCAGGGAGGCCGATCCGGACAGGATCCGGCAGCGGGACGTCCTCTATGTAAAATCATTCCGAAGGCCAGTCCTCGGACGCCTTCTTTGGGGTTCCGGATAGATATCTGGTAATGGCGATGCGCCACACTTCGGCTCCGCCCACTTGATATATTGACCCCTTCTGAGAACTGGGCACAAGGCAGAATAGCTCTTTCCACAGCCCGAAAATGAGCCTCAACACCCAAAAATAGCTCACAGAGGGCTACGAAGCCCGCGATATGCAATACGGAGGCAGGCGTAAGATTGTGTAGCTGGAGGCCATAGAACTCCAGGAGCCCCCGGAGAAACGGATGGATTGGAAATCCGAGCCCTCTTATTAAACAAGGGACGAGGCATACCCGCTCTCCTTTGGAGGGATTAGGGGCACTCTCCGCCATTATAGATGGCAAGACCGGCTCGAACCGGGACCATATAGGCCGGGGGGAGAAATCCCTTGGTCTGGAGCGTCACTAGCTTGCTATGCGGGATGGAGCATCTCTCCCAATATCCAGGCTGAGGGCTGGAAGGGCGAAAGGAGGAGTTGTGACGGCTGGCCATGGTGGTATGGACCTTTGTCGGATGCGCTCTGATGAACACTCGCGAGGAGGAGAAGGTGTGGTTTGGATCTAAATCCTTGTCCCCTTAAATGGGCGGCTCATTTACGCGGCTAGGGGTGTGGATGTAAAAACTCTCAGACTTTTCATATTCGTTTGACACGTGGGAGACGGCCATTATTGGGCGTAGAAGCCAAGGAGTGCAACATTTACAAGAAACCGGACTTTATTCAACAGGTACACGGAATTTGGAGGAGAACCCGCCTTGCAATGCCGAAGACAATCTGCGCGCCGGACTCATCATCATTGAAGCCTGGTTCGGGGGCTACTGAGGGAGTCCTGGATTAGGGGGTGTCCGGATGGCCGGACTATACCTTCAGCCGGACTCCTGGACTATGAAGATACAAGATTGAAGACACCGTCCCGTGTCCGGAAGGGACTTTCCTTGGCGTGGAAGGCAAGCTTGGCGATACGGATATGTAGATCTCCTACATTGTAACCGACTTTGTGTAACCCTAACCCTCTCCAGTGTCTATATAAACCGGAGGGTTTTAGTCCGTAGGACAAGATACAGAACAACAATCATACCATAGGCTAGCTTCTAGGGTTTAGCCTCTCCGATCTCGTGGTAGATCTACTCTTGTACTACCCATATCATCAATATTAATCAAGCAGGACGTAGGGTTTTACCTCCATCAAGAGGGCCCGGACCTGGGTAAAACTTCGTGTCCCTTGCCTCCTGTTACCATCCGGCCTAGACGCACAGTTCGGGAGCCCCTACCCAAGATCCGCCGGTTTGACACTGACAGCGGGGCTATGGCCTAGAGGGCGAGCACGACTAGGGGAGAAGGGGGAGATGACGCGGGTGCTCACAGCGCGTCCGACGGCGTCGTCGGCGAGGTCGGGCGTGGTCGGGTTGCTGCGAATCGACGACGACGACTGTCGGTGCAGAGGACGAAGAAAACAGCGATGGCGGCGCTGCGAGGCGCTCCGGCGTTGTTTGGCTCGGCGGAGACGAAGAAGAGGTCGGGGCGGAGCTCTTGGGGACGGCAGAGGGGCAAGGGGGTGGCTGTGGCCGCGTGGCAGTGAACGGCGGCGACGATCGCGTCGGCCATGGCGTGAAGAGAGTGAGGGGGCGAGGGGGGAAAGTGAGAGAGGGGTCGGTGGGTTCCAGAGGCGACGGGATGACGATCCCAGCGTCGCGCTGGCCAGGGAGGGGCCAGGGAGGCAGCTGCGTGCCAGCGCGCGAGCGCCGTGCACTGCTTCCCCTCTGCCTTCTGGCGAGAGGAGGAAGACAACTGGCAGGGGAGGTGGCTGGGCTGGGCCGGCTTCAGCAGCAGGCCGCACAGGTAGGCACCGGGTAAGCTTTCATCTCTCTCTTTTATTCTGTTTGTTTCTGTTTTCTTTTTTTTTAAGTTTGTTTTGAGTTTGGTTTTCAAACAAACCAATTTTTATGCTTCTGAAAATTATTATGTGGACTTAGGAAACTAGTTCAGAGCCACATGCAAACTTTCAAAATTATTGGGCTTATATGTATTTTATAGTAAATATAAACCCAATTTAAATAGCTAGTGATTTAATTCAAAGGCCCAAGAATAATTATTTCTGTGATTCCAAAAATATTGGTTTGAGTTATAGCTCTTGCCAATATTTTCAGAGGTTAGCAGGAACATTTTGTTGGGCTCATTTGAAATATTTTAATGTTGATCATTTTTAAAAGATTTCTGAGGCTTGAGAATTCCCTCAATTCAATTTCCTTGAATTTAAGATGATTCATGGATGCATATGCAATGACAAGCAAAGGCCAAAGCTAGGGCTGCGACAACTCACCCCCACTAAACAAGAATCTCGTCCCGAGATTCAAGACATGAGGTAAGAAGACAGGGGGAACACAAAGCCGACACGATCTTCATGATCCAATTGCCCTTCTTGGAGATGTTGATTCATTGCCCCAATAGATCTTGATGTCTTTGCTTTCGAGATCTTGATCCAACACGATGACGACAAAAAGAGATTCTACAGGAAACGATCTTCTCGAAGATCGAGCAATTCACGATCAACTCACAGGATGAGACACAGTAACTCTCTCGAGTTGAGACACAAACTTACATCAAGAGGGATGGAAGAAACAGATGGCAAAGGTTCGATTTGGTAGGCAACAATTCCACGCTTAAATAGATGGTGAGGGGGTTTCAAGGTAGCGAGGAGTTAAGTTGCCCATGATACCATAACGAGACATCTTAGGGGAGATGACTCATAGAGTTATTCCCTTAAGTGGCAAAAAGAATTACTTTTGATACGAAGATCATTGAAACTCTCTATACCAACCTAAGGCAACTCACCAACAATCGTTTGGTGGAGTTCATAGGAATGGCATACCCGCACTAGAATGGATGATGTGGACTACCTTGTTGAAGACAACACAATGGATGATTCTTTCTTATCATCGGAAATGGATGGGACTAATGGTAAGTCCACTTTTGAGGATGATATTGGACAACAACTACTGAGAAGGGCAGCCCATGGGAAATTGGCACAATGGCGGTGCAAGCTGGGAACAAAATGCAACTGTTGGGAATGTTCCAACCATCATATCTGCCTGAGATTCAGATCCGATTGGTGATAGGATACTTCAGACTCAGCATGTCTGAAAAGAAAGTTTGCAAAGCAAGTCGACGAGATAGCATTGCGAGATTCTCAAGGGATGAACTAAGATAGTAAGCTCCACAACATGAGCTGGTTCTGCTAAACACATGTGAACACGCTGTCCCAGACAAGCATGACCACATAGTAGTCTTATGATAAAACACTACCGAGTTCAAGTGGGGAACCATCATCGAGGGTAACGAAGTCTTGTGCATGGCCTAGGATTAGCAGTTAACTTCTTTTCCTAGAACAAATCAATCAGTGGCTTGGTGTGCTAGGGAATACATATGGAGTGGAGGTAATTAATCTACCAAACCATAGAATACTTCGCACGTATGCATTACTAATTTCGGATGATTCCAGAGGAAGCAACATTGACTTTCTCGAATTCTGTCATGGAATTGTCACGGCAGATGTCCTTAGTGTGAGGACTTAGTCGCGAGGCCAACGCATCTATGTGGTAGCTTGAGAGGGGTTGAGTGGAATCAAGAGACGCAACACAAGACAAGGGTTTAGACAGCTTCGGGCCCCGGGAAACATCATCCAGTAACAACCCTACATGTTGTTTGAGGCTAGATCTCATTATCATCACGAGGGAGTCACCGTAAACCGGCTCTCCTCTTTCTGTATAGCCCTCAGATTGTTTCATCTTGTCTGTCGCTTGTCCTCTTTGCGGAGCCCTGCCCCTCCTTATATATGTTGAAGGGGCGGGTTGCATGTGGAGTCCAACTCGGACTTTAAATTAAATTATTTTGACTTCCCTTCCTGGGCTTCTTAACGTTTGCCGGTTTAACATTGGTCTACCGGTTTAACATTGTTCTGCCGGTTTAACATTGTCTGCCGGTTTAACACCAGCCGATTTACCATCTGTCTTAGCCATCTGTCTTGACTCTCTGTCTTAACTCTCCGCCGGTTTACCATCCGCCGGTTTACCAAGTCCCAGCCGGTTTAACATTCCAGCCGGGTCATACCGCGGGGTATATCCCCGACATTAGCCCCCAGTTTAATTTGGATTTATCCATGTTAAAATGATCCTGAGCATCTTTAAATCCTTGTTACTTCCTTCTAGAAAATCCGAGTCAGTATACCAGCTTCATAATCAATTTGCTGACATTGGTTTGTCATGGATAAATATTGTGAAGAATAACTCCTTTGACTTCAGCTCCCAATGCTTAACAAAAATATTGGCCTTTGAAATACTCATCTTATCTGCAGCCGGTTTAAGAATGTAGAACTTGCCGGTTTGAGAATGTAAAATTGTGCCGGTTTAAGACTTCAACTTGCCGGTTTGAGAATGTTAAATTGTGCCGGTTTAAGACTTGAACTTGCCGGTTTATCATTACCGGTTTATAAATATTGATGGCACCAGGTCATAATTGTAGTTAACATCAAGCTTGAAAATATACCTCTTATATGCCTATCACTTGTAGCCCCCGAGTCTTAAGAAGGTAACATAGCAACAGCTTAAGACTTACTTCAATTTGAATGTCACAATCTTTGAAGAAATCCAGGTTGTTCATTTCAATCACCAGTCAAAACTGAGTATTCCACATATGTAGCCCCCAAGTGCCGGGTTGTCATGCTTGCAGCAACCTGGGACTTGAAATTGCCTTATTCTCATAAAAACTTCAACCGGTGTAGCCCCCAAGGGTCGGGTCATTATGCAATAATGAGCAGGGACTTTGTAAATATAATCTTGTAAACTTTGATCATCAACGTGTAGCCCCCAAGGGTCGTCTCAGTAAGATAATATTGAGCTTGGACTTTGATATATTCTTCAATGAAAATAACATCATATGATGTAACCCCCATCATGGGGCTTGAATTCACGTCCACAAGGTTAAGAGCCTTGTGCTTTACCAACTGAGCAGTGGACCCTCCAATGTAATGGATAAAAAACTTTGTACCTTAAATTGTTGACAGAGGCAATTGGTAGCCCCCAAGGGCCGTCTCATTATGATGTGATGAGTCGGCTCTTCAATAAGGTGAGCAAACAATGACTTTGCATTAGCCCCCAAGTGTCATGGTGCGACATGAGACTTGTGTATTTGATGTAATCTCAACTGAAATAATGTAGCCCCCAAGGGCCGGGTCGTAAGCCTGCAGCGACTTGGGACTATTCCTTTGTAGAATAAATCATACCTATTGATAAAATAGTATCCAGTGTGCTGAAGCGACTTTGAAAACCTCAATCATAATATTGGTTATTGATAACCATAAAAATCCAGCCATGTTGGCTATTTGAATATTTGAATAATATACTCCAATGATTTATGAGCGCATGATTCCAATGGCGCAATCCAAATATATACTGGCGACTTATAGTCGAAAGCCAGGCTGGGTTAATAAACACCGGATTATAAGTGATTATGCACTGACAACTTGTAGTTGAAAGTCGAGCCGGGTTAAAGAACACCGGGTTAATTTGATGACTGCTAGTCATGCCGGGTCGAGAGACGCCGATTCAACATAAAATTTATCAAAAGAGAAAAAATCTTGACAAAGGCAAATAAAACCGTGTAGTCGAGGCTTTTCAAGGGTTGCCAGGCCCAAATTCGAGGCTTTTCATGGGCTGCCAGGCCGCTGAGTTAAACCATTTGATAAAGCCTTTTAAAATGGGCCTCCAACTAACCAATCGTCGGTTTAACTTTGACAAGTTCAGGGTCTCAATGAGAGTAACTGTCAAACGTTCGACGGGTCATGCCAGGATTACTTGGATATGAGTGGCTTACTTGATGAAGGCAGGTTAACCCGGGGTTTTAGGTGAATACACCAGGCTTCCAAGCCGTGGGTCGATACCCGGTTACAAGGGTCCTTTCAAACTCTTTGGTATTTTACACAAAGAGCCCCCAAGTAACTTTGTGAGCTGTGCTCAATGGGTGCCTATGTTTGAGCTGTGCATAGAAACAATACTCTCTTTGGCCCCTTGGGTGTGAAGCTCCCGAGCTTTGTTGTGGCGTGATAGCCGGATTAATGGACAGAACTCCGCTTTGCCAGCAGAAGCTCCCATGTGATATATTTCTGAGCTGTGCTCGCCAGGTGCCTATGTTTGAGTTGTGGTGTGCAACAAACTCTCTTTGGCCCCTGATGATAATATTGTCTTGATAGCCGCATCAAGAGGGTAGTAACGCCATGTTCTCTTTGGTGAATACACCTATGTTTGAACAGGAAGCCCCCAAGTAATCATATGAAGATGAGCCCATAAGGCAGGACACCCATGTTTGAACCGCGCGTCAGGGCAGCAGGTCCTCTTGGGCAACCTTTAACTTTTTGCAAGAGATAAATTCTTCTTGAACCGGTATTTTGAACCGGCTATCGAGAGCTTCAAAGCTTTGTGGGAGATAACTTTCCCTTAAGCCGGATATTAAACCGGAATCCTTCTTTTTAAGCCGGAAATTTTCCGACGGCCTTTAAGTTTGCACCAATATGGCGGTTTAGGGTCCTGCATGATATAACTTTGCAAGCCAGAGTAATTGTTCTTTTAAAGAAAGCAATGTATAATATAAAAATACACTGGATGAATTTCACCTGATATGTTAAGCCAGTAGCTATCCACCGCGGAGTTGATGATTACCCCGGTAAAGGCGGGCGAGTCGGCTGTGGGCGCGGATGATGAGTCAGTTGCGTATGTTTATGTAGCGGGGGTGGCGACTTGCGCATGTATCCGTCCAGCAACGCGGCACAAACGCGCTAGTGCATAAAATAATATTGGCGCACGCCCCTTTGCAACACCTTTGTAATGAATAATGGTCCTGTCAAAAAATACCACAGAGCAGAGTAATTGTTCTCAAACAAAATATGTGCGGATAAAAATCTTAGGAAAAATAGCACCTTATGTTTTGTTGGGCGAACACATCTCCTCTGGCTTCCTCTGTTTTATCAAGGGAACCACGATGTGATTAGTGCTCTGGCCGCATTATCCATGCACCTAGCAGGTTTTATCCTTCTTCTCTTTTCCTTCTTTGAAGTAGAGTCAGACTAGTAACGATGGTATGAATTAACAAATCCTCCCTCCTCCACATAGTCACTTGTCTTGTTGTGCACATATGAGGCAAATCCCTTGGGAATCCGTAATGTACCGACAAAGCTTGCCTTTGGGAACCTAAACCGGGTCTGTGCAGGTCCTTGTTGGTTCTGTTCAGTGGAGTTGATCCAGCGCAGTTTACGCGCAGCGGACGCCGCTCCTAGCCCAAGTCCATCCAGTGCTCATACTGTATGAGCGATGCTAACAGACATGACCCATCCAGGTGATGTGCTCAATCACTGACGAACCTTGCAGAGGCCTGTATTCTGATCTTTAGATACAGTCATTGATATGCCGCCGGTTCATAGCTGCGGTGGCAGCTCTCAACAAAAATGGCAGAGGCGGGCTGAAACAACCGGCGGTTTACGGTGCTCCCATAGCCACAGAGAAAAGGCGCGAGGCGGCTTGCTCGGAATTGCAGAAACAACCGTAGAGGCCGACAGAGGTAGCAGGACCGGGTCGCAACGCGTGAGGCCGACGGAGGTAGCGGAGCGCGTCAACAGTGGTCGAGCTCAGAGGAGGAGCCCAGTAGGTCCGGGGCGGTTTAGCGCTGCTCAAAGACGCATCAGCAGGGGCGCCCGGAACAATTTCAAGCAGCAGCGGCCGGTCATGGTGACCCAGCAGGGCAGCTCACAGCAGAGGCGTCGCCAAATCGGCGGCTGACGGCGTTGCAGAGGAGGCGGTAACACGCGGTCAGGCCCAAGACCGCGACGGTTTGCGGCAGAGGTGAGCCAGGATGGTGCAACTGGCGGAAGTGTCTGCCAAGCCGCGGTGGCGACTTGGTCGCGTGGTCGTGCTCGTACAAGGGTGAGGGCGGTTTGACGTGCGACAACGGAGGCGACCGGACCGCGCGACGACGTTGAGTCAAGACAGGCCCAAGGCGGCGGTTCAACCCCAAGACCAGTGATTCAGGGGCCGGTTTACCCGCAGCAGTAATGGCAGCTCACCGATGCCTGGTCAGCTCGGAACAGCTGTAGTTGAAAAGACATCTGGCAAGGCAAGACGGCGGCCTGACGAGAGATCCCGGTGGTGAGTCCGGGCGGCTTGAGGTCGCGGCGGGGGGGTCGCTTGAGGCCACATCGGCGGGTGATCTCGAGGTGATGGAGCCCGGCGGTTTAGCGCGTGACAGGCGATTCAAAGCTCCGGCGGATGTGAAAACCGGCGGGTGGCAGAGGCGAGTCGAATCCTATGGCTAGACGGGTCATTGCATCAGCGGCGTTTTGGGCGGTTTGCATCTTGCGACAGATGGCGGGTTGGCCCAGTACATTGGAGATGACGATTTGAGGCAGCCGGGGGTCACGGCGGCCTTCCTGCTTGGAGATGACGACCCGGTGGCCGTTAATGACGACGGGGCCGGCTTGAGAACAATGCACCACTACTGCGGTCATAGAAATCCCTGGCGAGGCGGAGCGATGCAGCTCGGTCGTGGCTGATGCGGAGCGATACAGCTCGGCCGTGTCTGAGGCGGAGAACGGCGGAGGCGACTTAGCGCTTTGCGAGCGGCGATTCGGACAGAAAACAAAACGCGATTGCCCCGGACAGTCCAAGACGGAGGCGATTTGGAATGGAGTCTTGTCCGTGATGGCGGCTCAGAGATGGCTGGTTTGGCCCGAACCAGCGGTGACTTGGGGGTGAGTTGCTCGGAGGCGACGACGGCGTTTTAGCGCGAGTTGCGCGGACGGGGCGCGTAGTGGTGTGAGCCAGCAGAGGGCACATGCGAAGTGAGCTCGCAGCAAAAGCGGAAACAAAGCCAACCCCAGCGGCATCAGCGACTCAGGCGTACGGCGGTTCAACGGCGATCCGTCAACAAGGCGGAGGCAATTTGGAACGGAGGCGAAGTCACTTGGCGAAACCGGCTCGGAAAAAAGGCCGTTCGGCGGAAAACCATGGCTGCGATTTGGCAGTGAACAACCAAGGTTGCCTGCTAGTCCGTTTTCCGAGTCGTAGTTAATTTATCAGAAATGTTAGCGTCCACACGTGTGGGCGTTCACCATCCCGACCACACGCAAACATCTCCGTTGGCAACTTTATGCACGAATCTTGGAACAAATCGACCGGTTTTCTGCGCCACGTAGGACGAGGCGCGTGTGCGGTGTGCGAGTCAGTTCGCCCGCACGTTGGTTGCCATCCCGCGGTCAGGGGTTGCCACTCGGAGGCGTGCGGTGGAACTGCTATGCGCCCGCACGCCACGCTCCGATCGCGGTTGACGTCAAACACGTCGCACACCTCTGCCCCCTCTCCCTCACGGTTCCATTTACTCACCCGTACCGCAGTTAATGGCATAACCCACTCGCATTTCAAACCATTGGAGGAGAAGGCGAGGGGAGAAGGCGACGGCGGAGGCGGAAGAATCGACGGTGTTCGCGGCCGTCGGTGGTGCTCGCCGGAACGGAGCGGCTTCGCCGGAGCGCCTGCGGGTTGAAGGTAATGCTCGCTACAACTCCGCAATCCCTTCCTGCATTTTTCCCCCTTCCCTCCCTGTTCGATTCCTCAATCGAGATTCGTAGAGATTCAGGCGATTCGGCGATGCGTCGGCGTTCCCGCCGGCGCCGAAGTCGTCTGCTAGCCGTTTTTGGTGGCACTGGGCAGTTTCGTCGCGGCCGCGGCGGCGACATCGTCGGTGTGGTTATGCCTGTTCGGAGGCACGCACTAGTCTTGTCTATGGATTGGGCAGGTGTCTCCCGGTTTGTTTGATGCTCATTGGTTCGAATTTGTGTTTGCAGTCAGTTCGTGGGAGAATTTTGAGGGTGAATTTGAAGTCGCGGTAGTTGCCATTGAACCCTAGATCTAGTTAGTTGGGTTTTGAAACTGTAGTATGAGGCGAACTTGATAGTTTCATTAACTATCATGATTGTGTGGCAACTAACTCTCTGAACAAATGTGATAGTTGCCACAAACGTGTTTCCCCTTGCGGCAACAAATTACTGAAATGACTGTGTTAGTTGCCACATATAAGCTTTCGCATGGGGCAACTATTTTTATTGAATGACTGCGATAGTTGCCACACACACGCTCTTCCATGTGGCAACTAAATTTGCTGAATTACTGTGATAGTAGCCACAAACATGCTTTTTCATTGTGGCATCTAATTTTTCTGAATGATTTGTGATAGTTACCACACTGTGATAGTTGCCACAATCGGTAGTCAATGCAGTTTCAGGAGCCAACTGCACTGGACGGCAACTAATGTGCACATCAAGTGTGCCTGTTGCCATTTGGATAGTATATTGATGTGGCAAATAGAATGTGAACACACTGTCTGTTGCCATTCTGCAGATAAGACAGTGTGGCAAATTGGCTGCATAATGTGGCAACCAAATTTGCATATCAATTGTGTCAAATGCCATACATATGCTTTGCATGTGGCAAGTTTTTGGCTGACCACATCATGTCTGTTGCCATGCCGAAGTCAGTACAATATGGCAAATTCATTGTACTGTAGGCGCAATTTTTTTTGCCACAACGACTTTGTGATATCTGATCACACTGTGGCAATTTTCAGGTTCTTGATTAGATGTGGTTTCATCGATTTGTTGTAGTACGTGTTGCATTTCAGCACGACAATTTCACCCTACCACATTTCTGCCGCTGAACAAGTGGCATTTGATTGGTGTATTTTTAGGCCAGTGCGTGAGCTGCCACATCTTAGTTTTTCTGATGTGGAGGATTCTGTGACTTTCTATCGTACTATCTTGGGCTAACATGGCAACTTCAACATTTTTTGTTTTCAAGTGCATTTACCATATGTACACTTTTTTACTTGATAATGCAACCAACGTGCTTACTTGCCACGTTTATGTTTTCGACAATCATAGGAGGGGTGCGTGTGTGTTCATGTTATTTTTTCTGCATTCACTAGTTGACATTTTCTGTTAGGTGGCAACTGCTTACCTCTTGCATTTACATTTCCACCATGACAATTTGGTCTGTTCCTATCTCAGCAGAATGGCTCGTGGCGATCATCAAAACGATGATGATGATTTCATGGATCCACCACAGCATAATCGGGCAACTGGACGGAGAAAAGAGGGTGATGAGGTAAATGTTCACACATCCCCCCTTCCTCCTGCTTTATGTTACTGGTTGACACCTCGAGCTTGCAGTCGTCTGACAGAACTAAAATTTCATGACATTGCAAAACATGGCAACAACTGATCACTTTTTGCAAAAACATGGCAACAACTGATCACTTTTTGTCTGTTTTTTGCAGAAGAAGAAACGTATTCGCAACAGAGCCTCCCAAGGACGACTGACTGTGTTGACTGACAAATTCACCCACGATCAGAAGGGGGCTGCTGCTGAGATGGGTATGCAGTCTATGATGGATGTCCAGTGCATGAACCTTGGCAACCATGTATGCGACTGGCTTGGTGAGATCTACGACCCCGCCTCCAGGGAATTCGTGATTCCAGGACGTGGAAGACTACCGTTGAACGAGGAATCCGTGTTCTGCACTTTGGGTGTGCCTCGTGGACATATCAAAGTCCCGTACGAGGTCAACAATGAGATCGAGGAAGCGCTGTTCCCCCGTTTGTTTCCTGGGTCGGAATCCATGCCGAACACGTCTGCAGTGGCAGATTCGCTGCAGGCCATGACGACGCATGGAGATGTTTTCAAGATGAAGCTACTCATGTACCTCATCTCAGCTGTTTTCGCGCCGACCACCTCTCTTCGCCCAAGCGACAAATGCTTCCCCATCCTGGTGAATGATCCATCTTTACTACTTTATTTTCCTTTGATCTTTTTGGCTCCGATGTCATGTGTAAAGCTAGTGACTGCCAGCATTTTCCGATGTTTTTTTTCATTTGATTTCTGATGCGGCAACCTTTTTTGTCCTGAAATTTTGTGTGGTGCAGGCGGATCTGGAAAATGTGAAGAACATGAATTGGTGTAAGTTTATTGCCGACTTCCTGAACAATGCATTCTCAAGCAAGATGTACCAAAAGGGTTGTCGACTGCATTTAATGGTATTTTTTTTACCAGTTCTTTCTGTGAACACTGTTTTTTAACACACTTTTATTCATGCATGGCAACCTGATCATAACAAGATGGCAACCTGATCATATCAAGATGGCAACTGCCATAATGACAATATGGCAACTAGCATAATGACAATAGGGCAACTCCCATCATATTAGTATGGCAACTGTCATCATACTATGATGGCAACTAGCATCATAACAACATGGCAACTGCTATCACACTGTGATGGCAATTAGCACATGTAGATGGCATCTTCTTCTTTTTCTTCTCTTCTTTCATGCACCTCAACTTGATTATCATGGGAACATATATTATCCTGTTTTCCTCCACACAGTACCCATGATGGCAACTGATATTTCTTTCTTTTTAAAATTGTTTTGCATCAGCTCATGTACGTCGACTATCTTGATCTGTCCACCGTGGATTTCACTGGGACAGGAAGCCCGCCGCCCGCGCACAAGTTTGTTGTTTCTGCGTGGACTATCAACGCTGTCAAGGCTGTGCTTGCCGTAGACAAGGCTACTGACACCACATATGGAAAACTGCAGGTTAGTTCTGGTTTCTTTGCCCACACGGCATGCCTACAAATTGGCATGAGGCAACCGTCTATGGGTCATAAGAGATGACTACCTTTGTTATCCATGGCTGTCTGAGTACTGTATCCATGTCTCATTCCACATGGCAACTCTTTTCATTCATTCTTAAACTTACATTCTCTCTCTTACGTCCTAGCTTTTTTTTCTTTTTTTGTTCTTTCCAGCTGATGGCCAAGCATGCTATAGACTACAGCGTGTTTAGGGGGCCTCAAAACTTTGGAAAGTGGATGGACGTGCACTCAGCTCCGTCTTGCCCTGCCGAGGTAATCAAAAGATCTACATCTATGGTTTGTCGTGGAGTATTTTTTGATGTCGTGCAAGTGATTGCAATACGGGTGGTCATTGATGCTTCTTTGTTTCATGCACAGGCGAGGGCACTAGTTGAGCATCTAATAGGGCAGTTTGCATCTGAAATGACCGGCTTGCTCGGGAAGTTGGTTGAGGGGTGGACTCACTCAGTGGCTCTGACAGCGACGCGGTTGCGAGGCAGTTCACTTCATTTGTCCCAGAATGTACACACCGGCCAACCGGTTGCCGTGGCCGGTGTGTCTACAACAGTTCCCAAGAGCCTGCTGACACACAAGATGAACTAGGTGGAGATGCTGGTCTCAGCAAGGATGACGATGATGTCATGGAGAATGTGCAAGAGGACACCAATGATGATGATCATGCTGAAGTTCGCGCAGGTGGTAACAAGGGCAAGGATGCAACAGATGTCCCCCAACCGGAGAAAGTCAAACAACATACGGCTGCGAGAGGTGAGGGGGTTTTGCCATCAAAGAGGGGGAGGGCTCCAGAGGGTGTTGGGCAGGGTTCTGCTGGCAAGAGGTCTAGGACCGACCCCGTAGCTGCCAGGAAGAGGTTCGACTTTTATTTTAGTTTTTTGCTTTGTCTATTTTCTTCGAACAGACTCATCCTTTTTTTTGCACTTGTTTTTGTCAAGCGCGGCAACGAGTTTGGTGTCTGACAATTGCCACCTTTTTTTCCCTCCATCTCATACGTGCAGCGAGCCGACAGCTGGTGGACGAGCAGTTATGAAGAAACAGGTGCCAACGCCAACCCGTGTTTCTGCTCGGTTGAACAAAGGCGCCCCCATTGCCGGTGACACCCCTTCCACCAGGTCATCTCCTCGCACGACGACGACCAACACCGGCGATCCTGTCGTGTTGCCAGACCTGAGGAAGGTAGTCAAGAAGTAGGTTTTTTCATCCGCTTTCATTGACATAGCGCTATATTTTCTTGATTTTCCAATGCATCCGTTTAGCTTGTCACATTGTCTTCTGTCATCGCCCCCCACGTGGCAACTACTGTTCTCCAAATGATTTTTTCCTTCCCTTTTAAGTGTATGGCAACTCCTATTGTTTTTTACATGGCAACTGGAATCTAGGCCAAATGGTAACTTTAATGTACCTAATGGCAAGTGCCATCTTTACCGTTGGCTTGTGAGCTCATCCCACACCTAGGTTTGAAATTGCATTCATGGCAGATCAGACATTTTTATCATTCTTCAAGTTGGCTAACATGGCAACTGCTGCTGGATGGCAACTGCTAATTATGACACATGGCAACTCACGTTCCCCTTACATGGCAACTACCAGCTTTTCCACTTGTTTTTCATTTTTTTAAGATTTCTACCAAGGCAAACATATTTTTGTTCATTTTTAATACATTTTTCATGTGCTTTTTTTTGCAGGGTGAAGAAGACTACTACGCGCGGGGCCAAGCATATCAGTAAGGACCCGCTCGAACGCCTGCATTCAATGTTTTCAACAGGGGGCAACTCAGATGTACATGAGGCACCAGGCGACAATACTGCTGCTGCACCGTTGACCGCTCCCACCAACTTTGATGCAAGTGGCCGACCATCTCCGCCGGCTGCAGATGTGCAGGCTAGAACAACAGGCATCCGTACATCGGGGAGTGACGAGTCGGTATCTCCAGGACAGCTGAAATATTGCCAACTCTTCTGGCAATGAAGGATGCTGCTGTGAGCCATGCCACCCCATCAGCAAGCGTTGAAGTGGACGCTCCCGAGACGAACCTAAGCAAGGAAGATTCCCGCTCATCTGACACTGATTCCAAGCGCATGCGTGGTGGCACTCCTGTGTCCATGATAGAAGCGGCTGAGGCGGCAGTTCACAAGGATATGCCATCTACAGGTGAGAGTCCTGGCACAACAGCTCCAGCTCCTGTCGGTGCAGATACTGCTAAGGCGACTGTTTCGCATGCTGGTCTTCCACCTAGGCGTCGTAGCCCCTGCAAGCAACCAACAGACATACCCAACGCACCGGCTGTAGCTAGGAGCAGGAGAGACGAGTCTGGTTATGTTCCTGCGTCCACACTGTTCCCGCCACCTGCCAAAAGCAATGTGATGGAGAAACCGGAAGACAGGAGCACAACTGATGTAGGTGTCAAGCCGGGCACGAGTGACACAGGTGAAAAACCGGAGCAGACTGCGCCTTTACCCGCAGTGGAAATCCCCAGCATAAATCTGCGCACTTCCAGGCTCCCAGTCAATGTCGGTGTCCCCTACAGCCCAAACAAGAAGATTGTCATGAAAGCTGCGGCTGATACCGCTGACAACATGCCCCGCCCTACAAATAAGGCCGATCATTCTGTAGCGGCCGATTCAGATATGTTTGTCGATCTTTCACCCTTGGATTCTGCCCCGCAAGTCGTTCGTGGTCCGGCCAGTAGGAATGAGAGGCACCCAATGGCCTTTACCCCACCGAGCTTCAGCCTTGGCATCAGTCAAGATCAACCGGTGGTGCAAGATCCTATGCCAGTTGCCTTTGCTTTCCTAGGAGGCATGCCCGCAATGATGGCACAGCCAATGGTCGAGGGCAGGAAGGCTGTCAAGTTTGCAGAGCCGATTGTGCAAGGTACACTTGTCATGTCCTTATGATTTTTCTTGTATACATCTTTGTAGTTTGACTTTTGTCCCAATCATATTTATTGGGGGTTCTCACTTGTGATGGCAACTGACATGTGCTGACATGGCAACTGGAATGATGCACCATGTCACCTACATTTTTTTGCTGCCATGCTGCATTTGACATTTGGGCAACAACGTGGCAACTGAAGTTGATTCAACATGGCAACTGTAGTTGCTGTCACATGGCAAATACATTGCATTACGCATGGCAACTGGATTTGCCACACCATGTCACCTGCTTTTTTTGTTTCCATGCTGCATTTTTTCATATGGCAATCACATGGCAAGTGGAGTTGACACAACATGGCAACTGTAGTTGCTGTGACATGGCAACTACAGTCCAACTAGATGGCAACTACAGTGCAACTACATGGCAATTGTAGTTTCTATGACATGGCCACTGTAGTTGGACCACACATGGCAACTGCCCCACTTTTTCTACCTACATCTCACATCATGCACCCTATCTTCTCACAATCCATCTGTTTTTGATTTTCTAGGTATCCTAACCAACTTTTTTTATCATTGCAGCCATCCCTGAGGAGATTTCATCGTCACTTGACGAAGCTTACCGCATGATTGAGGAGGCAGCATTGCAGAGGAGGTCCTCACGAGGGCAAGGGCAATCAAGTTCCAACGTGCCCGCAGATACGGTATCTGAGGATACCATTAGAAGTGTCACTCTGGTTCTGTGAGGCAGCAGAGGGTAGTTCAGCCACCTCCTGCGGAAGACTACGAGGCCGAATTCAGGGCCACTAAGGAACAGACCCAGCTGTACGATATGGTCAAGCGGTTTGGAAATGCGAGGGCCAGCAGCAAGCACATGAAGGAGCTGAAAGCGTAAATGACCACACCCCATAATCTCTCATTTTGCTTTGCTCCTTTTTTACCATTCATCTTCTTCGTACTTTCTATACACGATCCGCTTACGTTTTAGTTCTTTCATATTTTTTTTACTTAGTAGGCATGATTCTTCCATGTCATATCGTTTTCATACAGCTTATATTTGGACAGAACCAAAGTCATTCAATGCGGAGCGACGTACGTCGAGCTGGGTGATCTTGCCGAGTCCGTGAGGCCAAATGGTAAAATGTCGATGAATGTAGTTGCATGCGGGATCGACTACATCAACAATCACACCGATGTGTGTGCCGACAAGATAATCATGCATTACAGTGTGACCTGCAAAATATGGGATGGTGACTTCCGCCACAAAATCCTGAGGAAGAATTTAGCTCAACACAGTGAATTCAAGCTCACACTGAAGAAATATGTGAGTAGTCCTTCCCTGTCTGCAATGTTTTTTCACATGGTGTGGTTTTTTGCCATCATCTGCACTTGTGTTTATGTGGAAGATGTTTTCATGTGGCAACAGCTGCCGTGCACACTGACTTCTTGATTTTTGCATCCCGTGCAAACTATGTGGCAACTTGATAGTAAAATACACGACACATTTTGTTCATACATGTACGGCAACTTTCTTTCAACCACCCCCACCCATAACCAAACATTCCACGTGATTTTAATTTTTTTGTCCCTCTGCTGTTCTTTATGTGAACTCTGCTTCTCATTTCTTCACTTCTAAATGCAGGTCATGTTCCCCATGTTCCAGGAGCTTGCACCACATGACCCACACGACAAGTGTGGTCACCACTATGCGATTTGTCTTGACCTGAAGAACCAACATTTTGAGGTGCTTGATTCAAGTCATTCGGAAGCTGATGCAGACCTTACTACGCATGCCGAATTCTTCATTAACAACCTCAAAGAGACATGGAACCGTCAGTACGAACATTCAAAGGTCCAGATCAGGCATTTCCCGACTGAGTATGTGGCGACTGCGAAGCAAGGGAACACGTAATTTCTTCCTTCCTTCATGTGCCATTTACATCAATCCAACCCCTCTTTTGTTGTCACATCTGAATTGAAGTCTATCTTTGTTACGTCTGTCCTTTTTGCGTGTTCACCTGACTCTTTTCCTCGTGCAGGATGGACTGTGGCTTTCATGCGCTGGAATACTTTGCAAAGTGGGAAGGCAGAATTGTCCCCCCTATCACAGCTGCAACGGTCGTTGAGCTCCGGAAAATCTACACATGGAACTGGTTGACGAATGAAGATTTCAACAAGCGGTCCGGAGCACGCGAGTTCATGGAGGAAGCTGTCAAGAAAGTCATCAAGAAGTACAAGTGATCACATGGCGTTACACACCGGACGCATACCTTACATTCTGTTGCCGAGGAATGTAAGGTACTATCTCTTTGCTCTCGTCGAAAACTATGTTTGTGTGCTATGTTATGACTGCAACCCCGCGTAGCCTACTATGTAGTGGTGGTGTGTGAGCGACATTTGAATAGTTTCTGTAATATATGTGTGGACGTGAACCTATTTTAGGCGTTACATCAGATATGTTTTTATGTTTATCATTATTACAATGATTTCATCGTTTCTAGCACCGGTTTGCTGTTTCGAATGCGTCTACGATGTTTTAAAAAAGATGGCAAATGTAGTTCATCAGACATGGGTAGTGAAAGTCATTGTCGTTTTTCATTTTGGCTATTTTTCTTCTTCTTTTTCATCGCTAGATGCACCGGCTAGCATGCGTAGGTTGATCATGTAGCCACAACCTTTGCTGCGGTTTATGCACGTTATGCTTTTTCCAACTTGTTTCTCATACATTGCACACAACACACTATGTGTCTCTAAACCGCGTCGTATTGTCATGGAAATATATGCCATGCAGAGTCATTACAAATACCATGGCATATTTTCAGTACAGCTAACATGGCAGATACAGTACAAACAACATGGTAGATCCAACATAATTAACATGGCAGATACAATACAACTAACATGCCAGATCCAGTACAACTAAAATGGCAGATCCAGTACAACTTGCATGTCATATTTAGTATAAAATAGCATGGCATATTTAGTATAAAATAGCATGGCATATTTAGTATAAAATAGCATGGCATATTTAGTATAAAATAGCATGGCAGACTAACTACACATAACATGGCAGATTAACTACACATAACATGGCAGATTAAGTACCCAAACATGGCAACTGCATTTATCCATTCAATGAATTTTCCTTCCACTTCTAATGCCCCTCAAGAGTCATTCTCCTAATTTTTTTAAAAAAATTCTCATCATCTAGGGTACAAAACAAAATGTCCAGAAGGACCATGTCACATCGCCCCAATTTTTGCTCATGGATTGCCCGCCCCTTTCTTCGTTTTCTTGTGTTTTGCTTGGTTCTCCAATCCTGACTTGTACCTTATCTCTCTTGGACGACCCTTTGTGATAGAACGGGGTGGGTTCCTGACCTGGGTCTGTGTGCTTCTGTTCCAGATCCTATCTCCGAGTTTTCAGATGATGGCCCCATGGATGAAGGCACACTTGATGTGCGGGGGAACCGGTGTAAGGCTTCCTCAACTTTCCTCTTCTTGATCTCATCAAGCTCTCTTTTCAGTGCCTTCCTATGTTTTTATGCGACTCTCACTATCTCATCACTATTGCACGCTTCATCAATTAGCTCAGCATAGTTCTTTGTCAACACAACGTGCCTCACAGCTTCCATGGTTGACTCAGATCTCTCGTCATGCACAGCCAGAACTGCGTGTGTTGTCTGCGGCGCCAACGCGTCGTCAGCGTCCCAAGTCCATCGCCGCCTTATGAAATGGTGGGGCATCCGTGTCACAGCGTTTATGTCCATTACTTTTAGTATGTGACAGCACACAATGCCGTCCCGTTCGAACTTGCAACATTGGCAGTAGTACTCGCCTTCGCCTATCGAGGCTTTGACGAAGTAGTTCCTTCCTTTGTCCGAGTCTTTAGGTTCTGAATCTGACATGCCCAAAATAGAACACACCTTGAATGTATGTTTGTCCACCTGGAAATCCATGAACATGCTAGCACGCTTTATTTCTTCCTGGAATCTGCAAGTTTTGTGTGTTTTCTGTTAAACTATCGTGCGCTCTTTTCTTGTACCACCTTATGTTGTCATGGAAATAGAAATACATTTTGTTTGAACATGGCAAACATAGTTCATTGAACATGGCAAATATAGTACGTTGAACATGGAAAATATAGTACGTTGAACATGGCAAATGCAGTACACTAGACATGGCAAATGCAGCACACTACACATGACAACTGTAGTACACTAGACATGGCAACTGTAGTACATTTTCAACTGGACATCGTCATTTTTCCACACCAACATTCCCCAATGGAAGCACATTGCGTAAACACATGGCAACTGCCCTTTTATTTAAACATGGCATCTACAGTTGAGTAAACATGGCAATTGCATTTCAGCAAACATGGCAGATGCATTTTATTAAACATGGCAACTGCATTTCAGCATATGTGTCGCCAATATAACATTTTTTCCAGTTGACATTGGCATTTGCATGCCAACATGCCCCAATGGAAGCACAGTGCATTAAACATGGCAACTGCACTTCATTCAACAAGGAAAATGCACCCGAGCAAGCATGGCAAAACAGAATTTTCATTGAACATGGCAACATGCAGCTGAGCAAGCATGACAAACAGTATTTCATTAAACATGGCAACTGCATATCATGGCAACTGCATTGCACTCTATAAGGCACCTACTGACTTGGTGCTTTTTCTGCAAATAAGACTGTAACGCAACTGACTTGTTAAAGATCTTGTTGGTGTATATCTTGCTCATTTGCCTCTCTATCGGTAAATACGTTAGCAATTTTGGCTGCTTTAGTGCCGTGGTCACTTCTTGCTATAGCTCATATCCCAGAATTTTTTGTTGCAAAGCTGTGTACTGCTTGGCAAACTGTAGCAATGAGTTGCCAGGGCCGACATACCGCTTCAAAACAGCATTGAACCCCTCGCTGCGCTACATAGTCTGCAGAAAGGGGAAGAAGCACTGCATGAAGTAGGCCGGCACCCAGTACGTTCGCTTCTCCCACAGGCTAACAAGAGTCTCGTTGTCTTTGACTTGATGTGTTTTACTCATGGCCATCCAGCTCCTTTCAAACTCCTCCACCGTCAAGCTGTGGTCCACGCACAGCTCGAATGCCTTGTGCAGCACTGGATGGTCAGCAAAGAACGGTCCTAGCGTCTCCTTAGCCTTCTTTATAATGTGCCACCTGTAGTGCTTATGCACTGCCAACGGAAAGACCTCCACTATGCCTGCACGCATGCTGAAATCTTGGTCTGTTATTATGTTCATCGGAGCAAGTCCATCCATGCACTCCAAGAAGGTCTTGAACAGCCAAACGTACCCATCCGTGTCTTTGTTCCGGACGAGCCCGCAGCCGAACTGCAACGACTGATTGTGGTTATTTATTCCTATGAACGGAGCACATGTCATCTTGTACATATTGGTGAGGTACGTCGCGTCGAATGAAATGCAATCTCGGAAATGTTTGTAGGCTCTCCTTGCAGCACCATCCACCCAATACATGTTCCTGACACGGTCCTCATCGTCCAACCTTATCCTGTAGAAGAAATCTGGATCTTCCTTCGCTTTCTCATCGAAGTAGGCCATTGTGGCCTCTATGTCTGCCAACTTGCTCTCTCTACGGTACTTGGCCTGTAGGTTTGTGACGTCAGCTGGTATGTACGGCATGCTACTCAGAGTCCCCTTTTTGCTGTGGATGAGAGATAGTATCTATACCATTCTTGATGGACCGACCTTACAATCATGTAGCAGCTTTACGAATTGCCTTTCGACGGGGGTGAACCCTCTGTGGGCAGTCACAAATTTTACTAGGTCGAACTTCTTTATGAGTTGGTGGTTGTGCTCGTCAAAATATTCATTGACCACCCACTGTGCTCCATCTACGTTTAGCTTACACCGGACAGGGCACTCAGTCTTGAGAATGATACCTCTCTTTCGTTCCGGAACGACAGGCGCAACACCTTTCCCCTTCTTGTTCCTCCGTGCCTTGTGGCACCTCATCTCACCTCTGCTATACTCGTTAGTTTTCTTAATTTTCCTATGGTACTCGGTGTTGACCGCAAATCCATGGAACTTTGCATATGTCTGGTAGTATTCCTTTGCTTCTTCGAACGATTCAAATCTCTGCCCAATGTACGGTGGTTGAGGTACCACGATCTCTGATTGGCCACCATCTTCATCCCCTTGTGCGTCATCGTCAGTTTCATCATTCACTTCAGTATCAGTGGCAGTTCCATCTACTTGAGTGTTGCCAGTGCTTGTGTTCAAAGGGGTGCTTGTCGGCATTGCTGGAATGATTGACATTCCCGACTCTGACTCGAAATTGTTTGCGGCATGATTGTCTGCTGGCTGGTGGAACGCCTCTTCCGTCCGCTCAGAGCTCCCCACAGTAGATGTCCCCGCGCCGCTGTTCAGTGTAGTTGTAGGCCCTGTAATAGAAAAAACAGGTACGAGAGTAAGATTTTTGTTTGGATAACTTGTGTATTGCAACGGATCACACCATCTTCGAGTGATTTGGCATGACATCATTTCAAACAGCAAGCCGTGAGTCTGCGCGTGGACATGTATGGCAGCTGTAGCTATCCAGTCATGGCAGCTACTGTTCAACAAACATGGCAACTATTGTTTTGCGTACAAATAACAAATGTAGCGCTGTTTTTTGTGGTTCAATTTTTTTCCTTACCTTGTTGTGCTGCATTTGATCATCTTGTGTGGTCTGTGACACCATAATGACGTGCTCCACCTGCAATTTGTGAAGCTTGCCACGAGACGTTTGCCGGGTTACCACCAGCGTAATAACCTGTAAGCATAGTAGTGGTTGGTCAATTCATGGCAAATGCAGTTTGTGCTAGCACGGCAACTGCAGTTGCCCCTAATGTGGCAACTGCAGTTTTACTAGCATGGCAACTGTAGTTGCATCGGTATGGAAACCGTAGTTGTTCCTTCATGGCAACTGCAGTTGCCATGGCATGGCAAATGTAGTTGCCCTGGCATGGCAACTGCAGTTGTTCCTCCATGGCAACTGCAGGTGTCCAGGGATGGCAACAACAGTTGTCCAGGGATGACAAGTGTAGTTTTTAATTCATGGCAATTGTAGATGTTCAGTCATGGCAATTGTAGTTGTCAACTATGCTCCTTCTGCTAATTAAGCATCCGCAACTTCACTTTTTTTATGGACTCACCTGTGTATGACGTCGATGGCAGGTACATGGGTGCTGCTTGATGCCACGTGCTGCATGAAGGCTCTGCATTTTCACCCGTCATAACTCGTGAGTCCTTTTGCCAGTTTTTTTTTGCATGTTCATTTTTCATGTCCACAGCAGTATGTGCTCTTTTTTCGTTTTGCATTACCTTGATTAGCCATACTAGCTAGTTGAAGTTGGCTTCCCGTACATTTGTCAGTGTTAGCGCCTTGTGACTGAACTTGCCACGGGGCCCCCCTAAGAGTGTTTTGGTCATAAGGACCTGCGAAAAAATGATAGTGTATGACATAAGTAGAATGTCATCTTCATCGTTGCGAAGATGGCAACTGTTCTCCTCTTTTGTTATCACGCATCATACCTATGCCTGCATACTGTTCTAGTAGTGGCAGCAACGGCCCTGCAGAGATGAGTTGACTGTACTCTGATGCATGCCAAGGGGGTGTTTCTGGCCTTTGAGAACCCCAAGCATCAGCGCCATCTTCGTGATTCATTCTTTCCGTGTCTCGCTTCTTTCCGATGTGTTCTCAATCACTGTATGAACAAGAAGGCATCAACAATCCACAAGAATTGTATTCTTCTGCTGCTTGCACATAGAAGATAGGGATGGCAAGCAACAGGTCCAAATAGGTGGCAGCTACTGACAACGAAAGGTGGCAACTGTCGTTATACACAAGTGGCAATTAATTTTTCCCACCCCCTTCATTCCAAAAATTGTCCTTCCTGCCCTTTTTAGGGATTCCTACTCATCCATTTCATACCCAACTACTTGCGTCAATTGAACTATGAACTTAAGTTAATCTCAAACGTAGTACATGGCAAATCTGGTGTATTCTGCCTGGCAATTGCGAATATACACTGAACCATGTAGTGTTCTACCCCTATAGCATGGACCCAGTACAAGATCAGGAGATTTTCAGCCTTAAGGATGAGAAGGATGAGATCGGGAGATTTCACCTGGTTTTAGATGATCGTCTCTGGAGGGCTGGGTTGGAGTGGGGGGCTGGGGATGGGGAGGGATGGGGTGTGGTTTACCGTGGGAGCGCCCTACGGATCTGCCCTGGTTGCCATGGCAACCAGAGATGGCCGGCAACGGAGGTCGGGGTTTGAGAGGTGGGTGACGATGGCGGCAGACGAGAGAGGGGATGGATCGGAGGCCGGGAACGACTGGGTCGTGCGGGCAACGGGTCGTCTGGCCCGGACGGGGCAGTGCGGGCGGGGTTGCCACACACCGGACGTGCGGGCCGTGCTTTTGTGCGCGCGGACGTGGTCGTGCGGGCGGGTTCCCGTCCATGCCACACGAGGCGTGCGGGCGGGTTCCCGTCCATGCCACACGTGTGGCAGTTATTCGGACCCTAATTTATACGTCTGGGTGTTCTTCCAGCTTATGGACCCCACTCCTTTCTTTCTTTCTTTGAGAAATACCCCGATGATCCGGCAACAGCTCTTGGACTTTTCTGACTCGGATGGATGTTGTAATCTCATATAGTAGCACTCAAGTAGTACTAGTCTTGATCACCTACTAGTTGATTTTCTGGTATTTGACTATTCTTCATGCCAGGTTAACAAGCTTAGCAGCAGAATATTGATTCCCACGGCCTAGGAACAGTAGCAGAACGCGGCTGGTTAGTCTGTAGCCTCGGATGACTTGCACAATTTTGCTCTTGTCAGTCTCGTCCTAGGCAGTGTTCCAAACATTGAACTGGCTTCGGATCGCTATGCTTTTTAAGGAAAAACACCAGCAACGATGAGTCAATGCTCCGGGACTTGTAATATGTTGTGCATAAACCGCCGAAAAAAAATCATACGTGGATAAACTTTCTGTTGGCTTCAACAGATCGTCGGACGAGGGCGGCAGACAAGTTATATCCCTAATATTTCTTGAACCTTAAAATCTTATAGATCCCAAATCTGAACTAATGACCTTTGAAGTTGATCGAAGTCCTTTCAAACCAGCTCATCCGGAAAATTGGAGACTTTCTGAGCCCTGGAAGAAATCCCTCCAAGAACTCAACACCACCATGCGCACGCCCCACGGTGGGCGCCAACTATCGTGGAATTGTCACGGCAGATGTCCTTAGTGTGAGGACTTAGTCGTGAGGCCAACGCATCTATGTGGTAGCTTGAGAGGGGTTGAGCGGCATTAAGAGATGCAACACAAAAGAGGGATTTAGACAGCTTTGGGCCTCGGGAAACATCATTCGGTAACAACCCTACATGCTGTTTGAGGCTAGATCTCATTATCATCACGAGGGAGTCGCCGTAAACCGGCTCTCCTCTTTCTGTCTAGCCCTCAGATTGTTTCTTCTTGTCTGTCGCTTGTCCTCTTTGGGGAGCCCTGCCCCTCCTTATATATGTTGAAGGGGAGGGTTACATTTGGAGTCCAACTCGAACTTTAACTTAAACTATTTTGACTTCCCTTCCTGGGCTTCTTAACGTGTGCCGGTTTAACATTGGTCTGCCGATTTAACATTGTTCTGCCGGTTTAACATTGTCTGCCGGTTTAACACCAGACGGTTTACCGTCTGTCTTAGCCATCTGTCTTGACTCTGTGTCTTAACTCTCCGCCGGTTTACCATCCACCGGTTTACCAAGTCCCAGCCGGTTTAACATTCCAGCCGGGTCATACCGCAGGGTATATCCCCGACAAATTCACAGCGGCAACTTGCATCAAATGCACATGTATTCGGGGAAGTCACTTCTTTCATCCGAACATATGCTTCATGAATGGGACATGAGGGTAATGCTTATAAAGTTTCCAACACTACTTAGATGTTCGACATGAATCGACAAGATAAGGATGTTGTCGATGGGCTCAACAACAATTCATCCAGGTTCCCATGAAGATGGAATTCCACGACTATGTGAACAAGGTGATAGCACTGGTTAGACCAAAGGATGTAATGGTGTATGCCCGAGGAATCAACCTCGAGTAAGACAACATTACGAACATCGTTGGTTCTGATTTGATTTGAGGATCCACACTCAAATCAAAGTTTGGACAAGACAATAGATCCAACAATTGATCACGAGGACAAATCGATGAAGATATCATCTTTCTTCAACACGCACACACACACAAAAGATATCCCTTGACATGAACTAAGTCAGACAAGCTTTTATCTTCCAACTCTCCAAGTTGTTGTTTAGCTTAACCAACTAGCTCAGGGGTATGCAACACAGATTCTTGGAGAAGGGGTGGTTACAAGAAACCAACTTGATCACGAACTCAACATAGCGGTCAGGGGACGACCTGGTGATACTTTTGTGAAGATGTCTGGAAAATCACGAACCACCTAAATGTCTCTAAGCTCAAGAACAATCTTGCTTTTGAGGGCAAGATGATATGATCAAATAAGCGAGGGATTGGCACAATCCTAACTCATTGATCGAAGTGTGCACCATAAAATTGGACCAGGTAGCACGATCAATCTTAGGATGATGATTCAATAACCAGCATGCTAAGAGTGGGAGTATTGTCCATTAACTACCAAGCAACGAGGTTGCTAGGAGTATTGATTTCACACATCACAGTTCACCTGTCAGCATTCCGGTTACAACAACACGGAACCGAGAAATGGATAATGATGGCGAGTAGTATCACTTCGTCAAGAATTCATAAGAGGTGGTGCAATTCTCATGGCAATCCTGACATAAAGGGGGTAATACTCCGACGTAGAGCAGAACAAAAGCTAGATTGGCATTTTGATCTGCGTAATACAACTACCTTGACCAATCCAATAAATGGATGAGGTGCTGGAGTTTGTTTCTCCTAGTCATTCCAGAATAGAATGGCTTGACGGACCACAAGAATAATAGGCATCGATGAACACGAATGCACAACTATTCCTGACTATCAATTGATAGACTAGGGTCGGAATACAACTGAGGAGGGTCAACTCAAGGAACATATAACTTTCCGAGTTGTGGATGCATGGATTAGTATGTCGAACAAAGTTCAACATGTTTCTTTCGGATAACCCATGCAGAGAGGTAGGACTGGCAGAGTCACAATTATGAATGGAGAACTCCTCAAGAGTACTCTGATTGTGATCTTTTGGTTCAAATAACTTCTTCCATATTGGCTCATGGTATTGGAAGAACGATATACCACAGACCTCGAGGACTATCCAAGGTTACTAATATCTTAAGGGAACTAGCAAATACTAACAACATGAAGTAGGGTGAATCTCGGGTTCAAAACCCAGGAGTAGAATACCTACTAAATAAATAACATCACGAGATGCTTTTGAGAATGGTGGCCAGAATCATCACACTGGGAACACCAAACATGGCTAGATTACCAGGTGGCTCTATAAGACACCTAGGGTCATAATAATAGCTCCAACATATATGTAGATGCAACAGAGTACCTCAACACACCGATTAGTGTGCTTAATCTGGCCCAAAAATATAACGGGAACATGGAGGAAAGATTTGCAAGTGCATCAGACTATTTAGGAACCTGGGATGACTCGGACAGCATAACAGCTGTAAATGCTCAAAAATATTTGAGACATCCTACAAAATGGTGGCATAACCACTCAACATCACAATATCAAGGTTCTGAGGCCAGCTATGAACATATGGAAGTAGTAGGAACTGAACTGAGGCTTAAATCCAACAATCCTAGGCAACTACGGTTTAGTAACACATCATCCCGAGAGATAGAAGAGAAGCCTAGTTCTTAACCCCGTAGAAAAGATAAGATGACTCAGATCAGAAGGTCATGAGGATAAGGAGTAAAAAGAGCGTTACGTTCCCATCCACAATCAATTCCCTTATATAACTAAAGCATTTATAGACACGACTTCGACCAGCTTGTCTTGGTAATCCTACAGGCAGTCAGGCTCTGATACCAAAGCTGTCAGGACCCTGATTCCAAGTCACATCGATCTAGCCGGTAACACCTCATATCACTTTGCGGCCACACGCACGGTATTCCCACGGGTGTCGCCATACCATGGCCCGGGACCGTTTACGCCTTTTGGCTCACGTATATGATAGTGTCGCTAGCATCCATATGACAGAGAACCCGGGCCAACATGGCTAGTCGTGAACCCAAAGCGGCACCAACCTATGGGGACAGGCATACATGAATCACATCGAGCATGTCGGTCAGCAGCGTGTGAATCCGGGCTGTAGCACTGGGCTAACAGGACTCCGGGAACCCGGGCTGTAGCAGGCTAGGCAGGACTTCGGATGTCACCGCGTGACATTTCCCCGAAGGGACAGACACAGGAACGAAGTGAAACATATGCCGGCCAGTCAAGTGTCCTGAGCAGTAGTGCTGGGCTAGTAGGACTCCAGTGAACCGGGCTGTAGCGGACTACTATGGCTCATGGAAGCACTAGACTACATTTCCTCATAAGAGAGGCTGCCAAGCATAAACAACTGGATTGTCGGATCCCACACATACCAAGCATTTCAATCATACACACAATATGCTCGATATGTGTAAATACAGCATGGCATCACAACATAACTCTACGACTCAAGTATTTATTCATTAGGCTCCGAAGAGCCAGATAAAACAAACATGGGTCTCATGACCCAACATCCAGAGCATACAAGTAAAAGCACACGTGTAAGCTTAACACGTCTGAGTACAGACTTCTACAAATGAAAAAGGCTGAGAAGCCTGACTATCTACCAGATCCTGCCGAGGGCACAAGATCGTAGCTGAGGTATCAAGCTAAATGTCGAAGTCCAAGTGGAACTACTAGTGAGACTGACGTCTCTCTGCAAAACATAAATTAAGCAAACGTGAGTACAAATGTACCCAACAAGACTTACATCAGAACTAACTACAATTGCATCGGTATCAACAAAGGGGGTGGTGGAGTTTAACTTCAGCAAGCCAGCTTTGACTCTGTGGCAAACCTGAACTACGACTGGAAGTAACTCTTTTGAAGTGGCGCACACGAGTCCACAAATTCACCATACCAATACACCACTATGGATCCGCTCCCGTCCCCCTGCGAGAACGCCATCCATAATCCTCACACTTATCTTGCGCATTTTAGAGTATCCACTTTCACTTGTCAATGAACTATGCAAGGGGTCCAAGTTTCCATATCCGAGGAATCCGGCTATTCGAATAGATAATGATAACCCTGCAGGGGTGTACTTCTTCACACACGCTCTCGCCACTTACCACCATGTACACGTCGTGTATCTCGGCAACCTTCAAGCGGAAGCCTGGTGAGGGAGTCGGCCATGACCTGACTAACCACACAAGTCTCTAGTCCAGGTTTATCGCCTATTCGGGTTCCATCCGCAAGGAGATCCGGCCGGGGTGTCGCTCACGGCCCCAAACGATGTGTACAGGGTTCCCTAGCTCACCATCTGGGTGCCACTTGGTACACCGGGCCATTGTGCCTAGTCTGTCCCAAGCCCACCTGTACCGGGTGCCACTTGGTAGACTACTAACACAACCTACAAACACCAGAAACTAGTTGCAACTCCTGGACAAAGATCGAGTTGATTAATAAGTCGAGAGAGCTTGGAGCGCCCGGAGCCCAATGTGTGGTAGTAACTGTTCATGGATCACAAACATAGAACTCAGTTCCTGAGGACGGCTGCAATGAGACAACCCACCATCTACTCCTACATGGCCTCTCACCGCTACCTTTACCAAATCGTGTTCACACACTTAGCTCACACACAGTAGGACATGTTCACCACATTCCAATTCATCCCCGATGAATCAGACCTGACTCAACTCTAAGCAGTAGCAGGCATGACAAACAAGCATGAATGAGTAGGCACATCGGGCCTCAAACAACTCCTACTCATGCTAGTGGGTTTCATCTATTTACTGTGGCAATGACAGGTCATGCATAGGAAAGGGGTTCAACTACCGCAGCACGTAACAGTTGAATCGATGTTGTCCTAATGCAGTAAAAGAAAGCAGGAGCGAGAGAGTGGGATTGTATCGGAATGAACAAGGAGGTTTTGCTTGCCTGGCACTTCTGAAGATAGTATAGTTCTTCATCGGTGTCATCGATCACATAGTCGGAACCACGTCTATTGAGAGGGGACAAACACCGACAACTAAGAAAGAACACAATCAATGCAATGCACAATATGATGCATGAATGTGACATGTCAACATGCCGTGATTTGAGCTAATGCATCTAGCTATGATTTAAATGAAGTTGGTTTGAATACATGATTCAAATTCCAACTCCATATATGATTATTTAAATGCCCTTTATTTGTTTTGTCCAAAACATAGGACAAACATTGTTCAAACATGCATGAAAATGGTATAGATGGATTGCTTGAATTTTTCTGATAATTTTTCATATATAGATTATTTCATTCTGAGCTATGGTTGAATTTCTATGATTTTTAGAAGTTTGGGGTATTTTCTGAAAATAATAAATCATTTAAGATTTATTTAAATTCCAAAAAGGAATTATTGCGTCAGCATGACCTCACAGTGACGTCAGCAGGTCAACGGCTCGGTCCAGGCCAAACCTGACGTGTGGGGTCCAAACGTGAGTGACACAGTTAACCACCAGGGTTAATTAGAATTAAACTAACCTAATCTATATTAGTTAAGGCCTGGGCCCACATGTCAGTGGCACTTGCTCTAATTAGTGATGAAGTTAAAACTATTAGGGCACTGTGCCCACTAGTCAGTGACTATAGGTTGGTTAGCTGGCGGCCACGTCAGCACGCCGGAGTTGAATGCCGGCGAGCACACAAACGCGGCGGCGACGCTCGGAAACGCGCTACGGGTGGCGGCTGGACGCGCGAAGGCCACCAGAAGATGGTCCGTGCTCGACCGCGTCTAGAAGAGTGATCGGGAGACCTCGGGGTCGCCGGAAATGACGACGGCGAGCACAGAGGCGGCGGCCGGAGTTCGCCGTCAGCGGGTCAGGCGCTACGGCGCATGGGAGGAGGAGTTGGTGGGTGTTCTCGGCTCCTGGGAGTGTGCTGAGGATGATAGCATCCTCGGATGCGACGTGTGTGGGCTCTCGCCACGGCAGTGACATGGATGGCGGCGAGCAAGCTTTCGGTCATGGGGGGGCTACGGCCTAGAGGGCGAGCGCGACCAGGGGAGAAGGAGGAGATGAAGCGGGTGCTCACAGCGCGTCCGACGGCGTCGTCGGCGAGGTCGGGCGCGGTCGGGTTGCTGCGAATCGACGACGACGACTGTTGGTGCAGAGGACGAAGACAACGGCGATGGCGGCGCTGCGGGGCGCTCCGGCGTCGTTTGGCTGGCGGAGACGAAGAAGAGGTCAGGGCGGAGCTCTTGGGGATGGCAGAGGGGCAAGGTGGTGGCTGTGGCCGCGTGGCAGCGAACGGCGGCGACGAGCGCGTCGGCCATGGCGTGAAGAGAGCGTGGGGGCGAGGGGGGAAAGTGAGAGAGGGGTCGGTGGGTTCCAGAGGCGACGGGGTGAGGATCCCAGCGTCGCGTTGGCCAGGGAGGGGCCAGGCAGGCAGCTGCGTGCCCGCGCGCGCGAGCATCGTGGACTGCTTCCCCTCTGCCTTCTGGCGAGAGGAGGAAGACAACTGGCAGGGGAGGTGGCTGGGCTGGGCTGGCTTCAACAGCAGACCGCACAGGTAGGCGCCGGGTAAGCTTTCCTCTCTCTCTTTTAATCTGTTTGTTTCTGTTTTCTATTTTTTAAGTTTGTTTTGAGTTTCGTTTTCAAACAAAGCAATTTTTATGCTTCTGAAAATTATTATGTGGACTTAGGAAACTAGTTCAGAGCCACATGCAAACTTTCAAAATTATTGGTCTTATATCTATTTTATAGTAAATATAAACCCAATTTAAATAGCTAGTGATTTAATTCAAAGGCCCAAGAATAATTATTTCTGTGATTCCATAAATATTGGTTTGAGTTATAGCTCTTGCCAATATTTTCAGAGGTTAGCAGGAACATTTTGTTGGACTCATTTGAAATATTTTAATGTTGATCATTTTTAAAAGATTTATGAGGCTTGAGAATTCCCTCAATTCAATTTCCTTGAATTTAAGATGATGCATGGATGCATATGCAATGACAAGCAAAGGCCAAAGCTAGGGCTGTGACACCGTCGTCCGCCGTAAGTTCGAACCAAACATAGTTCGGAGATGTGTCGTCCGCGAGGGACATGTTTTTTAGCGAGTTTAGTATGTCACCCATGGGCGAGTGTTGGAAGACATCTGCGGTGCTGAACTTGAAGATCGATAACTGATCGAGTTCGGTGTACGCGGGCTCGCAGGGTTCGGAGCTCGACATCAGGGGCGAGTCCGAGGTTCCGTTGATGTAGATTCCATACGAAGTGGAATCTGCGTGCAGCTCCAGCGCCGCGGAATCGGTAGCTCCCGTGATGGGGTTTAGCTACCCATCCTCGGATGACTTGAAGTGCTCCGGATTTAAGCCCGGAGCCGATACGGGAGCTATCTCCTGGATGCGGACGGATGACAGGTTTAAGCCATGTTCATCGAGGCGATGGGGAGCAGTTGCCGCGGTCTCGAATCGGTCAAATATCAAGTCTCCACGGATGTCCGCAACGTAATTCAAGCTCCCGAATTTGACCTGATGGCCAGGGGCGTAGATGTCGATCTGCTCCAGATGGCCAAGCGAGTTGGCCCTCAGTATGAAGCTGCCGAATATGAAGATCTGTCCGGGGAGGAAGGTTTCTCCCTGGACAATGTCATTACTGACGATCAAAGGGGCCATCGAGCCCTTTGCCGACGGCACAGTGGAACTCTCAATGAAAGCACCAATGTCGGTGTCAAAACCAACGGATCTCGGGTAGGGGGTCCCGAACTATGCGTCTAGGATTGATGGTAACAGGAGACGGGGGACACGATGTTTACCCAGGTTCGGGACCTCTCTATGGAGGTAATACCCTACTTCCTGCTTGTTTGATCTTGATGAATATGAGTATTACAAGAGTTGATCTACCACGAGATCGTAATGGCTGAACCCTAGAAGTCTAGCCTATGACTATGGTAATGAGTATATGCGGCGTCCTTTCCGGACTAATCCCTCCTGTTTATATAGACACCGGGGCAATCTAGGGTTTACATGGAGTCAGTTACATAAGAAGGAATCTTCATAATTGGTCGCCAAGCTTGCCTTCCAAGCCAAGTAGAGTCCAGTCCGGACATGGGCATGGTCTTCGGTCTTCATGTCTTCGCAACCCATTAGTCCGGCCCATGGATAACAGGCTGGACGCCCGGGGACCCCTTAGTCCAGGACTCCCTCACCTCCCGTGCCGCCGCTGGGTGAAAGTGAACAGCTACGCCGGTAGTGGATTCCCTCCCTCACCGACGGCGACATCGTTAAGCCTCCTTCCCTTCCCGACAGACGGATCATGCTGGCTCTTTGACCAGTAGTGAGGGGAGAGAGAGAGGCCAACGAAGTCTTGTTTAGATCTGGAGAGGGTGAGAGAGTGTGAAGATAGCAACTACAAGAAGACCAGCAGTGAGGGGAGAGAGAGGCCAACGAAGTCTTGTTTAGATCTGGAGAGGGTGAGAGTCTGTGAGAGAGCAACTACAAGCAGACCAACGGTGAGGGGGAGAGAGAGAGAGGCCAATGAAGTCTCGTTTAGATCCGGAGAAGGTGAGAGAGTGTGAAGAGAGCAAGTACAAGCGCTGAGGCTCCAGCATGTATATATATACTTGAGAGAGTGTGAAGAGCGCAAACCCTAGAAACAAGCGCCAAGGCTGCAGCTTATACGTGATGAGGTGATTATACGGTCACTACGGGATCATATAGCTCCATATCCATCCATTTTGACCATTCAAAGAATCCTCCTGGCACCACCCCAGATCACTTTCTCTCCCTGTCATGCGGGGCCTACCTGTCATTGGGTGGAAGAAAGAAGTCAAACAAAAACAAAATTATTCTCAAGTGTAGTTATCGAACCCGAGACCTCAAGTTTGATGAGCAAACAGGCTAACCAGCTACACCACCCCCACGTTATGTTTAACGAGAGGAAAATAACCTTTAATTCATTCATGCATTCATGTGACAAGCATGCCATGTTTTTTTTCGTGGGGGTTGTCGGTGTCAAAACCGGCGGATCTCGGGTAGGGCGTCCCGAACTGTGCATCTAAGGCGAATGGTAACAGGAGGCGGAGGACACAATGTTTACCCAGGTTCGGGCCCTCTCGATGGAGGTAATAGGCTACTTCCTGCTTGATTGATCTTGATGATATGAGTATTACAAGAGTTGATCTACCACGAAATCGTAGAGGCTAAACCCTAGAAGCTACCTTATGAATATGATTGTTGTTATCCTGCGGACTAAACCCTCCGGTTTATATAGACACCGGAGGGGGATAGGTTTACACAGAGTCGGTTACAAGGGAGGAGATCTACATATCCGAATTCCCAAGCTTACCTTCCATGCAAAGGAGAGTCCCATCAGGACACGGGACGAAGTCTTCAATCTTGTACCTTCATAGTCCAATAGTCCGGCCAAAGTATAGTCCGGTTGTCGGAGGACCTTGTAATCCAGGACTCCCTCAGTAGCCCCTGAACCAGGCTTCAATGACGATGAGTCCGGCGCGCAGATTGTCTTCGTCATTGCAAGGCGGGTTCCTCCTCCGAATACTCCGTAGAAGATTTTGAACACAAGGATCGTGTCCGGCTCTGCAAAACAAATTCCAAATACCACCGTAGAGAGTACAATATTCCAAAAATCTAATCTGCTGACAAATTTCATAGCGTGACATCACGCCATGGCCCGGTCATTATTCGAACCATTTTTCTCAACCAGCTTCTGCACATATTGCGAGGCGGTTTTCTTGGCACGTCTTGTTGAAGAAGAGATCATGTCCCCTTATCACGGGATTCTCATCAATACAGGTGTGGGTAACCCAACCCCTCCATCAATCACGGCGCTTGGGGAATAAGCGAGTTCACCAGGCAAGTGGGGAGGCGCACAGTTTCTACCGCCCTTATAAAGGGACAAGGACTCCTCTTTTTCACCCACCCCTTCTTCTTCCCTGCCCATCCATTCTCGCGCACTCGAGCTCTAGCGCCCAAGTTCGCATTTTCTCCGCAAAAACACTCCAAACATGTCCGGAGCGGGAGGCAAGTGGATGGTCTCTGGCGCAAGGTTGTATCGGACTCATCGTCAGATAACACCAAGGCGCCCCCCTCCCACAAAAAAGAGGAGGAAGAAGAGGAAAGTTCTCCCCCCCAGCCGGGGGAGACAAGAAAAGGAAGGCCGCCCCATCTGGGGAGGCCGAAGGGTCCAAGAAGGGAAGGACCCTCCTTCCGGACTGCTCCACAGCAGCCGCTTTCAGCGACGAGGAGTGGTTACCCAGGGACAAGCCCCTGGCGAAGTCGTAAGTATCCGGACACCATAATAGTTATGGTATGTTTTGTTTTATTGCTTCTTATCATGCCAAACATGATTATGCAGTCCATCCAAATCCCATATCGACGTATCCTCTTCGGATGAGTCTTTGGGCCAGTCGGAGATGAACAGAGATTCACTCCCAACCGCCTCCTCCCCCTGCCCTACGGACGACGTCGAGGTGTTGTCTCAAAGGGAACTGAACCAAGGGGAGATAGTTCTGGAGGCTCCCCAAGGCGAAATTCCAGACGCTGGGCGCATGGGGGGCAAGACTCCCATGGGCTCTAATGCAGGGAGCAACAAGTTTAGCCCCCAGCCGAATACTGCCCCGGAAACTCCAGTGGTTCCGGATTCTGTCAGGCGACCCCTTGCAAAGGGGGGCAAGCCATCTGTGCTGATGGCCTTTGTCCATCCAGAGGCATTGGACAATTTGCTGGCAGCGCTTCGTGGCGCTTCCATTGACGAAGAGCACCGCACTAACATGAGTGCGGTGGTCAAGAAGGTTCAGTCCGCCAAAAGGGACTGACTGAAGCCTGTGCCAGCCTCCTAACAGGCTTTGAGGTAAGTAATAAAATTATGAGAAAATGTTACAGCATAGACAGTAGCCCCTGATGCTCTGTTTGGTGTTCGCAAAGAAAGGCCGAACAGAGGATCAAATAATATTCGCAGGAGTCTAATCAAAATATGTCTATGTGAATAAGCAGGATCCACTGCTGGCCGCTACCGCTCACACGGTGGAGGTCTCCGCACTGAAGCGGGACCTTGAGCGGTCCGAGGAAGAGCTCGGCCTTACCAAGAGGCAGCTCTAAGAGAACAAAGGTAAGTGATACCCCGTCTGTTTTTTGATAAAGAAAAAAGAAGGTGGTTGTTAGATCATAGGATCTTCATGAATTTTGCTAGGGGCCACGACCGAAGTGGCGTCCCTAAAGAAGGCGTTGTCCGAGGCTAAAGGCAAAGCGGCCAAGGAGCGCGCCAAGAGCGAGAAGCAAGAGGCCCGAGTCGGCGAGGTTCACCAAGAGCTTCAGGAGTTTGTCAAGAAATACGAGTCCTTGGAGCGTGACTCTAAGACGCAAGGGTCCGAGCTTGCGAAGGCCCTCGAGAACGCACAAAATGCCAAGGCCGAAGACCAAAAGGCCCTCCAGGAAATTCGGGCGGTCGAGAAGATAGCGGCAGGTAAGGCATTCATTATGCAAAGCAAGCATGTGAAGGAAACTTTCCTTTTACTTACCCGAATTCGGAGCTCTCCAGGAGCGTTCGTAGATCTACCCAGCAGTGTGTCGGATGGAGCGGAGTTCTACCGGGCCGAGGAAGGGAGCTTGACAGAGAAATTGTTCTGGCCTCTGTATACTGGGACCGAACATCCGATGCCCTTGAGCGCCGAGTTGAAGCAACTGGTCGAGCTTCCCAAGGCGGCCGAACTGGCCATGAAGGGTCTCATAGTCCGGATATGGCCTGGCGAGCCCTTGCCTGGCAGCTATTTCGGCCTGGTAAGGCGGCTTGTGAATGCCTGCCCACGGTTTGAAGTCATAAAGCGGTCCATCTGCATTGAGGGTGCGCGCAGGGCTTTTGCCTGGGCGAAAGTGCACTGGGTGAAGATGGACGCCGAAAAGCTGGTGAAGGAGGGGCTGCCGGAGGGCGAGGAGCATCGTGTCAGGACCAGATTTTCGGGATATCAATTTCCCAAAAAATGGCCCTTATGCTCACCAGCCCCAGGATTACTATTAGCTGATGAGACACCAACTTGATACAGAAACTCCAAGCAAAATATAAAATGTGTAGTACAAGACCATTCTGGCCTATGAGTACAACAAATGGTTTCTAGTGGCTGATGGCGGAAGCGATTTGCGGTTCATCAGTGTCTATGGGACTCCATTTCCCACAGGAACAGCTGACCTGGATAACTCCTATCTTCGTGAGTCTGCTATCACCATTGCGTAGGTTCCAGGGCTGTCATCGCAACGCTCCTCTCCATGCAGGAAATCTGGCCAAGACAATAGCCAGGGACAAGCCAGTGAGTACTTTGAATGTACTCGCAAACATTATGAACACAGGTATAATATAACAAATGATAATCATGCTCTGAAATATTCTACGATCACAATGTCAGTCACAAAATAAAAATCCATGATGCATGCAAGCAGGTTATTCATGTACAACATGAATATGCAATAAGGGAGTAGAAATAGAATGCACCGATCGGGTGTCTGAAGCGACGCCTCGAAAGGATAATAATATAAAGCATGCCTCAGTCGGGCGTCTGAGTGACACCACATAAAGGGCTTATAAATAAAAGAAATAACAAGCATGCCACAGTAGGGCATCTGTGCGACACCACAAAAGGGCTTATAAATAATTTGAATAACAAGCATGCCACAGTCGGGCGTCTGAGCGACACCACATAAAGGGCTTATAAGTAATTTAAATAACAAGCATGCCACAGTCGGGCATCTGAGCGACACCACATAAAGGGCTTATAAGAGAATAATCACAGTGAATATCCAGGAGGTAGAACCGTCCCAGGGATACTCAATAATTCAAATAATGTAAATTGTTAGTCCATAATAATAGTAATCATAATCATCATGAGTCACAAGTCATGATCCATGTTCTGGTTTAGCAATTTTTCTTCCGAATACCGACACTAAGACCGACACTTGACCTATCCTAGACTGTAGTCCTTAACCATGGACACGGCTATTTGAATAGATATAATCTCTGCAGAGGGTGTACTCTTTACCCACGAGTAATGGATTTCTTTAGTCCATCGGGACTAATTCCATTTACGGCCTTTCAATTGAAAACACACCTGACCGCACACACCAGCCTAACTTACTGGTGTCTGGAATCACCCATGACAGTCATTAAGCGAAACTCTAAGTGGGGAGGCTACAACCTTGACTAGAATGGGATCACAAAATTTATAATGCGCGCAAACTAGGGGAGCTACCCCCTCGGCTCCAACCAGAAACACCCATGCCGCCGAACCAGGTGGCATGTCTACCGGATGTAGCCGGTATCTTCCACCATGGCCTCTCTGTACGGTGTGTGCTAGGAAGGGGTTGACAACTTACTGAACCGTACCCTACCTATGGCAGGGACAAGTGGTAGTACGAAACAAGTATGGGGATTCTGGAACAAGACTCAATCTACGGTCGACTCAGGAGGTTAAGGCATTCCCTGCAGGATTAGCATAACAAATATATTTCACACCAACAAACAGAATCACCACTCATCATACCTCACCATGCCTTACCGGACATAATCGTCTCAACGAATTATTAGAGACAAGTTCGTGTCTACCCAAGACAGAGACTTTCCCGGATTCCTTCCGGTAGGCATGAAAGGCATACGCGGGTGATTACTATCAGAAGCATATCAAATTCCAATACCAAGGAATCATCATTATGCACTCATGAATATTGAGGGAGTCCTGGATTAGGGGGTCTCCGTACAGCCGGACTATCTCCATTGGCCGGACTGTTAGACTATGAAGATACAAGATTGAAGACTTCATCTCGTGTCTGGATGGGACTCTACTTGGCGTGGAAGGCAAGCTAGGCAATACGGATATGGATATATCCTCCTTTGTAACTGACCTTGTGTAACCCTAACCCTCTCCGGTGTCTATATAAACCGAAGGGTTTTAGTCCGTAGGACAACAATCACAACATACAATCATACCATAGGCTAGCTTCTTGGGTTTAGCCTGTCTGATCTCGTGGTAGATCTACTCTTGTACTACCCATATCATCAATATCAATCAAGCAGTATGTAGGGTTTTACCTCCATCAAGAGGGCCCGAACCTGGGTAAAACATCGTGTCCCCTGCCTCCTGTTACCATCCGGCCTAGACGCACAGTTCGGGACCCCCTACCCGAGATCCGCCGGTTTTGACACCGACATTGGTGCTTTCATTGAGAGTTCTGCTGTGCCGTCGCCACCAGGAAGGATGTCCCATCCCGTCTTTAAAGACGGCAATATTGCTGAGGGAGCTTTGGCTATCGGCCAAACTCTCAGGCTAGGTGGTTTTCTTATGACCGCCTGTTCGGCCGCTGGGCCGACGATGACTTCTCGGGTCATCGAAAGCAATCTTCACGTCAACTCGGAACTCGCCGAGCAGTTAGATCCAATGGAGCTCTCTTCCCTGAACGAGCTCTTGGATCGCATCGCCTCCCTGGGGGTCGCTACAGACTACGATCAGATTGGGCCTAAACCCGATCTGAGAGAGATCAACTCTCCCCAGGTCACCCATCACGTTGCAGAGCTGGTGGAACGATGCGGCAACCCTTCATCTATCTTAAGGACTAGCTATGTCCGGATTCCCGATCCCTCCAAGCCGGATACCCGTGGAGGGGAGGACGTCACTCAATCCCTGAACCTAGAATCAGGCAGCGGGCTAGATTTATCAGAAAACATCCAAGAATCCAAACTTCCGAGTTCGGAAACTCCTTGGCCCCTGAGTCTCAGATTGGGTGAGGATTCAGATTCAATTCCACCCACCCACCCAAACATACGCGATCTATCCCAAATTAGGCAAGAGCCCGAAGAAACAGTACACCATTACTGGGCCAGATTCCTCCTGGTCATGAACATGATAAAATACTGCCGCGAGGAAGACGCAATTTCATTCTTCTGCAATAATTGCACGGACAAGGGAATCCTCAACGCCATAAGTAGTCACGAAATTACACACGTTGCCGACTTGGTGTCCGTAGTACGAAAGTACTGTGCGATGGAAAGCGCTTGGAAAACCGAAATAAAATTTTGGGATAATCCGGCCCTGAATACAAACCCAGTCTGAAATAAAAGGGTGCATTATCACAATACACCTGGGTTAACTACCAAAAAGCAAAAGCCCTCTACGGGGCAAGGAACCGTACTGGAGGATGGCTCAACGGACCCTGCAAAATTCATAGTACAGCGGATGCAATACCAACGCACGGCCTTAGAGCATGTTGGATACTCCAGCAGGTGGCCAAAAGTGGTGAGGATCTACTCCTCCCAAAGACCATAGAGCATCATCTCGTGGACAACAATACGGTGTTAACGGTCTTTAAGACCTTCGCGTCAAATAATAGACGCAAGCGAACACTCCGCAGCATGGCCGAAATCTGCCACATAGCAGAAATAAATCCTTGGAGTGACACGGCTATTACCTTCAATGCCAGTGATGAACCTAAATTCCGAAGAGCCCGAGCACCAGCCGCACTGGTCCTCAGTCCAATCGTGGACGACTTTCGACTCACCAAGGTACTCATGGACGGCGGCAACGGATTAAACCTCATCTATGAGGAAACTCTTCAAAAGATGGAAATAGACTGGAGCCGCATTGAGAAAAGTAGCACAACCTTTAGAGGAATCATCCCCAGTCGAGAAGCATGCTGTGCTGGGAAAATCACACTAGACGTGGTATTCGGCACGCCGGATAATTACAGGTCCAAAGAAATTACACTTCAAGTGGCCCCGTTCAGCAGCAGATACCACGCTCTATTAGGGCAGGAGGCGTTTACAATCTTCCAAGCCATACCCCATTACGGGTACATGAAGCTCAAAATGCCCGGGCCCAATGGAATCATCACTCTTGCTAGTGATCCAGACATAGCACTCTACGCCCAAAATAAGACAGCTGCACTGGCCCTTGAGGCACTATCCGAAGCCCTAGCGGCCGAGGAACTAACTGCGCTGCGCTCCACGGTGAACAAGGATGATGTGATACTCGACAAAAGATCCAAGTCCACCTCCTTTAAACCGGCGGACGAAATAGTCAAATTCCAAGTCCATCCAATGGACACTACAAAAATAGCTTCCATCGGGGCACAATTAGACCCTGATGTCGACACCACACTGTGAGAGTTTCTACGCGAGAACTGGGACATTTTTGCCTGGCACCCTTCAGATATGCCAGGAATCGCACGCCGGCTGGCTGAGCACAGCCTAAATATCCTGAAAGGATTCAAGCCAGTCAAGTAGGCTCTTCGACATTTCTCCGAACCTAAGAGACAAGCCATGGGAGAGGAACTAGCCAAGCTATTGGAGGCCGGATTCATCAGAGACATAAAACATCCAGACTGGCTAGCAAACCTGGTGATGGTACCAAAGAAGGACAAATCCTGGTGCTTATGCGTCGATTTTAAGGACCTTAACAAGGCCTGCCCAAAGGATCCCTTCCCCCTCCCCCGCATCGATCAAATCATCGATGCTACCGCAGGACACGATTCATTGTGTTTCCTCGACGCTTCCTCCGGCTACCATCAAATTAAAAAATGGAAGAGCCAGACCAAGCCGCAACGGCATTCATCACACCATACGGCCCATTCTGCTTCAACACAATGCCCTTCGGGCTGAAAAACGCCAGCGCAACATATCAGCGCATGATTCAGACATGTCTGGCAAACCAGATTGGCAAAACAGTGGAGGCATATGTAGATGACGTGGTCGTTAAAACCAAACATGTCGAAACTCTAGTTGATGACTTGAGGCTCACATTCGACAACCTCCGAACATATGACATCAAGCTCAATCCAGAAAAATGCGTTTTCGGCATACCAGCCAGAAAGCTCCTAGGATTCATTGTCTCCAGTAGAGGTATTGAAGCTAATCCGGCCAAAATCCGAGCGTTGTCACAGTTGGCTACCCCAACAGACCTCAAACAAATACAAAAATTGACTGGATGCGTGGCGGCTCTAAGCCGCTTTATCTCCCGCTTGGGAGAAAATGCATTACCACTTTATCGCCTCCTCCGGCGCACTGAACACTTCGAATGGACGGATGCCGCCACGACCGGACTCAACGAAATAAAAAGCCATATTGGCAACAAACCCAGTCCTAGCCGCACCAAACATTGGCGAACCAATGCTATTATACATTGCGGCAACTCATCAAGTAGTAAGCGCAGTGCTTGTCGTCGAGCGAGAAGTGGACGGACACAAATTACCCCTTCAAAAGCCGGTTTACTATGTGTCCACTTGTTGGGTTTCGTAGTAATTTCAAAAAATTTCCTACGCACACGCAAGATCATGGTGATGCATAGCAACGAGAGGGGAGAGTGTTGTCTACGTACCCACGCAGACCGACTGCGGAAGCGTTGACACAACGTAGAGGAAGTAGTCGTACGTCTTCACGAACCAACCGATCAAGCACCGAAACTACGGCGCCTCCGACTTCGAGCACACGTTCAGCTCGATGACGATCCCCGGACTCTGATCCAGCAAAGTGTCGGGGAAGAGTTCCGTCAGCACGACGGCGTGGTGACGATCTTGATGCACTACAGCAGCAGGGCTTCGCCTAAACTCCGCTACAGTATTATCGAGGAATATGGTGGCTGGGGGCACCGCACACGGCTAAGGAATAGATCACGTGGATCAACTTGTGTGTTTCTAGGGTGCCAAGGGGGAGGGGGCCGCCGGCCAGGAGAAGGGCGCAGGAGGAGTCCTACTCCTCCCGGGAGTAGGACTCCCCCCTCCAATCCTAGTTGGACTAGGATTCCCCGAGGGGGAAAGAGAGAGAGGGGGGCCAGCCACCTCTATAGTCCTAATAGGACTAGGGGAGGGGGGAGGCGCGCGGCCACCTTGGGCTGCCCCTTTCTCCATTCCACTAAAGCCCATTAAGGCCCATATGGCTCCTGGGGGGTTCCGGTAACCTTCCGGTACTCCGGTAAAATCCCGATTTCACCCGGAACACTTCCGATGTCCAAATATAGGCTTCCAATATATTAATCTTTATGTCTCGGCCATTTCGAGACTCCTCGTCATGTCCGTGATCACATCCGGGACTCCGAACAACCTTCGGTACATCAAAATGCATAAACTCATAATACAACTGTCATCGTAACCTTAAGCGTGCGGACCCTACGGGTTCGAGAACAATGTAGACATGACCGAGACACATCTCCAGTCAATAACCAATAGCGGGACCTAGATGCCCATATTGGCTCCTACATATTCTACGAAGATCTTTATCGGTCAGACCGCATAACAACATACATTGTTCCCTTTGTCATCGGTATGTTACTTGCCTGAGATTCGATCGTCGGTATCCAATACCTAGTTCAATCTCGTTACTGGCAAGTCTCTTTACTCGTTCTGTAATACATCATCCCGCAACTAACTCATTAGTTGCAATGCTTGCAAGGCTTATGTGATGTGCATTACCGAGAGGGCCCAGAGATACCTCTCCGACAATCGGAGTGACAAAACCTAATCTCGAAATACGCCAACCCAACATGTACCTTTGGAGAAACCTGTAGTACTCCTTTATAATCACCCAGTAACGTTGTGATGTTTGGTAGTACCCAAAGTGTTCCTCCGATAAACGGGAGTTGCATAATCTCATAGTTACAGGAACATGTATAAGTCATGAAGAAAGCAATAGCAACATACTAGACGATCGGGTGCTAAGCTTATGGAATGGGTCATGTCAATCAGATCATTCTCTTAATGATGTGATCCCGTTAATCAAATAACAACTCATTGTTCATGGTTAGGAAACATAACCATCTTTGATTAACGAGCTAGTCAAGTAGAGGCATACTAGTGACACTTTGTTTGTCTATGTATTCACACATGTATTATGTTTCCAGTTAATACAATTCTAGCATGAATAATAAACATTTATCATGATTATAAGGAAATAAATAATAACTTTATTATTGCCTCTAGGGCATATTTCCTTCACCACTGTCCTTACTCCATGCAAATCACGGTACCCGCATTATCAAAAGATAGCGTACGCAGTATTTATGGCATCCCGGAAGCTGCGACACTACTTTCAAGAGTGTTCGATAACGGTAGCCTTGGAAGTACCACCTAACGATATTATAAACAACCACGACGCGACGGGCCAGATTGCCAAATGGGCCATTGAGCTCCTGCCGTTCGACATAACTTACAAGCCAGGGCAAGCTATTAAGTAGCAAGTTTTGGATGACCTCGTCGCTGAGTGGACGGAAGCCGAATTCCCTAAAGAGTACGGCACATATTTAAACTGGATCCTGCACTTCGACGGCTCCAAAATGTTGGCTGGTCTAGGGGCTGGCGTCGTTTTGACGTCCCCAATAGGAGATACCATTCAATACGTACTACAGATAATGTATACGGACTCCAACAATCCAGCCGATTTTGAGGCCCTTCTACATGGTCTCCGGATGGCAGTATCCATGGGCATTCAACGCCTAGATGTGCGCAGGGATTTGAACCTCGTGATATCCCAAATAAATGGGGACTTTGATGCCAAGGATCCGAAAATGGCAGCTTATCGCAATGCCGTCTTAAAAATGTCAGCTCGGTTCGAGGGGCTTGAATTTCACCATGTGGCTCGGGAAAACAATCAGGCGGCGGATATCTTCGCCCGCATCGGCGCAAAACGCGACGCGGTCCCTCCCAACATATTTCTGGAAAGGCTCTTCAAGCCATCTGTAGCATGGGAAGGGGACAGCGGTAACAACAGTCCGGACCCGGCCAAAATACCCGACACCGAACTCTCTGACACAATCGGAGGCTCCGCCACCAAAGTAACACATTCGGCCCACAAAATAGTGGCCATTATTGCCCCGTGGACAGAACCATTCCTAGCCTATCTAACTAGACAGGAACTTCTGGAGGACCAAAATGAGGCACGCTGCATAGTGCGGCGATCCAAGGCCTACAGGGTCGATGAGGGAGAATTGTACAAAAAAAGCGCTACCGGAGTCCTTCAAAGGTGCATCTCCAAAGAAGAAGGGCGGAACCTTCTGGCAGAAATTCACGCCGGACTCGGCAATCATCACGCCGCAGCCCGAGTTCTTGTAAGCAAGGCCTTCCGTACAGGATTCTATTGGCCAACGGTACGGGCAGATGCCCAGGACTTGGTCCTACGTTGCGCCGGTTGCCAGCTCTTTGCAAATCAAAGCCACATTCCACCCACCGCCCTCCAAACAATCCCCATTGCATGGCCCTTCGCGGTCTAGGGGCTTGACATGGTTGGACCACTTTAAGGGGGAACCCACAAGAAAAAATACTTATTGGTCATGGTGGATAAATTCACCAAATGGATAGAGGCTAAACCGGTTAGAACAGCCGAATCCGGACCGGTGATAGATTTCATATCCGGGGTTGTACACCGTTACGGCGTCCCCCACAGCATCATCACTGATAACGGCACGAACTTCACGGCCGACGAGGTAAAACTCTGGTGCAGCAAAATGGGCATCAAGCTCGATTATGCTTCAGCCTATCACCCACAAACCAACAGTCAAGTCGAATGAGCAAATGGTCTTATAATGAGTGGCATTAAACCCAGATTAGTGCGCTCCTTAACGGAGTCTGACACGCACTGGGTAGAGGAGCTCGACTCCGTACTCTGGGGGCTGCGGACCACGCCGAATCGTAGTACCGGATATACACCATTTTTATGGTGTATGGCGCAGAGGCAGTCATGCCCTGTGACATAATTCATGACTCACCTCGAGTGCGCATGTATGAAGAAAGAGAAGCCGAGCTCGGTCGGCAGGACAGTCTGGACACCTTGGAGGAAGAGTGCGACATAGCCAAAGCCCGTTCCGCATTTTACCAGCAACAGGCTCGCAGATACCAAAGCAGAGAAGTACGGGCCAAAACTTATAACATTGGCGAACTAGTTCTACGGCTGCCAGATAAGAAAAAGAACAAGCTCGAGCCCAAATGGGAAGGTCCCTTCATTATCAACCAAGTTCTGACTGGTGGGGCGTACCGACTGCGGGATGCATCGACTAGTCGACTCGAGCCGAACCCATGGAACGCAGCCAGGCTCCGAAGATTCTACGCCTAGCACCGGACTTTATGTTAGTCCCCTCCCTTTGTCCATTTTCTGCATATGCATCATCCGTCTTGTTTCCCTTTCTTTCTTTTATTTCTCTAGGCCTTCAAGGGTCACCTTGTGCCTCACTCATACATTACAGATGCGCTAGCCGCACTCTTCATACCTGGGGGCTTCTTTCACAGAAGCTTAAATTATTTACCTGGGCCTCACACCCAACACATGTGTTATACTTCCGCATGTACCTTTTTTCACCATTATATGCATCGATATGACTTAAGTTTTGGCCAAGCTGGGTTGCCTGGCTCTTGTATTTATGCCCTACGTTCCCGTTAATTCGGCTAGGTCATAAGGGGAGCACCTCTGCGATTGTTACCGCCAGGTCAGCCGGACGTGTACCTCAGACTGGGTGAAGCCGAAAGCTAGTGTTCTTAAGGGAATATTCGGTTGGTGAACAAGAGATGACTTTTATTTATTAGCCATATCTGCCCCCAGATGCTTTTTCTGTGCTTCTTGTCGCAGTCCGGACATGCACTTTAGGGCATGCTTACCCAGGGAAAGGAACCCTTAATGGAACTATTCTCCCTGGAAGATGTTTCTTACTACCCATGTAATATAACATAACTAGTTGGGCACTTGTCTGATAAAGCACTAATGACCCCTATGCCTGGTCTCCACGCATGCACCGGTTCTTACATAACCGAGAGGGTATTCGAATACACTCTGGACTGTCGGGTCCCGAGGTTGAAGCGAAAAGGTCCGCCACGACAAACGATCTACAATCCGGCTAGAAGGCATTATACATGTCACTTTAAAATTACATAGTCAATTTTACTGGTTGAATTCCTCTTCAATACCATCCAACAGGCTGTCTAGTCTACAGTCCTGTTGGGAATACTTTGCGGCCAATTCTACTTGGCCGTACATTAAGCTCACAGGGATCTCCTTCCCATCGGGCCCCACAGGTCCGACTTCGGCCATGTGGTTCGGGTCAGCCTTTGTGTACCGTCTCTTCACCATTGACCAGGCTTCCCTGGCGCCCTGACGGTAGGCCGATATCTTCCATAATCGGAAGCGCCGCCGCGCTCCCTTTAGCTTTTCTGCAAGCTCTCCAAGGCCTTCGGGTATGGACAAGGATGGCCACAAGGCCTGGGCAACGCCTTGCATCACCTACCGAACTCGTTCGTGCAGCTGTGAGAGCTCGGGAAGAAGGTCACCCGTTGAACCGGGCATTTCCTTGGCAGGACGACCTGTTAGCATACCTACAGACATAACTCTGTCAGCCAGCTTCCTCGCCGAACTCTTTTTCAAAGTTCGTTCAAGCACTTACTAAATATGCTGCGTCGAAGCCACCGATGCTCCTTAACAGAGTCCGACAGCTGGGCACGAACATCTTTCAGTTCCACGCCCAGCTTGGTGTTGGCATCTAGGAGATCATTCTTCTCCTGCCTCACCCTCATAAGCACGCTCTCACCGGCCTTCAGCTGGCGTATGAGCTGTTGCTTATCCGGATTTACTCCAGCATCATCTGCAATTTTATCGTCAGATATGCATATATGCCGCATTCTAATATGATACTTATCATTCGAAGGATATGTTACCAGAGGGGGTCTCTTTGGGCTCCCCTGCTGCGGCCAGTGCGGCCTGAAGTTGGGCTTTGCACTTTTCTAGCTCCTGGGATAGTTGAGTATTCTTTTCTGTAAGAACCTGCATAACAAATGATCATTAAATCAGTTATCCTAACTGTTTCAAGTCTCAGGGGCTACTGATATATATATATATAATCATCGAATTTTCTCACCCGTATGTCTTCTACATACTGCTCCGTGGCTCTGGCTAGACCATTTTGAGCGGCACGGAGGTGCGCGTCTCCCGAGTTGAAGGCACGAAAAACAAGCGTCACGAAAAACAAGCGTCACGAAAAACAATCCGGCGACGCCTGTGGTTCATGGCACTTATCACCTCGGAATTGGTGGCGGACAGTTTGTCCGCATCCTCTATCGGAGGAGTGCCCGGCGCATGCCTTGTATTCGTTCCCACCTCCGAATCCGGCCTTGGAGCCTGGCTGGTGGAGGCGCGATTGGTAGCTTCTCCGGGTATAGTCCAGCGAGCGCTCTTTTTCCTGAAAAGAAGGCATGGGCGTTAGTATGCCTATGAGAATAATGGCTTGCCATAAAGACAACGCGCTGTACCGCTGCGCTGGTGTCTCAATCCGGACTGCGGGTCTCTTTAGCCCGCCTGGCCTCGCGGCCCCTTGTTGGCTAGTTGTCATAGGCTCGGCCTTCTGCCCCGAGGACCTCCCCTGCAAAACACGGCTGTTATACGGCAATCAAAAAGCGCAAGGACGGATCCCCTTTCGAAGTGCTGGCACTTCGGTCTCAGTCACCTGTGAGGCTGGAAGTAGCCCAGGGTAATCGGCCGTAATGGCCACCAAAGCGTTGTCATTACTTGATTGGTAAAATACCCCATCGATCAGCTCCACAGATATGTCCAGATCCTCCTGGGAGGTCGGGTCAAGGGACCGTCCAGGGTCCTCGGGTTGTGGAGGAGGGTTGTTTATCTCCTTTACAACCTGGCGCAGCTCCTGCGATGAAATCGCTAGAATGAATACTTAACTACGGGAATACAAAATGGATGGGCGATAAAAAGTCTCCGCTTACCCAGCTCGGAGGATTGTACATAGAAAATCCGCCCTGTGGGTTGACACGAAGGAATTCCTCCTCTTCTTCCTTGTACAAAGTGGATAAGATCTTTATTAGATCAGCAGCCAATCCCGGCCCTTTGCGGCCTTGGCGGGTGGCGTCATCCTCCCCGTTGAAATCCCACATGGGGTGGCCCCTATACTAAAGCGGCTGCACCCCCCGCATGATACATATGGCCATGACCTCGATCATGGTCAATCCGGATCGAGCTAAAAAACTTATCCGGCTCATCAGGTAAAGAATGTCCCTGTCATCTTCCTTCAGGGAGCTACGTGGACGCCAGCTCCGGTGCTTCTTCAAATGGGCGTTGTCGAAGTCAGGAAGGCTGATCCGAATAGGATCCGGGAGGGGGACGTCTTCTATATAAAACCATTCTGAAGGCCAGTCTTCAGACGTATTCTTTGGGGTCCCAGACAGGTATCCGGTCCCGGCAATACTCCACACTTCGGCTCCGCCCACTTGATATATTGACCCCTTCTGAGAACGGGGCACAAGGCAGAATAGCTTCTTCCACAGAGTGAAATGAGCCTCACAGCCCAAAAACAACTCGCAAAGGGCTACGAATCCCGCGATATGCAGCATGGAGGCAGGCGTAAGGTTGTGCAACTGGAGGCCGTAGAACTCCAGGAGCCCCCGGAGAAACGGATGAATTGGGAATCTGAGCCCTCTTACCAAATAAGGGACAAGGCATACCCGCTCTCCCTTGGAGGGATTGGGAAGGCTCTCCGCTTGCTCTCTGCCATTATAGGTGGCAAGCCCAGCTTGAACCGGGACCAGGTACGCTGGGGGAAGAAATCCCTTGGTCTGAAGCATCACTAATTTGCTGTGCGGGACAGAATATCTCTCCCAATCTCCAGGCTTGGAGCTAGGGGAGCGAGAGGAGGAGCTGCGTCGACCGGCCATGATGGAATGGATCTCTGTCGGGTGCGCTCCGATGAAGGCTCGCCAAGAGAGGATGGTGTGATTTGAATCTGAATCCTCGTCTTTTTAATAGGTGGCTCATTTACACAGCTAGGGGGGTAAACGTGAAAACACCCTGGCTCTTCACATTCGCTCAACACGTGGAAAGTGGCCATTATTGGGCGTGGAAGCCAAGGAGTGCAACATTCACAAGAGACCGGACACTATTTCGACAGGTACACAGAATTTGGAGAGGAACCCTCCTTGCAATGCCGAAGACAATACTGAGCGCCGGACTCATCGCCATTGAAGCCTGGTTCAGGGGCTACCGAGGGAGTCCTGGATTAGGGGGTCTCCGGACAGCCAGACTATCTCCATTGGCCGGACTATTAGACTATGAAGATACAAGATTGAAGACTTCGTCTCGTGTCCGGATGGGACTCTACTTGGCGTGGAAGGCAAGCTAGGCAATACGGATATGGATATCTCCTCCTTTGTAACCGACCTTGTGTAACCCTAACCCTCTCCGGTGTCTATATAAACCGAAGGGTTTTAGTCCGTAGGACAACAATCACAACATACAATCATACCATAGGCTAGCTTCTAGGGTTTAGCCTCTCTGATCTCATGGTAGATCTACTCTTGTACTACCCATATCATCAATATCAATCAAGCAGGACGTAGGGTTTTACCTCCATCAAGAGGGCCCGAACCTGGGTAAAACATCGTGTCCCCTGCCTCCTATTACCATCCGGCCTAGACGCACAGTTCGGGACCCCCTACCAGAGATCCGCCGGTTTTGACACCGACAAATATGATCATAACACCACACAAAATATTGAATACTTCGCATCAAGGAGGTGTCGTATTAGCATCAAATGACGCACAACAAATATTATGCCGGGGTTCAGAATGCTTGCCTTCAAGAGTATGTAAGTGGGGTGCACTTTTTGAAAGTTGCCTTCTTCTTCAAAATCGTATTTTACGAAAATTTGAATTAACACATAGTTCCAAAACAGTACAGAAAAGTTGTTTGGAAAATTTTCAAATAAATATGGAAATCAACTAGATGGAATTTGGGAAACAACACAAAAAGAATCAGGTCAAACAGAGTTATATTTAAAAAGTTATAGCTAGTCAAAGTTTAGTCAAAATTCTGTTTTTAATAAAAATCAGAAAAAGAAAAACGATTCGGGGGCTTACGCTTTCCCCTTAGCGAAGACGTATTCGGTGGAATGCGCTTCCACTTAAACCAGCGCGGGTCGTCGCTGTGTCGCTAACAGTGGGTCCCTTGGGCCCACTAGTCAGGTTTGACTAGTCACCCGCGCCTCCTTCCTCCTCTGGCCGAGCGGAGGCGGGCTCCGGTGATTCCCGCCCATGAACGGTGGCTCCCGGCGGGATTCTGAGGGCGGGGATGGTTCTGCTGGTACAGGGCGGTTCTCCCAATGGTCGAAAGGCTGGCGGGGACGATGGGAGTCGCCGACGGCGAGCTCCGCGGCGGACGGTGGTTTCGGGAACAATTGGGGGCTTGGGCTACAGTGTCTCCCGGTCGAGGCTGAGGTGTTGGGTGGCTCCGCACGGTCGAGGGGAGGAGGATGGGAGCATGGGAGGGGTTAGGGGCCTCGGTCTTGGCCGAATTTTACTCGAACGTGGGAGCGGCCGAACCTGCCGGAGATGGGAGAGAGGATGGCCTCTGGCCAACTGGGGAGGAGGGGGCTTCCTACTACTCGAACAAGGTTGCTGATGAGCCTAGGCATGATCGAAAGGGCTATATATAGCCCGGGGAGGTCGGCCCCCGCGGCTGCGGATAAGAACGTCGGCGAACCGTTGTTCTGTTGCCAGCAGGGCGACGTGGCGGCGACGGGCGCTAGCGGACGGGCTCGTGGATGAGCTCGGGCTGTTCAGGGGCGAGCTGGCGCGCTGGAGTGGCTCGGGCGGCACCGTCCATGGCAGAGGCTGGCGGAGCAGCACTGGCGGCTTGCGGTGGTGGTGCTGTGGGGTGCCAGGAGGGGGCTAGGGCAACTCTACAACAAGAGAGGGGTCGGGCGCGTTGGCGGTGAGTGGTAAAGGATCAGAACGGGCGCGGGGAGGGCGGCAGCGAGACACGGCATCTCGGGCGCACACATGTGCAAAATGCGCGCTCTGGCCGCGCCCAGAGCACGCACGCCATGTGCTCGGCAAAATGCTAAAGCATGCTAGGGGGACTGGGTGATGCTAGGAATTAACAGGGCCATGTTAGAAGTAGCTAGGAGCTTAGTGGACATGGTTGTTGGGTCAGGGGATCAAGTTCATAATGCAAACTAAAAACTATGTCAAATTTGGCCATGCACACAAGGTGCTCGATAGAATGCCATGGGCATCTGGGCATCCCTTCTGGTGGCCAAAATCTCCAGATTAGTGCCTCTTCAGATGTAGGTGAAGGTGGCAAGGTTGGTTTGACAAAAACAAAAACTCCCTAGTGCAAGTTTTTGAGAAAACCAAATCTGGACAGAAAATAAAGGGCATTATTGCATGTCCTTAAAATCTTCTAGTGGGTCCAATCTCCTGGACTTAAGGGTTTGGTAGAGTGGTCAATAAGCAGGCACAATATCATGGGCAATAGGGCAAGATAAAATATGGATGCAGTGCAAATCACCAAACTGAACCAAAATGAAGATGAGGAATGTTTACTCAAATTTTCCAAAGAAATAATTCCACTGATAAAAAGAAATGGTCTCGGGAAGATATATGAGTCCAACAATATTTTTGAAAGGTTTCCACCTAGAAGGAAAAACTCAAAAATTCAGAGGGACAGAGTGATCTGAAATTAAAAGATAAAACCAGAAAATAAAAATTTAATTTCCTGGCAAAATTTTAATTAATAGATCAAGGTCAAAATTTTGTGGTGTTACAACACTACCCCCCTTAAGAAGAAAATCTCGTCCTCTAGATTTGCTAAGGGCTGCTTTGAAAAGAATTACTCCTACTATCTTGAAGTAATATCACAAAAATAACCATCCTACTCATGTAATAAAATGTGGTCGGGTGGTTGTGGTTGTGAGTCTGTTGTCGTGGTGCTACGTGAATTAAATCTATGTCATGGAGAAATATATGCTGCAATAACTCGGGGAAAAAAAATCTCACTTCAGGATTTACCGAGAGCGAAAACAGTTAATCAAAATTAACAGCAGTAAAAACTACTCACATAATTGAAACCAAATATTTAATTTATTGCACAAATTTAGGACACAACACATAACACATAAATAAATATTGGGACAACAAACATAGCAGTGATGTCTACAATGCAAATGAAAAATAGACAGGGTCCTGAGAAAGTGTCTCTGGTAGTGGGGCACACTCTTCTTCTATTGAGGGAAGCGGATTGACTAGTCGATGAATGCGTCTCTCCTGGTCGGGCCTCAGTGGTCTGCCAATAGCTATCTAAGGATTTAAATCAGCGAGGCTCTAGAGATAAACCATTACCCGCTGGGTCAAACGCTCTTGAGCGATGACATACTGGGCAAGGTTGGCCAGCACTGGGTCTCTCTCAATTCGTCCATCGGGAAAAGATGCTACTTCTCCGGGTGCTGCATGACTCGGGTAGTAATAATACCCCCGTTCACTGGCATAGGGTACTGCGAATCAAAGGCGAGCAAACGCTTCGTACGCAGCAGCTTCTATGGCCATTTGCGGAGTTGGCATAGATTTTCCCATGAAGGAGACTTCCGTTGGGTCTTGGTTTGGGTTTGCGGGAGGAATGTGCACCATTGCCCAATATTTCGAGGTGGATGGGGTGATCCTCGATTTGAGCAACTCGTACTGGGGTGGATGGGTAGAACTCATGGTACTGCAGGTAAAGTCCCACAATATTTTAACAAAACTACCTGGGGTTGCATCTGGAGTTCTCAGATGAATACTAGGGCTCGACATGGCAAGGAATGGCTGTGAGGGTTGTGCACAAGGTGAGGGGTACTTGGCAAGGTCACGAGGTGGCCTTTTATATAGCATCTGGGTTGGGTCATTTATCACGGTGAGGGGCAACTAGTTTGTCGGTTCTGCTCTATGGGGTCGGGGTCAATGCCACAGATACACATATCTCACAAAAGTGACGTATTACTGTGGGTGTCGTCGGGGTGGTTTTTCGTAGCTATGCCCGGAATTAAAATGCAATCGTACGCCAACATACTTATGCATGGTTATTATTTAGAATAGGGGCGCATAAGCAGATAGTATTTAATTATGGCAATACAAGATCACACAATTACAGGGCGTGGACATACTAAGACTCGGTACTACTCAAGTGTTTTAGTCTACCTCGTTTATATCTAAGCGGGCGTGCCTTGTGGACGTCGAGGCTTCTCCATGGGCTTCACCATCGGGGTTAGCTGGATGGAGTTGAGGGGCTGCAGGGTCGGGGTAGCGATGATGACCATCGCGGGGGTTGTTGGCCACAATCCCGTTGGAGCGTGTTCCCAAAAGGCAACGAAGCACTTCTGGGGACACCAAAGTATTTTGGTCGATGGCTGGGGCAGACCTCAAGGACTCGATCGGTTGTCCGAACAGCACGACTGGGTTGTCGGCGTCGGGCTCATCTTCTCCTCTTGCCGGGGCTCGGCAAACCAGTTCTCCACGGGCTGCGATCAGATCAAGGGTGATTTGATCGAACAGTTCCTCTAGTGCACTTACATAGCGCACTAGATGCAACAATGCAAGATCCGTCTCGTGATCTCCGTTGGCAACCTGGGGTGGCCTACCATACCCGTCATGGCTGGGGTAGTAGTAGAACGAGCGAAAGTTAACTCTGGGTGACAAATGCCGGAGTTGAACTATAGCCTCTCGAGCAGCTAGTTGGATGGCTTGTGGCTCAAAGGAAGTTGTCCTTCCGGTGAACCTGTAGGGGCGTTCTGGCGATAGACCCCTACCATAGACGTGCGCAGAGGCCCAGAATTGACAGCTCTTACCGCTCATGGGCCCTTGGTACACAACATATTCTGGGGGCTCTTCTAATGCAAAGGCACGGCGGGTGAAGTTTGCTAGCACGGTCACAAAACCTCCAAGGTTGGTTGCTGTGGTCTCATTGTGAACAATGGGGCCATGCATTATAGCTCGGTGTGAGGTAGAGGCTGTGCTGTGCTAGGTAGGGGCTAGCGTGCCCTTTTTATAGAACAAGGGAACCGAGTCTTCCTTCGCACGCTTGCGAAAGAGACAATTTAGGTGTCGGTCACTGGCACGTGATCGACAGGCTAGGCTGATAGGTTGGGCACCGACTACCGAAAGGTGTTGGGGTCACTGTGTGGCTATCTTACACGAGAAGCTTGGCTGGGGCTGGGTTAAGGTCTGGTGGGTTGGTTAACCTAGGTTTATTGACCTGCCTAAGATAGGATTAGCCAATGGTCAGTGTCGGTGTCAAAACTGGCGGATCTCGGGTAGGGGGTCCCGAACTGTGCGTCTAGGCCGGATGGTAACAGGAGGCAAGGGACACGAAGTTTTACCCAGGTTCGGGCCCTCTCGATGGAGGTAAAACCCTACGTCCTGCTTGATTAATATTGATGATATGGGTACTACAAGAGTAGATCTACCACGAGATCGAGGAGGCTAAAGCCTAGAAGCTAGCCTATGGTATGATTGTTGATGTGTATGTTATCCTACGGACTAAAACCCTCCGGTTTATATAGACACCGGAGAGGGTTAGGGTCACACAAAGTCGATTACAATGGTAGGAGATCTGTATATCCGTATCTCCAAGCTTGCCTTCCACGCCAAGGGAAGTCCTATCCGGACACGGGACGAAGTCTTCAATCTTGTATCTTCATAATCCAGGAGTCCGGCTGAAGATATAGTCCGGCCATCCGGACACCCCCTAATCCAGGACTCCCTCGGTAGCCCCTGAACCAGGCTTCAATGACAACGAGTCCGGCGCGCAGTTTGTCTTCGGCATTGCAACGCGGGTTCCTCCTCCAAGTACTTCATAGAAGATTTTGAACATAAAGATAGTGTCTGACTCTGCAAAATAAGTTTCCACATATTGCCATAGAGAGAATAATATTTACACAAATCCCATCTCCTGACGTATTCCGAAGTGCGACACACCACAGCCAAGCCTTCATCCGAGTCGTTTCATTATCCCACCTCAGCGCATTATGCCAGGCGGATTCCTTGGCACGTCTTGTCAAAGCAGAGATCGTGTCACCTTATTCCAGGATTCTCATCAATACGGGCGTGGGTAACCCAACCGCGCCATTGATTACGGCGCTTGGAGATAGGTGAGTTTTACCAGGCTGGTGGGGACATGTAGTTGCGTCCACCCATATAAGGGGATAAGGATCCACCTTTTCACCTACGCCTTCTTCCTCCTTTGCCTATCCATTCTCGTGCACTCGAGGTCCAGCGCCCAAGTCCGCACTCCCACTTCAACCTTCTCCAGCCATGTCCGGAGCGGGAGGCAAGTGGATGGTCTCCTCCGTCACGGAGGGACATATCAAAAAGCTAAGGAAGGCCGGATACCTGTCAAATGACATCGCGCACCGGCTTCCCGAAAAGGGGCAGCTCATCCCCACCCCTAGGCCCCATGAGAGGGTGGTGTTCCTCCCCCATTTCCTCTGCGGACTGGGCTTCCCTCTCCACCCATTTGTCCAGGGGCTCATGTTCTACTACGGCCTGGATTTCCATGATCTGGCCCCGAACTTCGTCCTCAGCATCTCGGCGTTTATCGTCATGTGCGAGGCCTTCCTCCGCGTCCGCCCCCATTTCAGCCTATGGCTCAAGACTTTCAACGTCAAGCCGAAGGTGGTGCGCGGCAACCAGGCAGAGTGCGGAGGCGCTATGGTTGGCAAGATGGCCAACGTCTTATGGCTCGAGAGCTCCTTTGTGGAGTCCCCGAATGGGTGGCATGCGGGGTGGTTTTACATCACCGAGCCATGCGACCCTGAATGGGTGGCACCCCCCGAGTTTCGATCCGGACCCCCTATGCGGCTCACCTCCTGGAAGGAGACGGGCCTGTCGTGGGGTAAGAAAGGAGAGCTGACCGGACTCCAAACATGCATCCAAACCCTGGTGGACAAGAAGCTCAAACTTGTCAACGTAGTCCAGGTTATGCTCATCCGCCTGATCCTCCCGTGTCAACGACGGGCTTTCAATCTGTGGGAGTTCGATCTGGCACGGCACCAAACTCTGAACAGGCTCTTCGACATGATGTACGAAGATGCCTGGAGGGTGCTTTTCAAGGGCGCCGAGGCCCCCGTATCTGCTACTGAGGATCGCGGATTCAGTACACAGCATCACGCTCATGCGGTAAGCTGTTTATTTCCTTTTACAGGGTATTAGTTTTTCATAGTTTGACTCCATGCGGGATCTAAGCTCCCTTACCTTTGACAGGAGTGGCAGGTGACGTCCGGACAGATCAATTGTTCGTCTCCCTTGCCCGAAGGCCCAGAAGACGCTCGCTTGGCGAAGCTGCTGGCTCCGGCACCCTATGTGGTCGAAAAGGGCCACGGGGAATCGAAAGAGTGCCCGGCGCCAGGAGGTGTCGGATTCATCATCCGGCGGTTCCGAGGCGCATTCCTCTCGTGAAGACGAGGAGGAAGAAGAAGAAACCTCTCCCCCTCCAGCGGGAGGAGAGAAGAAAAGGAAGGCCGCCCTCTCTGGGGAGGCCAGAGGATCCAAGAAGGGGAAAACCCTTCCTCCGGACTACTCCCCCGATGCCGACGACGGCGGAGAAGAGTGGCAGCCCAGGGCCAAGCCCCTAGCGAGATCGTAACTATCCGGATGCCGGGGTAATTCATAGTATTCGTTTTTTGCACACCTTTCCCTTATGTCGAATATGTTTATGCAGCCCACCCAAAGACCAGCTCGACGCGTCATCGAGTGGCTCACTGGACTCGTCGGACGTGAACTCGCTTCCGACGGCTTCCTCCCCCCGCCCTACGAACGACACCGAAGTGTTGTCCCAGCAGATTCCCAGCCGCGAGGAGGTGGTCCGAGAGGCGCCGCAAGGCGACCTCCCGGACTCCAGGAGTAAAGGGGATGAAACCCCCCAGGGCTCCAAGTCCGGCTCAGGGCCGGACGCCTCTCCGGAACCTTCAAAGGTTCCAGAGTCCGGCGGGCGACCTCCTTCCAAGAGGAGCAATCCCACCGTGCCGGTGACCCCCGTCCAACCGGGGTCACCGGACAATCTGCTGGAGGTGCTCGAAGGCGCCTCCATCGACGAGGGGCACCGCACTATTATGAGTGCGGTGGTCCAGAAGGTTCAGTTCGCCAACAGTGGACTGACTGAAGCTTGCACTAGCCTCTTAACAGGCTTTGAGGTAAGTAAAGAATGTGTAAATAATATTACCGCATAGACGGTAGCCCCTGATGCCCTGTTGGGCGTTCGGGAAGAAAAGCCAAATAGAGGATCAAAGAACTCGCATGAGTCTAACAAAAGGAGTCAATATGCGTATGCAGGCTTCTCTGCTGGCGTCCGCCGCACTGACTGCGGAAGTGGACACGCTAAAGCAGAGCCTCGAGAAGTCCGAGCAAGAGCTCGGGCGTGCCAAGAAGCAGCTCGAGGAGAAGGAAGGTAAGAAATACCTTGTTTGAATATGTATAGGATAGGTGCAATTGCAAAAAAAATGACAGGATTAACATGGCTATTGCAGGGGCCACATCTGAGGTGGCGACCCTTAAGCAAGCGCTGCTCGAGGCCGAGAAGAGTACGGCCACGGAGCGCATCGAGCGGGAGAAGTTTGAGGCCGAGGTTGGCAAAGTGCGGCAAGAGCTCCAGGTTCTCATGAAGAAATATGAGAGTTTGGAGCTTGACTCGAAGACGCGAGCGTCCGAGCTCGCGGCGGCTATTGAAAATGCCAAGTCTGCTAAGACCAAATCCCAGAAGACCCTCCAGGAGTTGGATGAGGTGAAAAAGATAGCAGCGGGTAAGGCATTCTTTATGCAAAGCAAACACATAAACGTGAGTTACTTGTTACTTACCCGAATCCGGAGCTCTCTAGGAGCGTTCGCAGGTCCTCCCCGGAGTGTATCCGATGCCGCCGCATTCTATCGAGCCGAGGAGGGAAGCTCGACCGAGAAGGTGTTCTGGTCTCAGTATGCTGAGCCCGGACACCCCATACCCCTGAGCGACCAGCTGAAGCAACTGGTCGAGCTCCACAAGGCAGCCGAACAGGCCATGAAGGGCCTCCTAGCTCGGCTCTGGCCTGGAGAGGCTCTGCCTGGGAGCTATTTCGGGCTGGTGCGGCGGCTGGTGGAGGCCTGTCCAAGGCTCGAAGTCATCAAGAGCTCCGTCTGCATTGAAGGTGCCCGTAGGGCCCTTGCCCGTGCTAAGGTGCACTGGGGCAAGCTGGATGCTGAGAAGCTTATGAAGGACGGGCCACCGCCGGGGAAAGAGCATCGCAAGCCCGAAAATTATTATAAGGATGTTCTGAAGGGTGCCCGCCTTGTGGCAGATGAATGTTCTAGGGATGTAATTTTTGAGTAAAACTCGCTCGTTTTTGTCCTGTGCGCTGAAAACTTGTTCATATGCGCTGAGCAATGCTGTTGGAATTTAAAATATTACCTTTTGTGCGGCTGTTTATCAATTCTGAGAGATGGAAGTCGTCGGCTTCTGCCCCCATGCCGCTAGTGTTGGGGTGTTCGGGGATAAACCTGAGCGCTCTTTTTCCCATGTTTGGGTCCTTCGAGGGAGGCGCTCAGCCCAACGAACAAGGCAATCGTACTATAACGCGTGAACACTCTCACTTAGCCATAGAATTCTATAATTTTAAATTTCGGCGAAGCACCTAGTATTCGGAAGACCGAGTTCGGGGCGCTATCCACGCCTTGGCCGGACAGAGCCGACTCCTCTCCCTAAGCGGCATAAGTCTTTAGGGACTCGAAAAAACCTCTCGAACAGCGACCAGCTCTAGCTTCATCATGACAGTCAGTTTTAGCTTTCTCCACTGAGGTTCTCGGCCCAGCTCAACTGGGGCACAATCGCAGTGGTTCTCCTAGTGCTACCTTAGCCGATATAGCGGAACGTAAGGCACGAAAACATAGGAGCCGGGCAAACCCAACTATTGACCCAAGACATGATTCGGAGCCGATGCATATAATGTTATAAGTTTGGGGTGCCGCACTTGTGAAAGTGTTCGGACTTCTCACACCATATTGAGGGGTACTAAAGCCCCTGGCGTATTTTGGCCGTACCAAATTGTACGGGTGCAACATGTCGTTAAGGAACATATATTTATGAAAAGGTAATGCAAAAATAGACAAAAGCTATGCATTGTTTATTAAAAATAGCTGCGATCAAAGCAGAACGATACAAATAATGCGATAAACAAAAAGTTGGACTATTTAACATGTCTGCTCCAGGGGCATGTTGCGAAATAGTGTGCGAAACAGGTATACTGCTCGTGATAGAGACCACCTGTGAGTTCCGTAATGCGGCGTGGCTTGTCTGCCTCCCTGGTTCTTGCATCGTTTGTGCGGCAATTGAACTGCCGAACAGGCCTTCCGAAGGGTGGAGTCCTGAAAGTAAGAGAAAATTAAAAAATCGGCAACCCCTGGTACGGTTTAAGCCATGTTTCGGGCGTGCCGTGATGGTGCCCCTCCCCCTGTACCCATGGTATTTTTAGGGCGTAGTTATGTACGCGAAGCACTGATGTCGCCTATTTGCGAGGGTTGGGGTTGGGGCCGCATTGCTACGCCTGCTCGGAACGTGCCAGGCGGTCTTGTTGTAGGTTACTCCGGGCACACTTGATGGTGTCCGATCGTTTAATGGCCGGACTGGAGAACTGCTTAGAGAGGCTGCTTTGTACTTCCGCTGCAAGGGCCGCCGTGTGCTCCTCCGTTTGGAGGGAGCGTTCGGTGTTTCCATTGACCGTAATTACTCCTCGAGGGCCTGATATCTTGAGCTTAAGGTATGCGTAGCGCGGTACCGCATTGAACTTGGCGAATGCGGTTCGCCCGAGCAGTGCGTAATAACCACTACGGACTAGGACTATGTCAAAGATTAACTCCTCGCTTCGGAAATTATCCGGAGATCCGAAGACCACTTCAAGTGTGACTGAGCCTGTACAGTTGGCCTCTACACCTGGTATTACGCCTTTAAAGGTCATTTTGGTGGGCTTAATCCTCGAGGGATCTATGCCCATTTTCCGCACTGTATCCTGGTAAAGCAGGTTCAGGCTGCTGCCGCCGTCCATAAGGACTCTAGTGAGATGAAATCCGTCAATAATTGGGTCTAGAACCAATGCGGCGAATCCGCCATGATGTATGCTAGTGGGATGGTCCCTTCTGTCAAAAGTGATCGGGCAGGAGGACCATGGGTTGAACTTTGGGGCGACTGGCTCTACCGCGTATACGTCCCTTAACGTGCGCTTCCGCTCCCTTTTGGGGACGTGGGTTGCGTATATCATGTTCACCGTCCGCACTTGTGGGGCAAAACCCTTCTGTCCACTTTTGTTCGGCGGCTGGGGCTCCTCGTCGTCGTCGCTGTGCAGCCCCTTATCTTCATTTTCGGCGTTTAACTTGCCTGCCTGCTTGAACACCCAACAATCCCTGTTGGTGTGATTGGCTGGCTTTTCGGGGGTGCATGTATTTGGCACAAGCGGTCGAGTATTCGGTCCAAACTGGACGGGCCCCTAGGATTCCTTTTGAATAGCTTTTTCCGCTGACCGGATTTAGAGCCTCTGAATCTGGCATTAACTGCCGTATCCTCAGCATTGTCGTCGTTAATGCGGCGCTTCTGCTTGTTGTGACGCGACCTGCCGCTACTGTCGCTAGCATCCAAATTACCAGGGTTCTTGGTCATATTGTGCTACGAGCGAGCCAACTGTCTTCTCCCGCGTAAAAGTGGGTCATGAGTGTCATGAGTGCTGCCATAGATTTCGGCTTTTCCTGTCCAAGGTGCTGGGCCAGCCACTCGTCACGGATATTGTGCTTGAAGGCTGCTAGGGCCTCCGCGTCCGGACAGTCGACTATTTAATTTTTCTTTGTTAGGAACTGTGTCCAAAATTGCCTGGCCGATTCCTCTGGCTGCTGAATTATGTGACTTAGGTCGTCGGCATCTGGGGGTCGCACATAAGTGCCCTGGAAATTGTCGAGGAATGCGGCTTCCAGGTCCTCCCAACAACTAATTGATCCTGTTGGCAAGCTGTTAAGCCAATGCCGAGCTGGTCCTTTAAGCTTGAGTGGGAGGTATTTGATGGCGTGGAAATCGTCCCCGCGGGCCATGTGTATATGAAGGAGATAATCCTCGATCCATACCGCAGGATCTGTTGTGCCATCATATGATTCGATGTTTACGGGTTTGAAACCCTCGGGGATTGGATGATCCATTATTTCGTCTGTAAAGCAGAGTGGGTGTGCGGCGCCTTTGTACTGGGCTATATCATGACGTAGCTCCAATGAGCCTTGTCTGCCGTGTTCGGCCCTGCCGAATTTGTGGCCGGCGTGACGGTTACCGTCTCGAGCCATGGGGCGCCCACGCGATCCGTAGATCGATCTTGTTTGCCTTGCCATGTCCTCCAACATGTCTCGTATGTCCGGCATATATTCCCGTGCCTTGGTACGGGGTGCGGCTTGAGTGCAGGGCCGGGAGGCCTCTCTGTCACGACCACGAGGTGGCCGGTCGGCCGCATCAAGTGCTTCCTCCTCTAATCAGGGGAGCAACCTGCGCTTTGGGTAGCTCTTGGAGGGGCGTTCGAGTTTATGCTCTTCGGCCGCAAGGACTTCAGTCCATCTATCGACCAGCAAATCTTGATCAGCTCTAAGCTGTTGCTGTTTTTTCTTGAGGCTTCTTGCCGTGGCCATAAGCCTGCGTTGAAAACGGTTTTGCTCGACGGGATCCTCTGGCACGACGAATTCGTCATCGTCGAGGCTTGCCTCGTCTTCAGAGGGAGGCATATAATTATTGTCCTCGACCTCTCTATCTACCGCTCTCTCATGAGGGCTGGTTTCTCCATCCTCCCGTGCTAAATCTAGCTGGAGGGGGTTTTCTTTGGCGCTTTCCAGAGTATTATTATCTCCCATGCTGGAATCACGGTGTTTGTTTTGGCGGGATTTTTAGCAGCGCCGCTGACGCCGGCGCTTAGGCTGTTTCTTGGAGGGGTCATCGTCCGCTGTTCCACCGCCATCCCCCTCTTTTGGGGTGTCCACCATGTATATGTCGTATGACGAGGTGGCTTTCCAGAGCCTAGTAGGCGCTGGTTCTTCATCATCTCCTTCATCGGCGTCCATACCATCGATATCTTCGGAGTCGAAGTCGAGCATGTCGGTTAAGTCGTCGACAGTGGCTACAAAGTGGGTGGTGGGTGGGATTTGAATTTCTTCATCGTTCGTACCCCAACCTTGCTGACCGTAGTCCAGCCAGGGCTATCCTGATAAAGAGAGAGACTTCAGTGACTTCAGGATATCACCGAAACGCGAGTGCTGAAAGATGTCCGCTCTAGTGAACTCCATGATCGGCGCCAAATCGGATTCGATCGGCAGGGGCGCGGAGGGTTCGGAGTCCGGCTCCTTGGAGTCACGAGTCTCGCGGAGTACGGGGCTGGTGCTTGACTCAATTTCCGTTGGGGTCACAGCCACCGAGGTGACGTCCAACCGCCCATCCTCGATCGGCGCAGTAGGCTCCGAATTAAGGGTCGGAGCCGATGCGGGTGCGCCCTCCAGGGCACTGTTCGGCGACAGAGCTAGATCAAGTCCCCGCGGATGTCAGCCGTGTAGTTTAAACTTCCAAATCTGACCTGGCGGCCAGGGGCGTAGCTTTCGATCTGCTCCAAACGGCCCGCAGTGTGAAGCTGCCGAAGACAAAGATCTGTCCGGGGAGGAAGGCCTCACCCTGGACTTCATCGCTATCGATGATCGTAGGAGCCATCGAGCCTGACGGCGACGAAACAGAGGAACTCTCAATGAAAGCACCAATGTTGGTGTCAAATCCGGCGGATCTCGGGTAGGGGGTCCCGAACTATGCGTCAAGGCCGGATGGTAGCACGAGGCAAGGGACACGAAGTTTTACCCAGGTTCGGGCCCTCTCGATGGAGGTAAAACCCTACGTCCTGCTTGATTAATATTGATGATATGGGTAGTACAAGAGTAGATCTACCACGAGATCGAGGAGGCTAAACCCTAGAAGCTAGCCTATGGTATGATTTTTGATGTGTACGTTATCCTATGAACTAAAACCCTCCGGTTTATATAGACACCGGAGAGGGTTAGGGTTACAGAATGTCGGTTACAATGGTAGGAGATCTGTATATCCGTATCGCCAAGCTTGCCTTCCACGCCAAGGAAAGTCCTATCCGGACATGGGACGAAGTCTTCAATCTTGTATCTTCATAATCCAGGAGTCTGGCTGAAGGTATAGTCTGGCCATCCGGACACCCCCTAATCCAGGACTCCCTCAGTCAGCCTGGCTCCTTGTGCTCACCAGCCCCAGGATTACTGTTAGATGATGAGACACCAACTTGATACAGAAACTCCAAGCAAAATACAAAATGTGTAGTACAAGACCATTCTGGCCTATAAATAAAAGAAATAACAAGCATGCCTCAGTCGGGCGTCTGAGTGACACCACATAAATGGCTTATAAATAAAAGAAATAACAAGCATGCCATAGTTGGGCGTCTGTGCGACACCACATAAAGGGTTTATAAATAATTTGAATAACAAGCATGCCACAGTCGGGCGTCTGAGCGACACCACATAAAGGGCTTATAAGTAATTTAAATAACAAGCATGCCATAGTCGGGCGTCTGAGCGACACCACATAAAGGGCTTATAAGAGAATAATCACAGTGAATATCCAGGAGGTAGAACAGTCCCAGGGATACTCAATAATTCAAATAATGTAAATGGTTAGTCCATAATAATAGTAATCATAATCATCATGAGTCACAAGTCATGATCCATGTTCTGGTTTAGCAATTTTTCCTCCGAATACTGACACTAAGACCGACACTTGACCCATCCCAGACTGTAGTCCTTAACCATGGACACGGTTATTCGAATAGATATAATCTCTGCATAGGGTGTACTCTTTACCAATGAGTAATGGCTTTCTTTAGTCCATCGGGAATAATTCCATTTACAGCCTTTTAATTGAAAACACACCTGACCGCACACACAAGCCTAACTTACCGGTGTCTGGAATCACCCACGACACCCGTTAAGCGAAACTCTAAGTGGGGAGGCTACAACATCGACTAGCATGGGATCACAAAATTTGTAACGCGCGCGAACTAGGGGAGCTACCCCCTCGGCTCCAACCGGAAACACCCATGCCCCCGGACCAGGTGGCATGTCTACCGGATGCAGCTGGTATCTTCCACCATGGCCTCTCTGTACGGTGTGTGCTAGGAAGGGGTTGACAACTTACTGAACCGTACCCTACCTATGGCAGGGACAAGTGGTAGTATGAAACAAGTACGAGGGTTACTGGAACAAGACTCGATCTACGGTCGACTTAGGAGGTTAAGGCATTCCCTGCAGGATTAGCATAACAAATATATTTCACACCAACAAACAGAATCACCACTCATCATACCTCACCATGCCTTATCGGACATAATCGTCTCAACGAATTATTAGAGACAAGTTCGTGTCTACCCAAGACAGAGACTTTCCCAGATTCCTTCCGGTAGGCATGAAAGGCATACGAGGGTGATTACTATCAGAAGCATATCAAATTGCAACAGCAAGGAATCATCATTATGCACTCATGAATATGATCATAACACCACATAAAATATCGAATACTTCGCGTCAAGGTGGTGTCATATTTGCATCAAATGACACACAACAAATATTATACCGGGGTTCAGAATGCTTTCCTTCAAGAGTATGTAAGTGTGGTGCACTTTTTGAAAGTTGCCTTCTTCTTCAAAATCCTATTTTACAAAAATTTGAATTAACACATAGTTCCAAACCAGTACAAAAAGTTGTTTGGAAAATTTTCAAATAAATATGGAAATAAACTAGAAGGAATTTGGGAAACAACAAAAAAAGAATCAGGTTAAACGGAGTTATATTTAAAAAGTTAAAGCTAGTTAAAGTTTAGTCAAAATTCTGTTTTTAATAAAAATCAGAAAAAGAAAAACGGTTTGGGGGCTTACGCTTTCCCCTTAGCGAAGACGTATACGGTGGAATGCGCTTCCACTTAAACCAGCGCGGGCCGTCGCTGTGTCGCTGACAGTGGGTCCCTTGGGCCCACTGGTCAGGTTTGACCAGTCGCCCGCGCCTCCTTCCTCCTCTGGCTGACCGGAGGCGGGGCTCCGGCGATTGCCTCCTACAAACGGCGGCTCCCCGCGGGATTCTGAGGGCGGGGATGGATGCGCTAGTACAGGGCGGTTCTCCCAGTGGTCGAAAGGCTGGCAGGGACGAAGGGAGTCGCCTGCGGTGAGCTCCACGGCGGATGGTGGATTCAGGAACAATTGGGGGCTTGGGCTATGGTGGCTCCCTGTCGAGGCTGAGGTGTTGGGTGGCTCCGCACGGTCGAGGGGAGGAGGATGGGAGCACGGGAGGGGTTAGGGGCCTCGGTCTTGGCCGGATTTTACCGAAACGTGGCGGCGGCCGAACCTGCCGGAGATCGGGGCGAGGATGGCCTCTGGCCAACTGGGAAGAAGAGGAGGCTTCCTACTAGTCGAACAAGGTTGCTGACGAGCCTAGGCGTGATCGGAAGGGCTATATATAGCCTAGGGAGGTCGGCCCCCGCGGCTACGGATAAGAACACCGGCGAACCGCTGTTCTGTTGGCAGCAGGGCGACGTGGCGGTGACGGGCGCTAGCGGACGGGCTCGTGGATGAGCTCAGGCTGTTCAGGGGCGAGCTGGCACGCTGGAGTGGCTCGGGCTGCACCGTCCATGGCAGAGGCTGGCGGAGTGGCAGTGGTGGCGCTGTGGGGTGCCAGGAGGGGGCCAGGGCGACTCTGCGATGAGAGAGGGGTTGGGCGCGTTGGCGGCGAGTGGGAAAGGATCAGAACGGGCGCGGGGAGGGCGGCAGCGAGACGTGGCATCTCGGGCGCACACACGTGCAAAACGCGCGCTCTGGCCGCGCCCAGAGCACGCACGCATGTGCTTGGCAAAATGCAAAAGCATGCTAGGGGGCCTGGGTGAGACTGGGAATTAACAGGGCCAGGTTAGAGGTAGCTAGGAGCTTAGTGGACATGGTTGTTGGGTCAGGGGATCAAGTTCATAATGCAAACTAAAAACTATGTCAAATCTGGCCATGCACACAAGGTGCTCGACAGAATGCCATGGGCATCTGGGCATCCCTTCTAGTGGCCAAAATCTCCAAATCAGAGTCTCTTTAGATGTAGGTGATGGTGGCAAGGTTGGTTTGACAAAAACAAAAACTCCCTAGTCCAAGTTTTTGAGAAAACCAAATCTGGACAGAAAATAAAGGGCATTATTGCATGTGCTTAAAATCTTCTAGTGGGTCCAATCTCCTGGACTTAAGGGTTTGGTAGGGTGGTCAATAAGCAGGCACAATATCATGGGCAATAGGGCAAGATAAAATATGGCTGCGGTGCAAATCACCAAACTGAACTAGAATGAAGATGAGGACTGTTTACTCAAATTTTCCAAAGAACACCAGTGGGTTTTGCATACAGTTGAATTATACACTACTACTAACATCCCCCAATTTTGGTGGAAATATTAAAGAAATATTTAAATAGGTTGTAGTGTAAATTACAAACTGGACCAGATTTGAAAACTTGGGGTAGGGCTCAAAATCTCCAAATGACTAAAAGAGATTTTTGCATAGAAGTGATGTGGGAACATCACATGACATCCCCAAATTTTGGTGAAAATTTTAAAGAAGTATTTGAAAGGGTTGTAGTGCAAATGGAAGTCTAAAGCTGATGAAAAATCATTTTTAAAGAAATAAAGCTCAGGAACAATAATTGTAGAAATAATTCCACTGATATAAAGAAATGGTCTTGGGAAGATATACATGTCCAACAATATTTTTGAAAGGTTTCCACCTAGAAGGAAAAACTCAAAAATTCAGAGGGACACAGTGATCTGAAATTAAAAGATAAAACTAGAAAATAAAAATTTAATTTCCTGGAAAAATTTTAATTAATAAATGAATGTCAAAATTTTGGGGTGTTACACATCGCCACCCCGAAAAGTATTATGAAAGTGTTCTGAAGGGTGCTCGCCTTATGGCGGAGGAATGTGCTAAGGATTTAATATTTGAATGAATGTACTCATGTGATCCTGTAATATGAAAACGAGTTCATATGCTCTATATAAGGCTTGTTGATTTAAAATATAACCTTATTTGCGGCCGTTTATAAAATCTGAGAGTTGGCGATTCGTCGGCTTCTACCCCCATGTAACTAGTACTGAGGTGTTCCGGATAAACCTGATCACTCTTTATCCCAGTTTTGGGTCCTTCGAAGGAGGTGTTCAGCACAACGAACCAGGCAATTGGACTATAAAGCTTTATCACTCTCACTTAGCCATAGAAGTCTATAATTTTGAATTTTAGTGAAGCCCCTAGTATTCGGAAGGCCGAACATGGGGCGCTACGTATGCCTAAATCGGTCAAGGCCGACTCCTCGCCCTAAGCGGAAAAAATCTTTAAGGATTTGAGACCTCTCGAACAGCGACCAGCTCTCGCCGCATCATGACAGTCAGTTTTCGGCTTTCTCTACTGAGGTGCTCGTCCGGAAGAACCGGGACACAATCGCAGTAGTTCTCCCAGTGCTACCTTAGCCGATATAGCGAAACATAAGGTACCAAAACATGGGAGCCGGGCAAACCCAACTATTGACCCAAGACATGATTCGGACCTGATGCATATAATGCTATAAGTTCAGGGTGCTGTACTAGCGAATGTGTTCAGACTTTTCATGCCGTGTTATGGGGTACACTGAAGCCCCTGGCGCACTGGACGTATCAGAATGTACGGGTGCAATTTGTCGTAAATAAGCAGACAGGGAAAAAAGATGAAGGAATGCAATAATGAGCTAATGTTGTACATTGTTATTTAAATGATACGTCAAAGCGTATGCATATAGGTAGTGCAATATGTAAAATATAGGACTATTTGACATGTCCTATCCAAGGGCAAGCTGCGTGTGGGTATGCAAAACAGGTATAGCGATCGTTATCAGATACCACCTGGGGACTCCCTTGTACGTCAAAGCTTCTTGCTTCCTTGGTGTTTCCTTCCCGTGGCGGGTCCGATAATCAGACAATCGGAGAGGGCCTTCAGAGAATAGGGACCTAAAAGGAAGAAAATGTTAAAGGTATACGGGTCCTGAAGCGGTCGAGCCGCATTGTGGGCCGTGCCATAGCCGTTCCTCCGACTATGCCCATGGTATCTTGAGTGCGTAATTATGTACGCGGAGCACAAATTTCGCCGCTTGACTGGGACTAGGACGGAGGCCGAATTGCTAGGCGAGCTCTGAATGTGCCTGGCGATCCTGCTGCATGGTACTCCGGACTCGCTTGAAGGTGTCCGGGGTTTTTTTGCCGAATTGGCGGTTTGCCTCAAAAGGCTGCTTTGCACTTCTTCTGCAAGCTAGGGCAGCGGTGTGCTCCTCTGTACGGAGCGAGCGTTCTGTGTTTCCATTAACCATTATAACCCCGCCAGGTCCTGGCATTTTGAGCTTGAGGTATGCATAATGCGGTACCGCGTTGAATCTGGCGAATGAGGTTCGTCCGAGTAGTGCGTGATAGCCACTGCGGAAGGGGACGATATCGAAGATTAACTCCCCACTTGGGAAGTTGTCCGGACATCCGAAGACCACTTCCACTGTGATTGAGCCCGTGCAATAGGCCTCTACACCTGGTATGAAACCTTTAAAGGTGGTTTTGTGGGTTTGATCCTCGAGGGGTCTATACCCATTTTGCGCACTGTATCCTGATAGAGCAGGTTCAGGCTGCTGCCACCATCCATAAGGACTAGAGTGGGGTAAAATCCGTCAATGATGGGGTCGAGGACCAATGCGGCAGAACCGCCATGACGGATACTAGTGGGGTGGTCCCTGCGATCGAAAGTGATCAGACAAGAAGACCATGGGTTGAACTTTGGGGCGACTAGCTCCATCGCATAGACGTCCCTTAGTGCACGCTTCTGTTCCCGCTGGGGAATATGGGTTGCGTATATCATGTTCACCGTTTTAACTTGGGGAGGAAATTTATTCTGTCCTCCTGTGTTCGACGGCCGGGGATCCTCCTCGTCATCGCTATGCAGCCCCATTTACTTGTTTTCGGCATTCAACTTGCCGGCCTATTTGAACACCCAGCATTCTCTATTGGTGTGGTTGGCTGGCTTATCGGGGGTGCCGTGAATTTGACACGAGCGATCGAGTATGCGGTCCAAACTGGACGGGCCCAAATTGCTTCTTTTGAATGGCTTTTTCCGCTGACGGGTTTTAGAGCCACTGAATCCGGCATTGACTGACGTGTCTTCGGCGTTGTCGCCATTGTTGCGGCGCTTGTGTCTGTTGCGACGTAGTCTGCCGTTGCTATCTTTGGCATCTGAATTGCCGGGATTTCTTGATGTGTTGTGAGGGCTGTCATGGACTTCGGCTTCGCTTGACCGAGGTGTCGGGCGAGCCACTCATCACGGATGTTATGCTTATATGCCGCTAAGGCCTCGGCATCCGGACAATCAACAATTTGGTTCTTTTTGGTTAGGAACCGAGTCCAGAATTTCCTGGCTGATTCCCTTGGCTGTTGGGTTATGTGATTCAAGTCATCAGCATCCGGTGGCCGCACATAAGTGCCCTGGAAGTTGTCCAGGAATGCGTCTTCCAAATTCTCCCAACTGTCAATGCAGTTTGTCAGCAAGCTATTCAGCCAATGCCGAGCCGGTCCTTTGAGTTTTAGTGGGACATACTTGATGGCATGTAGATCGTCACCGCGGGCCATGTGGATGTGGAGGAGGAAATCTTCAATCCATAACGCGGGGTCTGTTGTACCATCATATGATTCAATGTTCACGGGTTTAAATCCTTCTGGGAATTCGTGATCCATCACTTCATCAGTAAAGCATAGGGGGTGTGCGGCACCTCTGTGCCGGGCTATGTCACGACGCAGTTCATACGAGTCTTGTCTTCTGTACTCGGCCCAGCCGGATTTGCTTTTAGTATATCGGGAGTGACGATCGTCGTCACGCGTTGGGGCGCGCCCCCGTGATCCGTAGATCGATCTTGCATGTCCTGCTTTGTTTTCCAATATGTCTCGCAGGTCCTCCGTGTCACCCCACGCCTTGGTATTTTTGTTTAACTGGCGCCGGGGTGTGGGCTGGACTTTGGCCTGATATGTCATTTTGTGTCAGCCACGAGGTGGCCGGTCAGCCGCATCATACGCTGGAAGCGTAGGCTTTAATGCTTCCTCGTCGAGTTGGGGTAGCAACCTGCGCTTTGGGTAACTTTTGGTTGGGCGCTCGAGTTCGTATTCCTCGACCGCCAGGACCTCAGTCCATCTATCCTCTAGCAGATCTTGGTCAGCTTGAAGCTATTGTTCCTTTTTCTTCAGGTTTTTTGCTGTTGCTATAAGCCGGCGCTTGAAGCGCTCCTGCTCGATGGGCTCCTCAGGCACGATAAATTCTTCGTCGCCAAGGCTCACCTCGTTTTCGAAGAGAGGCATGTAATTGTCATCCTCTGATTCTCCGTCTGCTGCATGTTCCTTAGGGCTAGCTTGCCCATCCTCCCGCTCAAAGCCTGGTTGGAGGGGATTGTCTTCGTCTTCGGCACTATCTGCAGCGTTATTGTCTCTTGTGCCGGTATCGCTGCTTTTGCTATGGCGGGGCTTAGAGCGGCCCGATGACGCAGGTGCTTATATTGCCTCTCGGGGGGATTATCCTCCGTTGCCTTATTTGCCGTCGCTTTCTTTGGGGTGTCCACCATGTATATATCATATAATGAGGTGGCAGTCCAGCACCCTGGGTGGTGGCCCCTGTTCGTCTCCTGCATCGTCGTCCATACCATTGATGTCTTCAGAGCCGAAATCGAGTATGTCGGTTAAGTCGTCGATAGTGGCTATTAAGTGGGTGGTGGGTGGGGAATGAATTTCTTCATCGTCCGCTTCCCACTCGAGCCAGACATAGTTTGGCCAATGGTCTCCTGACAAGGGGAGAGACCTTAATGAATTTAGCACGTGGCCCAGGGGCGAGTGCTGAAAGATATCGGCGGAGGAAAACTCCATGATCGGTGCGCAATCAGATTCGATACGCACGGACGCAGGCGGTTCGGAGCCCGTGGCCGGGGACGAATCCAAGTGTCCGGCAACACAGGTTTCATAGGACGTGAAGTCAGTATTCGGCTCTATCTCCGCTGAGTGTGCGGCCTCCGTGGCGGGGTCCATCAACCCGTCCTCGGACGGCGCGATCTGCTCCAGCTTGAGGGCCGGAGTATCTACAGGTGTGATCTCCAGAACACCGTCCGATGACAGAGCTAAGTCGTGCTCATCATGACTGTGCGGCGCACCTGACATGGGTTCGAATCCGTCGAAGATCAAGTCTCCACGGATGTCGGCAGTATAGTTCAAGCTTCCAAACCTGACCTGATGGCCAGGGGCGTAGCTCTCGATCTGCTCTAGATGGCCAGGTGAGTTGGCCCGTAGTACGAAGCCGCCGAATACGAAGAGCTGTCCGGGGAGGAAAACCTCAACCTGGATCGCATCGTTGTCGATGATCGAAGCGCCATCAAGCCTTTATCGGGACGGCACAGTGGAACTCTCAATGAAAGCACCAATGTCGGTGTCAAAACCGGCGGATCTCGGGTAGGGGGTCCCGAACTGTGCGTCTAAGGCGGATGGTAACAGGAGGTGGGGGACACAATGTTTACCCAGGTTCGGGCCATCTCGATGGAGGTAATACCCTACTTCCTGCTTGATTGATCTTGATGATATGAGTATTACAAGAGTTGATCTACCACGAGATAGTAGTGGCTAAACCCTAGAAGCTAGCCTATGATTATGATTGTTGTTATCCTACGGACTAAACCCTCCGGTTTATATAGACCGGAGGGGGCTAGGGTAACACAGAGTCGGTTACAAGGGAGGATATCTACATATACGAATTCCCAAGCTTGCCTTCCACGCAAAGGAGAGTTCCATCCGGACACGGGACGAAGTCTTCAATCTTGTACCTTCATAGTCCAACAGTCCAGTGATGTCTACTACGCAACCTTCTCCTTGTAGATGTTGTTGGGCCTCCAAGTGTAGAGGTTTGTAGGACAGTAACAAATTTCCCTCAAGTGGATGACCTAAGGTTTATCAATCCGTGGGAGGCGTAGGATGAAGATGGTCTCTCTCAAGCAACCCTGCAACCAAATAACAAAGAGTCTCTTGTGTCCCCAACACACCCAATACAATGGTAAATTGTATAGGTGCACTAGTTCGGCGAAGAGATGGTGATACAAGTGCAATACGGATGGTAGATATAGGTTTTTGTAATCTAAAAATATAAAAACATCAAGGTAACTAATGATAAAAGTGAGCACAAATGGTATTGCAATGCTAGGAAACAAGGCCTAGGGTTCATACTTTCACTAGTGCAAGTTCTCTCAACAATAATAACATAATTGGATCATATAACTATGCCTCAACATGCAACAAAGAGTCACTCCAAGGTCACTAATAGTGGAGAAGAAACGAAGAGATTATGGTAGGTTACGAAACCACCTCAAAGTTATTATTTCCAATCAATTCGTTGGGCTATTCCTATAAGTGTCACAAACAGCCCTAGAGTTCGTACTAGAATAACACCTTAAGACACAACTCAACCAAAACCCTAATGTCACCTAGATACTCCAATGTCACCTCAAATATCCGTGGGTATGATTATACGATATGCATCACACAATCTCAGATTCATCTATTCAACCAACACATAGAACCTCAAAGAGTGCCCAAACTTTCTACCGAAGAATCACGACGAAAACGTGTGCTAACCCCTATGCATAGGTTCACGAGCGGAACCCGCAAGTTGATCACCAAAACATACATCAAGTGTATCACGTGATAGCCCATTGTCATCACAGATACGCACGGCAAAACATAAATCAAGTGTTCTCAAATCTTTAAAGACTCAATCCAATAAGGTAACTTCAAAGGGGAAACTCAATCCATTACAAGAGAGTAGAGGGGGAGAAGAAACATAAGATCCAACTATTATAGCAAAGCTCACGATACATCAAGATCGTGCCAAATCAAGAACACGAGAGAGAGAGAGAGAGAGATCAAACACATAGCTACTGGTACATACCCTCAGCCCCGAGCGTGAACAACTCCCTCCTGGTCATGGAGAGTGCCGGGATGATGAAGATGGCCACCGGTGAGGGTTCCCTCCTCCGGCAGGGTGCCGCAATAGGGTCCCGAGAGGTTTTTGGTACAGAGGCTTGCGGCGGTGGAACTCCAGATCTATTCTCCGTTCTGGAAGTTTCAGGGTACGTGAGTATTTATGGGTGCAGGAAGTACGTCGGTGGAGCTCCGGGGGCCCCACGAGGCAGGGGGCGCGCCCTTGGGGGGCCACCCTCGTGAGCACCTCCCTCCTATCCTGACGTGGGGTCCAAGTCCATCCAGTAGCTTTCCTTTCAAAAATAACTTCTCCAGTTGATTTCGTTCCGTTTCGACTCCGTTTGATATTCTTTTTCTTCGAAACACTGAAATAGGCATAAAACAGCAAATCTGGGCTGGGCCTCCGGTTAATAGGTTAGTCAAAAATAATATAAAAGTGGATAATAAAGCCCAATATTTCCCAAAACAATAGATAATATAGCATGGAGCAATCAAAAATTATAGATACGTTGGAGACGTATCAAGCAATCCCAAGCTTAATTCCTGCTCGTCCTCGAGTAGGTAAATGATAAAAAGATAATTTTTGATGTGGAATGCTAGTTGGAATAATTTCAATGTAATTCTTCTTACTTGTGATATGAATATTCAGATCCAAAAGATTCAAGACAAAAGTTCATATTGACATAAAAATAATATTGCTTCGAGCATACTAACTAGGCAATTATGTCCTCTCAAATTACATGGCCAAAGAAAGTTCATCCCTACAAAATCATATAGTTTAGTCATGCTCCATTTTCGTCACACAAGAATGCTCTCATCATGCACACCCCAATGACAAGCCAAGCAATTGTTTCATACTTTAATAATCTCAAACCTATAAACTTTCACGCAATACATGAGCGTGAGCCATGGATATAGCACTATTGGTGGAATAGAATATGATGATGGGGGTTATGTGGGGAAGACAAAAAAGGAGAAAGTCTCACATCAACGAGGCTAATCAATGAGCTATGGAGATGCCCATCGATTGATGTTAATGCAAGGAGTAGGGATTGCCATGCAACGGATGCACTAGAGCTATAAATGTATGAAAGCTCAACAAAAGAAACTAAGTGGGTGTGCATCCAACTTGCTTGCTCACGAAGACCTAGGGCACTTGAGGAGGCCCATCGTTGGAATATACAAGCCAAGTTCTATAATGAAAGATTCCCATTAGTATATGAAAATGACGAAACAAGAGACTCTCTATCATGAAGATTATGGTGCTACTTTGAAGCACAAGTGTGGAAAAAGGATAGTAGCATTCCCCCTTTTATTTATTTTCTTTTTTTTCTCTTTTTTTGGGCCTTCTTTTTTGGCCTTTCTCCTTTTTTTGGGACAATGCTCTATTGAATGATGATCATCACACTTCTATTTATTTACAACGCAATGATTACAACTCGATACTAGAACAAAGTATGACTCTATATGAATGCCTCCGGCGGTGTACCAGGATATGCAATGAACCAAGAGTGACATGTATGAAAGAATTATGAATGGTGGCTTTGCCACAAATACTATGTCAACTACATGATCATGCTAAGCAATATGACAATGATGAATATGTCATGAAAAATGGAACGGTGGAAAGTTGCATGGCAATATATCTCGGAATGGCTATGGAAATGCCATAATAGGTAGGTATGGTGGCTGTTTTGAGGAAGATATAAGGAGGTTTATGTGTGAAAGAGCGTATCATATCAAGGGGTTTGGATGCACCGGCGATGTTTGCACCAACTCTCAATGTGAGAAAGGGCAATGCACGGTACCGAAGAGGCTAGCAATGATGGAACGGTGAGAGTGCGTATAATCCATGGACTCAACATTAGTCATAAAGAACTCACATACTTATTGCAAAAATCTACAAGCCATCAAAAACCAAAGCACTACGCGCATGCTCCTAGGGCGATATATTGGTAGGAAAAGGCCATCGCTCGTCCCCGACCGCCACTCATAAGGAGGACAATCAAATAACACCTCATGTTTCAAATTTGTTACATAACGTTTACCATACGTGCATGCTACCGGACTTGCAAACTTCAACACAGCATTTCTCAAATTCACAACTACTCAACTAACACGACTTTAATATCACTACCTCCATATCTCAAAACAATCATCAAGCATCAAACTTCTCTTAGTATTCAACACACTCATAAGAATTCTTACAAATCTTGTATGCCTAGCATATTATGATTATTTAAGCAAATTACCATGCTATTTAAGACTCTCAAAATAATATAAGTGAAGCATGAGAGTTAAACTATTTCTTCAAAATGAAACTACCACGATGCTCTAAAAGATATAAGTGAAGCACTAGAGCAAACAACAAACCACTCCGAAAGATATAAGTGAAGATCAATGAGTAGTTGGATAATTATGCAACTATGTGAAGACTCTCTAACATTTAAGAATTTCAGATCTTGATACTTTATTCAAACAGCAAGCAAAGCAAAAGAAAATGACATGAAGCTCCAAGCAAAACACATATCATGTGGTGAATAAAAATATAGCTCCAAGTAAAGTTACCGATGAACGGAGACGAAAGAGGGGATGCCTTCCGGGGCATCCCCAAGCTTAGACGCCTGGTTATCCTTGAATATTACCTTGGAGTTCCTTGGGCATCCCCAAGCTTAGGCTATTGCCACTCCTTATTCCATAGTCCATCGAATCTTTACCCAAAACATGAAAACTTCACAACACAAAACTTAACAGAAAACTCGAGAGCTCCGTTAGCGAAAGCAAACAAAACACCACTTTAAGGTACTGTAATGAACTCATTCTTTATTTATATGGGTGTTAAACCTACTGTATTCCAACTTCTCTATGGTTTATAAACTATTTTACTAGCCATAGAGTCATCAAAATAAGCAAGCAACACACGAAAAACAGAATCTGTCAAAAACAGAACAGTCTGTAGTAATCTGTAACTAACGCGAACGTCTGGAACTCAAAAAATTCTACCAAAATAGGAAGTCCTAGAAAATTTGATTATTGATCTTCTTCAATTGGAATCAGTATTTTATCACGTTCTGGTGATTTTTAATAATTGTTTTTGTGAACAGAAAGTTTCTGGAATTTTCAGCAGGATCAAATAACTATCATCCAAGAAGATCCTATAGGTCTTACTTGGCACAAACACTAATTAAAACATAAAACCACATCTAACCAGAGGCTAGATAGATTATTTATTCCTAAACATAACCAAAAAGCAAGAAACTAAAGTAAAATTGGGTTGCCTCCCAACAAGCGCTAACGTTTAACGCCCCTAGCTAGGCATGATGATTTCAATGATGCTCACATAAAAGATAAGAATTGAAACATAAAGAGAGCATCATGAAGAATATGACTAGCACATTTAAGTCTAAACCACTTCCTATGCATAGGGATTTTGTGAGCAAACAACTTATGGGAACAATAATCAACTAGCATAGGAAGGCAAGACAAGCATAACTTCAAACCTTTAAGCACATAGAGAGGAAACTTGGTATTATTGTAATTCCTACAAGCATTTATTCCTCCATCATAATAACTTTCAGTAGCATCATGAATGAATTCAACAATATAACCAGCACCTAAAGCATTCTTTTCATGATCTACTTGCATAGAAATTTTACTACTCTCCACATAAGCAAAATTCTTCTCATTCAGAATAGTGGGAGTATCATAAGAGACTTGAATACTACAAATTGTTTCCACATTCAAGGAGTAATGTTCAGACAAAGGGTACTCATAATCATGATAAGTTTTATAAATATAATCATTACTACTCTTTATAGCATAAGTTTCATCACAATAATCATCATAAGTAGCAACTTTGTTCTCATCATAATCGATTGAAACCTCTTCCAAGATAGTGGATACATCACTAGATAAAGTCATGACCTCTCCAAATCCACTTTCATAAATATTATAATATTCAACATACTCCAAAATAGTGGGATCATTACTTCCTAAAGTTGACACTCTTCCAAACCCACTTTCATAAATATAATCATCATAAGTAGAAGGCATGCTATCATCACAACAACTTTGCATATAAAAACTTGAGAGGCTAAAAATATCATCTTCATTAAACATAGCATCCCCAAGCTTGGGACAAACATTAACTGCAGCAAATATATTCCCAAATATGTCATCCTCATCAAACATAGCTTCCCCAATCTTGGGCCTTTTCATATCATAAGCATAATCACTCTCATCATTGATAGTATGGATAGCCCCATTAGTATAGCAATTATCATATTCTTCCAAGCAAGTGCCAAAAAGATTTTCAAGATCATAAGGAGTATCATTGTCTTCCCAATCATAATCATCACAACAAGCAATAGGCATAACGAGATCATCATCAAGTGTATCATCTTCATTTTCATGAGGCACGGCAATAATAGGAGCAACTTTATTTGGGAGATATACCTTACTACCTCTCTTCCTTTTTTCTTTTCTTCTTCTTCACCACATCATGTGTGGGTTCAATCCTCTTTTTGGAGCTCCTTATTAATGAGATTGGTTGAATAGAAGGCTCCTCCTCGTTACCTGATTCATCATAAGAAATAATAGGAGGATATTGGGAATTCTCTTCCCTTTCATTAGCATTCTCTTCATCTTCTATTTGTTTTCTTTTCCTTATGTAATTGGCAATATAAGGATTTTTCATACAATTCACCGCACAATACATATAAACTTTCTCTAGATCAAAATGAAGAACTTTACCAAGAGCAAATTTTGGAATATCCTTAGTTATACGTTTAATTTCTTCATAACCCAAGAGCAAACTAAGTTCATTATGATGTGCAAGGGAACTCAAGTCATCACAACTTTTGGACATGATATGATCATGAAACAATTTGCATTGGGTACTAAAATGATCACGTTCATTGCAAAGTTCACAAGTAGGGATACGAATAATTAAATTTTCAGCACATTCATCTAGCTCTTCTTGCAACAATTTGGTTTCTAGGTACTAATGCCTCTTGCAATATCTATCTTCCCTATTCGGTGTGTACAAACCCAATGCATAACGTGTACAAACCCAATGCCTCTTGCAATATCTATCTTCCCTATTCGGTGTGTACAAACCCAATGCCTCTTACAAACCCAATGCACTCCACAAAAATTGACATGTTTATAGGAGGCATTTTCATCATAACTAGTGTAATCGTCATTAGTACTATCACTAGTGCAGAACCAGGAAATAGCACCGGTTCGTAAGGCCCTTTAGTGCCGGTTTGGTAACCGGCGCTAAAGTGTAGGCACTAAAGGCCCCCCCTTTAGTACCGGTTCAGCATGAACTGGTGCTAAAGGGCAACCACGTGGCATGAGCCAGCTTCGGGGGCAGGGAGCCCTTTAGTACCGGTTGGTGTCACCAACCGGTATTAAAAGATTGGCGGGGTTTTGGGTTTATGATTTATTTTTCATTTAATTTTGTGTTTTCCATTTAATTCTTTTTCGTTTGCTGCTATTTTACGATACTACATATTGTACATGTTATGCATATATATAAATAGAATTTCTAGTAGAACCGATCATAATATATATATATCATCGAATGTCTCACAACCACCATTAATTAATTCACACATATATACACACATTTATATATATATATATATATAATTTCTCCTAATTGGTGCCTTCGGAGCACGATAACAATTGGAAGTGGTTCATGGGGGCGGTAGCGGGTAGTAGTATTCTCCTTTGGGATCTATGATCTGGTCGAGCAAAAATCCCGCTATTTCCTCTTGAATTTCATGTATGCGCTCCGTTGGTAGGAGCTGCTCCCGCACCTCTTTGAACTGTTAAGAAGGAGATCAATATGCATGTGTATTAGTTGTGTGACTAGATATCGATAATGGTGTGAAAATTGTGAATAGTGTTCTGACAAACGTACCACTCCTGTCTTTGAGATTTGCTCCTTTCGGACGCCATCATGCGAATGTTCTCGCAAACATAGTATGCACACAGATTATTCCCCGGCGCCTACTTCAGGGCCTTTATGAGAATGGAATTTGATCAGATAATAATTAATCAAGCATGATAATTAAAGAAATGGCAGCTAGCTAGTACTACTTAATTACTTACCTAGGGTCGATACCATTTCAGATCTTGTTTCCATGGGCCTGGAGTGGCCCTGATGAACTTTGCCCAAGCCCTGCCCGCCGACAAAGAAAAAGAATAAATGGGTTATTAAATAGTTGTTATCAGGAAATGACGAACTAATTTAATAGGCCGAGATATAGTTAATAATGATTGAAATTACCTATTGACTATCCCCTTCACGATGGTGTAGTCACTTGCTTTCTTAAGTAGTGAGTCTAGTACTTCAACTGTTCCATCAACAACTTTAATGATTAACAAGATCTAGTGAAATCTGCATGCACACACGTTTGCATGTCTTAATTAAGCGGGCATATGTAAGCAAAAACATGTAGCTAGCTAGTAGGCAAAAACAGAATTTGTAGTACAAGACAGTGTGACTCACTCGAAATTGTAAGGAAGTAGTATAGCTTCATTGTATTTGAGGCTCTTGAAGAACTGTAGCATGCTTTCCTCTACACTTTTTTCATGATATGGATCTAATTTCCATGTGTATTCATTAATGGTATTTGGGTCAACGAACCCAATACCATAGCGTCCACCTTTTTTCATTTCATAAATCTTCATCCTACATAATACCATAGAAAAGAATATAGTGAGGATAATTACAGGTAATGATTGATCAAAATGATCACTACAGCTAGCTTGAGACTTAAATTACAGAAAGAAATCACTTACAGACAATAGCAACTGACGATAGATTTGTCGAGTGCGTCTTGATTGTATAGCTGAAACAATTCTGAATACTCAACGGCCAGAGGTTTCTCATGGTAGTAATGCTCCTCCTTGACATTCACCATGAGGGACTCTCGATTGGAAATCTTGGTAATGTCCATGTACCATCGATGCAATTCATACATTCTCGTTGGCAGGTTCTTGACCTTGTCTGGCTCGACCAAAGGTTGGCCCCAGACATATTTCCGTTTTATTTCCTCCTCTCTAGTCGGAGACATGGGCTCGATATCGAGGAGTTGTCCAACAGTGATCCCGATCGCTTCAGCCTGCGCAATATGCTCCTCGGTTATTACCACATCGCCCACCCCGGGAACGTTAATGGTTTGCCCACAATAATATTGGGCGCGCCTACTCTCATATGTTGTTGGCACAACAAGCAGGGGGATTGATTGCGCCGCCTGTTCTCCCAGCTGGGGAATGGTTTTACCGCTCCTTTTGCGAGCTGATTTGCTCGAGCTCGAGCTCGCCTATTTCTATAGACATGCTCGATTTAACTTCTTGATGTGGCGCTCATAGTCTATGTTAACAGGCTTGGGAGCTGGTGCTCTAGCCATACGAATGAAGTGGTCAATCTTTTCCACAGGCACTTTCTCCCTTGGCGGCGATGGCGGTTTCGGTGCAAAATGGGCTTCCACCTCGGCCTTCGATATGGCTATGTTTTCCTCCTCAGACTTGTCATAAGGCCTCTGCGGAAGAGGCGCGAGGCTTGGACTATATTGAAATCGCTTGCCTCCGCCTGTACCTCCAGTACTACCTCGACTTGTACCGCTACGCACCATAGCTGAGGCGGCTCTCTTCGGTGATTGCTGAGGCGGCGAAGACGGCTGATGTGGCTGAGTTGGAGGAGGAGGAGTGGACTGAAGCTGTGCCAGACTTGGAGAAGGAGTGGCCTGACGCTTTGCTGGACTTGTTGGAGGAGGAGTGGCCTGAAGCTGTGCCGGACTTGGAGGAGGAGTGGCCTGACGCGTTGGTGCACTTGGAGGAGCGGGAGTCTGCTGACTCGGTGGCGGACTTCGACGAGGAGTCGGATGACGCGGTGTCGGTGGCCTTCGAAAGATGATGCAATCCTTTCTCCATAGGATGATACGATGGTTGGCCTCTCCCAGTGTGTGCTCATCATCACCTCCAGGAATGTCAAGCTCTAGCCCCGAATATTGGTCCACCACCTCATCAACCAAGACACGAGCATAGCCCGCTGGAATCGGGTTGCAATGGAAGGTTGCCTCGGGGGGATTTGTAAAAGTAAGGGCGTCTGCCACCTTCATGGATATGTTCTTCATTTTGAAGTGTAGCTCGCAGTTAGTGTTCTCCATGATGTCATCCACTAGGTACCTATCCAGCAATGCGTCGCCCGGGGCAGAACCCATGCTGCTTCTCGGCATGGATCGGACGGTGCTATCCAATGGTGGATCATCCGCTAGCTGTTGAGACCCCCTTTGCTAGCTAAGTGAGTCGATTTGCTCCTGCTGCCGCTGGAATTTGACTGCCAAGTCCGCGTGCGCTAATTCTAGGCCTTGAAGGCGTTCATAGTCTAGCTTCCTCTGCTCCTCCTCCATGTTCGGCTCCGTCCAGACATGCCTTCTTCGAAACTTTGCCTGTCTTCAGGCCCAACTCCCCCCCATGCGAGTAGAACCAAGTCCTGCACCTGGGGGGCCAGCTCAATGTTTCTGGAGTGACACCTGCATCCAGCATCTCTTTGTCAGACTTATCCCACTTAGGCATTCCCACCGCATAGCCACCTGGCCCCAGCTTACGGAACTTATCCTTTTTGCGGCATTGGCCTTGTTTATTCTCGACCATTCCTTAGATAATTCTGAATACTTGAATTTCACGAAATCGTCCCAATGAGCACTTTGCTTCTCTAGTGTTCCCTCAAATACTGGAGTCTTCCTTCCTCCCTTGACGTACTTGGCCCATTCACAAATCTTGTGGTTCTTGAATGCAACCGCCATCTTCCTAAGAGCAGCATCCTTGACTTTCTCCACATCTGCATCTATCAAATGATCTAGTAGGGTGAAATGTTCCATGAGCATTTCCCAAAGTAGAAGTTTTTGTCTGTCGTCGACAAAAGTAACTCCTGGACGTGGCTTTGCTGGCTCTCTCCATTCTTGAAGGGAGATCGGGAGTTGGTCCTTCACAAGAACTCCGCACTGACGAATGAACTTGTCCGCAATCTTCTTAGGCACTAATGGTTCGCCATTAGGTTTGATGGCCTCGATATTGTGCTTTACGCCCTCCTTCAACTTTTTGTTCGGGCCTCGTTTCCTGTTGCCTGAAGATTTGCTCGATCCAGATGGCTGAAAGAAGAAAGATCGATTCGTTAATATATATTCAAGTCATTTAAAACATGTGATGATCACTAGATGCCTGCTATAAATATATATACCTCGCCGGTCTTTGTTGTTTCAAGATCAACATTTTTCTTCGTCGTGTTCATAGTTCATGACTTCATCAATTCGGTCGTCGTGATCGAAAATCATATCCCCCTCCCCGGTGTTGTTTAGATATTCGGAGCCGTCATAATCTTCTTCATTCTGATCATCATCTGGCCCGCGAGGATTGCGTATGATATTGAATAGGGCCTCTTCTCCCTCTCTGCCGGTATTGTCCGCCATAGGTTTTGTTTAACTAATCCAAAAGAAATATATTCAAATTACAATGCATGGATGCAATCAATTAATAAGGAAAAACTGAATCAATCATAGTACATAATAAGCATCATCGAATATAATATCGAATGCGTCGTCTCGAATAATAGATGTAATCTCGAATACATCGTCTCGAATAATTGATATAATCTCGAATACATTGTCTCGAATAATAGATATAATATCGAATACATCACTAGCTAGCTAGCTAGCAAGCTAATAAAGATCAAATACTACAGAGTAATCTAGGCCACTCGCGGTTCCTGAGGTGCGGGCGGTGGACACCCAAAGAGAAGGAACCATCACTGGATCATAGCTCGGGTGATCTCCCAAAAGAACCTGCCAGGTACTGGAGAACCTGACGTCCATAGCAGCCATGTAGCGATGGACGTGCTCGTCCTCCTCCCTGACACGGCGATGTACCACCTCTGGCGGGGTCGGCTCCCTCCGCACCGAAAGTGGCCCACGCGAACGCCACCAAAGGCGATGAGGGTCGACGACGAGACCCGGGGCCAGGTTCCTCACCAAGCATCGCGCCCCTGAAGGTAGCACCTCCAAGTGCCAGCCCGGCGGAGCCCAGTCCCGGACATGGGTCCTCTGAAGCAGGACGTTGTCGCGAACGGGTCGACGGCGAGGATGCGGGCCGAGCATCGTCGACAACAAATACTATATGCCGCAAAAGTAAAGTAACATTTTTTAAATGATGGATTGTGATTTCATATATGCAAATTCTAAATTTTATAACTAAAAATATAAGAAACTAAAAAAACATCGATCATCGTCTAACAATTTGAAATTAATCTAATTCATCTAGCTAAAACTAACATTTCCAAAATTTCTAACGTTTCTATATAACTAACATTTCTATAACATTTGTATAAAAAACAGAAAAAACCTTTGACATTATATATATTATAACTAACATTTCTATATACTATTTGACATTAATCTAATCTAATTAATTAATTCATCTAAAAATTTGTATGAAAAACAGAAAAACAGAAAAAAACTAAAAACTAAAAACAGAAAAATTGTGTGTGTGTGCGTGTGTAGTGTGCGCGTGTAGTGTGTGTGTGTGTGTGCATGTAGTGTGTGTATGCGCGCGCGCGTGTGTGTGCGCTATGGCCAGTGTCGGCGCGCGGTGGCTTTGATCGATTGTAGGGAGGAGAGGGGCCGGGGGAGGGGCTCACAGCGTGCGCGGGCGAGGTCGAGGCAACGGCGACGGCAACGGTGAGGCGAGGTCGCGATCCAAGGCGACGGCGGCGAGGCGAGGGGACGGCGACGGGGGCGCCGCGGAGTCGACAGGGACGATGCGACGAGGACGCGGGCGTCGCGGAGTCGACGGGGACGGCGCGACTGGGGCGGCGACGGCGCGGGACGGGGCGGCGGCAAAGAGAAGTGAGATGAGAAACTGAAATTTTTCGAAGTGTTTCTTATATAGAACCCACCTTTAGTACCGGTTGGAGCCACCAACCGGTACTAAAGGTCTGTTTTGGCCAGGCGAAGCGGCGGGAACCACACCCCCTTTAGTACCGGATCGTGGCACCAACCGGTACTAAATGCCCCCCCTTTAGTACCGGTTGGAGCCATGACCCGGTACTAAAGGGTGTGCGCTACCAGGCGAGGGGCGCAGAAGTTTAGTCCCACCTCGCTAGCCGAGGGGCACTCGCATGTGCTTATAAGCCCCGCTGTCGCTGCTGTCTCGAGCTCCTCTCTTAAGCAGGCCTTCTGGGCCTACCTCTTCTGCGATGCCCTGTTGAGCCTACTATGCTAGCGGGCTTGCATCTTGGCCCAACTAGAATTTGCGTTTCTAGTCGTATGCAGGCCGCTGTGGCCCAGTAGGTGGACTTTTTTTTGCTTATTTTTTGCTTTATTTATATTTGTTTTATTTATTTTAGAGTTGTTTTTTGCTGTATTTAGAGTTTGTTTGTGAATATTTTTGCTTTAGGTACAAAAAATTACAAACTTTCTGTTAGTACCGGTAATTTACAAATTTGAATAGTTTAAATTTTGAATTATTTGAAACTTGTGTGAATCACTAGTTTGTGAATAACTTAACTTTGAAAATAGATTTTTCAATGATTCTTTTTTCTTATGTTTAATATTAGTGTGTTTTATCATTATATTCAATTTGGTAATGCTTAGGTTATTTAAAAAATGAAATGCCTTTGTAATGGATGAGTATTCGTCCGAAACCCTGATACTTCGAAAGAGATTGTCCATTTTGTACACGAAGTGCATCTAGTTTTTGCGGTAACCCTCTCTACTTTTTTGCACATGCTATGTGGGTGAAATTACGATACCATGCCAACTTTCAACCTTTTCTGAGTTCATTTGAAATGCTTTTCAATTTCAGGGTCATTTAGCTGAAAAAATCAATAAATGCACGAAAGAATTTGCTTGCACATAAAATTTCTTCGCGTTTCAAATGCCAAAACACATAACTAGCTACCCTAACTATAACAGAGATTCCCTCCTAGGTGTGAAACATAGAAGAAAGTGATGATAGTGAAGCCGATCACATCCAAGATCTTTGGATGTGAAACTTTTTCTTCGCGTGTGTCCCTTTGCGCCGTAGCCATGGAAAATCTTCATCATTTAACTGGATGCTCGGGTCAATATTCACTGTGAATGGAGCAATTTCATCAAACTTTTCATAATCTCCTGACATGTCTGTCTTGTCATCCACTCCCATGATGTTTCTCTTCCCAGACAGAACTATGTGCCGCTTTGGCTCATCGTACGATGCATTCGCTTCCTTATCTTCTCTTTTTCTTGGCTTGGTAGACATGTCCTTCACATAGAAAACCTGTGCCACATCATTGGCTAGGACGAATGGTTCGTCTGCATAGGCAAGATTGTTGAGATCCACTATTGTCATTCGGTACTGCGGGTCTTCCGTTACCCTGCCTCATGTCATATTGACCCATTTGCACCGAAACAAAGGGACCTTCAAACCACATCGATAGTCAAGTTCCCATATGTCCTGTATATAACCATAATATGTTTCCTTTCCCATCTTGGTTTCTGCATCATAGCGGACACCACTGTTTTGGTTGGTGCTCTTCTTATCTTGGGCGATCGTGTAAAATGTATTACCATTTATCTCGTACCCTTTGAAAGTCATTATATTCGAAGATGGTAACTGGGACAACAAGTACAGGTCATCTTCAATAGAGGCGTCATGCATGGTACGTGTCTGCAACCAGCTGGCGAAACTCCTGGTTTGTTCACGTGTAATCTAGTCATCAGACCGCTCCGGGTGTTTGGAGCGTAGCAAATTCTTGTGTTCATCCATATACGGAGCCACCAAGGCGGAATTCTGTAGAACTGTGTAGTGTGCTTCAGTGAGAGAATGTCCGTCCATACATATTATTTGTTCCCCTCCTAGCGTGCCTTTTCCATCAAGTCTGCCCTTATGCCGCGATTCAGGAACACCAATCGGCTTAAGGTCAGGAATAAAGTCAATACAAAACTCAATGACCTCCTCATTTTCATGGCCCTTGGAGATGCTTCCTTCTGGCCTAGCACGGTTATGAACATATTTCTTTAAGACTCCCATGAACCTCTCAAAGGGGAACAAATTGTGTAGAAATACAGGACCCAAAACGTTAATCTCTTCACATAGGTGAACTAGGACGTGCGTCATGATGTTGAAGAAGGATGGTGGGAACACCAACTCGAAACTGACAAGACATTGCACCAAATCACTCTCTAACCTTGGTATGATTTCTGGATCGATTACCTTCTGAGAGATTGCATTGAGGAATGCACATAGCTTCACAATGGCTAATCGAACGTTTTCCGGTAGAAGCCCCCTCAATGCAACCGGAAGCAGTTGCGTCATAATCACGTGGCAGTCACGAGACTTTAGGTTCTGGAACTTTTTCTCTGCCATGTTTATTATTCCCTTTATATTCGATGAGAAGCCAGACGGTACCTTAATACTGAGCAGGCATTCAAAGAAGATTTCCTTCTCTTCTTTGGTAAGAGCGTAGCTTGCATGACCCTGATGTATGCCGTCTTTTCCGTGCATACATTGCTGGTCCCCCCGTGCCTCAGGTGTATCTTTTGTCTTCCCATACACGCCCAAGAAGCCAAGCAGGGTCACACAAAGATTCTTCATCACACGCATCACGTCGATTGCGGAGCGGACCTCTAGGTCTTTCCAATAGGGCAGGTCCCAAAATATAGATTTCTTCTTCCACATGGGTGCGCGTCCGTCAGCGTCATTCGGAACAGGTTGTCCACCAGGACCCTTTCCAAAGACCACCTTCAAATCCTTGACCATATCATGTACATCAGCACCAATACGGTGGCGAGGCTTCGTCCGGTGATCCGCCTCACCTTTGAAATGCTTGCCTTTCTTTCCTACGGGATGCCTGCTCGGAAGAAATTGACGATGTCCTAGGTACACATTCTTCTTACAATTAGCCAAATATATACTGTCGTTATCGTCCAAACAGTGCGTGCATGCGCGGTATCCCTTGCTTGTCTGTCCTGAAAGGTTACTGAGAGCGGGGCAATCATTGATGGTCACGAACAGCAACGCCTTTAGGTCAAATTCTTCCCCCACGTGCTCATCCCACGCACGTACACCTGTTCCATTCCACAGTTGTAAGAGTTCTTCAACAAATGGCCTTAGGTACACATCAATGTCGTTGCCGGGTTGCTTAGGGCCTTGGATGAGCACTGGCATCATAATGAACTTCCGCTTCATGCACAACCAAGGAGGATGGTTATAAAAACATAGAGTCATAGGCCAGGTGCTATGGTTGCTGCTCTGCTCCCCAAAAGGATTAATGCCATCTGCGCTTAGACCAAACAATACGTTCCTTGCGTCATCTGCAAACTCCTTCCCGTACATTCTTTCGATTTTTCTCCACTGTCACCCGTCAGCGGGTACTCTCAACTTTCCATCTTTCTTACGGTCTTCTATGTGCATCGCATCGCCTTGGCATGCTCTTTGTTTTGGAACAAACGTTTCAACCGTGGTATTATAGGAGCATACCACATCACCTTGGCAGAAATCTTCTTCCTGGGGCGCTCACCCTCGACATCACCAGGGTCATCGCGGCTGATCTTATAGCACAATGCACCGCATACTGGGAAAGCGTTCAAATCCTCGTACTCACCGCAGTAGAGGATGCAATCATTAGGGCATGCATGTATCTTCTGCACCTCTAACCCTAGAGGGCAGACAGCCTTCTTTGCTTCGTGCGTACTCTCGAGCAATTCGTTGTCCTTTGGAAGCATATTCTTTATCATTACCAGCAACTTTCCAAATCCCTTGTCAGATACACCATTCTGTGCTTTCCATTATAGCAATTCCAGTGTGGTCCCAGCTTTTTCTTGTCACCTACGCAATTCAGGTACAACAATTTTTTGTGATCCTCTAACATGCGCTGCAACTTCTTCTTCTCCAAATCACTTGCGCAGTTTCTCTTTGCATCGGCAATGGCCCGACCTAGATCATCAACGGGCTCATCTGATGCCTCTTCTTCAGCTTCTTCCCGCATTGCCGGCTCAGCTTCTTCCTGCATTACCGGCTCAGCTTCTTCCCTCATTGTTGTATCATCGTATTCGGGGAACCCATGGCCAGGATAGCTGTCGTCGTCCTCTTCTTCTTCATTGTCTTCCATCATAACCCCTCTTTCTCCATGCTTGGTCCAAACATTATAGTGGGGCATGAAACCGGACTCAAACAGGTGGACGTGAATGGTTCTTGACGTAGAGTAATTGTGACCATTCTTACAGCCAGCACATGGACAAGGCATAAAACCATCCGCCCGCTTGTTTGCCTCAGCCGCAAGCAGAAAAGTATGCACGCCATTAATGAACTCGGGAGAGCATCGGTCATCATACATCCATTGCCGGCTCATCTTCAATACACAGCACAGAAAACACCAAATTAATAAAATACATAAAGTTCATGCATAAAGATCATACAACACTTAAATGCAACAAACAAATAACTCTCTAGCTAAATAATTTAAATGCAACAACAAATGCGATCAAGATTGCAACTAAGGTAACAATTGATCCAACAGCATAATGATACCAAGCCTCACTATGAATGGCATATTTTCTAATCTTTCTAATCTTCAAGCGCATTTTCTCCATCTTAATCTTGTAATCATCGACGACATCGGCAACATGCAACTCCAATTCCATCTTCTCCCCCTCAATTCTTTTCAATTTTTCCTTCAAATCCTCGTTATCTCTTTCAACTAAATTTAACCTCTCGACAATAGGGTCGGTTAGAATTTCTGGTTCAACTACCTCCTACATACAAATATCTATGTCAACTTGATGGGCATAATTATTCATAAACACGAAATGCAATGTATAGTTTTAAAAGAGAATATACCACATCTGAATCATAACCCGGACGAGGGCCGACGGGGACGGATATCAAAACCATGGCACTATGTATAACAAACAACATATGCGTAAGATAATTATACGAGTAACTATATATCCAAATCACACAAACATCAATTTTTTATATAAAACTTCATGAACAAGAGGCTCACCACAAGGTGGTGCCGGCGACGGGACGTTGCGAGCGATTGACGGTGGTTACGACGAAGATTTAGAAGGTACTAAGTAAACCACACCTACATATGCAAACTAAGTGTTATTTTTGACCTCAAATTGCATATAAATCAAATACTAGCACATATATATAATTCCTCCCAAATTACTAAACTCAAAAATCAATCACTATATAAAGCATTGCACGAGCTAATCTAGCAATGAGAGATGAAAGGACAAAGTTGCTAACCTTTGTGATCATTTGAATGGATGGGGGCCTTCAAATCTTGACAAATTTTGGGGAAAATGTGTGATGAGCTTGAGAGGAAGAGGGAAAAGAACAGAGAGGAGAGGGGAAAGGGGAAGAACAGAGCGAGCTCGGGTGGACGAAGGGTCTATGTAGGACGACCTTTAGTACCGGTTCGTGATACGACCCGGTACTAAAGGTGCTGGAGGGGCCCCGGACTAACAACATCCTGCCACCACTCACTTTAGTACCGGTTCGTGGCACGAACCGGTGCTGAAGGTTCACCACGAACCCGTACTAATGAGAGCGGCCGGCTAGCCATTGGAACCGGCACTAATGCACACATTAATGCCGGCTCAAATTCAAACCGGTACTAATGTGCTTCACGTTTGACCCTTTTTCTACTAGTGTATGGATATTCAAGGAGCTCATACTAACAACATTGCAATCATGCTCATCATTCAAAGATTTAGTGCCAAACAATTTAATGCATTCTTCTTCTAACACTTTGGCACAATTTTCCTTTCCATCATACTCACGAAACATATTAAAAAGGTGAAGCATATGAGACAAGCTCAATTCCATTTTTTTGTAGTTTTATTTTATAGACTAAACTAGTGATAAAGCAAGAAACAAAAAGATTCGATTGCAAGATCTAAAGATATAACTTGAAGCACTCACCTCCCCAGCAACGGCGCCAGAAAAGAGCTTGATGTCTACTACGCAACCTTCTCCTTGTAGACGTTGTTGGGCCTCCAAGGGCAGAGGTTTGTAGGACAGTAGCAAATTTCCCTCAAGTGGATGACCTAAGGTTTATCAATCCGTGGGAGGCGTAGGATGAAGATGGTCTCTCTCAAGCAACCCTGCAACCAAATAACAAAGAGTCTCTCGTGTCCCCAACACACCCAATACAATGGTAAATTGTATAGGTGCACTAGTTCGGCGAAGAGATGGTGATACAAGTGCAATATGGATGGTAGATATAGGTTTTTGTAATCTAAAAATATAAAAACAGCAAGGTAACTAATGATAAAAGTGAGCACAAATGGTATTGCAATGCTAGGAAACAAGGCCTAGGGTTCGTACTTTCACTAGTGCAAGTTCTCTCAACAATAATAACATAATTGGATCATATAACTATCCCTCAACATGCAACAAAGAGTCACTCTAAGGTCACTAATAGCAGAGAAGAAACTGTTGCGACCAGACCTCAAACGGTCCAATCTCTGTGCTCCGGTGTCATCCCTGGATCAGTAATGTTGACACCACACAGTACTTGAAGGACTTATAACAGAGTAGCAATCACACACTTAAATCGAGTGTCTCAAAAGAGAACTTATTACGATAAATATGGCTTAAGGCCATCTAATAACGATAACAACGGAAGGCTTGGAAGATAAGTGAGTCCATCAACTCCAACGGCATCAATGAGTATAGAACCACGACCTAAAAGCACCTTACTCGTCGTCTGAAAAGTCTGCATCATGAACATTGCAGCCCGAAACATGATAATCCAAGTACTAGATACTCAAGATGTCCATAACCGGGGACACGGCTAATCTTGATTAGTTTATACACTCTGCAGAGGTTTGCGCACTTTTCTCCAGAAGACTCGATCTCCTCCGTTGGGATTCTCGCACTACATGGTGTTTGAGAAACGGATGACCGAGACATAGTCTTTCAGAAGCGCTAGCACCTTACGATCGGGTAGACCGTTACACCTACTTTCCCCTACATCTGCTAGTCTACCACTGTTAGAGTTCTCATGACTTACTCAACTATGCTAGAGCCGATAGTAGCTTGTGCCTACACACGGAAGTTTCTAGTATGAAAAATCTCATGATCCCTTTGGGCCTGGGTGGCGGTCCAAAATAAAAACAGGCAACCGCTGGAATACCCGGGTGCCTCAATCCACCCAGATGTGTGTTTAAGTTGCCACCTTAAATAAACCATTAATTTAACAATCTCACATCTGTCATGGATACACTCACCCAATCCACGTCTACTAGCATAGCATGGCATAATAAGCAAACGTAGAAGTAACACCCAAAGGTTTGTTAATAAAACAGGTAATAGGTACTACCTCATCTACTTCCCAAAACCCACAATTTAATTAGATCCTAATCATGCAATGTGTGAGGATTGATCTAATGCAATAAAAACTAGGTAATAGGAAGTATGATCAAAGTGTTACTTGCCTTGCTGATGATCCGCAAACCTAGTGATTCGAAGTAGCAAGCGGCGCACTCTGGGTACTCTATCGCAAACAAATAAGCATACAATAAGTACTTATCTAATGCATAGGTAAAACTCAAATAAGAGATCTAACCAGAAAGTTCAACTTAAGAACTCCGGTTGCCAAAAAGAATCAAATCGAACGAAGCAACGAAAGACAAACAGCGAAAGAAACAAACTTCGTTTACTAATCTGGATCTAGGTCAAATTTTACAAAGGCAAAAACTTGTTTTAGTTGGTTAAACGGAAAGAGGGTTTCAAGATGAAACTCCAGGCGCTTGAATCGCCTGATTCCGATAAATGAGCAAAAAGTTATACTAGAACGAAAATCGGATCAAAAATCACGATCAGAAATAATCGCGGATTAATCAGAGAAAAAGAAAAATGACGAACAGATTAACAAACGAACATTCGTTATCTGGATGTAAACAATGAATGCATTCGTTAAAACGAACGAACGAGCGAACGCTCGCTAATTAACTAAACCAGAAAAAAAACAGATCCACAAAAAATGAAAACTAAAAAAGAACCGACGGAAACCGATGGAAAAACCGAACGGTTTTTCTAAAAAACGGCGGCGGGGCAACCTCGGCGGGCGTGTCCGACAGCGGCGGCGCGCTGCGGCGGCGGCGAGCGGCGGCAGCAGCGGCTGGGGCACGGCGCGGCTAGGGTTAGGGTTTGGGGCGACGGTGGCTTGGGCTAATCGGGCCCCGGGGTGGCGCTATATAAAGGGCCCGGCCGGAGGAGTCCAGGCCGATCCCGGCCCGAACTCGGTTCGTTTTTTTAAATGATTACGCGCAGAAAAACAAATAATAGAAATACTAAACGGACTCCAAAAATCCCGAAATAAATTTTCCCCGGCTTCTAAAATCAAGCCGCACAGGATGAACATTTATTTGGGGCGTAAATGCAATTTTGAAAAACGCACATTTTTCCTAAATTCTAATAAAATAGCAAATAAAACCAAATTAAAATCTTATTTGATTTTATTATTGAATCCTCATTATTTCTTTATTTTGGGAAAGTCATTTTATTCCCTCTCTCATATTTTTATAATAGAATAATTGAAGATAAAATAAATAAAATCAAATGATCCTATTTTCAAAATTTGAGAAAACTCAAATATGAAAATAAGGAAATCCCCAACTCTCTCTGAGGGTCCTTGAGTTGAGTAGAATTTCTAGGATCAACCAAAATGCAATAAAATAGGATATGCAGTGATGATCTAATGTATAACATTTCAAATTGAAAATTTGGGATGTTACAAACCTACCCCCCTTAAGATGAATCTCGCCCTCGAGATTCGGGTTGGCTAGAAAATAGGTGAGGGTGGTCCTTCAGCAGATCTTCCTCTCGCTCCCAGGTGGCTTCGTCCTCCGTGTGGTGGCTCCACTAGACTTTGCAAAACTTGATGACCTTGCTGCGGGTGACTCGGCTGGCATACTCAAGAATCTTGACTGGTTTCTCCTCATAGGTCAAATCACTGTCCAGCTGAATCGCTTCCAGCGCCACTGTATCTCTCAGCGGTATATCAACCATCTCTGTGTGACACTTCTTCAACTGGGAAACGTGGAATACATCGTGAACTCCTGACAATCCTTTGGGCAATTCCAACTTGTAGGTTACTTCTCCCATACGCTCCAAAACCTTGTATGGTCCTACAAAACGTGGCGCTAACTTTTCCTTAACTCCAGAGCGCTTAACTCCTCGAAGTGGAGATACTCGAAGATAAACTCGGTCTCCGACTTCGTAAACTGTCTCCTTGTGTTTTGAATCTGCGTAGCTCTTCTGCCTGGACTGGGCTACCTTGAGCCTATCACGAATCATCTTCACCTTCTGTTCAGACTCCTTAATCAAATCCGGTCCAAACAACTGGCGGTCTCCAACTTCATCCCACGACAATGGGGTCCTGCACCTCCTTCCGTACAAGGCTTCGAAAGGGGCCATCTTCAAACTGGATTGATAACTGTTGTTGTAAGAGAACTCTGCGTATGGCAAATTCTCGTCCCAACTAGATCCATAATCTAGCGCATAAGCTCTCAGCATATCCTCCAAAATCTGATTGACTCTCTCGGTCTGTCCATCTGTCTACGGATGGAAAGCTGTACTGAACTCTAGCCTGGTACCCGAAGTTTCGTGCAACTAATTCCAGAACTTTGAGGTAAACTGGGTTCCTCTATCTGATACAATGCTCCTTGGAACTTCGTGCAGACATACAATCCTGGTCATGTATATCTTTGCCAACTTGGCACTGGTGTAGGTAGTCTTCACTGGGATGAAATGAGCTACCTTTGTCAAACGATCGACTACTAACCAAATCGAGTCATAGCCTGAACGAGTTCTGGGCAATCCCGTGATAAAATCCATGCCTAGCTTATCCCACTTCCATTCGGGTATTAGCAATGGCTGTAGCAACCCTGCTGGCTTCTGATGCTCTTCCTTTACTCTCTGACATACATCACAAACTGCTACATACTCCGCAATATCCTTCTTCATTCTGGTCCACCAGAAAGTATCCTTCAAATCCAAATACATCTTGGTTACCTGGGTGAATCTAATATGGTGAATCATGGGCCTCTTGCAGAATCAACTTCCTGATCTCCGGGTCATTGGGAACATAAACACGGTCTTCAAACCATAAGGTATCGTGCTCATCCTCACGAAATCCTTTAGCTTTTCCTTTTCTCATTTTCTCCTTAATAGAAGCAATCTCCTTATCAGTCTTCTAAGCTTCTCTGATCTTATCCATCAAAGTAGACTGAATCTCCAATGCTGCTACATAGCCTCTCGGGACTATCTCCAAACATAGATCATGAAGATCCTCGGCTAACTCCCTTGGTAAATCTCCCGTCATTAGGGTGTTGACGTGGCTTTTATGGCTCAATGCGTTAGCTACTACGTTAGCCTTTCCGGGATGATAATGCAATCTCATATCGTAATCCTTGATGAGCTCCAACCATCTCCTTTGCCTGAGATTTAGCTCCTTCTACGTGAAAATATACTTCAAACTCTCGTGATTAGTGTACACTTCACAATGGTTTCCAAAGAGAAAATGTCTCCAAGTATTTAATGCATGCACTATGGCTGCTAACTCCAAATCATGCGTGGCATAATTCAACTCATGAGGCTTAAGCTGTCGTGAGGCATATGAAACAACTCTTCCTTCCTGCATAAGCACTGCTCCAAGTCCTCGACGTGAAGCATCACAGTACACCTCATAATCTTTGTTCTGATCCGGCAAAATCAACACTGGTGATGTAACCAAACGTTTCTTCAACTCCTGGAAACTAGCCTCACATTCTTCAGTCCATTTGAACTTGGTATCCTTCTTCAACAACTCCATCATAGGCTTCGCAATCTTCAAGAAATTTTTAATAAATCTCCGGTAGTATCCTGCGAGTCCAAGAAAACTCCGGATATCTCCAACTATTGTTGGGGCTTCCCAATTTATCACAGTGTCAACCTTGGTGGGATCTACTGCTATACCTTCTCCGGATATAACGTGTCCGAGGAATCCAACTTCCTTCAACCAAAGTTCACATTTGCTAAACTTGGCATATAACTAATGTTCTCTGAGCTTCTCAAGTACCAAGCGCAAATGTTCCTTATGCTCCTCTTCATTCTTCGAGTAAACCAGAATATCATCAATGAACACTACGACGAACTTATCCAAAAACTCCATAAATACTTTGTTCATCATGTTCATAAAATATGCTGGTGCGTTAGTCAGCCCAAATGACATAACGGTATACTCATACAGCCCATACCTAGTGGTAAAAGCCGTCTTAGGTATATCTTGTTCTCGAATCGTCAACTGATGGTATCCTGATTGCAAATCGATCTTGGAAAATACCTTAGCTCCTTGTAATCGATCGAATAGATCATTGATCACCGGTAGTGGGTACTTGTTCTTGATTGTTACTTCCTTCAATCCTCGATAATCAACCACCATCCTTAATGATCCATCCTTCTTCTCCACTAAAAGTACTGGCATGTCGGGACCCCAATCCTAAGTCACACAGATCTAGCATGTAACACTTCATATCATTTTGCGGCCTCACGCACGGTATTCCCATGGGTGCCACCTTACCTGGCCCGGGACCGTTTGCACCTTTTGGCTCACGTATATGATAGTGTCGCTAGCGTCCATATGACAGAGAACCCGGGCCGACATGACTAGTCGTGAACCCAAAGTAGCACTAACTTACAAGGACATGCATACATGAATCCACCTCGAGCATGTCGGTCAACAGCGTATGAATCCGGGCTATAGCACTGGGCTAACAGGACTCCGGATGTCACCACGCGCGTGACATTTCCCCAAAGGGACAGACACAGGAACGAAGTGAATCACATGCCGGCCAGTCAAGTGTTCCGGAGCAGTAGTGCTAGGCTAGCAGGACTCCGGTGAACCGGGCTGTAGCGGACTACTATGGCTCATGGAAGCACAAGACTAGATTTCCCCATAAGAGAGGCTACCATAGGTAAACAACTAGGTTGTCGGATCCCACACATAGCAATACACGTTACACGTATGCATAACATGCAGGTATGTGCTGTACAACATGGCATCACAACATAACTCAAATTCATATAGATAAAGGCCCAGAAGAGCCGCATAGCATTCAATACAAACAGGGGTCTCATGACCCATCATTCAGAGCATACAAGCAACGGAAGCATTACATGTCTGAGTACAGACAACTACAAAAGGAAAAGACTAAGAAGCCTGACTAAACACGACCCTCCCAAGGGTACAAGATCGTATCTGGGATACAAGCTACTCGTCAAAGTCTCTAGTGTAACCAACTACAAAACATAAATAAGCAAACGTGAGTACAAAGGTACTCAGCAAGTCTTACATCAGAACTATCTACATATGCAACATTGTCAACAAGGGGGGGGTGGTGGAGTTAACATCAGCAAGCCAGCTTTGACTCAGAGGCTAACCTATACTACGAGTGTCAGAAACTTCTTTGAGGTAAGAAGACGCACACGAGTCCACATATTCACCATATCAATACTCCACTATGGATCCATTCCTGTCTCCCTACGAGAAGGCCATACATAGCACTCACGCTTATCTTGCGTATTTTAGAGTATCCACTTCAAGTTGTCTATGTACTATACAAGTCCTCCAAGTTTCCATATCCGAGGAAAACGGCTATTCGAATAGATAATGTTGACCCTGCAGGGGTGTACATCTTCACACACGCTCTCGCCACTTATAGCCATGTACACGTCATGTACCTCGGCAACCTTCAAGCGGAAGCCGAGCGAGGGTGTCGGCCACGACCTGACTAATCACACGAGTCTCTCATCCAGGTTTATCGCCTATTCGGGTTCCATCCGCAAGGAGATCCAGCCGGGGTGTCGCTCACGGCCCCAAACGATGTGTGCAGGCTTCCCAAGCCCACCATCCAGGTGCCACTTGGTACACCGTGCCACGATGCCTAGTCTGTCCCAAGCCCGTCCCGTCGGACACCACCTGGTAGACAAGTAGCACTACCTAGAAACGCCAGAAACTAGTTGCAACTCCTGGACAGAGATCAAGTGGATTAATAAGCCGAGAGGGGCCGGATAACCGGAACCCAATGTGTGGTAGTAACTGGACTTGGATAACATACACAGAACTCAGTGCTTAAGGACGGTTCCAATGAGACAACCCACCATGTACTCCTACATGGCCTCTCATCGCTACCTTTACCAAAACATGTTCACACACTTAGCCTTTACCGGTAGGACATGTTCACCACTCCGATTCATTCTTGATGAATCAGACCTGACACAACTCTAAGCATAGCTGGCATAAGGAAAACAAGCATGGATGAGTAGGCACATCAAGGCTCAAGCAACTCCTACTCATGCTAGTGGTTTTCAACTATTTACTATGGCAACGACAGGTCATGCAGAGGAATGGGTTCAACTACCACAGCAGAAAAGTAGCAGTTGAATCGTTGTTGTCCTAATGCAGTATAAGGAGCAGGAGCGAGAGAGTGGGATTTATTGAAATGCTCAAGGGGGGTTGCTTGCCTGATAGATCCACGAAGAAGCACTGCTCCTCAGACAGGCACTCGGGACACCTTCCGGAGTAGAACCTATCGAGAAGGGACGGTGCCGGCAATCAATAAACAACCATATGCAACAATATGATGCATGAAGATGACATTCCAAAGATGCTATGATTTGCCCTAATGCATCTAGCATCAATTTGGTTGAAGTCCATATGAACCAAGGGTTCATATGCAAATCCCAAATTAAGTATATAACATGCCATTATTACGTTTTCACTTATACAACAAGTATAAGTTGGTTTTTCATGCATGAAACTGGCATAAAGGGATTCCTTGCATTTTTCATATATAAATTATTTCATTTTGAGCTACGGTTTAATTTCTAGGAATTTTAGAAGTTTTAAATATTTTCTGAAATTCTCTGAATTATTTAAAATCCAGAAAATCAATTACTGCGTCAGCGTGACGTCACAGAGGCATCAGCAGGGCTGACCAGGTCAAACCTGACATGTGGGGGCCACACGTAAGTGTCACTAGGGTTAACCCCGAGTCAAACCTGGGCTGATTAGCTTTGACTAAGCCCTGGGGCCCACTGGTCAGTCTCAGGGGGGGTAATTAGAAGGTGGTAAAGCACTAATTAAGCCGCCACGTCAGCGCCCGCCGGAGTTGGCCGGCGGCGACCAAACCGCGCGGCGGTGCTTCGCCGGAACGCGCTACAGGCGGCGGAAGAGCGCGCGGGGACTACCAATCGGCAGCCCGCGCTCGACCGCATCCACCTGGGCATAGGGGAGGTCGCGGGGACGGCGGAGCTCGCCGGAGCAGGGCTCGTAGCGGTGGCCGGAGCTCGGTTGATGCGGTTTAGGCACTGTAGGGCGCTAGGGGGGCTGTGGTTTGGCCCATTCTGTTGCTGGGGGCGCAGTGAGCATGGCGACGTGCTCAGAAGTGGTTGGCAGCAGCTGTGAACATGACGGCGTCATGGCCGGTGACAGGAGCATCTCGGGCTCGTCGAAACGGCGACTACGACGTGAAAACGAAGAGGAGGAGAGAGGGGTTGCGACAGAGTGCTCACAAGGATCACGCAGAGCAGGCCAGCGGGCTCGGGGAAGGCCCGGAGCGAGCAAGGGGTCGCCGGCGATCTCGTTCGCTGGAGGTTGAAGATGACGACGATTGCAGCATTGCAGAGCCTCCCGCGTCGCTTCGCTGCTCGGGGATGACGTAGTCGACGACGGTGGTGCTCGCAGACATGTTAGGGAGGCGAGGCGATGGCGGCGGTCGCGGTGGCGCACGAGGTGCTCTCCGGTGCGCTCGGGACAGAGGGGGAGAGCGAGACAGAGGATGGAGGAGCTCCGGGAAGAATGGAGAGAGGCCAGGGGGCTTGGTGGAGCTCTCTGGGGTGGACAGCGCCGAGGAGGGAGAGGAGGCAGCAAGCAGCTGCCTGGCGGGCATGCACGCTCGCCGTGCTCCCTTTCGCCACTGCCTCCTAGCGAGGGAGACGACTGGCAACGGCCAGTTGGGCCGGGCCATAGGCTGGGCGACAGGTAAGGGTTTTCTTATTTCCTTCTGTTTTTCTTTTCTGTCTTCTGTTTTGTATCTAAAAGAAATGTTAAAACATTTCCATAAATGCTAAAAATATTTGTGGCATCTTGATATAATATTCCAGAGGCCCTCACCAATTCCCAACATTTTTGGAGCCATTAAAATATTTATATAATTTAAACAGCTCCAAATCAAATATTTATGCATTGATTCAAAAATCCAAAATGTGTAGCAAAAATGTGCATCACCTCTGGTTGTTGTTCCCAACATTATCCAAAGAGCATGAACATTTTTGAAGAGCATTTTGGGTTCATTGAAAATCCATTTTAAAGTTGAACCTATTGGAAAAAACTTTGGTGCTAGGGTTTGCAACTTTCCCCATTTCAAATTTATTTGAAAGATTAAACATGATGCACAAAGCAAGCCTAGGTCATACTAGAACTAGGGATGTGACAACTCGCCCCCACTCGAAAAAATCTCGTCCCGAGATTCAGGAGTTGGCGGAAAGAAAGCGGGGTACTCAAGTCGAAGACGATCTTCTCGCTCCCATGTAGCTTCTCTCTCGGAATGATGAGACCACTGAACCTTGAGAAACTTGATGTTACGACGTCAAGTGACACGCTCTGCTTGATCCAGAATGCGAACGGGGTACTCTCGATAAGTGAGGTTATCTTCGAGATCAAGTGTTTCGTGGTCCACTCCGTGGATGGGATCCAAGAAGCAATGCCTGAGTTGAGAGACGTGGAAGACATCATGAACTCGAGAAAGATGTGGGGGTAGTTCCAACTGGTAGGCAACCTCTCCTTGTTTAGCGAGAATGCGAAAAGGACCAATGTAACGAGGAGCCAACTTGCCCTTGATACCAAAACGATGGGTACCCTTCAAAGGAGTAACCCGAAGGTAAGCCTTGTCACCAACTTCATAAGCCACTTCCTTATGACGACGGTTATACTGGCTCTTTTGACGAGATTTGGCTATTTTCAAATTCTCACGAATGATGCGAACTTGCTCTTATGCCTCCTGGATCATATCCGGTCCAAAGAATTGTCTTTCACCGGTTTCTGACCAGTTCAAAGGTGTTCGACATCTTCGTCCATACAGAATCTCGAAGGGTGCTTTCTTAAGACTGGATTGGTAGCTATTGTTATAAGAAAACTCGGCAAAGGGAAGACATTTCTCCCAATCCATACTAAATGAGATAACGCAAGCTCTAAGCATGTCTTCAAGAATTTGGTTGACCCTTTCCACCTGACCACTTGACTGAGGGTGGAAAGCAGTACTGAAAGAAAGATGAGTTCCCATGGCATTCTGGAAACTTTCCCAAAAATGAGAGGTGAAAAGACTGCCACGGTCTGAATTGATCTCTAGTGGAACACCATGGAGTGACACTACTCGGGAGATATATAAGTCAGCGAGCTGACTAGCAGTGATACTCTCTCGAACAGGTAGGAAGTGAGCCACTTTGGAGAGACGATCAATGACTACGAAGATAGCATTATTTCCTTTCTTGGTCCTGGGAAAGCCGGTGATGAAGTCCATACCAACTTTGTCCCATTTCCACTCGGGAATAGCTAAAGGTTGAAGGGTGCTAGCAGGTCTCTGATGCTCTGCCTTAATGCGACGACAAACGTCAAAGTTGGCAATATACTGAGCGATTTCTCTGTTCATCCTAGTCCACCAGAACCTCTGGCATAGGTCTTGATACATCTTTGTACTACTGGGATGAATCGTGAGAGGGGATTCATGGGCCTCCTTAAGGATCAGTTGCTGCATCTGTTGACATTTGGGAACCACCAAACGGTTTCCAAAGTAAACAACACCTCGTTCATCCATAGAGAAACAGCCAACAACTCCCTTGGAAATATTCTTCTTGATTCGGGAAATTCCCGTATCATGCTTCTGAGCCTCTATAATCTGATCCGTAAGGGTAGGTTTCGCCACCAAGGTAGAAAGGGAACCACGAGGAGCTATGTGAAGGTTAAGCTTACAGAATTCCTCATGGAGGGGTGGTTGACATTGTTGCAACATGAGGTTGTTGCAATAGGATTTACGACTTAAAGCATCAGCCATGACATTGGCTTTGCCTGGGGTGTAGGTGATTCCTAGGTCGTAATCCGAGATCAACTCCAACCAACGTCTCTGTCTAAGATTCAGATCCGGTTGGGGGAAGATATACTTGAGACTCTGATGGTCAGTGTAGATTTCGCAACGGTTACCAAGAAGGTAATGTCGCCAAGTCTTAAGTGCATAGACTACGGCTGCAAGCTCCAGATCATGTGTAGGATAATTTTCCTCATGTGGATGCAACTGTGAAGATGCATAGGCAATCACATGATGATCATGCATAAGAATGCAACCTAGTCCTTGACGCGAAGCCTCGCAATAGATAACAAAGTCTTTAGTGAAATCCGGTGGCACGAGTATGGGCACAGAAGTCAGGCATCTTTTCAGTTCCTAAAAACTGTGCTCACACTGTGGGGTCCACTCAAACCTTTTATCTTTCTTGAGAAGTTCCGTGAGGGGTTTGGCCACTTTGGAGCAGTTTTCAACGAAGCGGCGACAATAACTACCTAGACCAAGGAAACTCCTAACTTGTTTGACCGTTTCGGGTGGAGTCCAATCGAGAAAGGCTTTGACTCTCTTGGGATTCACAGCAATGCCCTTACCAGAGATCACATGGCCCAGATCGGTCACTTCTGGCAACCAAAATTCACACTTGGAGAACTTGGCATAAAGGCGGTGCTCTCTAAGTTTTTCTAACACAAGCCTAAGATGTTCGGCATGCTCTTCCTCGTTCTTCGAGTAAATAAGAATATCATCGAGATAAACCACGACGAACTTATCTAAGTACTCCATATAGATCGAGTTCATCAAGCGGGAGAAAGTAACTGGAGCATTGGTTAGGCCGAAAGACATCACGGTGTACTCGTATTGACCATAACGAGTGACAAAGGCCGTTTGGGGGATGTCCCCATTCCTGATCTTGATTTGGTGGTAGCCTAACCTCAAATCCATCTTGGAAAAGACTGAGGATCCAGCGAGCTGATCATACAGGTCGTTGATCCTGGGGAGCAGATACTTGTTCTTTATCGTGACCAAATTAACGGGACGATAATCTACAACCATCCGATCCGTACCATCCTTCTTCCTGACGAAGAGGACATGACAAGCCCAAGGAGAAGAACTGGGACGGATGAAACCCTTTTGCAAGGACTCATCAAGTTGTTTCTTAAGCTCGGTTAACTCCAAAGGTGCCATCTTGTATGGTCTCCTACAGATTGGAACAGTTCCTGGGATAAGTTCTATGAAAAACTCTACATCTCTGTCAGGTGGGACACCTGGCAGTTCTTCTGGAAAAACATCCGGGAAGTCACGGACTACCGGAATATCTTCAAGGTCTGGAAGAGGGCTAGCATTAAGGGAATAGAGTTGACGCCTTGCAACTCTAGTAGAGACAGTGACTATTTTGCCAGATGGATGTGTAAGTTGAACAGATCTAGTGTAACAATCGATCTTGGCATGATGAGCTGTCATCCAGTCCATACCCAAGATGATGTTAATATCTGAAGACTTGAGAGATATCAAAGAAGCAAGGAATACCAGTCTGTCAATAAGGATTTCATTTTCATGGCTTACTTTAGAGGTTTTCCATTTGGGACCAGGAGTCTGGATTATTAGTGGAGTTGGAATAGCCCAAAATGACATGTCATGCAACCGAGCATAACCTTCGGATATGAAGGAGTGAGATGCTCCAGTATCGAACAGAACTGAAGCTGGGTGACAATTGACAAGAAGCGTACCCAGTATGAAGTCGGGATCATCTTGAGCTACTGTAGCTGAGACATGGTGCACACATGCTCGTTCAATGGAGGTTGGCTTGGTACTGATCATCTTGCCTGATGGCTTTTCACGGCCAATAGACCTCTCAGACTGGGGTGGAGTATAACTGGACGGAGGGCAGTCACGTGCGTAGTGTCCTGGTTCTCCGTAGGTGAAGCAAGTTCCTGAGGTAGGATGTGGACCTACATTGGCAAGTGGTCCACTAATAGACCTGGGTGGAGCACGTTGCTGAGTTGGGTGAGGCGCCACATCGGATGGCCTAAGATGTTCGGCATGCTCTTCCTCATTCTTCGAGTAAATAAGAATATCATCGAGATAAACCACGACGAACTTATCTAACTACTCCATAAAGATCGAGTTCATCAAGCGGGAGAAAGTAGTTGGAGCATTGGTTAGGCCGAAAGACATCACGGTGTACGCGTACTGACATTAACGAGTGACAAAGGCCGTTTTGGGGATGTCCCCATTCCTGATCTTGATTTGGTGGAAGCCTAACCTCAAATCCATCTTGGAAAAGACTGAGGATCCAGCGAGCTGATCATACAGGTCGTTGATCCTCGGGAGCGGATACTTGTTCTTTATCGTGACCAAATTAACGGGACGATAATCTACAACCATCCGATCCGTACCATCCTTATTCTTGACAAAGAGGAGAGGACAAGCCCAAGGAGGAGAACTGGGACGGATGAAACCCTTTTGCAAGGACTCATCACGTTGTTTCTTAAGCTTGGTTAACTCCATAGGTGCCATCTTGTATGGTCTCCTAGAGATTGGAACAGTTCCTGGGATAAGTTCTATGACAAACTCTACATCTCTGTCAGGTGGGACACCTAGCAGTTCTTCTGGAAAAACATCCAGGAAGTCACGGACTACCAGAATATCTTCAAGGTCTGGAAGAGGGCTGTCATTAAAGGAATAGAGTTGACGCCTTGCAACTCTAGCAGAGACAGTGACTATTTTGCCAGATGGATGTGTAAGTTGAACAGATCTAGTGTAACAATCGATCTTGGCATGATGAGCTGTCATCCAATCCATACCCAAGATGATGTTAATATCTGAAGACTTGAGAGATATCAAAGAAGCAAGGAGTACCAGTCTGTCAATAAGGATTTCGTTTTCATGGCTTACTTTAGAGGTTTGCCATTTGGGACCAGGAGTCTGGATTATTAGTGGAGTTGGCGTATCACAAAATGACATGTCGTGCAACCGAGCATAACCTTCGGATATGAAGGAGTGAGATGCTCTAGTATGGAACAGAACCGAAGCTGGGTGACAATTGACAAGAAGCGTACCCAGTACGACGTCGGGATCATCTTGAGCTTCTGTAGCTGAGACATGGTGCACACATGCTCGTTCAATGGAGGCTGGCTTGGTACTGACCATCTTGCCTGATGGCTTTTCACGGCCAACAGACCTCTCGGACTGGGGTGGAGTATAACTGGACTGAGGGCAGTCACGTGCGTAGTGTCCTGGTTCTCCGCGGGTGAAGCAAGTTCCTGAGGTAGGACGTGGACCTACATTGGCAAGTGGTCCACTAATAGGCCTAGGTGGAGCACGTTGCTGAGTTGGGTGAGGCGCCACATCAGATGGCCTAAGATGTTCGGCATGCTCTTCCTCGTTCTTCGAGTAAATAAGAATATCATCGAGATAAACCATGACGAACTTATCTAAGTACTCCATAAAGATCGAGTTCATCAAGCGGGAGAAAGTAGCTGGAGCTTTGGTTAGGCCGAAAGACATCACGGTGTACTCGTACTGACCATAACGAGTGACAAAAGCCGTTTTGGGGATGTCCCCATTCCTGATCTTGATTTGGTGGTAGCCTAACCTCAAATCCATCTTGGAAAAGACTGAGGATCCAGCAAGCTGATCATACATTTCCTTGATCCTGGGGAGCGGATACTTGTTCTTTATCGTGACCAAATTAACGGGACGATAATCTACAACCATCCGATCCGTACCATCCTGCTTCTTGACGAAGAGCACAAGACAAGCCCAAGGAGAAGAACTGGGACGGATGAAACCCTTTTGCAAGGACTCATCAAGTTGTTTCTTAAGCTTGGTTAACTCCAAAGGTGCCATCTTGTATGGTCTCCTAGAGATTGGAACAGTTCCTGGGATAAGTTCTATGACAAACTCTACATCTCTGTCAGGTGGGACACCTGGAAGTTCTTCTGGAAAAACATCCGGGAAGTCACGGACTACCGGAATATCTTCAAGGTCTCGAAGAGGGCTGGCATAAAGGGAATAGAGTTGACGCCTTGCAACTCTAGTAGAGACAGTGACTATTTTGGCAGATGGATGTGTAAGTTGAACAGATCTAGTGTAACAATCGATCTTGGCATGATGAGCTGTCATCCAGTCCATACCCAAGATGATGTTAATATCTGAAGACTTGAGAGATATCAAAGAAGCAAGGAATACCAGTCTGTCAATAAGGATTTCATTTTCATGGCTTACTTTAGAGGTTTGCCATTTGGGACCAGGAGTCTGGATTATTAGTGGAGTTGGCATATCACAAAATGACATGTCGTGCAACCAAGCATAACCTTCGGATATGAAGGAGTGAGATGCTCCAGTATCGAACAGAACTGAAGCTGGGTGATAATTGACAAGAAGCGTACCTAGTACGATGTCGGGATCATCTTGATCTTCTGTAGCTGAGACATGGTGCACACATGCTCGTTCAATGGAGGCTGGCTTGGTACTGACCATCTTGCCTGATGGCTTTTCACGGCCAACAGACCTCTCAGACTGGGGTGGAGTATAACTGGACTGAGGGCAGTCACGTGCATAGTGTCCTGGTTCTCCGCGGGTGAAGCAAGTTCCTGAGGTAGGACGTGGACCTACATTGGCAAGTGGTCCACTAATAGGCCTGGGTGGAGCATGTTGCTGAGTTGGGTGAGGCCCCACATCGGATGGCTTAAGATGTTCGGCATGCTCTTCCTCGTTCTTCGAGTAAATAAGAATATCATCGAGATAAACCACGACGAACTTATCTAAGTACTCCATAAAGATCGAGTTCATCAAGCGGGAGAAAGTAGATGGAGCATTGGTTAGGCCGAAAGACATCACGGTGTACTCGTACTGACCATAACGAGTGACAAAGGCCGTTTTGGGGATGTCCCCATTCCTGATCTTGATTTGGTGGTAGCCTAACCTCAAATCCTTCTTGAAAAAGACTGAGGATCCAGCGAGCTGATCATACATGTCGTTGATCCTGGGGAGCGGATACTTGTTCTTTATCGTGACCAAATTAACGGGACGATAATCTACAACCATCCGATCCATACCATCCTTCTTCTTGACGAAGAGGATAGGACAAGCCCAAGAAGAAGAACTGGGACGGATGAAACCCTTTTGCAAGGACTCATCAAGTTGTTTCTTAAGCTCGGTTAACTCCAAAGGTGCCATCTTGTATGGTCTCCTAGAGATTGGAACAGTTCCTGGGATAAGTTCTATGACAAACTCTGCATCTCTGTCAGGTGGGACACCTGGCAGTTCTTCTGGAAAAACATCCGGGAAGTCACGGACTACCGGAATATCTTCAAGGTCTGGAAGAGGGCTGGCATTAAGGGAATAGAGTTGACGCCTTGCAACTCTAGTAGAGACAGTGACTATTTTGCCAGATGGATGTGTAAGTTGAACGGATCTAGTGTAACAATCGATCTTGGCATGATGAGCTGTCATCCAGTCCATACCCAAGATGATGTTAATATCTGAAGACTTGAGAGATATCAAAGAAGCAAGGAATACCAGTCTGTCAATAAGGATTTCATTTTCATGGCTTACTTTAGAGGTTTGCCATTTGGGACCAGGAGTCTGGATTATTAGTGGAGTTGGCATATCACAAAATGACATGTCGTGCAACCGAGCATAACCTTTGGATATGAAGGAGTGAGATGCTCCAGTATCGAACAGAACTGAAGCAGGGTGACAATTGACAAGAAGCGTACCCAGTACGACGTCGGGATCATCTTGAGCTTTTATAGCTGAGACATGGTGCACACATGCTCGTTCAATGGAGGTTGGCTTGGTACTGATCATCTTGCCTGATGGCTTTTCACGGCCAACAGGCCTCTTAGACTGGGGTGGAGTATAACTGGACTGAGGGCAGTCACGTCCGTAGTGTCCTGGTTCTCCGCGGGTGAAGCAAGTTCCTGAGGTAGGACGTGGACCTACATTGGCAAGTGGTCCACTAATAGGCCTGGGTGGAGCACGTTGCTGAGTTGGGTGAGGCGCCACATCGGATGGCCTAAGATGTTCGGCATGCTCTTCCTCGTTCTTCGAGTAAATAAGAATATCATCGAGATAAACCACGACGAACTTATCTAAGCACTCCATAAAAATCGAGTTCATCAGGCGGGAGAAAGTAGCTGGAGCATTGGTTAGGCCGAAAGACATCACAGTGTACTCGTACTGACCATAACGAGTGACAAAGGCCGTTTTGGGGATGTCCCCATTCCTGATCTTGATTTGGTGGTAGCCTAACCTCAAATCCATCTTGGAAAAGACTGAGGATCCAGCGAGCTAATCATAAGGTCGTTGATCCTGGGGAGCGGATAATTGTTCTTTACCGTGACCAAATTAACGGGATGATAATCTACAACCATCCGATCCATACCATCCTTCTTCTTGACGAAGAGGATAGGAAAAGCCCAAGGAGAAGAACTGGGATGGATGAAACCCTTTTGCAAGGACTCATCAAGTTGTTTCTTAAGCTCGGTTAACTCGAAAGGTGCCATCTTGTATGGTCTCCTAGAGATTGGAACAGTTCCTGGGATAAGTTCTATGACAAACTCTACATCTCTGTCAGGTGGGATACTTGGCAGTTCTTCTGGAAAAACATCCAGGAAGTCACGGACTACCAGAATATCTTCAAGGTCTGGAAGAGGGCTGGCATTAAGGGAATAGAGTTGACGCCTTGCAACTCTAGTAGAGACAGTGACTATTTTGCCAGATGGATGTGTAAGTTGAACAGATCTAGTGTACCAATCGATCTTGGCATGATGAGCTGTCATCCAGTCAATACCCAAGATGATGTTAATATCTGAAGACTTGAGAGATATCAAAGAAGAAAGGAATACCAGTATGTCAATAAGGATTTCATTTTCATGGCTTACTTTAGAGGTTTTCCATTTGGGACGAGGAGTCTGGATAATTAGTGGAGTTGGCATATCACAAAATGACATGTCGTGCAACCGAGCATAACCTTTGGATATGAAGGAGTGAGATGCTCCAGTATTGAACAGAACTGAAGCAGGGTGACAATTGACAAGAAGCGTACCCAGTACGACGTCGGGATCATCTTGAGCTTTTATAGCTGAGACATGGTGCACACATGCTCGTTCAATGGAGGTTGGCTTGGTACTGATCATCTTGCCTGATGGCTTTTCACGGACAACAGACCTCTTAGACTGGGGTGGAGTATAACTGGACTGAGGGCAGTCATGTGCGTAGTGTCCTGGTTCTCCGCGGGTGAAACAAGTTCCTGAGGTAGGACGTGGACCTACATTGGCAAGTGGTCCACTAATAGGCCTGGGTGGAGCACGTTGCTGAGTTGGGTGAGGCGCCACATCGGATGGCCTAAGATGTTCGGCATGTTGTTCCTTTTCTTCGAGTAAATAAGAATATCATCGGGATAAACCACGACGAACTTATCTAAGTACTCCATAAAGATCGAGTTCATCAAGCGGGAGAAAGTAGCTGGAGCTTTGGTTAGGCCGAAAGACATCACGGTGTACTCGTACTGACCATAACGAGTGACAAAGGCCGTTTTGGGGATGTCCCCATTCCTGATCTTGATTTGGTGGTAGCCTAACCTCAAATCCATCTTGGAAAAGACTGAGGATCCAGCGAGCTGATCATACATGTCCTTGATCCTGGGGAGCGGATACTTGTTCTTTATCGTGACCAAATTAACGGGACGATAATCTACAACCATCCGATCTGTACCATCGTTCTTCTTGATGAAGAGGACAGGACAAGCCCAAGGAGAAGAACTGGGACGGATGAAACCCTTTTGCAAGGACTCATCAAGTTGTTTCTTAAGCTCGGTTAACTCCAAAGGTGCCATCTTGTATGGTCTCCTAGATATTGGAACAGTTCCTGGGATAAGTTCTATGACAAACTCTACATCTCTGTCAGGTGGGACACCTGGAAGTTCTTCTGGAAAAACATCCGGGAAGTCACGGACTACCGGAATATCTTCAAGGTCTGGAAGAGGGCTGGCATTAAGGGAATAGAGTTGATGCCTTGCAACTCTAGTAGAGACAGTGACTATTTTGGCAGATGGATGTGTAAGTTGAACAGATCTAGTGTAACAATCGGTCTTGGCATGATGAGCTGTCATCCAGTCCATACCCAAGATGATGTTAATATCTGAAGACTTGAGAGACATCAAAGAAGTAAGGAATACCAGTCTGTCAATAAGGATTTCACTTTCATGGCTTACTTTAGAGGTTTGTCATTTGGGACCAGGAGTTTGGATTATTAGTGGAGTTGGCATATCAGAAAATGACATGTCGTGCAACCAAGCATAACCTTCGGATATGAAGGAGTGAGATGCTCCAGTATCGAACAACACTGAAGCTGGGTGACAATTGACAAGAAGCGTACCCAGTACGACGTCGGGATCATCTTGAGCTTCTTTAGCTGAGACATGGTGCACACATGCTCGTTCAATGCAGGCTGGCTTGGTACTGATCATTTGGCCTGATGGCTTTTCACGGCCAATAGACCTCTCAGACTGGGGTGGAGTATAACTGGACTGAGGGCAGTCACGTGCGTAGTGTCCTAGTTCTCCGCAGGTGAAGCAAGTTCCTGAGGTCGGACGTGGACCTACATTGGCAAGTGGTCCACTAATAGGCCTGGGTGGAGCACGTTGCGGAGTTGGGTGAGGCGCCACATCGGATGGCCTAAGATGTTCGGCATGCTCTTCCTCGTTCTTCGAGTAAATAAGAATATCATCGAGATAAACCACGACGAACTTATCTAAGTACTCCATAAAGATCGAGTTCATCAAGCGGGAGAAAGTAGCTGGAGCATTGGTTAGGCCGAAAGACATCACGGTGTACTCGTACTGACCATAACGAGTGACAAAGGCCGTTTTGGGGATGTCCCCATTCCTGATCTTGATTTGGTGGTAGCCTAACCTCAAATCCATCTTGGAAAAGAATGAGGATCCAGCGAGCTGATCATACATGTCGTTGATCCTTGGGAGCGGATACTTGTTCTTTATCGTGACCAAATTAACGGGACGATAATCTACAACCATCCGATCCGTACCATCCTTCTTCTTGACGAAGAGGACAGGACAAGCCCAAGGAGAAGAACTGGGACGGATGAAACCCTTTTGAAAGGACTCATCAAGTTGTTTCTTAAGCTTGGTTAACTCCAAAGGTGCCATCTTGTATGGTCTCCTAGAGATTGGAACAGTTCCTCGGATAAGTTCTATGACAAACTCTACATCTCTGTCAGGTGGGACACCTGGAAGTTCTTCTGGAAAAACATCCGGGAAGTCATGGACTACCGGAATATCTTCAAGGTCTGGAAGAGGGCTGACATTAAGGGAATAGAGTCGACGCCTTGCAACTCTAGTACAGACAGTGACTATTTTTCCAGATGGATGTGTAAGTTGAACAGATCTAGTGTATCAATCGATCTTGGCATGATGAGCTGTCATCCAGTCCATACCCAAGATGATGTTAATATCTGAAGACTTGAGAGATATCAAAGAAGCAAGGAATACCAGTCTGTCAATAAGGATTTCATTTTCATGGCTTACTTTAGAGGTTTGTCATTTGGGACCAGGAGTCTGGATTATTAGTGGAGTTGGCATATCACAAAATGACATGTCATGCAACCGAGCATAACCTTCGGATATGAAGGAGTGAGATGCTCCAGTATCGAACAGAACTGAAGCTGGGTGACAATTGACAAGAAGCGTACCCAGTACGACGTCGGGATCATCTTGAGCTTCTGTAGCTGAGACATGGTGCACACATGCTCGTTCAATGGAGGCTGGCTTGGTACTGATCATCTTGCCTGATGGCTTTTCACGGCCAACAGACCTCTCAGACTGGTGTGGAGTATAACTGGACTGAGGGCAGTCACGTGCGTAGTGTCCTGGTTCTCCGTAGGTGAAGCAAGTTCCTGAGGTAGGACGTGGACCTACATTGGCAAGTGGTCCACTAATAGGCCTGGGTGGAGCACGTTGCTGAGTTGGGTGAGGCGCCACATCGGATGGCCTAAGATGTTCGGCATGCTCTTCCTTGTTCTTCGAGTAAATAAGAATATCATCGAGATAAACCACGACGAACTTATCTAATTACTACATAAAGATCGAGTTCATCAAGTGGGAGAAAGTAGTTGGAGCATTGGTTAGGCCGAAAGACATCACGGTGTACTCGTACTAACCATAACGAGTGACAAAGGCCGTTTTGGGGATGTCCCCATTCCTGATCTTGACTTGGTGGTAGCCTAACCTCAAATCAATCTTGGAAAAGACTGAGGATCCAGCGAGCTGATCATACATGTCGTTGATCCTGGGGAGCGGATACTTGTTCTTTATCCTGACCAAATTAACGGGACGATAATCTACAACCATCCGATCCGTACCATCCTTCTTCTTGACTAAGAGGATAGGACAAGCCCAAGGAGAAGAACCGGGACGGATGAAACCCTTTTGCAAGGACTCATCAAGTTGTTTCTTAAGCTCGGTTAACTCCAAAGGTGCCATCTTGTATGGTCTCCTAGAGATTGGAAAAGTTCCTGGGATAAGTTCTATGACAAACTCTACATCTCTGTCAGGTGGGACACCTGGCAGTTCTTCTGGAAAAACATCCGGGAAGTCACGGACTACCGGAATATCTTCAAGGTCTGGAAGAGGGCTGGCATTAAGGGAATAGAGTTGACGCCTTGTAACTCTGGTAGAGACAATGACTATTTTGCCAGATGGATGTGTAAGTTGAACAGATCTAGTGTAACAATCGATCTTGGCATGATGAGCTGTCATCCAGTCCATACCCAAGATGATGCTAATATCTGAAGACTTGAGAGATATCAAAGAAGCAAGGAATACCAGTCTGTCAATAAGGATTTCATTTTCATGGCTTAATTTAGAGGTTTGCCATTTGGGGCCAGGAGTCTGGATTATTAGTGGAGTTGGCATATCACAAAATGACATGTCGTGTAACCGAGCATAACCTTCGGATATGAAGGAGTGATATGCTCCAGTATCGAACAGAACCGAAGCTGGGTGACAATTGACAAGAAGCGTACCTAGTACGACGTCGGGATCATCTTGAGCTTCTGTAGCTGAGACATGGTGCACACATGCTAGTTCAATGGAGGCTGGCTTGGTACTGACCATCTTGCCTGATGGCTTTTCACGGCCAACAGACCTCTCAGACTGGGGTGGACTATAACTAGACTGAGGGCAGTCACGTGCGTAGTGTCCTGGTTCTCCGCGGGTGAAGCAAGTTCCTGAGGTAGGACGTGGACCTACATTGGCAAGTGGTCCACTAATAGGCATGGGTGGAGCACGTTGCTGAGTTGGGTGAGGCGCCACATCGGATGGCCTAAGATGTTCGGCATGCTCTTCCTCGTTCTTCGAGTAAATAAGAATATCATCGAGATAAACCACGACGAACTTATCTAAGTACTCCATAAAGATCGAGTTCATCAAGCGGGAGAAAGTAGCTGGAGCATTGGTTAGGCCGAAAGATATCACGGTGTACTCGTACTGACCATAACGAGTGACAAAGGCCGTTTTGGGGATGTCCCCATTCCTGATCTTGATTTGGTGGTAGCCTAACCTCAAATCCATCTTGGAAAAGACTGAGGATCCAGCGAGCTGATCATACATGTCCTTGATCCTGGGGAGCGGATACTTGTTCTTTATCGTGACCAAATTAACGGGACGATAATCTACAACCATCCGATCTGTACCATCGTTCTTCTTGACGAAGAGGACAGGACAAGCCCAAGGAGAAGAACTGGGACGGATGAAACCCTTTTGCAAGGACTCATCAAGTTGTTTCTTAAACTCAGTTAACTCCAAAGGTGCCATCTTGTATGGTCTCCTAGAGATTGGAACAGTTCCTGGGATAAGTTCTATGACAAACTCTATATCTCTGTCAGGTGGGACACCTGGCAGTTCTTCTGGAAAAACATCCGGGAAGTCACGGACTACCGGAATATCTTCAAGGTCTGGAAGAGGGCTGGCATTAAGGGAATAGAGTTGACGCCTTGCAACTCTAGTAGAGACAGTGACTATTTTGGCAGATGGATGTGTAAGTTGAACAGATCTAGTGTAACAATCGATCTTGGCATGATGAGCTGTCATCCAGTCCATACCCAAGATGATGTTAATATCTGAAGACTTGAGAGATATCAAAGAAGTAAGGAATACCAGTCTGTCAATAAGGATTTCATTTTCATGGCTTACTTTAGAGGTTTGCCATTTGGGACCAGGAGTTTGGATTATTAGTGGAGTTGGCATATCACAAAATGACATGTCGTGCAACCAAGCATAACCTTCGGATATGAAGGAGTGAGATGCTCCAGTATCGAACAACACTGAAGCTGGGTGACAATTGACAAGAAGCGTACCCAGTACGACGTCGGGATCATCTTGAGCTTCTTTAGCTGAGACATGTTGCACAGATGCTCGTTCAATGGAGGCTGGCTTGGTACTGATCATTTGGCCTGATGGCTTTTCACGGCCAATAGACCTCTCAGACTGGGGTGGAGTATAACTGGACTGAGGGCAGTCACGTGCATAGTGTCCTGGTTCTCCGCAGGTGAAGCAAGTTCCTGAGGTAGGACGTGGACCTACATTGGCAAGTGGTCCACTAATAGGCCTGGGTGGAGCACGTTGCGGAGTTGGGTGAGGCGCCACATCGGATGGCCTAAGATGTTCGGCATGCTCTTCCTCGTTCTTCGAGTAAATAAGAATATCATCGAGATAAACCACGACGAACTTATCTAAGTACTCCATAAAGATCGAGTCATCAAGCGGGAGAAAGTAGCTGGAGCATTGGTTAGGCCGAAAGACATCACGGTGTACTCGTACTGACCATAACGAGTGACAAAGGCCGTTTTGGGGATGTCCCCATTCCTGATCTTGATTTGGTGGTAGCCTAACCTCAAATCCATCTTGGAAAAGAATGAGGATCCAGCGAGCTGATCATACATGTCGTTGATCCTGGGAGCGGATACTTGTTCTTTATCGTGACCAAATTAACGGGACGATAATCTACAACCATCCGATCTGTACCATCCTTCTTCTTGCCGAAGAGAACAGGACAAGCCCAAGGAGAAGAACTGGGACGGATGAAACCCTTTTGAAAGGACTCATCAAGTTGTTTCTTAAGCTCGGTTAACTCCGAAGGTGCCATCTTGTATGGTCTCCTAGAGATTGGAACAGTTCCTGGGATAAGTTCTATGACAAACTCTACATCTCTGTCAGGTGGGACACCTGGAAGTTCTTCTGGAAAAACATCCGGGAAGTCACGGACTACCGGAATATCTTCAAGGTCTGGAAGAGGGCTGGCATTAAGGGAATAGAGTCGACGCCTTGCAACTCTAGTAGAGACAGTGACTATTTTCCAGATGGATGTGTAAGTTGAACAGATCTAGTGTATCAATCGATCTTGGCATGATGAGCTGTCATCCAGTCCATACCCAAGATGATGTTAATATCTGAAGACTTGAGAGATATCAAAGAAGCAAGGAATACCAGTCTGTCAATAAGGATTTCATTTTCATGGCTTACTTTAGAGGTTTTTCATTTGGGACCAGGAGTCTGGATTATTAGTGGAGTTGGCATATCACAAAATGACATGTCGTGCAACCGAGCATAACCTTCGGATATGATGGAGTGAGGTGCTCCAGTATCGAACAGAACTGAAGCTGGGTGACAATTGACAAGAAGCGTACCCAGTACGACGTCGGGATCATCTTGAGCTTCTGTAGCTGAGACATGGTGCACACATGCTCGTTCAATGGAGGCTGGCTTGGTACTGATCATCTTGCCTGATGGCTTTTCACGGCCAACAGACCTCTCAGACTGGGGTGGAGTATAACTGGACTGAGGGCAGTCACGTGCGTAGTGTCCTAGTTCTCCGTAGGTGAAGCAAGTTCCTGAGGTAGGACGTGGACCTACATTGGCAAGTGGTCCACTAATAGGCCTGGGTGGAGCACGTTGCTGAGTTGGGTGAGGCGCCACATCGGATGGCCTAAGATGTTCGGCATGCTCTTCCTTGTTCTTCGAGTAAATAAGAATATCATCGAGATAAACCACGACGAACTTATCTAATTACTCCATAAAGATTGAGTTCATCAAGTGGGAGAAAGTAGCTGGAGCATTGGTTAGGCCGAAAGACATCACGGTGTACTCGTACTAACCATAACGAGTGACAAAGGCCGTTTTGGGGATGTCCCCATTCCTGATCTTGACTTGGTGGTAACCTAACCTCAAATCCATCTTGGAAAAGACTGAGGATCCAGCGAGCTGATCATACATGTCGTTGATCCTGGGGAGCGGATACTTGTTCTTTATCCTGACCAAATTAACGGGACGATAATCTACAACCATCCGATCCGTACCATCCTTCTTGACGAAGAGGATAGGACAAGCCCAAGGAGAAGAACTGGGACGGATGAAACCCTTTTGCAAGGACTCATCAAGTTCTTTCTTAAGCTCGGTTAACTCCAAAGGTGCCATCTTGTATGGTCTCCTAGAGATTGGAAAAGTTCCTGGGATAAGTTCTATGACAAACTCTACATCTCTGTCAGGTGGGACACCTGGCAGTTCTTCTGGAAAAAACATCCGGGAAGTCACGGACTACCGGAATATCTTCATGGTCTGGAAGAGGGATGGCATTAAGGGAATAGAGTTGACGCCTTGTAACTCTGGTAGAGACAGTGACTATTTTGCCAGATGGATGTGTAAGTTGAACAGATCTAGTGTAACAATCGATCTTGGCATGATGAGCTGTCATCCAGTCCATACCCAAGATGATGTTAATATCTGAAGACTTGAGAGATATCAAAGAAGCAAGGAATACCAGTCTGTCAATAAGGATTTCAGTTTCATGGCTTACTTTAGAGGTTTGCCATTTGGGACCAGGAGTCTGGATTATTAGTGGAGTTGGCATATCACAAAATGACATGTCGTGTAACCGAGCATAACCTTCGGATATGAAGGAGTGAGATGCTCCAGTATCGAACAGAACCGAAGCTGGGTGACAATTGACAAGAAGCGTACCCAGTACGACGTCGGGATCATCTTGAGCTTCTATAGCTGAGACATGGTGCACACATGCTCGTTCAATGAAGGCTGGCTTGGTACTGATCATCTTGCCTGATGGCTTTTCACGGCCAATAGACCTCTCAGACTGGGGTGGAGTATAACTGGACTGAGGGCAGTCACGTGCGTAGTGTCCTGGTTCTCCGCAGGTGAAGCAAGTTCCTGAGGTAGGACGTGGACCTACATTGGCAAGTGGTCCACTAATAGGCCTGGGTGGAGCACGTTGCTGAGTTGGGTGAGGCGCCACATCGGATGGCCTAAGATGTTCGGCATGCTCTTCCTCGTTCTTCGAGTAAATAAGAATATCATCGAGATAAACCACGACGAACTTATATAAGTACTCCATAAAGATCGAGTTCATCAAGCGGGAGAAAGTAGCTGGAGCATTGGTTAGGCCGAAAGACATCACGGTGTACTCGTACTGACCATAACGAGTGACAAAGGCCGTTTTGGGGATGTCCCCATTCCTGATCTTGATTTGGTGGTAGCCTAACCTCAAATCCATCTTGGAAAAGACTGAGGATCCAGCAAGCTGATCATACAGGTCGTTGATCCTGGGGAGCGGATACTTGTTCTTTATCCTGACCAAATTAACGGGACGATAATCTACAACTATCCGATCCGTACCATCCTTCTTCTTGACGAATAGGACAGGACAAGCCCAAGGAGAAGAACTGGGACGGATGAAACCCTTTTGAAAGGACTCATCAAGTTTTTTCTTAAGCTCGGTTAACTCCAAAGGTGCCATCTTGTATGGTCTCCTAGAGATTGGAACAGTTCCTGGGATAAGTTCTATGACAAACTCTACATCTCTGTCAGGTGGGACACCTGGAAGTTCTTCTGGAAAAACATCCGGGAAGTCACGGACTACCGGAATATCTTCAATGTCTGGAAGAGGGCTGGCATTAAGGGAATAGAGTTGACGCCTTGCAACTCTAGTAGAGACAGTGACTATTTTGCCAGATGGATGTGTAAGTTGAACAGATCTAGTGTAACAATCGATCTTGGCATGATGAGCTGTCATCCAGTCCATACCCAAGATGATGTTAATATCTGAAGACTTGAGAGATATCAAAGAAGCAAGGAATACCAGTCTGTCAATAAGGATTTCATTTTCATGGCTTACTTTAGAGGTTTGCCATTTGGGACCAGGAGTCTGGATTATTAGTGGAGTTGGCATATCACAAAATGACATGTCGTGCAACCGAGCATAACCTTCGGATATGAAGGAGTGAGATGCTCCAGTATCGAACAGAACTGAAGCTGGGTGACAATTGACAAGAAGCATACCCAGTACGATGTCGGGATCATCTTGAGCTTCTGTAGCTAAGACATGGTGCACACATGCTCGTTCAATGGAGGCTGGCTTGGTACTGATCATCTTGCCTGATAGCTTTTCACGGCCAACAGACCTCTCAGACTGGGGTGGAGTATAACTGGACTGAGGGCAGTCACGTGCGTAGTGTCCTGGTTCTCCGCGGGTGAAGCAAGTTCCTGAGGTAGGACGTGGACCTACATTGGCAAGTGGTCCACTAATAGGCCTGGGTGGAGTACGTTGCTGAGTTGGGTGAGGCACCACATCGGATGGCCTAAGATGTTCGGCATGCTCTTCCTCGTTCTTCGAGTAAATAATAATATCATCGAGATAAACCACGACGAACTTATCTAAGTACTCCATAAAGACCGAGTTCATCAAGCGGGAGAAAGTAGCTGGAGCATTGGTTAGGCCGAAAGACATCACGGTGTACTCGTACTGACCATAACGAGTGACAAAGGCCGATTTGGGGATGTCCCCTTTCCTGATCTTGATTTTGTGGTAGGGTAACCTCAAATCCATCTTGGAAAAGACTGAGGATCCAGCGAGCTGATCATCCATGTCGTTGATCCTGGGGAGCGGATACTTGTTCTTTATCGTGACCAAATTAACGGGACGATAATCTACAACCATCCGATCCGTACCATCCTTCTTCTTGACGAAGAGGACAGGACAAGCCCAAGGAGAAGAACTGGGACGGATGAAACCCTTTTGCAAGGACTCATCAAGTTGTTTCTTTAGCTCGGTTAACTCCAAAGGTGCCATCTTGTATGGTCTCCTAGAGATTGGAACAGTTCCTGGGATAAGTTCTATGACAAACTCTACATCTCTGTCAGGTGGGACACCTGGCAGTTCTTCTGGAAAAACATCCGGGAAGTCACGGACTACCGGAATATCTTCAAGGTCTGGAAGAGGGCTGGCATTAAGGGAATAGAGTTGACGCCTTGCAACTCTAGTAGAGACAGTGACTATTTTGCCAGATGGATGTGTAAGTTGAACAGATCTAGTGTAACAATCGATCTTGGCATGATGAGCTGTCATCCAGTCCATACACAAGATGATGTTAATATCTGAAGACTTGAGAGATATCAAAGAAGCAAGGAATACCAGTCTGTCAATAAGGATTTCATTTTCATGTCTTACTTTAGAGGTTTTCCATTTGGGACCAGGAGTCTGGATTATTAGTGGAGTTGGCATATCACAAAATGACATGTCGTGCAACCGAGGATAACCTTCGGATATGAAGGAGTGAGATGCTCCAGTATCAAAAAGAACTGAAGCTGGGTGACAATTGACAGGAAGCGTACCCAGTACTGTGTCGGGATCATCTTGAGATTCTGTAGCTGAGACATGGTGCACACATGCTCGTTCAAAGGAGGCTGTCTTGGTACTGATCATCTTGCCTGATGGCTTTTCACGCCCAACAGACCTCTCAGACTGGGGTGGAGTATAACTGGACTGAGGGCAGTCACGTGCGTAGTGTCCTGGTTCTCCGCAGGTGAAGCAAGTTCCTGAGGTTGGACGTGGACCTACATTGGCTAGTGGTCCACTAATAGGCCTGGGTGGAGCACGTTGCTGATTTGGGTGAGGCGCCACATCGGATGGCCTAAGATGTTCGGCATGCTCTTCCTCGTTCTTCGAGTAAATAAGAATATCATCGAGATAAACCACGACAAACTTATCTAAGTACTCCATAAAGATCGAGTTCATCAAGCGGGAGAAAGTAGCTGGAGCATTGGTTAGGCCGAAAGACATCACGGTGTACTCGTACTGACCATAACGAGTGACAAAGGCCGTTTTGGGGATGTCCCCATTCCTGATCTTGATTTGGTGGTAGCCTAACCTCAAATCCATCTTGGAAAAGACTGAGGATCCAGCGAGCTGATCATACATGTAGTTGATCCTGGGGAGCGGATACTTGTTCTTTATCGTGACCAAATTAACGGGACGATAATCTATAACCATCCGATCCGTACCATCCTTCTTCTTGACGAAGAGGACAGGACAAGCCCAAGGAGAAGAACTGGGACGGATGAAACCCTTTTGCAAGGACTCATCAAGTTGTTTCTTAAGCTCGGTTAACTCCAAAGGTGCCATCTTGTATGGTCTCCTAGAGATTGGAACAGTTCCTGGGATAAGTTCTATGACAAACTCTACATCTCTGTCAGGTGGGACACCTGGCAGTTCTTCTGGAAAAATATCCGGGAAGTCACGGACTACCGGAATATCTTCAAGGTCTGGAAGAGGGCTGGCATTAAGGGAATAGAGTTGACGCCTTGCAACTCTAGTAGAGACAGTGACTATTTTGCCAGATGGATGTGTAAGTTGAATAGATCTAGTGTAACAATCGATCTTGGCATGATGAGCTTTCATCCAGTCCATACCCAATATGATGTTAATATCTGAAGACTTGAGAGATATCAAAGAAGCAAGGAATACCAGTCTGTCAATAAGGATTTCATTTTCATGGCTTACTTTAGAGGTTTTCCATTTGGGACCAGGAGTCTGGATTATTAGTGGAGTTGGCATATCACAAAATGACATGTCGTGCAACCGAGCATAACCTTCGGATATGAAGGAGTGAGATGCTCCAGTATCGAAAAGAACTGAAGCTGGGTGACAATTGACAGGAAGCATACCCAGTACTGTGTCGGGATCATCTTGAGCTTCTGTAGCTGAGACATGGTGCACACATGCTCGTTCAAAGGAGGCTGGCTTGGTACTGATCATCTTGCCTGATGGCTTTTCACTCCCAACAGACCTCTCACACTGGGGTGGATTATAACTGGACTGAGGGCAGTCACGTGCGTAGTGTCCTGGTTCTCCGCAGGTGAAGCAAGTTCTTGAGGTAGGACGTGGACCTAGATTGGCAAGTGGTCCACGAATAGACCTGGGTGGAGCACGTTGCTGAGTTGGGTGAGGCGCCACATCGGATGGCCTAAGATGTTCGGCATGCTCTTCCTCGTTCTTCGTGTAAATAAGAATATCATCGAGATAAACCACGACGAACTTATCTATGTACTCCATAAAGATCGAGTTCATCAAGCGGGAGAAAGTAACTGGAGCATTGGTTAGGCCGAAAGACATCACGGTGTACTCGTATTGACCATAACGAGTGACAAAGGCCGTTTTGGGGATGTCCCCATTCCTGATCTTGATTTGGTGGTAGCCTAACCTCAAATCCATCTTGGAAAAGACTGAGGATCCAGCGAGCTGATCATACATGTCGTTGATCCTGGGGAGCGGATACTTGTTCTTTATCGTGACCAAATTAACGGGACGATAATCTATAACCATCCGATCCGTACCATCCTTCTTCTTGACGAAGAGGACAGGACAAGCCCAAGGAGAAGAACTGGGATGGATGAAACCCTTTTGCAAGGACTCATCAAGTTGTTTCTTAAGCTCGGTTAACTCCAAAGGTGCCATCTTGTATGGTCTCCTAGAGATTGGAACAGTTCCTGGGATAAGTTCTATGACAAACTCTACATCTCTGTCAGGTGGGACACCTGGCAGTTCTTCTGGAAAAATATCTGGGAAGTCACGGACTACCGAAATATCTTCAAGGTCTGGAAGAGGGCTGGCATTAAGGGAATAGAGTTGACGCCTTGCAACTCTAGTAGAGACAGTGACTATTTTGCCAGATGGATGTGTAAGTTGAATAGATCTAGTGTAACAATCGATCTGGGCATGATGAGCTTTCATCCAGTCCATACCCAAGATGATGTTAATATCTGAAGACTTGAGAGATATCAAAGAAGCAAGGAATACCAGTCTGTCAATAAGGATTTCATTTTCATGGCTTACTTTAGAGGTTTGCCATTTGGGACCAGGAGTCTGGATTATTAGTGGAGTTGGCATATCACAAAATGACATGTCGTGCAACCGAGCATAACCTTCGGATATGAAGGAGTGAGATGCTCCAGTATCGAAAAGAACTGAAGCTGGGTGACAATTGACAGGAAGCGTACCCAGTACTGTGACGGGATCATCTTGAGCTTCTGTAGCTGAGACATGGTGCACACATGCTTGTTCAAAGGAGGCTGGCTTGGTACTGATCATCTTGCCCGATGGCTTTTCACGCCCAACAGACCTCTCAGACTGGGGTGGAGTATAACTGGACTGAGGGCAGTCACGTGCGTAGTGTCCTGGTTCTCCGCAGGTGAAGCAAGTTCCTGAGGTAGGACGTGGACCTACATTGGCAAGTGGTCCACTAATAGGCCTGGGTGGAGCACGTTGCTGAGTTGGGTGAGGCGCCACATCGGATGGCCTAAGATGTTCGGCATGCTGTTCCTTTTCTTCGAGTAAATAAGAATATCATCGAGATAAACCACGACGAACTTATCTAAGTACTCCATAAAGATCGAGTTCATCAAGCGGGAGAAAGTAGCTGGAGCATTGGTTAGGCCGAAAGACATCACAGTGTACTCGTACTGACCATAACGAGTGACAAAGGCCGTTTTGGGGATGTCCCCATTCCTGATCTTGATTTGGTGGTAGCCTAACCTCAAATCCATCTTGGAAAAGACTGAGGATCCAGCGAGCTGATCATACATGTCCTTGATCCTGGGGAGCGGATACTTGTTCTTTATCGTGACCAAATTAATGGGACGATAATCTACAACCATCCGATCTGTACCATCGTTCTTCTTGATGAAGAGGACAGGACAAGCCCAAGGAGAAGAACTGGGACGGATGAAACCCTTTTGCAAGGACTCATCAAGTTGTTTCTTTAGCTCGGTTAACTCCAAAGGTGCCATCTTGTATGGTCTCCTAGATATTGGAACAGTTCCTGGGATAAGTTCTATGACAAACTCTACATCTCTGTCAGGTGGGACACCTGGAAGTTCTTCTGGAAAAACATCCGGGAAGTCACGGACTACCGGAATATCTTCAAGGTCTGGAAGAGGGCTGGCATTAAGGGAATAGAGTTGATGCCTTGCAACTCTAGTAGAGACAGTGACTATTTTGGCAGATGGATTTGTAAGTTGAACAGATCTAGTGTAACAATCGATCTTGGCATGATGAGCTGTCATCCAGTCCATACCCAAGATGATGTTAATATCTGAAGACTTGAGAGATATCAAAGAAGCAAGGAATACCAGTCTGTCAATAAGGATTTCATTTTCATGGCTTACTTTAGAGGTTTGCCATTTGGGACCAGGAGTCTGGATTATTAGTGGAGTTGGCATATCACAAAATGACATGTCGTGCAACCAAGCATAACCTTCGGATATGAAGGAGTGAGATGCTCCAGTATCGAACAGAACTGAAGCTGGGTGATAATTGACAAGAAGCGTACCTAGTACGACGTCGGGATCATCTTGAGCTTCTGTAGCTGAGACATGGTGCACACATGCTAGTTCAATGGAGGCTGGCTTGGTACTGACCATCTTGCCTGATGGCTTTTCACGGCCAACAGGCCTCTCAGACTGGGGTGGAGTATAACTAGACTGAGGGCAGTCACGTGCGTAGTGTCCTGGTTCTCCGCGGGTGAAGCAAGTTCCTGAGGTAGGACGTGGACCTACATTGGCAAGTGGTCCACTAATAGGCCTGGGTGGAGCATGTTGCTGAGTTGGGTGAGGCGCCACATCGGATGGCCTAAGATGTTCGGCATGCTCTTCCTCGTTCTTCGAGTAAATAAGAATATCATCGAGATAAACCATGACGAACTTATCTAAGTACTCCATAAAGATCGAGTTCATCAAGCGGGAGAAAGTAGCTGGAGCATTGGTTAGGCCGAAAGACATCACGGTGTACTCGTACAGACCATAATGAGTGACAAAGGCCATTTTGGGGATGTCTCCATTCCTGATCTTGATTTGGTGGTAGCCTAAGCTCAAATCCATCTTGGAAAAGACAGAGGATCTAGCGAGCTGATCATACAGGTCGTTGATCCTGGGGAGCGGATACTTGGTCTTTATCGTGACCAAATTAACTTGACGATAATCTACAAACATCCGATCCGTACCATCCTTCTTCTTGACGAAGAGGACAGGACAAACCCAAGGAGAAGAACTGGGATGGATAAAACCCTTTTGCAAGGACTCATCAAGTTGTTTCTTAAGCTCGGTTAACTCCAAAGGTGGCATCTTGTATGGTCTCCTAGAGATTGGAATAGTTCCTGGGATAAGTTCTATGACAAACTCTACATCTCTGTCAGGTGGGACACCTGGCAGTTCTTCTGGAAAAACATCCGGGAAGTCACGGACTACCGGAATATCTTCAAGGTTCTGAAGAGGGCTGGCATTAAGGGAATAGAGTTGACGCCTTGCAACTCTAGTAGAGACAGTGACTATTTTGCCAGATGGATGTGTAAGTTGAACAGATCTAGTGTAACAATCGATCTTGGCATGACGAGCTGTCATCCAGTCCGTACCCAAGATGATGTTAATATCTGAAGACTTGAGAGATATCAAAGAAGCAAGGAATACCAGTCTGTCAATAAGGATTTCATTTTCATGGCTTACTTTAGAGGTTTTCCATTTGGGACCAGGAGTCTGGATTATTAGTGGAGTTGGCATATCACAAAATGACATGTCGTGCAACCGAGCATAACCTTCGGATATGAAGGAGTGAGATGCTCCACTATCGAAAAGAACTGGAGCTGGGTGACAATTGACAGGAAGTGTACCCTGTACTGTGTCGGGATCATCTTGAGCTTCTGTAGCTGAGACATGGTGCACACATGCTCGTTCAAAGGAGGCTGGCTTGATACTGATCATCTTGCCTGATGGCTTTTCACGCCCAACAGACCTCTCAGACTGGGGTGGAGTATAACTGGACTGAGGGCAGTCACGTGCGTAGTGTCCTGGTTCTCGGCAGGTGAAGCAAGTGCCTGAGGTAGGACGTGGACCTACATTGGCTAGTGGTCCACTAATAGGCCTGGATGGAGCACGTTGCTGAGTTGGGTGAGGAACCACATCGGATGGCCTAGGATGTTCGGCATGCTCTTCCTCGTTCTTCGAGTAAATAAGAATATCATCAAGATAAACCACGACGAACTTATCTAAGTACTCCATAAAGATCGAGTTCATCAAGCGGGACAAAGTAGCTGGAGCATTGGTTAGGCCGAAAGACATCACGGTGTACTCGTACTGACCATAACGAGTGACAAAGGCCATTTTGGGGATGTCCCCATTCCTGATCTTGATTTGGTGGTAGCCTAACCTCAAATCCATCTTGGAAAAGATTGAGGATCCAGGGAGCTGATCATATAGGTCGTTGATCCTGGGGAGCGGATACTTGTTCTTTATCGTGACCAAATTAACGGGATGATAATCTATAACCATCCGATCCGTACCATCCTTCGTCTTGACGAAGAGGACAGGACAAGCCCAACGAGAAGAACTGGGACGGATGAAACCATTTTGCAAGGACTCATCAAGTTGTTTCTTAAGCTCGGTTAACTCCAAAGTTGCCATCTTGTATGGTCTCCTAGAGATTGGAACAGTTCCTGGGATAAGTTCTATGACAAACTCTACATCTCTGTCAGGTGGGACACCTGGCAGTTCTTCTGGAAAAACATCCGGGAAGTCACGGACTACCGGAATATCTTCAAGGTCTGGAAGAGGGCTGGCATTAAGGGAATAGAGTTGACGCCTTGCAACTCTAGTAGAGACAGTGACTATTTTTCCATATGGATATGTAAGTTGAATAGATCTAGTGTAACAATTGATCTTGGCATGATGAGCTTTCATCCAGTCCATACCCAAGATGATGTTAATATCTGAAGACTTGAGAGATATCAAAGAAGCAAGGAATATCAGTCTGTCAATAAGGATTTCATTTTCATGGCTTACTTTAGAGGTTTGCCATTTGGGACCAGGAGTCTGGATTATTAGTGGAGTTGGCATATCACAAAATGACATGTCGTGCAACCGAGCATAACCTTCGGATATGAAGGAGTGAGATGCTCCAGTATCGAAAAGAACTGAAGCTGGGTGACAATTGACAGGAAGCGTACCCAGTACTGTTTCGGGATCATCTTGAGCTTCTGTAGCTGAGACATGGTGCACACATGCTCGTTCAAAGGAGGCTGGCTTGGTACTGATCATCTTGCCTGATGGCTTTTCACGCCCAACAGACCTCTCAGACTGGGGTGGAGTATAACTGGACTGAGGGCAGTCACGTGCGTAGTGTCCTGGTTCTCCGCAGGTGAAGCAAGTTCCTGAGGTAGGACGTGGACCTACATTGGCAAGTGGTCCACTAATAGGCCTGGGTGGAGCACGTTGCTGAGTTGGGTGAGGCGCCACATCGGATGGCCTAAGATGTTCGGCATGCTCTTCCTCGTTCTTCGAGTAAATAAGAATATCATCGAGATAAACCACGACGAACTTATCTAAGTACTCCATAAAGATCGAGTTCATCAAGCGGGAGAAAGTAGCTGGAGCATTGGTTAGGCCGAAAGACATCACGGTGTACTCGTACTGACCATAACGAGTGACAAAGGCCATTTTGGGGATGTCCCCATTCCTGATCTTGATTTGGTGGTAGCCTAAGCTCAAATCCATCTTGGAAAAGACTAAGGATCTAGCAAGCTGATCATACAGGTCGTTGATCCTCGGGAGCGGATACTTGGTCTTTATCGTGACCAAATTAACGGGACGATAATCTATAACCATCCGATCCGTACCATCCTTCTTCTTGACGAAGAGGACAGGACAAGCCCAAGTAGAAGAACTGGGATGGATGAAACCCTTTTGCAAGGACTCATCAAGTTGTTTCTTAAGCTCGGTTAACTCCAAAGTTGCCATCTTGTATGGTCTCCTAGAGATTGGAACAGTTCCTGGGATAAGTTCTATGACAAACTCTACATCTCTGTCAGGTGGGACACCTGGAAGTTCTTCTGGAAAAACATCCGGGAAGTCACGGACTACCGGAATATCTTCAAGGTCTGGAAGAGGGCTGGCATTAAGGGAATAGAGTTGACGCCTTGCAACTCTAGTAGAGACAGTGACTAATTTGCCAGATGGATGTGTAAGTTGAACAGATCTAGTGTAACAATCGATCTTGGCATGATGAGCTGTCATCCAGTCCATACCCAAGATGATGTTAATATCTGAAGACTTGAGAGATATCAAAGAAGCAAGGAATACCAGTCTGTCAATAAGGATTTCATTTTCATGGCTTACTTTAGAGGTTTGCCATTTGGGACCAGGAGTCTGGATTATTAGTGGAGTTGGCATATCACAAAATGACATGTCGTGCAACCGAGCATAACCTTCGGATATGAAGGAGTGAGATGCTCCAGTATCAAACAGAACTGAAGCTGGGTGACAATTGACAAGAAGCGTACCCAGTACTGTGTCGGGATCATCTTGAGCTTCTGTAGCTGAGACATGGTGCACACATGCTCATTCAAAGGAGGCTGGCTTGGTACTGATCATCTTGCCTGATGGCTTTTCATGGCCAACAGACCTCTCAGACTGGGGTGGAGCATAACTGGACTGAGGGCAGTCACGTGCGTAGTGTCCTGGTTCTCCACAGGTGAAGCAAGTTCCTGATGTAGGACGTGGACCTACATTGGCAAGTGGTCCACTAATAGGCTTGGGTGGAGCACGTTGCTGAGTTGGGTGAGGCGCCACATCGGATGGCCTAAGATGTTCGGCATGCTCTTCCTCGTTCTTCGAGTAAATAAGAATATCATCAAGATAAACCACGATGAACTTATCTAAGTACTCCATAAAGATCGAGTTCATCAAGCGGGAGAAACTAGCTGGAGCATTGGTTAGGCCGAAAGACATCACGGTGTACTCGTAGTGACCATAACGACTGATAAAGGCCGTTTTGGGGATGTCCCCATTCCTGATCTTGATTTGGTGGTAGCCTAACCTCAAATCCATCTTGGAAAAGACTAAGGATCTAGCAAGCTGATCATACAGGTCGTTGATCCTGGGGAGCGGATACTTGGTCTTTATCGTGACCAAATTAATGGGACGATAATCTATAACCATCCGATCCGTACCATCCTTCTTCTTGACGAAGAGGACAGGACAAGCCCAAGTAGAAGAACTGGGATGGATGAAACCCTTTTGCAAGGACTCATCAAGTTGTTTCTTAAGCTCGGTTAACTCCAAAGGTGCCATCTTGTATGGTCTCCTAGAGACTGGAACAGTTCCTGGGATAAGTTCTATGACAAACTCTACATCTCTGTCAGGTGGGACACCTGGCAGTTCTTCTGGAAAAACATCCGGGAAGTCACGGACTACCGGAATATCTTCAAGGTCTGGAAGAGGGCTGGCATTAAGGGAATAGAGTTGACGCCTTGCAACTCTAGTAGAGACAGTGACTATTTTGCCAGATGGATGTGTAAGTTGAACAGATCTAGTGTAACAATCGATCTTGGCATGATGAGCTGTCATCCAGTCCATACCCAAGATGATGTTAATATCTGAAGACTTGAGAGATATCAAAGAAGCAAGGAATACCAGTCTGTCAATAAGGATTTCATTTTCATGGCTTACTTTAGAGGTTTGCCATTTGGGACCAGGAGTCTGGATTATTAGTGGAGTTGGCATATCACAAAATGACATGTCGTGCAACCGACCATAACCTTCCGATATGAAGGAGTGAGATGCTCTAGTATCAAACAGAACTGAAGCTGGGTGACAATTGACAGGAAGCGTACCCAGTACTGCGTCGGGATCATCTTGAGCTTCTGTAGCTGAGACATGGTGCACACATGCTCATTCAAAGGAGGCTGGCTTGGTACTGATCATCTTGCCTGATGGCTTTTCATGGCCAACAGACCTCTCAGACTGGGGTGGAGCATAACTGGACTGAGGGCAGTCACGTGCGTAGTGTCCTGGTTCTCCACAGGTGAAGCAAGTTCCTGATGTAGGACGTGGACCTACATTGGCAAGTGGTCCACTAATAGGCTTGGGTGGAGCACGTTGCTGAGTTGGGTGAGGCGCCACATCGGATGGCCTAAGATGTTCGGCATGCTCTTCCTCGTTCTTCGAGTAAATAAGAATATCATCAAGATAAACCACGATGAACTTATCTAAGTACTCCATAAAGATCGAGTTCATCAAGCGGGAGAAAGTAGCTGGAGCATTGGTTAGGCCGAAAGACATCACGGTGTACTCGTAGTGACCATAACGACTGATAAAGGCCGTTTTGGGGATGTCCCCATTCTTGATCTTGATTTGGTGGTAGCCTAACCTCAAATCCATCTTGGAAAAGACTGAGGATCCAGCGAGCTGATCATACAGGTCGTTGATCCTGGGGAGCGGATACTTGTTCTTTATCCTGACCAAATTAACGGGACGATAATCTACAACCATCCGATCCGTACCATCCTTCTTCTTGATGAAGAGGACAGGACAAGCCCAAGGAGAAGAACTGGGACGGATGAAACCCTTTTGCAAGGACTCATCAAGTTGTTTCTTAAGCTCGGTTAACTCCAAAGGTGCCATCTTGTATGGTCTCCTAGAGATTGGAATAGTTCCTGGGATAAGTTCTATGACAAACTCTACATCTCTGTCAGGTGGGACACCTGGCAGTTCTTCTGGAAAAACATCCGGGAAGTCACGGACTACCGGAATATCTTCAAGGTCTAGAAGAGGGCTGGCATTAAGGGAATAGAGTTGACGCCTTGCAACTCTAGTAGAGACAGTGACTATTTTGCCAGATGGATGTGTAAGTTGAACAGATCTAGTGTAACAATCGATCTTGGCATGATGAGCTGTCATCCAGTCCATACCCAAGATGATGTTAATATCTGAAGACTTGAAAGATATCAAAGAAGCAAGGAATACCAGTCTGTCAATAAGGATTTCATTTTCATGGCTTACTTTAGAGGTTTGCCATTTGGGACCAGGAGTCTGGATTATTAGTGGAGTTGGCATATCACAAAATGACATGTCGTGCAACCGACCATAACCTTCCGATATGAAGGAGTGAGATGCTCCAGTATCAAACAGAACTGAAGTTGGGTGACAATTGACAGGAAGCGTACCCAGTACTGCGTCGGGATCATCTTGAGCTTCTATAGCTGAGACATGGTGCACACATGCTCGTTCAAAGGAGGCTGGCTTGGTACTGATCATCTTGCCTGTTGGCTTTTCACGCCCAACAGACCTCTCAGACTGGGGTGGAGTATAACTGGACTGAGGGCAGTCACGTGCGTAGTGTCCTACTTCCCCACAGGTGAAGCAAGTTCCTGAGGTAGGACGTGGACCTACATTGGCAAGTGGTCCACTAATAGGCCTGGGTGGAGCACGTTGCTGAGTTTGGTGAGGCGCCACATCGGATGGCCTAAGATGTTCGGCATGCTCTTCCTCGTTCTTCGAGTAAATAAGAATATCATCGAGATAAACCACGGCGAACTTATCTAAGTACTCCATAAAGATTGAGTTTATCATCGGGAGAAAGTAGCTGGAGCATTGGTTAGGCCAAAAGACATCACGGTGTACTCGTACTGACCATAACGACTGACAAAGGCCGTTTTGGGGATGTCCCCATTCCTGATCTTGATTTGGTGGTAGCCTAACCTCAAATCCATCTTGGAAAAGACTGAGGATCCAGCGAGCTGATCATACAGGTCGTTGATCCTGGGGAGCGGATACTTGTTCTTTATCGTGACCAAATTAACGGGACGATAATCTACAACCATCCAATCCGTACCATCCTTCTTCTTGACGAAGAGGATAGGACAAGCCCAAGGAGAAGAACTGGGACAGATGAAACCCTTTTGCAAGGACTCATCAAGTTGTTTCTTAAGCTCGGTTAAGTCCAAAGGTTCCATCTTGTATGGTCTCCTAGAGATTGGAACAGTTCCTGGGATAAGTTCTATGACAAACTCTACATCTCTATCAGGTGGGACACCTAGCAGTTCTTCTGGAAAAACATCCGGGAAGTCACGGACTACCGGAATATCTTCAAGGTCTGGAAGAGGGCTGGCATTAAGGGAATAGAGTTGACGCCTTGCAACTCTAGTAGAGACAGTGACTATTTTGCCACATGGATGTGTAAGTTGAACAGATCTAGTGTAACAATCGATCTTGGCATGATGAGCTGTCATCCAGTCCATACCCAAGATGATGTTAATATCTGAAGACTTGAGAGATATCAAAGAAGCAAGGAATACCAGTCTGTCAATAAGGATTTCATTTTCATGTCTTACTTTAGAGGTTTGCCATTTGGGACCAGGAGTCTGGATTATTAGTGGAGTTGGCATATCACAAAATGACATGTCGTGCAACCGAGCATAACCTTCCGATATGAAGGAGTGAGATGCTCCAGTATCGAACAGAACTGAAGCTGTGTGACAATTGACAGGAAGCGTACCCAGTACTGTATCGGGATCATCTTGAGCTTCTATAGCTGAGACATGGTGCACACATGCTCGTTCAAAGGAGGCTGGCTTGGTACTGATCATCTTGCCTGATGGCTTTTCACGCCCAACAGACCTCTCAGACTGGGGTGGAGTATAACTGGACTGAGGGCAGTCACGTGCGTAGTGTCCTAGTTCCCCACAGGTGAAGCAAGTTCCTGAGGTAGGACGTGGACCTACATTGGCAAGTGGTCCACTAATAGGCTTGGGTGGAGCACGTTGCTGAGATGGGTGAGGCGCCACATCGGATGGCCTAAGATGTTCGGCATGCTCTTCCTCGTTCTTCGAGTAAATAAGAATATCATCAAGATAAACCATGACGAACTTATCTAAGTACTCCATAAAGATCGAGTTCATCAAGCGGGAGAAAGTAGCTGGAGCATTGTTTAGGCTGAAAGACATCACGGTGTACTCGTACTGACCATAACGACTGACAAAGGCCGTTTTGGGGATGTCCCCATTCCTGATCTTGATTTGGTGGTAGCCTAACCTCAAATCCATCTTGGAAAATACTGAGGATCCAGCGAGCTGATCATACAGGTCGTTGATCCTGGGGAGCGGATACTTGTTCTTTATCCTGACCAAATTAACGGGATTATAATCTACAACAATCCGATCCGTACCATCCTTCTTCTTGACGAAGAGGATAGGACAAGCCCAAGGAGAAGACCTGGGACGGATGAAACCCTTCTGCAAGGACTCATCAAGTTGTTTCTTAAGCTCGGTTAACTCCAAAGGTGCCATCTTGTATGGTCTCCTAGAGATTGGAACAGTTCCTGGGATAAGTTCTATGATAAGCTCTACATCTCTATTAGGTAGGACACCTGGCAGTTCTTCTGGAAAAACATCCGGGAAGTCACGGACTACCGGAATATCTTCAAGATCTGGAAGAGGGCTGGCATTAAGGGAATAGAGTTGACGCCTTGCAACTCTAGTCGAGACATTGACTATTTTGCCAGATGGATGTGTAAGTTGAACAGATCTAGTGTAACAATCGATCTTGGCATGATGAGCTATCATCCAGTCCATACCCAAGATGATGTTAATATCTGAAGACTTGAGAGATATCAAAGAAGAGAGGAATACCAGTCTATCAATAAGAATTTCATTTTCATGGCTTACTTTAGAGGTTTGTCATTTGGGACCAGGAGTCTGGATTATTAGTGGAGTTGGAATATCACAAAATGACATGTCATGCAACCGAGCATAACCTTTGGATATGAAGGAGTGAGATGCTCCAGTATCGAACAGAACTAAAGCTGGGTGACAATTGACAAGAAGCGTACCCAGTACTGCGTCGGGATCATCTTGAGCTTCTGTAGCTGACACATCGTGCACACATGCTCGTTCAAAGGAGGCTGGCTTGGTACTGATCATCTTGCCTGATGGCTTTTCACGCCCAACAGACCTCTTAGACTGGGGTGGAGTATAACTGGACTGAGGGCAGTCACGTGCGTAGTGTCTTGGTTCTCCACAGGTGAAGCAAGTTCCTGAGGTAGGACGTGGACCTACATTGGCAAGTGGTCCACTAATAGGCCTGGGTGGAGCATGTTGCTGAGTTGGGTGAGGCGCCACATCGGATGGCCTAGGATGTTCGGCATGCTCTTCCTCGTTCTTCGAGTAAATAAGAATATCATCGAGATAAACCACGACGAACTTATCTAAGTACTCCATAAAGATCGAGTTTATCAAGCGGGAGAAAGTAGCTGGAGCATTGGTTAGGCCGAAAGAAATCACGGTGTACTCGTACTGACCATAACGACTGACAAAGGCCGTTTTGGGGATGTCCCCATTCCTGATCTTGATTTGGTGGTAGCCTAACCTCAAATCCATCTTGGAAAAGACTGAGGATCCAGCGAGCTGATCATACAGGTCGTTGATCCTGGGGAGCTGATACTTGTTCTTTATTGTGACCAAATTAACGGGACGATAATCTACAACCATCCGATCCGTACCATCCTTCTTGTTGACGAAGAGGACAGGACAAGCCCAAGGAGAAGAACTGGGACAGATGAAACCCTTTTGCAAGGACTCATCAAGTTGTTTCTTAAGCTCGGTTAACTCCAAAGGTTCCATCTTTTATGGTCTCCTAGAGATTGGAACAGTTCCTGGGATAAGTTCTATGACAAACTCTACATCTCTGTCAGGTGCGACACCTGGCAGTTCTTCTGGAAAAACATCCGGGAAGTCACGGACTACCGGAATATCTCAAGGTCTGGTAGAGGGCTGGCATTAAGGGAATAGAGTTGACACCTTGCAACTCTAGTAGCGACAGTGACTATTTTGCCAGATGGATGTGTAAGTTGAACAGATCTAGTGTAACAATCGATCTTGGCATGATGAGCTGTCATCCAGTCCATACCAAAGATGATGTTAATATATGAAGACTTGAAAGATATCAAAGAAGCAAGGAATACCAGTCTGTCAATAAGGATTTCATTTTCATGGCTTACTTTAGAGGTTTGCCATTTGGGACCAGGAGTCTGGATTATTACTGGAGTTGGCATATCACAAAATGACATGTCGTGCAACCGAGCATAACCTTCCGATATGAAGGAGTGAGATGCTCCAGTATCGAACAGAACTGAAGCTGGGTGACAATTGACAGGAAGCGTACCCAGTACTGTGTCGGGATCATCTTGAGATTCTATAGCTGAGACATGGTGCACACATGCTCGTTCAAAGGAGGCTGGCTTGGTACTGATCATCTTTCCTGATGGCTTTTCACGCCCAACAGACCTCTCAGACTGGGGTGGAGTATAACTGGACTAAGGGCAGTCACGTGCGTAGTGTCCTAGTTCCCCACAGGTGAAGCAAGTTCCTGAGGTAGGACGTGGACCTACATTGGCAAGTGGTCCACTAATAGGCCTGGGTGGAGCACGTTGCTGAGTTGGGTGAGGCACCACATCGGATGGCCTAAGATGTTCGGCATGCTCTTCCTCGTTCTTCGAGTAAATAAGAATATCATCAAGATAAACCACGATGAACTTATCTAAGTACTCCATAAAGATAGAGTTCATCAAGCGGGAGAAAGTAGCTGGAGCATTGGTTAGGCTGAAAGACATCACGGTGTACTCCTACTGACCATAACGACTGACAAAGGCCGTTTTGGGGATGTCCCCATTCCTGATCTTGATTTGGTGGTAGCCTAACCTCAAATCCATCTTGGAAAAGACTGAGGATCCAGCGAGCTGATCATACAGGTCGTTGATCCTGTGGAGCGGATACTTGTTCTTTATCCTGACCAAATTAATGGGACGATAATCTACAACCATCCGATCCGTACCATCCTTATTCTTGACGAAGAGGATAGGACAAGCCCAAGGAGAAGACCTGGGACGGATGAAACCCTTCTGCAAGGACTCATCAAGTTGTTTCTTAAGCTCGGTTAACTCCAAAGGTGCCATCTTGTATGGTCTCCTAGAGATTGGAACAGTTCCTGGGATAAGTTCTATGACAAACTCTACATCTCTGTCAGGTGGGACACCTGGCAGTTCTTCTGGAAAAACATCCGGGAAGTCACAGACTACCGGAATATCTTCAAGATCTGGAAGAGGGCTGGCATTAAGGGAATAGAGTTGATGCCTTGCAACTCTAGTAGAGACATTGACTATTTTGCCAGATGGATGTGTAAGTTGAACAGATCTAGTGTAACAATCGATCTTGGCATGATGAACTGTCATCCAGTCCATACCAAAGATGATGTTAATATCTGAAGACTTGAGAGATATCAAAGAAGCAAGGAATACCAGTCTGTCAATAAGGATTCCATTTTCATGGCTTACTTTAGAGGTTTGCCATTTGGGACCAGGAGTCTGGATTATTAGTGGAGTTGGCATATCACAAAATGACATGTCGTGCAACCGAGCATAACCTTCCGATATGAAGGAGTGAGATGCTCCAGTATCGAACAGAACTGAAGCTGGGTGACAATTGACAAGAAGCGTACCCAGTACTGTGTCGGGATCATCTTGAGCTTCTATAGCTGAGACATGGTGCACACATGCTCGTTCAAAGGAGGCTGGCTTGGTACTGATCATCTTGCCTGATGGCTTTTCACGCCCAACAGACCTCTCAGACTGGGGTGGTGTATAACTGGACTGAGGGCAGTCACGTGCATAGTGTCCTAGTTCCCCACAGGTGAAGCAAGTTCCTGAGGTAGGACGTGAACCTACATTGGCAAGTGGTCCACTAATAGGCCTGGGTGGAGCACGTTGTTGAGTTGGGTGAGGCGCCACATCGGATGGCCTAAGATGTTCGGCATGCTCTTCCTCGTTCCTCGAGTAAATAAGAATATCATCAAGATAAACCACGACGAACTTATCTAAGTACTCCATAAAGATCGAGTTCATCAAGCGGGAGAAAGTAGCTGGAGCATTGGTTAGGCCGAAAGACATCACGGTGTACTCGTACTTACCATAACGACTGACAAAGGCCGTTTTGGGGATGTCCCCATTCTTGATCTTGATTTGGTGGTAGCCTAACCTCAAATCCATCTTGGAAAAGACTGAGGATCCAGCGAGATTATCATACAGGTCGTTGATCCTGGGGAGCGGATACTTGTTCTTTTCGTGACCAAATTAACGGGACGATAATCTACAACCATCCAATCCGTACCATCCTTCTTCTTGATGAAGAGGACAGGATAAGCCCAAGGAGAAGAACTGGGACGGATGAAACCCTTTTGCAAGGACTCATCAAGTTGTTTCTTAAGCTAGGTTAACTCCAAAGGTGCCATCTTGTATGGTCTCCTAGAGATTGGAACAGTTCCTGGGATAAGTTCTATGACAAACTCTACATCTCTGTCAGGTGGGACACCTGGCAGTTCTTCTGGAAAAACATCCGGGAAGTCACGGACTACCGGAATATCTTCAAGGTCTGGAAGAGGGCTAGCATTAAGGGAATAGAGTTGACGCCTTGCAACTCTAGTAGAGACAGTGACTATTTTGCCAGATGGATGTGTAAGTTGAACAGATCTAGTGTAACAATCGATCTTGGCATGATGAGCTGTCATCCAGTCCATACCCAAGATGATGTTAATATCTAGAGACTTGAGAGATATCAAAGAAGCAAGGGATACCAGTCTGTCAATAAGGATTTCATTTTCATGGCTTACTTTAGAGGTTTGCCATTTGGGACCAGGAGTCTAGATTATTAGTGGAGTTGGCATATCACAAAATGACATGTCATGCAACCGAGCATAACCTTCGGATATGAAGGAGTGAGATGCTCCAGTATCGAAAAGAACTGAAGCTGGGTGACAATTGACAAGAAGCGTACCCAATACTGTGTCAGGATCATCTTGAGCTTCTGTAGCTGAGACATGGTGCACACATGCTCATTCAAAGGAGGCTGGCTTGGTACTGATCATCTTGCCTGATGGCTTTTCACGCCCAACAGACCTCTCAGACTGGGGTGGAGTATAACTGGACTGAGGGCAGTCACGTGCGTAGTGTCCTGGTTCTCCACAGGTGAAGCAAGTTCCTGAGGTAGGACGTGGACCTACATTGGCTAGTGGTCCACTAATAGGCCGGGGTGGAGCACGTTGCTGAGTTGGGTGAGGCGCCACATCGGATGGCCTAAGATGTTCAGCATGCTCTTCCTCGTTCTTCGAGCAAATAAGAATATCATCAAGATAAACCACGACGAACTTATATAAGTACTCCATAAAGATCGAGTTCATCAAGCGGGAGAAAGTAGCTGGAGCATTGGTTAGGCCGAAAGACATCACGGTGTACTCGTACTGACCATAACGACTGACAAAGGCCGCTTTGGGGATGTCCCCATTCCTGATCTTGATTTGGTGGTAGCCTAACCTCAAATCCATCTTGGAAAAGACTGAGGATCCAGCGAGCTGATCGTACAGATCGTTGATCCTGGGGAGCGGATACTTGTTCTTTATCGTGACCAAATTAACGGGACGATAATCTACAACCATCCGATCCGTACCATCCTTCTTCTTGACGAAGAGGACAGGACAAGCCCAAGGAGAAGAACTGGGATGGATGAAACCCTTTTGCAAGGACTCATCAAGTTGTTTCTTAATCGGTTAACTCCAAAGGTGCCATCTTGTATGGTCTCCTAGAGATTGGAACAGTTCCTGGGATAAGTTCTATGACAAACTCTACATCTCTGTCAGGTGGCACACCTGGCAGTTCTTCTGGAAAAACATCCGGGAAGTCACGGACTACCGGAATATCTTCAAGGTCTGGAAGAGGGTTGGCATTAAGGTCATAGGGTTGACGCCTTGCAACTCTAGTAGAGACAGTGACTATTTTGCCAGATGGATGCGTAAGTTGAACAGATCTAGTGTAATAATCGATCTTGGCATGATGAGCTGTCATCCAGTCCATACCCAAGATGATGTTAATATCTGAAGACTTGAGAGATATCAAAGAAGCAAGGAATACCAGTCTGTCAATAAGGATTTCATTTTCATGGCTTACTTTAGAGGTTTGCCATTTGGAACCAGGAGTCTGGATTATTAGTGGAGTTGGCATATCACAAAATGACATGTCGTGCAACCGAGCATAACCTTCAGATATGAAGGAGTGAGATGCTCCAGTATCGAACAGAACTGAAGCTGGGTGACAATTGACAAGAAGCGTACCCAATACGACGTCGGGATCATCTTGAGCTTCTGTAGTTGAGACATGGTGCACACATGCTCGTTCAATGCAGACTGGCTTGGTACTGATCATCTTGCCTAATGGCTTTTCACGGCCAACAGACCTTCAGACTGGGGTGGAGTATAACTGGACTGAGGGTAGTCACATGCGTAGTGTCCTGGTTCTCCGCAGGTGAAGCAAGTTCCTGAGGTAGGACGTGGACCTACATTGGCAAGTGGTCCACTAATAGGCCTGGGTGGAGCACGTTGCTGAGTTGGGTGAGGCGCCACATCGGATGGCCTAAGATGTTCGGCATGCTCTTCCTCGTTCTTCGAGTAAATAAGAATATCATCGAGATAAACCACGACGAACTTATCTAAGTACTCCATAAAGATCGAGTTCATCAAGCGGGAGAAAGTAGCTGGAGCATTGGTTAGGCCGAAAGACATCACGGTGTACTCGTACTGACCATAACTACTGACAAAGGCCGTTTTGGGGATGTCCCCATTCCTGATCTTGATTTGGTGGTAGCCTAGCCTCAAATCCATCTTGGAAAAGACTGAGGATCCAGCGAGCTGATCATACAGGTCGTTGATCCTGGGGAGCGGATACTTGTTCTTTATCGTGACCAAATTAACGGGACGATAATCTACAACCATCCGATCCGTACCATCCTTCTTATTGACGAAGAGGACAGGACAAGCCCAAGGAGAAGAACTGGGACGGATGAAACCCTTTTGCAAGGACTCATCAAGTTGTTTCTTAAGCTCGGTTAACTCCAAAGGTGCCATCTTGTATGGTCTCCTAGAGATTGGAACAGTTCCTGGGATAAGTTCTATGACAAACTCTACATCTCTGTCAGGTGGGACACCTGGCAGTTCTTCTGGAAAACATCCGGGAAGTCACGGACTACCGGAATATCTTCAAGGTCTGGAAGAGGGCTGGCATTAAGGGAATAGAGTTGACGCCTTGCAACTCTAGTAGAGACAGTGACTATTTTGCCAGATGGATGTGTAAGTTGAACAGATCTAGTGTAACAATCGATCTTGGCATGATGAGCTGTCATCCAGTCCATACCCAAGATGATGTTAATATCTAGAGACTTGAGAGATATCAAAGAAGCAAGGGATACCAGTCTGTCAATAAGGATTTCATTTTCATGGCTTACTTTAGAGGTTTGCCATTTGGGACCAGGAGTCTAGATTATTAGTGGAGTTGGCATATCACAAAATGACATGTCATGCAACCGAGCATAACCTTCGGATATGAAGGAGTGAGATGCTCCAGTATCGAAAAGAACTGAAGCTGGGTGACAATTGACAAGAAGCGTACCCAATACTGTGTCAGGATCATCTTGAGCTTCTGTAGCTGAGACATGGTGCACACATGCTCATTCAAAGGAGGCTGGCTTGGTACTGATCATCTTGCCTGATGGCTTTTCACGCCCAACAGACCTCTCAGACTGGGGTGGAGTATAACTGGACTGAGGGCAGTCACGTGCGTAGTGTCCTGGTTCTCCACAGGTGAAGCAAGTTCCTGAGGTAGGACGTGGACCTACATTGGCTAGTGGTCCACTAATAGGCCGGGGTGGAGCACGTTGCTGAGTTGGGTGAGGCGCCACATCGGATGGCCTAAGATGTTCAGCATGCTCTTCCTCGTTCTTCGAGCAAATAAGAATATCATCAAGATAAACCACGACGAACTTATATAAGTACTCCATAAAGATCGAGTTCATCAAGCGGGAGAAAGTAGCTGGAGCATTGGTTAGGCCGAAAGACATCACGGTGTACTCGTACTGACCATAACGACTGACAAAGGCCGCTTTGGGGATGTCCCCATTCCTGATCTTGATTTGGTGGTAGCCTAACCTCAAATCCATCTTGGAAAAGACTGAGGATCCAGCGAGCTGATCGTACAGATCGTTGATCCTGGGGAGCGGATACTTGTTCTTTATCGTGACCAAATTAACGGGACGATAATCTACAACCATCCGATCCGTACCATCCTTCTTCTTGACGAAGAGGACAGGACAAGCCCAAGGAGAAGAACTGGGATGGATGAAACCCTTTTGCAAGGACTCATCAAGTTGTTTCTTAATCGGTTAACTCCAAAGGTGCCATCTTGTATGGTCTCCTAGAGATTGGAACAGTTCCTGGGATAAGTTCTATGACAAACTCTACATCTCTGTCAGGTGGCACACCTGGCAGTTCTTCTGGAAAAACATCCGGGAAGTCACGGACTACCGGAATATCTTCAAGGTCTGGAAGAGGGTTGGCATTAAGGTCATAGGGTTGACGCCTTGCAACTCTAGTAGAGACAGTGACTATTTTGCCAGATGGATGCGTAAGTTGAACAGATCTAGTGTAATAATCGATCTTGGCATGATGAGCTGTCATCCAGTCCATACCCAAGATGATGTTAATATCTGAAGACTTGAGAGATATCAAAGAAGCAAGGAATACCAGTCTGTCAATAAGGATTTCATTTTCATGGCTTACTTTAGAGGTTTGCCATTTGGAACCAGGAGTCTGGATTATTAGTGGAGTTGGCATATCACAAAATGACATGTCGTGCAACCGAGCATAACCTTCAGATATGAAGGAGTGAGATGCTCCAGTATCGAACAGAACTGAAGCTGGGTGACAATTGACAAGAAGCGTACCCAATACGACGTCGGGATCATCTTGAGCTTCTGTAGTTGAGACATGGTGCACACATGCTCGTTCAATGCAGACTGGCTTGGTACTGATCATCTTGCCTAATGGCTTTTCACGGCCAACAGACCTTCAGACTGGGGTGGAGTATAACTGGACTGAGGGTAGTCACATGCGTAGTGTCCTGGTTCTCCGCAGGTGAAGCAAGTTCCTGAGGTAGGACGTGGACCTACATTGGCAAGTGGTCCACTAATAGGCCTGGGTGGAGCACGTTGCTGAGTTGGGTGAGGCGCCACATCGGATGGCCTAAGATGTTCGGCATGCTCTTCCTCGTTCTTCGAGTAAATAAGAATATCATCGAGATAAACCACGACGAACTTATCTAAGTACTCCATAAAGATCGAGTTCATCAAGCGGGAGAAAGTAGCTGGAGCATTGGTTAGGCCGAAAGACATCACGGTGTACTCGTACTGACCATAACTACTGACAAAGGCCGTTTTGGGGATGTCCCCATTCCTGATCTTGATTTGGTGGTAGCCTAGCCTCAAATCCATCTTGGAAAAGACTGAGGATCCAGCGAGCTGATCATACAGGTCGTTGATCCTGGGGAGCGGATACTTGTTCTTTATCGTGACCAAATTAACGGGACGATAATCTACAACCATCCGATCCGTACCATCCTTCTTATTGACGAAGAGGACAGGACAAGCCCAAGGAGAAGAACTGGGACGGATGAAACCCTTTTGCAAGGACTCATCAAGTTGTTTCTTAAGCTCGGTTAACTCCAAAGGTGCCATCTTGTATGGTCTCCTAGAGATTGGAACAGTTCCTGGGATAAGTTCTATGACAAACTCTACATCTCTGTCAGGTGGGACACCTGGCAGTTCTTCTGGAAAACATCCGGGAAGTCACGGACTACCGGAATATCTTCAAGGTCTGGAAGAGGGCTGGCATTAAGGGAATAGAGTTGACGCCTTGCAACTCTAGTAGAGACAGTGACTATTTTGCCAAATGGATGTGTAAGTTGAACAGATCTAGTGTAACAATCGATCTTGGCATGATAAGCTGTCATCCAGTCCATACCCAAGATGATGTTAATATCTGAAGACTTGAGAGAGATCAAAGAAGCAAGGAATACCTGTCTGTCAATAAGGATTTCATTTTCATGGCTTACTTTAGAGGTTTGCCATTTGGGACCAGGAGTCTGGATTATTAGTGGAGTTGGCATATCACAAAATGACATGTCGTGCAACCGAGCATAACCTTCGGATATGAAGGAGTGAGATGCTCTAATATCAAACAAAACTGAAGCTGGGTGACAATTGATATGAAGCGTACCCAGTACTGCGTCGGGATCATCTTGAGCTTCTGTAGCTCAGACATGGTGCACACATGCTCGTTCAAAGGAGGCCGGCTTGGTACTGATCATCTTGCCTGATGGCTTTTCACGCCCAACAGACCTCTTAGACTGGGGTGGAGTATAACTGGACTGAGGGCACTCACGTGCGTAGTGTCCTGGTTCTCCACAGGTGAAGCAAGTTCCTGAGGTAGGACGTGGACCTACATTGGCAAGTGGTCCACTAATAGGCCTGGGTGGAGCTTGTTGCTGAGTTGGGTGAGGCGCCACATCGGATGGCCTAAGATGTTCGGCATGCTCTTCCTCGTTCTTCGAGTAAATAAGAATATCATCGAGATAAACCACGACGAACTTATCTAAGTACTCCATAAAGATCGAGTTTATCAAGCGGGAGAAAGTAGCTGGAGCATTGGTTAGGCCGAAAGACATCACGGTGTACTCGTACTGACCATAACGACTGACAAAGGCCGTTTTGGGGATGTCCCCATTCCTGATCTTGATTTGGTGGTAGCATAACCTCAAATCCATCTTGGAAAAGACTGAGGATCCAGCGAGCTGGTCATACAGGTCGTTGATCCTGGGGAGTGGATACTTGTTCTTTATCCTGACCAAATTAATGGGACGATAATCTACAACCATCCGATCCGTACCATCCTTCTTCTTGACGAAGAGGATAGGACAAGCCCAAGGAGAAGACCTGGGACGGATGAAACCCTTTTGCAAGGACTCATCAAGTTGTTTCTTAAGCTCGGTTAACTCCAAAGGTGCCATCTTGTATGGTCTCCTAGAGATTGGAACAGTTCCTAGGATAAGTTTTATGACAAACTCTACATCTCTGTCAGGTGGGACACCTGGCAGTTCTTCTGGAAAAACATCCGGGAAGTCACGGACTACCGGAATATCTTCAAGGTCTGGAAGAGGGCTGGCATTAAGGGAATAGAGTTGACGCCTTGCAACTCTAGTAGAGACAGTGACTATTTTGCCAGATGGATGTATAAGTTGAACAGATCTAGTGTAACAATCGATCTTGGCATGATGAGCTGTCATCCAGTCCATACCCAAGATGATGTTAATATCTGAAGACTTGAGAGAGATCAAAGAAGCAAGGAATACCAGTCTGTCAATAAGGATTTCATTTTCATGGCTTACTTTAGAGGTTTGCCATTTGGGACCAGGAGTCTGGATTATTAGTGGAGTTGGCATATCACAAAATGACATGTCGTGCAACCGAGCATAACCTTCGGATATGAAGGAGAGATGCTCCAGTATCGAACAGAACCGAAGCTGGGTGACAATTGACAAGAAGTGTACCTAGTACGACGTCGGGATCATCTTGAGCTTCTGTAGCTGAGACATGGTGCACACATGCTAGTTCAATGGAGGCTGGCTTGGTACTGACCATCTTGCCTGATGGCTTTTCACGGCCAACAGACCTCTCAGACTGGGGTGGAGTATAACTAGACTGAGGGCAGTCACGTGTGTAGTGTCCTGGTTCTCCGCGGGTGAAGCAAGTTCCTGAGGTAGGACGTGGACCTACATTGGCAAGTGGTCCAGTAATAGGCCTGGGTGGAGCACGTTGCTGAGTTTGGTGAGGCGCCACATCGGATGGCCTAAGATGTTCGGCATGCTCTTCCTCGTTCTTCGAGTAAATAAGAATATCATCGAGATAAACCACGACGAACTTATCTAAGTACTCCATAAAGATTGAGTTTATCAAGCGGGAGAAAGTAGCTGGAGCATTGGTTAGGCCGAAAGACATCACGGTGTACTCGTACTGACCATAACGACTGACAAAGGCCGTTTTGGGGATGTCCCCATTCCTGATCTTGATTTGGTGGTAGCCTAACCTCAAATCCATCTTGGAAAAGACTGAGGATCCAGCGAGCTGATCATACAGGTCGTTGATCCTGGGAAGCGGATACTTGTTCTTTATCCTGACCAAATTAACGGGACGATAATCTACAACCATCCGATCCGTACCATCCTTGTTCTTAACGAAGAGGACAGGACAAGCCCAAGGAGAAGACCTGGGACGGATGAAATCCTTTTACAAGGACTCATCAAGTTGTTTCTTAAGCTCGGTTAACTCCAAAGGATCCATCTTGTATGGTCTCCTAGAGATTGGAACAGTTCCTGGGATAAGTTCTATGACAAACTCTACATCTCTGTCAGGTGGGCACCTGGCAGTTCTTCTGGAAAAACATTCGGGAAGTCACGGACTACCCGAATATCTTCAAGGTCTGGAAGAGGGCTAGCACTAAGGGAATAGAGTTGACGCCTTGCAAGTCTAGTAGAGACAGTGACTATTTTGCCAGATGGATGTGTAAGTTGAACAGATCTAGTGTAATAATCGATCTTGGCATGATGAGCTGTCATCCAGTCCATACCCAAGATGATGTTAATATCTGAAGACTTGAGAGATATTAAAGAAGCAAGGAATACCAGTCTGTCAATAAGGATTTCATTTTCATGGCTTACTTTAGAGGTTTGCCATTTGGGACCAGGAGTCTGGATTATTAGTGGAGTTGGCATATCACAAAATGACATGTCGTGCAACCGAGCATAACCTTCGGATATGAAGGAGTGAGATGCTGCAGTATCAAACAGAACTGATGCTGGGTGACAATTGACAAGAAGCGTACCCAGTACTGCGTCGGGATCATCTTGAGCTTCTGTAGCTCAGACATGGTGCACACATGCTCGTTCAAAGGAGGCTGGCTTGGTACTGATCATCTTGCCTGATGGCTTTTCACACCCAACAGACCTCTTAGACTGGGGTGGAGTATAACTGGACTGAGGGCAGTCACGTGCGTAGTGTCCTGGTTCTCCACAGGTGAAGCAAGTTCCTGAGGTAGGACGTGGACCTAAATTGGCAAGTGGTCCACTAATAGGCCTGGGTGGAGCATGTTGCTGAGTTGGGTGAGGCACCACATCGGATGGCCTAAGATGTTCGGCATGCTCTTCCTCGTTCTTCGAGTAAATAAGAATATCATCGAGATAAACCACGACGAACTTATCTAAGTACTCCATAAAGATCGAGTTTATCAAGCGGGAGAAAGTAGCTGGAGCATTGGTTAGGCCGAAAGACATCACGGTGTACTCGTACTGACCATAACGACTGACAAAGGCCGTTTTGGGGATGTCCCCATTCCTGATCTTGATTTGGTGGTAGCCTAACCTCAAATCCATCTTGGAAAAGACTGACGATCCAGCGAGCTGATCATATAGGTCGTTGATCCTGGGGAGCGGATACTTGTTCTTTATCGTGACCAAATTAACGGGACGATAATCTACAACCATCCGATCCGTACCATCCTTCTTCTTGACGAAGAGGACAAGACGTGCCCAAGGAGAAGAACTGGGATGGATGAAACCCTTTTGCAAGGACTCATCAAGTTGTTTCTTAAGCTCGGGTAACTCCAAAGGTGCCATCTTGTATGGTCTCCTAGAGATTGGAATAGTTCCTGGGATAAGTTATATGAGAAACTCTACATCTCTGTCTGGTGGGACACCTGGCAGTTCTTCTGGAAAAACATCCGGGAAGTCACGGACTACCGGAATATCTTCAAGGTCTGGAAGAGGGCTGGCATTAAGGGAATAGAGTTGATGCCTTGCAACTCTAGTAGAGACATTGACTATTTTGCCAGATGGATGTGTAAGTTGAACAGATCTAGTGTAACAATCGATCTTGGCATGATGAACTGTCATCCAGTCCATACCAAAGATGATGTTAATATCTGAAGACTTGAAAGATATCAAAGAAGCAAGGAATACCAGTTTGTCAATAAGGATTTCATTTTCATGGCTTACTTTAGAGGTTTGCCATTTGGGACCAGGAGTCTGGATTATTAGTGGAGTTGGCATATCACAAAATGACATGTCGTGCAACCGAGCATAACCTTCGGATATGAAGGAGTGAGATGCTGCAGTATCAAACAGAACTAAAGCTGGGTGACAATTGACAGGAAGCGTACCCAGTACTGTGTCGGGATCATCTTGAGCTTCTGTAGCTCAGACATGGTGCACACATGCTCGTTCAAAGGAGGCTGGCTTGGTACTGATCATCTTGCCTGATGGCTTTTCACGCCCGACAGACCTCTTAGACTGGGGTGGAGTATAACTGGACTGAGGGCAGTCACGTGCGTAGTGTCCTGGTTGTCCACAGGTGAAGCAAGTTCCTGAGGTAGGACGTGGACCTAAATTGGCAAGTGGTCCACTAATAGGCCTGGGTGGAGCATGTTGCTGAGTTGGGTGATGCGCCACATCGGATGGCCTAAGATGTTCGGCATGCTCTTCCTCGTTCTTCGAGTAAATAAGAATATCATCAAGATAAACCACGACGAACTTATCTAAGTACTCCAAAAAGATCGAGTTTATCAAGCGGGAGAAAGTAGCTGGAGCATTGGTTAGGCCGAAAGACATCACGGTGTACTCGTACTGACCATAACGACTGACAAAGGCCGTTTTGGGGATGTCCCCATTCCTGATCTTGATTTGGTGGTAGCCTAACCTCAAATCCATCTTGGAAAAGACTGAGGATCCAGCGAGTTGATCATACAGGTCGTTGATCCTGGGGAGCGGATACTTGTTCTTTATCGTGACCAAATTAACGGGACGATAATCTACAACCATCCGATCCGTACCATCCTTCTTCTTGACGAAGAGGACAGGACAAGCCCAAGGAGAAGAACTGGGACGGATGAAACCCTTTTGCAAGGACTCATCAATTTGTTTCTTAAGATCGGTTAACTCCAAAGGTGCCATCTTGTATGGTCTCCTAGATATTGGAACAATTCCTGGGATAAGTTCTATGACAAACTCTACATCTCTGTCAGGTGGGAAACCTGGCAGTTCTTCTGGAAAAACATCCGGGAAGTCACGGACTACCGGAATATCTTCACGGTCTAGAAGAGGGCTGGCATTAAGGGAATAGAGTTGACGCCTTGCAACTCTAGTAGAGACAGTGACTATTTTGCCAGATGGATGTGTTAGTTGAACAGATCTATTGTAACAATCGATCTTGGCATGATGAGCTGTCATCCAGTCCATACCCAAGATGATGTTAATATCTGAAGACTTGAGAGATATCAAAGAAGCAAGGAATACCAGTCTGTCAATAAGGATTTCATTTTCATGGCTTACTTTAGAGGTTTGCCATTTGGGACCAGGAGTCTGGATTATTAGTGGAGTTGGCATATCACAAAATGACATGTCGTGCAACTGAGCATAACCTTCGGATATGAAGGAGTGAGATGCTCCAGTATCAAAAAGAACTGAAGCTGGGTGACAATTGACAGGAAGCGTACCCAGTACTGTGTAGGGATCATCTTGAGCTTCTGTAGCTGAGACATGGTGCACACATGCTCGTTCAAAAGAGGCTGGCTTGGTACTGATCATCTTGCCTGATGGCTTTTCACGCCCAATAGACCTCTCAGACTGGGTGGAGTATAACTGGACTGAGGGCAGTCACGTGCGTAGTGTCCTGGTTCTCGGCAGGTGAAGCAAGTTCCTGAGGTAGGACGTGGACTTACATTGGCAAGTGGTCCACTAATAGGCCTGGGTGGAGCACGTTGCTGAGTTGGGTGAGGCGCCACATCGGATGGCCTAAGATGTTCGGCATGCTCTTCCTCGTTCTTCGAGTAAATAAGAATATCATCGAGATAAACCACGACGAACTTATCTAAGTACTCCATAAAGATCGAGTTTATCAAGCGGGAGAAAGTAGCTGGAGCATTGGTTAGGCCGAAAGACATCACGGTGTACTCGTACTGACCATAACGACTGACAAAGGCCGTTTTGGGGATGTCCCCATTCCTGATCTTGATTTGGTGGTAGCCTAACCTCAAATCCATCTTGGAAAAGACTGAGGATCCAGCGAGCTGATCATAAAGGTCGTTGATCCTGGGGAGCGGATACTTGTTCTTTATCGTGACCAAATTAACGGGACGATAATCTACAACCATCCGATCCGTACCATCCTTCTTCTTGACGAAGAGGACAGGACAAGCCCAAGGAGAAGAACTGGGACGGATGAAACCCTTTTGCAAGGAATCATCAAGTTGTTTATTAAGCTCGGTTAACTCCAAAGGTGCCATCTTGTATGGTCTCCTAGAGATTGGAACAGTTCCTGGGATAAGTTCTATGACAAACTCTACATCTCTGTCAGGTGGGAAACCTGGCAGTTCTTCTAGAAAAACATCCGGGAAGTCACGGACTACCGGAATATCTTCAAGGTCTGGAAGAGGGCTGGCATTAAGGGAATAGAGTTGACGCCTTGCAACTCTAGTAGAGACAGTGACTATTTTGCCAGATGGATGTGTAAGTTGAACAGATCTATTGTAACAATCGATCTTGGCATGATGAGCTGTCATCCAGTCCATACCCAAGATGATGTTAATATCTGAAGACTTGAGAGATATCAAAGAAGCAAGGAATACCAGTCTGTCAATAAGGATTTCATTTTCATGGCTTACTTTAGAGGTTTGCCATTTGGGACCAGGAGTCTGGATTATTAGTTGAGTTGGCATATCACAAAACGACATGTCGTGCAACCGAGCATAACCTTCGGATATGAAGGAGTGAGATGCTCCAGTATCGAAAAGAACTGAAGCTGGGTGACAATTGACAGGAAGCGTACCCAGTACTGTGTCGGGATCATCTTGAGCTTCTGTAGCTGAGACATGGTGCACACATGCTCGTTCAAAAGAGGCTGGCTTGGTACTGATCATCTTGCCTGATGGCTTTTCACGCCCAATAGACCTCTCAGACTGGGTGGAGTATAACTGGACTGAGGGCAGTCACGTGCGTAGTGTCCTGGTTCTCGGCAGGTGAAGCAAGTTCCTGAGGTAGGACGTGGACCTACATTGGCAAGTGGTCCACTAATAGGCCTGGGTGGAGCACGTTGCTGAGTTGGGTGAGGCGCCACATCGGATGGCCTAAGATGTTCGGCATGCTCTTCCTCGTTCTTCGAGTAAATAAGAATATCATCGAGATAAACCACGACGAACTTATCTAAGTACTCCATAAAGATCGAGTTTATCAAGCGGGAGAAAGTAGCTGGAGCATTGGTTAGGCCGAAAGACATCACGGTGTACTCGTACTGACCATAACGACTGACAAAGGCCGTTTTGGGGATGTCCCCATTCCTGATCTTGATTTGGTGGTAGCCTAACCTCAAATCCATCTTGGAAAAGACTGACGATCCAGCGAGCTGATCATATAGGTCGTTGATCCTGGGGAGCGGATACTTGTTCTTTATCGTGACCAAATTAACGGGACGATAATCTACAACCATCCGATCCGTACCATCCTTCTTCTTGACGAAGAGGACAAGACGAGCCCAAGGAGAAGAACTGGGATGGATGAAACCCTTTTGCAAGGACTCATCAAGTTGTTTCTTAAGCTCGGTTAACTCCAAAGGTGCCATCTTGTATGGTCTCCTAGATATTGGAACAGTTCCTGGGATAAGTTCTATGACAAACTCTACATCTCTGTCAGGTGGGAAACCTGGCAGTTCTTCTAGAAAAACATCCGGGAAGTCACGGACTACCGGAATATCTTCAAGGTCCGGAAGAGGGCTGGCATTAGGGTAATAGAGTTGACGCCTTGCAACTCTAGTAGAGACAGTGACTATTTTGCCAGATGGATGTGTAAGTTGAACAGATCTAGTGTAACAATCGATCTTGGCATGATGAGCTGTCATCCAGTCCATACCAAAGATGATGTTAATATATGAAGACTTGAAAGATATCAAAGAAGCAAGGAATACCAGTCTGTCAATAAGGATTTCATTTTCATGGCTTACTTTAGAGGTTTGCCATTTGGGACCAGGAGTCTGGATTATTAGTGGAGTTGGCATATCACAAAATGACATGTCGTGCAACCAAGCATAACCTTCGGATATGAAGGAGTGAGATGCTCCAGTATCAAAAAGAACTGAAGCTGGGTGACAATTGACAAGAAGCGTACCCAGTACTGTGTCGGGATCATCTTGAGCTTCTGTAGCTGAGACATGGTGCACACATGCTCGTTCAAAGGAGGCTGGCTTGGTACTGATCATCTTGCCTACTGGCTATTCACGCCCAACAGACCTCTCAGACTGGGGTGGAGTATAACTGGACTGAGGGCAGTCACGTGCGTAGTGTCCTGGTTCTCCACAGGTGAAGCAAGTTCCTGAGGTCGGACGTGGACCTACATTGGCTAGTGGTCCACTAATAGGCCTGGGTGGAGAACGTTGTTGAGTTGGGTCAGGCGCCACATCGGATGGCCTAAGATGTTCGGCATGCTCTTCCTCGTTCTTCGAGTAAATAAGAATATCATCGAGATAAACCACGACGAACTTATCTAAGTACTCCATAAAGATCGAGTTCATCAAGCGGGAGAAAGTAGCTGGAGCATTGGTTAGGCCGAAAGACATCACGGTGTACTCGTACTGACCATAACGACTGACAAAGGCCGTTTTGGGGATGTCCCCATTCCTGATCTCTATTTGGTGGTAGCCTAACCTCAAATCCATCTTGGAAAAGACTGAGGATCCAGCGAGCTGATCATACAGGTCGTTGATCCTGGGGAGCGGATACTTGTTCTTTATCCTGACCAAATTAACGGGATGATAATCTACAACCATCCGATCCGTACCATCCTTCTTCTTGACGAAGAGGACAGGACAAGCACAAGGAGAAGAACTGGGACGGATGAAACCCTTTTGCAAGGACTCATCAAGTTGTTTCTTAAGCTCGATTAACTCCAAAGGTGCCATCTTGTATGGTCTCCTAGATATTGGAACAGTTCTTGGGATAAGTTCTATGACAAACTCTACATCTCTGTCAGGTGGGAAACCTGGCAGTTCTTCTAGAAAAACATCCGAGAAGTCACGGACTACCGGAATATCTTCAAGGTCTAGAAGAGGGCTGGCATTAAGGGAATAGAGTTGACGCCTTGCAACTCTAGTAGAGACAGTGACTATTTTGCCAGATGGATGTGTAAGTTGAACAGATCTAGTGTAACAATCGATCTTGGCATGATGAGCTGTCATCCAGTCCATACCCAAGATGATGTTAATATCTGAAGACTTGAGAGATATCAAAGAAGCAAGGAATACCAGTCTGTCAATAAGGATTTCATTTTCATGGCTTACTTTAGAGGTTTGCCATTTGGGACCAGGAGTCTGGATTATTAGTGGAGTTGGCATATCACAAAATGACATGTCGTGCAACCGAGCATAACCTTCGGATATGAACGAGTGAGATGCTCCAGTATCGAACAGAACTGAAGCTGGGTGACAATTGACAAGAAGCGTACCCAGTACTACGTCGAGATCATCTTGAGCTTCTGTAGCTGAGACATGGTGCACACATGCTCGTTCAATGGAGGCTGGCTTGGTACTGATCATCTTGCCTGATGGCTTTTAACGGCCAACAGACCTCTCAGACTGGGGTGGAGTATAACTGGACTAAGGGCAGTCACGTGCGTAGTGTCCTGGTTCTCCGCAGGTGAAGCAAGTTCCTGAGGTAGGACGTGGACCTACATTGGCAAGTGGTCCACTAATAGGCCTGGGTGGAGCATATTGCTGAGTTGGGTGAGGCGCCACATCGGATGGCCTAAGATGTTCGGCATCCTCTTCCTCGTTCTTCAAGTAAATAAGAATATCATCGAGATAAACCACGACGAACTTATCTAAGTACTCCATAAAGATCGAGTTCATCAAGCGGGATAAAGTAGCTGGAGCATTGGTTAGGCCGAAAGACATCACGGTGTACTCGTACTGACCATAACGAGTGACAAAGGCCATTTTGGGGATGTCCCCATTCCTGATCTTGATTTGGTGGTAGCCTAACCTCAAATCCATCTTGGAAAAGACTAAGGATCCAGCAAGCTGATCATATAGGTCGTTGATCCTGGGGAGCGGATACTTGTTCTTTATCGTGACCAAATTAACGGGACGATAATCTACAACCATCCGATCCATACCATCCTTCTTGTTGACGAAGAGGACAGGACAAGCCCAAGGAGAAGTACTGGGACGGATGAAACCCTTTTGCAAGGACTCATCAAGTTGTTTCTTAAGCTCGGTTAACTCCAAAGGTACCATCTTGTATGGTCTCCTAGAGATTGGAATAGTTCCGGGGATAAGTTCTATGACAAACTCTACATCTCTGTCAGGTGGGACACCTGGCAGTTCTTCTGGAAAAACATCCGGGAAGTCACGGACTACCGGAATATCTTCAAGGTCTGGAAGAGGGCTGGCATTAAGGGAATAGAGTTGACGCATTGCAACTCTAGTAGAGACAGTGACTATTTTGCCAGATGGATGTGTAAGTTGAACATATCTAGTGTAACAATCGATCCTGGCATGATGAGCTGTCATCCAGTCCATACCCAAGATGATGTTAATATATGAAGACTTGAGAGATATCAAAGAAGCAAGGAATACCAGTCTATCAATAAGGATTTCATTTTCATGGCTTACTTTAGAGGTTTGCCATTTGGGACCAGGAGTCTGGATTATTAGTGGAGTTGGCATATCACAAAATGACATGTCATGCAACCGAGCATAACCTTCGGATATGAAGGAGTGAGATGCTCCAGTATCGAACAGAACTGAAGCTGGGTGACAATTGACAAGAAGCGGACCCAGTACGATGTCGGGATCATCTTGAGCTTTTGTAGCTGAGACATGGTGCACACATGCTCGTTCAATGGAGGCTGGCTTGGTACTGATCATCTTGTCTGATGGCTTTTCACGGCCAACAGACCTCTCAGACTGGGGTCGAGTATAACTGGACTAAGGGCAGTCACGTGCATAGTGTCCTGGTTCTCCGCAGGTGAAGCAAGTTCATGAGGTAGGACGTGGACCTACATTGGCAAGTGGTCCACTAATAGGCCTAGGTGGAGCACGTTGCTGAGTTGGGTGAGGCGCCACATCGGATGGCCTCGGTGCATATCTAGGTGGAAGAGCCGAGTTCGGAATCCAAATCCGTCGCTTCTGAGAGCCAGAGCGGGAGGAAGAACCTAGATCACGGTTGTGCTTACGAGACTCCTCGTAAGTGAGCTGAGCTATCTATGCATTAATGGCCTTGTTCACAAGAGCCTGGAAAGTATCACAATGATGCAGGTGGAGATCACGAGGCAACTTAGGGTTGAGACCCTTCCGGAACCTAGCCTGTTTCTTAGCATCCGTGGACACTTCTTCTGTAGCATAGCGGGCGAGGTTTCCAAACTCTCTACTGTAAGCATCAACAGGCAGCTTACCCTGGGTAAAACTACAGAACTCTTCCCTCTTACGGTCAATGAGAGCCTGAGGAATGTGGTGCTCACGAAAAGCCTCGATGAAATCCTTCCACGTAGGAAACTGGCCAGCTGGAAGCATAGCCTCATAGCTCTGCCACCAAATACTAGCAGGACCTTCCAGGTGATAGGTAGCATAGGTGACCTTGTCACCTTCAGCTACGTTCGCAGAATGCAACTTGTGAGTGATGCTTCGGAGCCAGTCATCTGCATCGAGTGGCTCATTGGAGTGATGGAAGGTGGGTGGTTTCAGACCAATGAAGTCGGTGATGGAAACCAAATTCTTACGCTGATGTGCGGTGTTCTGCTCAATCTGTGCCAGCAAGCGGTTAGTCTTCAAAAATTCATAGAAATTCAACCGTAGCTCAGATTGAAATAATTTATATATGAAAACTTATTAAAAAAATTCAATCTATCCATTTGTACCATTTTCATGCATGACAAACCAACCTATACATGTTGTATATATGAAAACACATGAATGGCATTGATAAGAGCTTATTTTGGAATTGCATTTGAAATTTCGGTTCAATTGGACTTCATGCAAATGAATGCTAGTTGCATTAACTCAATCAAACATCACATACTCATGCCATGTTCATGCATCATAATGTTGCATATGCTTGTGTTTGATTTCCGACACCATTCCTTCTTGATAGGTCCTACTCCGGAGAGTGTTCGAGAGTACCTGTCTGAGGAGCGGTGCCCCCCTGTTGATCTACCAGGCAAGCAACCCCCCTTGTTCATTCCGATACAATCCCACTCTCTCGCTCCTGCTCTCATTTATTGCATTAGGACAACAACGATTCAACTACTACTTTATGCTGCGGTAGTTGAACCCATTCCTCTGCATGACCTGTCATTGCCACAGTAAATAGTTAAAACCTACTAGCATGTGTAGGAATTGATTGAGCCATGTTGAGTTCCTACCATGCTTTGCCATCTATTGCTTAGAGTATGTCAGGTCTGATTCATCGGGAATGAATTGGAGTGTTACGATATGATCCGGTGCTGAGAGTTAAGCGTGTGAACACGATTTGGTAAAGGCTGTCGGGACCCCGATCCTAAGTCACACAGATCTAGCATGTAACACTTCATATCACTTTGCGGCCTCACGCACGGTATTCCCATGGGTGCCACCTTACCTGGCCCGGGACCGTTTGCGCCTTTTGGCTCACGTATATGATAGTGTCGCTAGCGTCCATATGACAGAGAACCCGGGCCGCCATGACTAGTCGTGAACCCAAAGTAGCACTAACTTACAGGGACAGGCATACATGAATCAACCTCGAGCATGTCGGTCAACAGCGTATGAATCCGGGCTGTAGCACTGGGCTAACAGGACTCCGGATGTCACCGCGTGACATTTCCCCGAAGGGACAGACACAGGAACGAAGTGAATCACATGCCGGCCAGTCAAGTGTTCCGGAGCAGTAGTGCTGGGCTAGCAGGACTCCGGTGAACTGGGCTGTAGCGGACTACTATGGCTCATGGAAGCACAAGACTACATTTCCCCATAAGAGAGGCTACCAGAGGTAAACAACTAGGTTGTCGGATTCCACACATAGCAATACACGTTACACGTACGCATAACATGCAGGTATGTGCGGTACAACATGGCATCATAACATAACTCAAACTCATATAGATAAAGGCCCAGAAGAGCCGCATAGCATTCAATACAAACAGGGGTCTCATGACCCACCATTCAGAGCATACAAGCAACGGAAGCCTTACATGTCTGAGTACAGACAACTACAAAAGGAAAAGACTAATAAGCCTGACTAAACACGACCCTCCCAAGGATACAAGATCGTAGCTGGGATACAAGCTACTCGTCAAAATCTCTAGTGTAACCAACTGCAAAACATAAATAAGCAAACGTGAGTACAAAGGTACTCAGCAAGTCTTACATCAGAACTATCTACATATGCAACATTATCAACAAGGGGGGGTGGTGGAGTTAACAGCAGCAGGCCAGCTTTGACTCAGAGACTAACCTATACTACGAGTATCAGAAACTTCTTTGAGGTAAGAAGACGCACACGAGTCCACATATTCACCATATCAATACTCCACTATGGATCTGTTCCCGTCTCCCTACGAGAAGGCCATACATAGCACTCACGCTTATCTTGCATATTTTAGAGTATCCACTTCAAGTTGTCTATGTACTACATAAGTCCTCCAAGTTTCCATATCCGAGGAAAACGGCTATTCGAATAGATAATGTTGACCCAGCAGGGGTGTACTTCTTCACACACGCTCTTGCCACTTATAGCCATGTACACGTCATGTACCTCGGCAACCTTCAAGCGGAAGACGGGCGAGGGTGTCGGCCATGACCTGACTAACCACACGAGTCTCTCATCCAGGTTTATTGCCTATTCGGGTTCCATCCGCAAGGAGATCTAGCCGGGGTGTCGCTCACGGCCCCAATGTGTGCAGGGTTCCCAAGCCCACCATCCGGGTGCCACTTGGTACACCGTGCCATGGTGCCTAGTCTGTCCCAAGCCCGTCCCGTCGGACACCACCTGGTAGACAAGTAGCACTACCTACAAATGCCAGAACTAGTGGCAACTCCTGGACAAAGATCAAGTGGATTAATAAGCCAAGAGGGGCCGGATAACCGGAACCCAATGTGTGGTAGTAACTGGACTTGGATAGCACACACAGAACTCAGTGCTTAAGGACGGTTCCAATGAGACAACCCACCATGTACTCCTACATGGCCTCTCATCGCTACCTTTACCAAAACGTGTTCACACACTTAGCCTTTACCGGTAGGACATGTTCACCACTCCGATTCATTCCTGATGAATCAGACCTGACACAACTCTATGCATAGCTGGCATAAGGAAAACAAGCATGGATGAGTAGGCACATCAAGGCTCAAGCAACTCCTACTCATGCTAGTGGGTTTCAACTATTTACTGTGGCAATGACAGGTCATGCAGAGGAATGGGTTCAACTACCACAGCAGAAAAGTAGCAGTTGAATCGTTGTTGTCCTAATGCACTATAAGGAGCAGGAGCGAGAGAGTGGGATTTATTGAAATGCTCGAGGGGGGTTGCTTGCCTGATAGATCCACGAAGAAGCACTGCTCCTCAAACAGGTATTCGGGACACCTTCCGGAGTAGAACCTATCGAGAAGGGACGGTGCCGGCAATCAATAAACAACCATATGCAACAATATGATGCATGAAGATGACATTTCAAAGATGCTATGATTTGCCCTAATGCATCTAGCATCAATTTGGTTGAAGTCCATATGAACCAAGGGTTCATATGCAAACCCCAAATTAAGTATATAACATGCCATTATTACGTTTTCACTTATACATCAAGTATAAGTTGGTTTTTCATGCATGAAACTGGCATAAATGGATTCCTTGCATTTTTCTAATGATTTTTCATATATAAATTATTTCATCGTGAGCTACGGTTTAATTTCTAGGAATTTTAGAAGTTTTAAATATTTTCTGAAATTCTCTGAATTATTTAAAATCAAGAAAATCAATTACTGCGTCAGCGTGATGTCACAGAGGCATCAGTAGGGCTGACCAGGTCAAACCTGACGTGTGGGGGCCACACGTCAGTGACACTGGGGTTAACCCCAAGTCAAACCTGGGCTGATTAGCTTTGACTAAGCCCTGGGGCCCACTGGTCTGTCTCAAGGGGGGTAATTAGAAGGGGGGTTAAGCACTAATTAAGCCGCCATGTCAGCGCCCGCCGAAGTTGGCCGGCGGCGACCAAACCACGCGGCGATGCTTCGCCGGAACGCGCTACAGGCGGTGGAAGAGCGCGCGGGGACTACCAATCGGCAGCCCGCGCTCGACCGCACCCACCTGGGCATAGGGGAGGTTGCGGGGATAGTGGAGCTCGCCGGAGCAAGGCTCGGGGCGGCGGCCGGAGCTCGGTTGATGCGGTTTAGGCACTTCAGGGCGCTAGGGGGGCTGCGGTTCGGCCCATTCGGTTGCTGGGGACGCAGTGAGCATGGCAAGATGCTAAGAAGCGGTTGGCAGCAGCTGTGAACGCGGCGGCGCCATGGCCGGCGGCAGGAGCATCTCGGGCTCGTCGAAACGGCGACTATGGCGCAAAAACGAAGAGAAGGAGAGAGGGGTTGCGACGGGGTGCTCACGGGGATCACGCAGAGCAGGCCAGCGGGCTCGGGGAAGGCCCGGAGCGAGCAAGGGATCACCGGCGATCTCGTTCGCTGGAGGTTGAAGACGACGACGATTGCGGCATTGCAGGGCCTCCCGCGTCGCTTCACTGCTCGGGGATGACGTAGTCGACGATGGCGGTGCTCGCAGACACGTTAGGGAGGCGAGGCGATGGTGGCAGCCGCGGTGGCGCACGGCGGTGCTCTCTGGTGCGCTCGGGACAGAGGGGGAGAGCGAGACAGAGGATGGGGAGGAGCTCGGGGAAGAATGGAGAGAGGCCAGGGGGGCTCGGTGGAGCTCTTTGGGTTGGACAGCGCCGAGGAGGGAGAGGAGGCAGCAAGCAGCTGCCTGGCGGGCATGGATGCTCGCCGTGCTCCCTTTCGCCGCTGCCTCCTGGCGAGGGACACAACTGGCAACGGCCAGTTGGGCCGGGCCATAGGCTGGGCGACAGGTAAGGGTTTTCTTATTTCTTTCTGTTTTTCTTTTCCGTCTTCTGATTTGTATCTAAAAGAAATGTTAAAACATTTCCATAAATGCTGAAAATATTTGTGGCATCTAGATATAATATTCCACAGGCCCTCATCAATTCCCAACATTTTTGGAGCCATTAAAATATTTATATAATTTAAACAGCTCCAAATCAAAGATTTATGCATTGATTCAAAAATCCAAAATGTGTAGCAAAAATGTGCATCACCTCTGGTTGTTTTTCCCAACATTATCCAAAGAGCATGAACATTTTTGAAGAGCATTTTGGGTTCATTGAAAATACATTTTAAATTTGAACCAATTGGAAAAAACTTTGGTGCTAGTGTTTGCAACTTTCCCCATTTCAAATTTATTTGAAAGATTAAACATGATGCACAAAGCAAGCCTCGGTCATACCAGAACTAGGGATGTGACATGGCGATCCCCAAGGCGAAGAACTTGGGCGAATATATCCTTTATCCAGTAACTCTTTAATCTGCTTCTTAATCTCCTCCAAATCCTTTGCGGGCATCCTGTATGGTCTCTTACATATTGGCCCTGTTCCTGGCAAAAGCTCAATCAAAAACTCAATAAATCTATCCGGTGGCATGCCTGGCAACTCCTCTGGAAATACGTCAGGGAAATCCTTCACCACTGGTACTTCCTCCTGCACAACTCCTGTTAACGAATTTACTTGAGTCCTCTTCGGCACATGTCGGGATACATACTTGATCCTTCTTCCTTCTGGAGTGGTAAGCAAAATTGACTTAGTGGTGCAATCGATGTTTCCTCCATACATTGACAGCCAATCCATACCCAGAATTACATCCAAACCTTGTGATTCCAAAATGATTAAATCCGAGGGAAACACATGCTTACCTATACTTAATGGCACTTGAAAACATCCTTTAATGGCCATATACTCCGCTCCTGGTGAGCTTACTAACATAGGTGTTCTAAGAACCTTAGTGGGCAGGTTATACTTATCCACAAACACTAGTAGAAAAAGGGTCAAACGTGAAGCACATTAGTGCCGGTTTGAATTTGAGCCGGCACTAATGTGTACATTAGTGCCGGTTCCAACGGGTAGCCAGGCCGCTCTCATTAGTACCGGTTCGTGGCGAACCTTTAGCATCGGTTCGTGCCACGAACCGGTACTAAAGTGAGTAGTGGCAGGATGTTGTCCGTCCGGGGCCCCTCCAGCACCTTTAGTACCGGGTCGTATCATGAACCGGTACTAAAGGTCGTCCTACATAGACCCTTCGTCCACCCGAGCTCGCTCTGTTCTTCCCCTTTCCCCTCTCCTCTCTATTCTTTTCCCTCTTCCTCTCAAGCACATCACACATTTTGCCCAAGATTTGAAGGCCCCCATCCATTAAAATGATCACAAAGGTTAGCAACTTTTTCCTTTCATATCTCATTGCTAGATTAGCTCGTGCAATGCTTTATATAGTGATTGGTTTTTGAGTTTAGTAATTTGGGAGGAATTATATATATGTGCTAGTATTTGATTTATATGCAATTTGAGGTCAAAAATAACACTTAGTTCTGCATATGTAGGTGTGGTTTACTTAGTACCTTCTAAATCTCCGTCATAACCACCGTCGATCGCTTGCAACGTCCCGTCGCCGGCACCACCTTGTGGTGAGCCTCTTGTTCATGAAGTTTTATATAAAAAATGATGTTTGTGTGATTTGGATATATAGTAACTCGTATAATTAGCTTACCCATACGTTGTTTCTTATGCATAGTGCCATGGTTTTGATATCCGTCCCTGTCGGCCCTCGTCCGGGTTATGATTCGGATGTGGTATATTCTCTTTTAAAACTATTCATTGCATTTCGTGTTTATGATAAATTATGCCCATCAAGTTGACATAGATATTTGTATGTAGGAGGTAGTTGAACCCAAAATTCCAACCGACCCTGTTGTCGAGAGGTTAAATTTAGTTGAAAGAGAAAACGAGGATTTGAAGGAAAAATTGAAAAGAATTGAGGGGGAGAAGATTGAATTGGAGTTGCATGTTGCCGATGTCGTCGATGATCACAAGATTAAGATGGAGAAAATGCGCTTGAAGATTAGAAAGATTAGAAAATATGCCATTCATAGTGAGGCTTGGTATCATTATGCTGTTGGATCAATTGTTACCTTAGTTGCGATCTTGATCGCATTTGTTGTTGCATTTAAATTCTTTAGCTAGAGATTTATTTGTTTGTTGCATTTAAGTGTTGTATGATCTTTATGTATGAACTTTATGTATTGTATTAATTTGATGTTTTCGGTGCTGTGTATTGAAGATGAGCCGGCAATGGATGTGCGATGACCGATGCTCTCCCGAGTTCATTAATGGCGTACGTACTTTTCTGCTTGCGGCTGAGGCAAACAAGCGAGCGGATGGTTTTATGCATTGTCCATGTGATGGCTGTAAGAATGGTCGCAATTACTGTATGTCAAGAACCATTCACGTCCACCTGTTTGAACCCGGTTTCATGCCCCACTATAATGTTTGGACCAAGCATGGAGAAAGAGGGGTTATGATGGAAGACAATGAAGAAGAAGAGGACGATGACAGCTATCCTGGCCATGGGTTCCCTGAATACGATGATACAACAATGAGGGAAGAAGCTGAGCCGGCAATGCGGGATGAAGATGAAGAAGAGGCATCGGATGAGCCTGTTGATGATCTAGGTCGGGCCATTGCCGATGCAAAGAGAAACTGCGCAAGTGATTTGGAGAAGAAGAAGTTGCAGCGCATGTTAGAGGATCACAAAAAATTGTTGTACCTGAATTGCGTAGGTGACAAGAAAAAGCTGGGCACCACACTGGAATTGCTGCAATGGAAGGCAGAGAATGGTGTATCTGACAAGGGATTTGGAAAGTTGCTGGTAATGCTAAAGGATATGCTTCCAAAGGACAACAAATTTTCCGAGAGTATGTACCAAGCAAAGAAGGCTGTCTGCCCTCTAGGGTTAGAGGTGCAGAAGATACATGCATGCCCTAATGATTGCATCCTCTATCGCGGTGAGTACGAGGATTTGAACGCTTGCCTGGTATGCGGTGCATTGCGCTATAAGATCAGCCGCGATGACCCTGGTGATGTCGAGGGCGAGCGCCCCAGGAAGAAGATTCCTGCCAAGGTGATGTGGTATGCTCCTATAATACCATAGTTGAAACGTTTGTTCCAAAACAAAGAGCATGCCAAGGCGATGCGATGGCACAGAGAAGACCGTAAGAAAGACGGGAAGTTGAGAGTACCCGCTGACGGGTCACAGTGGAGAAAAATCAAAAGAAAGTACGGGAAGGAGTTTGCAGATGATGCAAGGAACGTATGGTTTGGTCTAAGCGCAGATGGCATTAATCCTTTTGGGGAGCAGAGCAGCAACCATAGCACTTGGCCTGTGACTCTATGTTTGTATAACCTTCCTCCTTGGTTGTGCATGAAGCGGAAGTTCATTATGATGCCAGTGCTCATCCAAGGCCCTAAGCAACCCGGCAACGACATTGATGTGTACCTAAGGCCATTAGTTGAAGAACTCTTACAACTATGGAATGGAACAGGTGTACGTGCGTGGGATGAGCACATGGGGGAAGAATTTGACCTAAAGGCGTTGTTGTTCGTGACCATCAATGATTGGCCTACTCTCAGTAAACTTTCAGGATAGACAAACAAGGGATACCGCGCATGCACGCACTGTTTGGACGATACCGACAGTATATATTTGGCTAATTGTAAGAAGAATGTGTACCTGGGACATCGTCGATTTCTTCCGAGCAGGCATCCCGTAAGAAAGTAAGGCAACCATTTCAAAGGTGAGGGGGATCACCGGACGAAGCCTCGCCACCGTGCTAGTGCTGATGTACATGATATGGTCAAGGATTTGAAGGTGGTCTTTGGAAAGGGTCCTGGTGGACAACCTGTTCCGAATAACGCTGACGGACGCGCACCCATGTGGAAGAAGAAATCTATATTTTGGGACCTGCCCTATTGGAAATACCTAGAGGTCCGCTCCGCAATCGACGTGATGCACATGACGAAGAATCTTTGTGTGACCCTGCTTGGCTTCTTGGGCGTGTATGGGAAGACAAAAGATACACCTGAGGCACGGGAGGACCAGCAACGTATGCACGGAAAAGACGGCATACATCAGGGTCATGCAAGCTATGCTCTTACCAAAGAAGAGAAGGAAATCTTCTTTGAATGCCTGCTTAGTATTAAGGTACCGTCTAGCTTCTTGTCGAATATAAAGGGAATAATAAACATGGCAGAGAAAAAGTTCCAGAACCTAAAGTCTCATGACTGCCACGTGATTATGACACAACTGCTTCCGGTTGCATTGAGGGGGCTTCTTTCAGAAAACGTTCGATTAGCCATTGTGAAGCTATGTGCATTTCTCAATGCAATCTCTCAGAAGGTAATCAATCCAGAAATCATACCAAGGATAGAGAATGATTTGGTGCAATGTCTTGTCAGTTTCGAGTTGGTGTTCCCACCGTCCTTCTTCAACATCATGACACACGTCCTAGTTCACCTATGCGAAGAGATTAACATTTTGGGTCCTGTATTTCTACACAATATGTTCCCCTTTGAGAGGTTCATGGGAGTCTTAAAGAAATATGTTCATAACCGTGCTAGGCCAGAAGGAAGCATCTCCAAGGGCCATGAAAATGAGGAGGTCATTGAGTTTTGTATTGACATTATTCCTGACCTTAAGCCGATTGGTGTTCCTGAATCACGGCATAAGGGCAGACTGGATGGAAAAGGCACGCTAGGAGGGGAACAAATAATATGTATGGACGGACAATCTCTCACTGAAGCACACTACACAGTTCTACAGAATTCCGCCTTGGTGGCTCCGTATATGGATGAACACAAGAATTTGCTACGCTCCAAACACCGAGAGTGGTCTGATGACTGGATTACACGTGAACAAACCAGGAGTTTCGCCAGCTGGTTGCAGACACGTACCATGCATGACACCTCTATTGAAGATGGCTTGTACTTGCTGTCCTAGTTACCATCTTCGAATATAATGACTTTCAAAGGGTACGAGATAAATGGTAATACATTTTACACGATAGCCCAAGATAAGAAGAGCACCAACCAAAACAGTGGTGTCCGCTTTGATGCAGAAACCAAGACAGGAAAGGAAACATATTATGGTTATATACAGGACATATGGGAACTTGACTATCGACGTGGTTTGAAGGTCCCTTTGTTTCGGTGCAAATGGGTCAATATGACACGAGGCGGGGTAACGGAAGACCCGCAGTACGGAATGACAACAGTGGATCTCAACAATCTTGCGTATGCAGACGAACCATTCGTCCTAGCCAATGATGTGGCATAGGTTTTCTATGTGAAGGACATGTCTACCAATCCAAGAAAAAGAAAAAATAAGGAAGCGAATGCATCGTACGATGAGCCAAAGCGGCACATAGTTCTTTCTGGGAAGAGAAACATCGTGGGAGTGGATGACAAGACAGACATGTCAGAAGATTATGAAAAGTTTGATGAAATTGCTCCATTCACAGTGAATATTGACCCGAGCATCCCGTTAAATGATGAAGATTTTCCATGGTTACGGCGCAAAGGGACACACGCGAAGAAAAAGTTTCACACCCAAAGATCCGGGATGTGAACGGCTTCACTATCATCACTTTCTTCTATGTTTCACACCCAGGAGGGAATCTCTGTAATAGTTAGGGTAGTTATGTGTTTTGGCATTTGAAACGCGAAGAAATTTTATGTGCAAACAAATTCTTTCATGCCTTTACTGATTTTTAAAGTTAAGTTATTCAAAAACTAGTGATTCACACTAATTTCAAATAATTCAAAATTTAAACTATTCAAATTTGAAAACTACAGGCACTAACAGAAAGTTGGTAATTTTATGTACCTAAAGCAAAAATATTCACAAAGAAACTCTAAATACACAAAAAAACAACTCAAAAATAAATAAAGCAAAAAAAATAAAAAATAAAGCCCGCCTACTGGGCCAGAGCGGCCTGCATACGACTAGAAACCCAACCTGTTGTTGGGCCAGGATGCAGGCCCGCAAAGGCCCAGTAGGCCCACAGGGTAGCACAGAACATGTAGGCCCAGTAGGCCTGCTTTGGAGAGGAGCTCGAGAGATCTATCGCACGGGGGTTTATAAACCAGTGCGGACGCCCCTCGGCTAGCGAGGTGGGATTAAACTTGCCGCACAGCACCTTGCCAGCGCACCCCCTTTAGTACCGGGTGGTGGCTCCAACCGGTACTACAGGCCCCCCCTTTAGTACTGGTTGGAGCCACCACCCAGTACTAAAGGGTGTGCGGTTCCCGCCGCTTGGCCTGGCCAAAACAGGCCTTTAGTACCGGTTGGTGGCTCCATCCGGTACTAAAGGTCCATCCTATATAACTAAACACTTCAAAAATTTCAGTTTCTCATCTGCTTCTTCTCCTCTGCCCTGTCGCCCGCTGCCCCCGTCTCCATATCCCTCGTCGCCACCCCCATCGCCTCCCCGTCCCCGTCGTCCCCGTCCCCGTCATCCCCGTCGTCACCGTTGCGCCGTCCCGGCCCATCCCGCATTGTCCCCGTCCCCGTCATCGCCGCCCCGTCCCTGTCGTCGCCGCCCCGGCCCGTCCCCGTCGTCGCCGCCCCGGCCCGTCCCCGTCGTCGCCGCCCCGGCCCGTCCCCGTCGTCGCCGCCCCATCCCTGTCCCCGTCATCGCCATCCCCGTCGTCGCCGCGCCCGTCGCCGTCCCCGTGGCCGCCCCCCATCGCCTCTCGCCTTGCCGGTGAGCACACACACATACATTTTTTTAGTTTTTTAGTTATAAAAATGTTAGAAATTTTACTTTTTTAGTTATAGAAATAGTTAGTTATATAGCATTGTTAGAAATGTTATAGAAAAGTTAGAATTGTTAGGAATTTTTCTGTTTTTTAGTTATTGAAATAGTTATAAAAAAGTTAGAAATTTTTCTTTTTTTAGTTATAGAAATAGTTAGTTATATAGCATTGTTAGAAATGTTATAGAAAAGTTAGAATTGTTAGGAATTTTTCTTTTTTTAGTTATAGAAATAGTTATAAAAAAGTTAGAAAATTTTCTTTTTTTAGTTATAGAAATATTAGAAATGTTATACAAATGTTAGTAATATATATAGAAATGTTATAATTTATTTCTGTTTTTTAGTTATAGAAATATTAGAAATGTTATAGAAATGTTAGTTATATAGCATTGTTAGAAATGTTATAGGAATGTTAGTTATATAGAAATGTTAGAAATTTTAGTTATCAAAATCCAATCATTAAAAAGATGTTACTTTTTGCGGGCATATAGCTAGTATTTGTTCTCGACGATGCCCGGCCCACATCCTCGTCGTCGACCCGTCCGGGACGATGTCCGGCTGACCCATGTCCGGGACTGGACTCTGCCGAGCTGGCACTGGGAGGTGCTGCCTGGAGGGGCGCGCCGCTTGATGAGGAACCTGGCCCCGGTCGTCGACCCTGATCTCGTTTGATGGCGTTCGCGTGGGCCAGTTTCGGTGCGGAGGGAGCCAGCCCCGCCGGAGGTGGTACGTCGCCGTGTCAGGGAGGAGGACGAGCACGTCCATCGCTACATGTTTGCGTTAGCGGGCGGCAGGTTCACCAATACCTGGCAGTTTCTTCAGGGATCTCACTTCAGCTATGATCCTGTGAGGGTTCCTTCTCTTTGGGTGTCCACCGCCCGCGCCGCATGATCCGATGATGTATTCGAGATTATATCTATTATTCGAGACGATGTATTCGAGATTATATCTATTATTCGAGACGATGTATTCGAGATTATATCTATTATTCGAGATGACGTATTCGAGATTATATTTGTTGATGCTTATTATGTACTATGATTGATTCGGTTTTTCCTTATTAATTGATTGCATCCATGCATTGTAATTTGAATATATTTCTTTTGGATTAGTTAAACAAAACCTATGGCGGACAATACCAGCAGAGAGGGAGAAGAGGCCCTATTCAATATCATACGCAATCCTCGCGGGCCAGATGATGATCAGAATGAGAAGATTATGATGGCTCCGAATATCTAAACAACACCGGGGAGGGTGATATGATATTCGATCGCGACGACCGAATTGATGAAGTCATGAACTATGAACATGACAAAGAAAATGTTGATCTTGAAACAACAAAGACTGGCGAGGTATATATATTTATATAAGCAGGCATGGTGATCATCACATGTTTTAAATGACTTGAAGATATATTAACGAATCGATCTTTCTTCTTTCAGCCATCCGGATCGAGCAAATCTTCAGGCAACAGGACGAAACGAGTCCCGAACAAAAAGTTGAAGGAGGGCGTAAAGTACAATATCGAGGCAATCAGACCTAATGGCGAACCATTCGCGCCTAAGAAGATTGCGGACAAGTTCGTTCATCAGTGCGGAGTTCTTGTGAAGGACCAACTCCCGATCTCCCTTCAAGAATGGAGAGAGCCAGCAAAGCCACGTCCAGGAGTTACTTTTGTCGACGACAGACAAAAACATTTGCTTTGGGAAACGCTCATGGAACATTTCACCCTACCAGATCATTTTACAGATGCATATGTGGAGAAAGTCAAGGACGCTGCTCTTAGGAAGATAGCGGTTGCATTCAAGAACCACAAGATTCGTGAATGGGCCAAGTACGTCAACGGAGGAAGGAAGACTCCAGTATTCGAGGGAACACTAGAGAACCAAAGTGCTCATTGGGACGATTTCGTGAAATTCAAGGATTCGGAATTATCTAAGGAACGGTCGAGAATAAACAAGGCCAATGCCGCAAAAAAGGATAAGTTCCATAAGCTGGGGCCAGGTGGCTATGCGCTGGGAATGCCTAAGTGGGATAAGTCTGAGAAAGAGATGCTGGATGCAGGTGTCACTCCAGAAACATTGAGCTGGCCCCCAGGTGCAGGACTTGGTTCTATGCGCATGGGGGGGAGTTGGACCCGAAGACAGGCAAAGTTTCGAAGAAGGCATGTCTGGACGGAGCCGAAGATAAGCTACTTGTTGCAATAGAAGAGGCTCGATCCGGGTTGTTCGAGCCCAACAGAGAGAATGACGAGCTTACGCGTGCCCTGGGAAATCCTGAACACCCGGGAAGAACACGAGGCATGGGTGCTATTCCGTGGTATGAGGGGTTTTCGGACTGGAACGCTGACTACAGAACCCGTGCGAGAAAGAAGATTGCGGAGGAGAAGAAGAGGAAGATGGAGGAGGAGCAGAGGAAGCTAGACTATGAATGCCTTCAAGGCCTAGAATCAGCGCACGCGGACTTGGCAATCAAATTCCAGGGGCAGCAGGAGCAGATCGACTCACTTAGCCAGCAAAGGGGGTCTCAGCAGCTAGCGGATGATCCACCAATGGATAGCACCGTCCCATCCAAGCCGAGAAGCAGCGTGGGTTCTGCCCCGGGCGACGCATTGCTGGATAGCTACCCAGTGGATGACATCATGGAGAACACTAACTGCGAGCTACACTTCAAAATGAAGAACATATCCATGAAGGTGGCGGACGCCCTTGCTTTTACAAGTCCCCCCGAGGCAACCTTCCATTGCAACCCGATTCCAGCGGGCTATGCTCATGTCTTGGTTGATGAGGTGGTGGAATTCAGGGCTAGAGCTTGACATTCCTGGAGGTGACGATGAGCACACACTAGGAGAGGCCAACCATCGTATCATCCTATGGAGAAAGGATTGCATCATCTTTCGAAGGCCACCCACACCGCGTCATCCGACTCCTCGTCGCAGTCCGCCACCGAGTCAGCAGACTCCCGCTCCTCCAAGTCCACCAATGCATCAAGCCACTCCTCCTCCAAGTCCGGCACAGCTTCAGGCCACTCCTCCTCCAAGTCCGGCAAAGCGTCAGGCCACTCCTCCTCCAAGTCCGGCACAGCTTCAGGCCACTCCTCCTCCAAGTCCGGCATAGCTTCAGGCCACTCCTCCTCCTCCAACTCAGCCATGTCAGCCTTCTTCGCCGCCTCAGCAATCACGGAAGAGAGCCGCCTCAACTATGGTGCGTAGCGGTACAAGTCGAGGTAGTACTACAGGTACAGGCGGAGGCAAGCGATTTCAATATGGTCCAAGCCCCGCGCCTCTTCCGCAGAGGCCTTACGACAAGTCCGAGAAGGAAAACGTAGCCATATCGAAGGCCGAGGTGGAAGCCCATTTTTCACCGAAACCGCCACCGCCGCCAAGGGAGAAAGTGCCTGTGGAAAAGATTGACCACTTCATTCGTATGGCTAGACCACCAGCTCCTAAGCCTGTTGACACAGACTATGAGCACCACCTCAGGAAGTTAAATCGAGCACGTCTACAGAAAGAGGCAAGCTCGAGCTCGAGCAAATCAGCTGGCAAAAGGAGCGGTAAAACCATTCCCCAGCTGGGAGAACAGGCGGCGCAATCAATCCCCCCGCTTGTTGTGCCAACCACACATGAGAGTAGGCGCCCCAATATTATTGTGGGCAAACCATTAACTTTCCCGGAGTGGGTGATGTGGTAATAACCGAGGAGCATATTGCGTAGGCTGAATCGATCGGGATCACTGTTGGACAACTCCTCGATATCGAGCCCATGTCTCCGAGTAGAGAGGAGGAAATCAAATGGAAATATGCCCGGGGCCAACCTTTGGTCGAGCCAGAGGAGGTCAATAAGCTCCCAACGAGAATGTATGAATTGCATCAATGGTACATGGACATTACCAAGATTTCCAATCGAAAGTCCCTCATGGTGAATGTCAACGAGGAGCATTACTACCATAAGAAAGCTATGACCGTTGAGTATTTAGAACTATTTCAGCTATACAATAAAGACACACTCGACAAATCTATCATCAGTTGCTATTGTCTGTAAGTGATTTCTTTCTGTAATTTAAGTCTCAAGCTAGCAGATCATTTTGATCAATCATTACCTGCAATTATCCTCACTATATTCTTTTCTGTGGTATTATGCAGGATGAAGATTTATGAAATGAAAAAAGGTGGACGCTATGGCGTTGGGTTCGTTGACCCAAATACCATTAATGAATACACATGGAAAATAGATCCATATCACGAAAATTGTGTAGAGGAAAGCATGCTACAGTTCTTCAAGGAACTCAAATACAATGAAGATATACTACTTCCTTACAACTTCCAGTGAGTCACAGTGTCTTGTACTACAAATTTTGTTTTTCCCTACTAGCTATAGCTACATGTTTTTGCTTACATATGCCCACTTAATTAAGACATGCAAACGTGTGTGCATGTAGATTTCACTGGATCTTGTTAATCATTAAAGTTGATGAAGGAACAGTTGAAGTACTAGACTCACTACTTAAGAAAGCAAGTGACTACACCATCATGAAGGGGATAGTCAACAGGTAATTTCAATCATTATTAACTATATCTCGGCCTATTTAATTAGTTCGTCATTTCCTGATAACAACTATTTAATAACCCATTTATTCATTTTCTTTGTTGGCGGGGCAGGGCTTGGGCAAAGTTCATCAGGGCCACTCCATGTGAATGGAAACAAAAGCTGAAATTGTATCGACCCAAGGTAAGTAATTAAGTAGTACTAGCTAGCTACCATCTCTTTAATTATCATGCTTGATTAATTATTATCTGATCAAATTCCATTCTCATAAAGGCCCTGAAGCAGGCGCCGGGGAATGATCTACGTGCATACTACGTTTGCGAGAACATTCGCATGATGGCGTCCAAAAGGAGCAAATCTCAAAGACAGGAGTGGGTACGATATCGATTGTCAGAAAACTATTCACAATTTTTACACCATTATCGATATCTAGTCACACAACTAATACACATGCATATTGATCTCCTTCTTAACAGTTCAAAGAGGTGCGGGACAAGCTCCTAGCACAGGACCGCATAGAAGCAATTCAAGAGGAAATAGCGGGATTTTTGCTCGACCAGGTCATAGATCCCAAAGGAGAATACTATTACCCGCTACCGCCCCCATGAACCACTTCCAATTGTTATCGCGCTCCGAAGGCACCAATTAGCTAGGCTAATGCCACTGGCTCCAAAGGCACCAATTAGGAGAAATTGTATATATATACATGTGTGTGTATATGTGTGAATTAATTAATGGTGGTTGTGTGAGACATTCGATGATATATATATATATATATTATGATCAGTTCTACTAGAAATTCTATTTATATATACGCATAACGTGTACAATATGTAGTATTGTAAAATACCAGCAAACGAAAAAGAATTAAATGGAAAACACAAAATTAAATGAAAAAGAAATCATAAACCCACCCCCCCCCAACATTTTAATACCGGTTGGTGACACCAACCGGTACTAAAGGGCTCCCTGCCCCCGAAGCTGGCTCGTGCCACGTGGTTGCCCTTTAGCACCGGTTCGTGCTGAACCGGTACTAAAGGGGGGCGGGCCTTTAGTGCCTACATTTTAGCGCCGGTTACCAAACCGGCACTAAAGGGCCTTACGAACCAGTCCTATTGCCCGGTTCTGCACTAGTGAAATCCCCTTGATATGTATGAATGTGATACACCAGTATCAAAAAGAACGATTGCAGTAAATGACTTAACCAAAAACTTACCGATTACTGCATCCGGCTGCTCTTCAACCTCCTCCACGTTAACGTGGTTCACCTCTCCCCTATTGAAAGGGTTCGGCTTCTTCCCAGAGCTTCCATTGCCATTTCCATTCTGGGCTTCAGGACATTCATTGGCATAATGTCCAGTCTTATGGCACTTGAAACAAGTGACATGGCTCAGGTCTCTCTTGGCTGGGGTTGATGGGTTGGTACGGTTCTGGCCGTTGCTTCCTCCATTCCCATTACCATTTTAGGAGCCATTATGATTGTGCGAGCTACCGCCTCCATGGGTATGCTGAAAAGGTCCTCCTGGTCTAGGGGTAAAACGTGGCTTCTGCTGAGCTCCAGAATTGTAGTTCCCTTGTCCATACTTCCTCTTGTGTTTCTCAATCTGCTGCTGCTTCCCTTCAATCATAAGAGCACAATCTACCAACTCTTGGTAGTTGTTGAAGGTTGCTACCATCAACTGCATGCTCAACTCATCATTCAGTCCTTCCAGAAACTTCTCCTGCTTAGCTGCATCCGTAGCAACTTCATTTGGGGCATAACGTGCTAGCTTACTAAAGTCATCCACATACTGGCCAACTGTCCGTCCTCCTTGGCGCGAGTTGCGAAAATCACGCTTCTTCATGGCCATAGCTCCTGCTGAAACATGGGTAGTACGGAAAGCCTGCTGAAACTGGTCCCATGTGATAGTGTCGATAGGGAAAGTCGCTGTGAAATTCTCCCACCATGAGGCTGCTGGTCCGTCAAGCTGATGTGCGGCAAACTTCACATTTTCCGCATCTATGCATCTTGCCGTGGTAAACTCCCTAGCTGTCTTGCGGAGCCAATCATCTGCTACTATAGGCTCGGTGCTACTAGAGAACATCGGAGGATTCAGCCTAAGAAAACGGGCTAAGTGGTCAACAGGTGGTGGTGGTCGGTTGTTGTTGTTCCCCTGATTCTGATTCTGGACTAGTAACTGCATCAATGTATTCTGCTGCTGGATCAACTAAGTGATCTCCGGTGGAAAGGTAAATCCGGGGTCACGTCGCGGAGGCATCTGATGGATTTAGAAAAGATGAGATTTAAGAATAGAGAGGGGTCTAAAGAGAAAACACTACCCATATGCACATGAGGCAAAAACAAACAATTCACTTCATTCAATCAACCAAGAGCATACAATCGGTCTAACTATTGTAAAAGTGCTTGGACTACTATATTTACATGGTGGACTACTACTACTGTTGGGTTGGTCTACTAGAAATATTCTTCGGTTGCAGACTCCATGATATCTGCTCCAGCTTCATCAACATAGTCATCATCGCTATCATCTGGATCTGAGTCGATGTCGTCGATGATGATGTAATCTTCCGGGCAAATCTCCTTGGGTTCTTCATCTTCTTCTACTGGTGTAGGGCATCCCATGAATATTCCGATCTTCTTGATCAGGTCGTCATTCTTCTCCACTAGTACTTCGATTTCCTCCTCGTAATCTTCATGTGTAGCCTTGAGTTCTTCCTCCAGTTCCTTGATTCTTGTCCTTGCCGTCTTCAGATCTATCATGTCTGCGCACATCTGGTTCTCCTGACGTCGAATGTGCTGGTTTAACTCCTGGATAAAAGTTTTGATTGATCTATCCTTCTTCGTGCTGATCATCTCCCAGTGCTCATCTCGGCGCCCACAAATCTGGTAGATAGTATCCTTGAGATCCTTGCGGTAAACTTCTCCAATACGTCCCATGGTGATGTGCGCTGCCATGCTCTTTCCTAGACTCCAGGTTAGTGCATCAAAGGAAAACTCTATGGGATCAGTGACTGGCATGAACGTCCTTCCTGGAACTTGAACTTGAATCATCCAGCGCTCCTCTTCCGGTAAAGTGGCGTTGTAGGTTCCGGTGAAACTTGGTACTCCGACGTTCATGTATCTAGTGACTTCCTTCAAGTGACGTCCAAAGCGTGTATCTTCATCCAGTTGTGTAAACTTGTTCCTTGCATCCGCCATCCTAAAAGAGTAGAAAAGATGAGGAGTCAGAATGAGAAGAGTGAGTAGTGATCTAGGGCTTTAGCTTAGTGGTCGTGTCCTACAGTCAGCGTGTGCTCTGATACCATCTTGTAGCGACCAGACCTCAAACGGTCCAATCTCTGTGCTATGGTGTCATCGCTGGATCAGTAATGCTGACACCACACAGTACTTGAAGGATTTATAACAGAGTAGCAATCACACACTTATTACATCGAGTGTCTCAAAAGAGAACTTATTACAATAAATATGGCTTAAGGCCATCTACTAACGATAACAGCGGAAGGCTTGGAAGATAAGTGAGTCCATCAACTCCAACGACATCACTGAGTATAGAACCACGACCTAAAAGCACATTACTAGTCGTCTGAAAAGTCTGCAACATGAACATTGCAGCCCGAAATGGGTCAGCACATGGAATATGCTGGCAAAGTAACACATAGAGAGCAATAAAAGAATAAAGCTATACTACATGCATATTTGGCTGGTGGAAAACTATATGGTTACAATTTTGTGTAAAGCCAATTTTTCCCTACTGCAAAGGAATAAATTTTATTTAACTATCCTGGTAGTTGTTGAAGGTTGCTACCATCAACTGCATCCTCAACTCATCATTCAGTCCTTCCAGAAACTTCTCCTGCTTAGCTGCATCCGTAGCAACGTCATCTGGGGCATAACGTGCTAGCTTACTAAAGTCATCCACATACTGGCCAACTGTCCGTCCTCCTTGGCGGGAGTTGCGAACATCACGCTTCTTCATGGCCATAGCTCCTGCTGAAACATGGGTAGTACGGAAAGCCTGCTGAAACTGGTCCCATGTGATAGTGTCGATAGGGAAAGTGGCTGTGAAATTCTCCCACCATGAGGCTGCTGGTCCGTCAAGCTGATGTGCGGCAAACTTCACATTTTCCGCATCTACGCATCTTGCCGTGGTCAACTCCCTAGCTGTCTTGCGGAGCCAATCATCTGCTACTATAGGCTCGGTGCTACTGGAGAACATCGGCGGATTCAGCCTAAAAAAACGGGCTAAGTGGTCAACAGGTGGTGGTGGTGGGTTGTTGTTGTTGTTCCCCTGATTCTGATTCTGGACTAGTAACTGCATCAACGTATTCTGCTGCTGGATCAACTAAGTGATCTCCGGTGGAAAGGTAAATCTGGGGTCACGTCGCGGAGGCATCTGATGGGTTTAGAAAAGATGAGATTTAAGAATAGAGAGGGGTCTAAAGAGAAAACAATACCCATATGCACATGAGGAAAAAACAAACAATTCACTTCATTCAATCAACCAAGAGCATACAATCGGTCTAACTATTATAAAAGTGCTTGGACTACTATATTTACATGGTGGACTACTACTACTGTTGGGGTGGTCTACTAGAAATATTCTTCGGTTCAGACTCCATGATATCTGCTCCAGCTTCATCAAAATAGTCATCATCGCTATCATCTGGATCTGAGTCGATGTCGTCAATGATGATGTAATCTTCCGGGCAAATCTCCTTGGGTTCTTCATCTTCTTCTACTGGTGTAGGGCATCCCATGAATATTCCGATCTTCTTGATCAGGTCGTCATTCTTCTCCACTAGTACTTTGATTTCCTCCTCGTAATCTTCACGTGTAGCCTTGAGTTCTTCCTCCAGTTCCTTGATTCTTGTCCTTGCCATCTTCAGATCTATCATGTCTGCGCACATCTGGTTCTCCTGACGTCGAATGTGCTGGTTTAACTCCTGGATAAAAGTTGCGATTGATCGATCCTTCTTCGTGTTGATCATCTCCCAGTGCTCATCTCGGCGCCCACAAATCTGGTAGATAGTATCCTTGAGATCCTTGCGGTAAACTTCTCCAATACGTCCCATGGTGATGTGCGCTGCCATGCTCTTTCCTAGACTCCAGGTTGGTGCATCAAAGGAAAACTCTATGGGATCAGTGACTGGCATGAACTTCCTTCCTGGAACTTGAACTTGAATCATCCAGCGCTCCTCTTCCGGTAAAGTGGCGTTGTAGGTTCCGGTGAAACTTGGTACTCCGATGTTCATGTATCTAGTGACTTCCTTCAAGTGACGTCCAAAGGGTGTATCTTCATCCAGTTGTGTAAACTTGTTCCTTGCATCCGCCATCCTAAAAGAGTAGAAAAGATGAGGAGTCAGAATGAGAAGAGTGAGTAGTGATCTAGGGCTTTAGCTTAGTGGTCGTGTCCTACAGTCAGCGTGTGCTCTGATACCATCTTGTAGCGACCAGACCTCAAACGGTCCAACCTCTGTGCTATGGTGTCATCGCTTGATCAGTAATGCTGACACCACACAGTACTTGAAGGATTTATAACAGAGTAGCAATCACACACTTATTACATCGAGTGTCTCAAAAGAGAACTTATTACAATAAATATGGCTTAAGGCCATCTACTAACGATAACAGTGGAAGGCTTGGAAGATAAGTGAGTCCATCAACTCCAACGGCATCACTAAGTATAGAACCATGACCTAAAAGCACCTTACTCGTCGTCTGAAAAGTCTGCATCATGAACGTTGCAGCCCGAAACGGGTCAGCACATGGAATATGCTGGCAAAGTAACACATAGAGAGCAATGAAAGAATAAAGCTATACTACATGCATATTTGGCTGGTGGAAATTTCTATGGTTACAATTTTGCGTAAAGCCAATTTTTTCCTACTGCAAAGGAAAAATTTTATTTAACAATCATGGTAGTTGTTAAACGTTGAGAGTGTAGACACCCTCTCAATCCCAATTAAGCATCATCATTAAAACCCAACAAAATTAATTAGAGTAACATGATGAGATTCACATGATAATCCAGTACTGGATACTCAAGATGTCCATAACCGGGGACATGGCTAATCATGATTAGTTTATACACTCTGCAGAGGTTTGCGCACTTTTCCCCACAAGACTCGATCTCCTCCGTTGGGATTCTCACACTACATGGTGTTTGAGAAACGGAAGACCGAGACATAGTCTTTCAGAAGCGCTAGCACCTTACGATCGGGTAGACCGTTACACCTACTTTCCCCTACATCTACTAGTCTACCACTGTAAGTGTTCGCACGACTTAGTCAACTATGCTAGAGCCCATAGTAGCTTGTGCCTGCACACGGAAGTTTCTAGTATGAAAAATCTCATGATCCCTTTGGGCCTGGGTGGCGGTCCAAAATAAAAACAGGCAATCGCTGGAATACCCGGGTGCCTCAATCCACCCATATGTGTGTTTAATTTGCCACCTTAAATAAACCATTAATTTAACAATCTCACATCTGTCATGGATACACTCACCCAATCCACGTCTACTAGCATAGCATGGCATAATAAGAAAACGTAGAAGTAACTCCCAAAGGTTTGTTAATAAAAATAGGTAATAGGACCTACCTCATCTAATTCCCAAAACCCACAATTTAATTAGATCCTAATCATGCAATGTGTGAGGATTGATCTAATGCAATAAAAACTGGGTAATAGGAAGTATGATCAAAGTGTTACTTGCATTGCTGATGATCCGCAAAACCTAGCGATAAGAAGTAGCAAGCGGCGCACTCCGGGTACTCTATCGCAAACAAACAAGTGTACAATAAGTACTCATCTAATGCATAGGTAAAACTCAAATAAGAGATCTAACCAGAAAGTTCAACTTAAGAACTCCGGTTGGCAAAAAGAATCAAATCGAACGAAGCAACGAAAGACAAACAGCGAAAGAAACAAACTTCGTTTACTAATCTAGATCTAGGTCAAATTTTACAGAGGCAAAAACTTGTTTGAGTTTGTTAAATGGAAAGACGGTTTCGAGAAGAAACTCCAGGCGCTTGAATAGCCTGATTCCGATAAACAAGCAAAAAGTTATACGAGAACGAAAATCGTATCAGAAATCGCGATCAGAAATAATCACGGATTAATCTGAGAAAAAGAAAAACGACAAACAGATTAACAAACGAACGTTCGTTATCTGGATCTAAACGATGAACGCATTCGTTAAAACGAATGAACGAGCGAACGCTCGCTAATTAACTAAACCGGAAAAAAAACCGATCTACAAAAAAACAAAAACTAAAAAAACGACGGAAAAACCGAACGTTTTTTCTAAAAAACGACGGCGGGACAACCTCGGCGGGCGGGTGCGGCGGCGGCTCCGGCGGCAGCGGGTGGCGGTGGCAGCGGCAGCGGCGGCTGGGGCGCGACGCGGCTAGGGTTAGGGTTTGGGGAGGCGGCGGCTTGGGCTAATCGGGCCCCGGGGTGGCGCTATATAAAGGGCCCGGCCGGAGGAGTCCCGGCCGATCTCGGCCCGAAGTCGGTTCATTTTTTTTTGAAAAATAATTACACGCAGAAAAACAAATAAAAGAAATACTAAAAGGACTCCAAAAATCCCGAAATAAATTTTCCCTGGCTTCTAAAATCAAGCCGCACAGGATGAACATTTATTTGGGGCCTAAATGCAATTTGAAAAACGCGCATTTTTCCTAAATTCAAATAAAATAGCAAATAAAACCAAAATAAAATATTATTTGATTTTATTATTGAATGCTTATTATTTCTTTATTTTGGGAAAGTCATTTTATTACCTCTCTCATATTTTTATAATAGAAATAATTGAAGATAAAATAAATAAAATCAAATGATCCTATTTTCAAAATTTGAGAAAACTCAAATATGTAAATAACGAAATCCCCAACTCTCTCCAAGGGTCCTTGAGTTGTGTAGAATTTCTAGGATCAACCAAAATGCAATAAAATAGGATATGCAGTGATGATCTAATGTATAACATTCCAAATTGAAAATTTGGGATGTTACAGAAACAAAGAGATTATGGTAGGGTACGAAACCACCTCAAAGTTATTCTTTCCAATCAATCCGTTGGGCTATTCCTATAAGTGTCACAAACATCCCTAGAGTTCATACTGGAATAACACCTTAAGACACAAATCAACCAAAACCCTAATGTCACCTAGATACTCCAATGTCACCTCAAGTATCCATGGGTATGATTATACGATATGCATCACACAATCTCAGATTCATCTATTCAACCAACACATAGAACCTCAAAGAGTGCCCAAAGTTTCTACCGGAGAATCACGAGGAAAACGTGTGCCAACCCCTATGCATAGGTTCATGGGCGGAACCCGCAAGTTGATCACCAAAACATACATTAAGTGAATCACATGATATCCCATTGTCACCACAGATATGCATGGCAAGACATACATCAGGTGTTCTCAAATCTTTAAAGACTCAATCCAATAAGATAACTTCAAAGGGGAAACTCAATCCATTACAAGAGAGTAGAGGGGGAGAAGAAACATAAGATCCAACTATAATAGCAAAGCTCACGATACATCAAGATCGTGCCAAATCAAGAACACGAGAGAGAGAGAGAGAGATCAAACACATAGCTACTGGTACATACCCTTGGCCCCGAGGGTGAACTACTCCCTCCTCGTCATGGAGAGCACCGGGATGATGAAGATGGCCAACGGTGAGGGTTCCCCCCTCCAGGAGGGTGCCAGAACAGGGTCCCGAGAGGTTTTTGGTGGCTACAGAGGCTTGCGGCGGTGGAACTCCAGATCTATTCTCCGTTCTAGAAGTTTTAGGGTACATGAGTATATATGGGTGCAGGAAGTACGTCGGTGGAGCTTCGGGGGCCCCACGAGGCAGGGGCGCGCCCCCACCCTCGTGAGCACCACCCTCCTTTGCTGACATGGGGTCCAAGTCCATCCGGTAGCTTTCCTTCCAAAAATAACTTCTCCAGTTGATTTCGTTCCGTTTCGACTCCGTTTGATATTTCTTTTCTTCGAAACACAGAAATAGGCATAAAATAGCAAATCTGGGCTGGGCCTCCGGTTAATAGGTTAGTCCCAAAAATAATATAAAAGTGGATAATAAAGCCCAATATTGCCCAAAACAGTAGATAATATAGCATGGAGCAATCAAAAATTATAGATACGTTGGAGACGTATGATCCAGCCAAAGTATATAGTCCAGCTGTCTGAGGACCCCCTAATCCAGGAATCCCTTAGGGGTCATTGGGATTTAAAGTGGTGTATCTTACCTCACACATCTTGCTACTGCTTGTGAACACTATCCAATTGATCCCTCTGTTTGCTCACGTACTATTTTGAGTGAATCTATATTATAACATGCACACAATTTTGGGCACTTGTATTCGACCTAAGTCAGTGTGCCACCGTATCTCGTACTACTCCCTCCGTCTAGGTGTGATTAGTCACGTTAGAAGGTGCAGCGGGACCAAGATGCAAGCAGATTTTTTTCGAAACAAGGTGCAAGCAGATTTGAGGAGAAGGAGAAACTTGAACGGTCCTTCCTCTAATCAAAGCCCTGATTTCTGTCTCTAAATGCAACAATTAATCACAACATCTAAGAGATGTCGTTTTAGCTACCATGCAGGGCCACATATTAACTCGCATGCATCAACGCATAGTTGCGCTCCATGCATTGGGTTTCCGGAGCAGATAACAAGGCAGAGTAAGGAGCGTTTGGTTACATTGCTAGGCTGATCATAGTGGTGAGTAACTTGGACTAGTAACATGCATATGTTACTAGTCTATGTTACTACTTTCATAGTACGTAGTAACATATGGATGGTAACATGCAAGTCTTCATTAATTGAGATATAGACTCATTTTACCTCGGCTTGTGTGTGTGTGTGTTTAACAGCATGTGTGTGTTAGAGAGAGCGACACATCGACCTACTCCTATAGAGAGATGGTGTGTAGTGTACGATTTAGCCGCGAGAGTCAGTGCATCCTCTCATTTTCGGGCGTCTAGTCGGGACAGGCGGGACAGCTGCCATGCCCGCTCCTGACTAGCCTGGCCCACCCAAAGCCCCTCCATCGCCCGCACGCACTTCCTGCCCGAAACGGTCAGCGCCGCTCCAAAGAATCGGTGCCGCATTCATGCTCGGGGATAGCGGACGCGGCCTCTCACTAGCGCATGCATTGAAGGAAGAAGCGGATTCAAGAGTGATGGTTGCTTCATTCGTCCAACTTATTGCTGGGTCTATGTGATTTGACGGCTCATTGGTCATTATTACTGAGGTGGTAGGACTGTTGGATGTCCCACGCTTTCGGTGAAAGGAGGTACTACTAGATTACAATTTTCTCCATTCTCAGCGGATGAGTGCGAGAGCAGTGAAAACACGTAGGCTCAGTGATTACATGGTCCACCTCACACTATCACCATATTTTCTGGGCACCGTGCGACACCTAACTCTTTGCATAGTACTAGAATAGTATGTACTGTAATTTATCAGCGAGATAAATTTGTACAATTCTATGAAGCTTCCAGCTTCTATTTCATGTATCTTGCATCCAAGGTTGCCTGTTGCAACATTTCATCAAATACAAAGGAGACTAACATGCATGCTATTACATCTCAATGATTGACAGATCATAGCCAATATGTACTCCCTCCGTTTCAAAATAAGTGTCTCAACTTTATGCAAACTTTAGTACAAAGTTATACTACTACTAAAGTTCACACTTATTTTGGAACAGAGACAGCTAAAGAAAAAAGATCCATGCAGTCCCTAGCCCTTGAACCGTAAACCCTAACTAGGCTTTAATTTGCTGGCAACGTTGGAGCTTCCTAAGAAATGAAGTTTGCAACCCTTTGACCATTGGATCATTTTGTGCAGTTTCACCAAAATCGAGATGAGCATCCCTGTGGCAAAGAAATTGAAGAAGCGTGATTAGAATAAGATTACTGGGACTAGTTGATGAGACATAAACTCATCACAAATATAGTACGTAGAAGACAGTAGAGGTATGTGCGGGGCAAAGAAGTAGAGAAATATCCACATGGAGTGATGTGCGCAGCTGGAGCAATGGTGCAAGCCGGCTGTAACGGGAGTTGTACCAGAGGGATGTCGGGACGTAGCTCAACCTAGAGTAGGGCGGCGGGAGGAGGCAACAGCCCATGTCGCGGTAGTGAGCAATGGACGAAGGCAACCTCACCGGCTTTGTGAGAGAGAACAGCGGGGACCCCTGATCGGGACGTGCCGACAGTGGGTTTTCACCGTCGGCAACGGCAACCGCATCTACTCTAAGCATCCACCCCTTCCCCCAGCGGACGTGATCCGCCGAGATGTTAGAGATGTGGCCACAGCCGTTTTGTGTGAGAGAGTGTGAAAACTAAAGAGATCAACAACAGCAAGCAACCGTGTAGGCTCGTCCTGCCTATGTATATAGTGGAGCGGATTCCTTTTCTCTCCATATGAACCTATTTATATTGTGTACGTGCCACTGAAGAAAAAAAACTTTATTTATAAATGACACGACACCTACTACTCGTTCTCCTATAAACCTTGCGCTTGGGATCTCCAAAATATTAAAATTGCGATTGGCTCTTCGCCTCTTTGGGAAGTCGAGCAATAATGGTACTGCAGTATATATCATTCTAGCTATATGAGACCGAATGAATTGCTGCACATCCACCATGTGGGCAAGGGTCGAGGGGCGAGGGGGAGTGCGTACTATTACGTCTGTTTCAATATGGAATACATACGGAGCAAAATGAGTGAATCTATACTCTAAAATACGTCTATATACATCAGTGTTTGGAGTATGTACTACTAGTTCATATTGAAATCTACTAAATGACATATATATTCCAAACAATGTGATAATCTCTCTAACCAAGGTAGTAGGGACAAGGAGTAAACGGCGTACTAAGCAAGCTTCTCCTCGTTCTACGAGTTGACGGGACACATCAAAAGTACTCCAGTGTATAGAGCTTTGCCTCTAAGCTAGGCCCCACATGGTTTGCCTCTTTTTTAACATAACGCGTCAAGTCGCAATTTGTTTGTTCACCCGTGGTAGACGATCCTCCCTCCATCAAGTGGACAACCAGTACACATGTCAAATTACCATGTGGGCTGCCTTTTCGTACAGAAATGAGCTCCACCATGTACCCGCACTGGTGTGGTTGGTGTCGGTGTCAAAACCGGCGGATCTCGGGTAGGGGGTCCCGAACTGTGCGTCTAAGGTGGATGGTAACATGAGGCAGGGGACACAATGTTTTACCCAGGTTCGGGCCCTCTTGATGGAGGTAAAACCCTACGTCCTGCTTGATTAATATTGATGATATGGGTAGTACAAGAGTTGATCTACCACGAGATCGGAGAGGCTAAACCCTAGAAGCTAGCCTATGGTATGATTGTATGTTGTCCTACGGACTAAAACCCTCCGGTTTATATAGACACGGGAGAGGTTAGGGTTACACAAGGTCAGTTACAAAGGAGGAGATACACATATCCGTATTGCCTAGCTTGCCTTCCACGCCAAGTAGAGTCCCATCTGGACACGAGACGAAGTCTTCAATCCTGTATCTTCATACTCCAACAGTCCGGCCGAAAGATATAGTCCGGCTGTCCGGAGAACCCCTAATCCAGTTGGGAAAGAGACAGGAGTACGTGCGCCGTGCGTGCACCTCTTCTCTTCGTGCACGTCCCCACCTATGTGGGTGTGTGTGGGAGATACAAACCTAGACAAATGGCTTGTCCGTTCGTGAGTGTTTTTTGTTTTGGGGGGGGGGGGGGGTGGGTTGATTTCATGAATGTATTTGTGGGAATATGTGTCGATGACATCTCAAACAAAATTTTGCATGCAATGTCGTCTGTGAAATGGAGGCCTATCCATATCATATATAGAGGGCCGGGCGATCCACGAGAAGAGAGGGAGGGGTCATAGATATCGATATAGTCGAAGAGAGGATCAAGTGGGTGGGTGCGAGATCGATGAAGAGAGCCATCGAAATTTTGTGTGTGTGCAAGTCAAAGATATAGTGCGACTGACCTACCAGAACGTCAGAAGGCACAGGTCAAGTTTGTGTGTGGCAGGGAGACATGACTAGAGCGCTCGATGTATCGATCTGTGTGGGGGGGGAAGGGGTGGGGGAGCGGTAGGCAAAAGCCTAACTATAGAGGTAGAACGACTCATATATGTGTTGAGAAGGAGAGACCCAGCTATGTCTTGAGGGAGATTGGTCGACATCCATACATAACTGAATGACGGGAAATAGGATGGGACAAAGAGAGAGAGAGGAGAGAGAGAGGGAGGGATAGGGGTAGAGTGCTGGATGGGTGATAGAGTTGCTTCTCGAAGATGGTGGGAGAGGCCTACTAGACAAACTGAGGGTGGAACTGCAATATTATCAATAAGAGTGGGGATGTGTTTCTGTGTGTGCCTGTGCGTGATAGATCTGTCGGGACGCGTCCATAGATGATGAGGGGGAACCATGTGTTTGGTAAGCAGACCTAACTAGATCGGTAGATCAATTGTTGTTTGTCGGAGGAAGGGAGAGACATAACTAATGAGGTAGATCGATCGACGCGTGGGGAAAACGAGTTATAAGGACCTAGCTAGCTATATGTATAGCGGGAGATCGGTCGGTGTACGTCCATTTGTTAGAGGCAAATCAGGCCCGGCGAGACGGGTAGACAGAGAGAATGGATCTAGGAGGTGGTGCGAGAGGCCCAGCTACTAGCTAGATAGGGGGAGGAGTGTGAGGTTGTGAGATCGATGAAAAGAGGGGCAAGAGTTTACACGTGTGTGGGGCCGTATGAGAGACACGAGGCAAGGACACATAAAGGAAGAAATTGAAGGTGTGTGTGTATGTTGTAGGCAGACATCGCTGGAGAGGTTTATCGATCGGTGTGTGTCGGAAAAAAGTTGTGGAGACTGTGGGAGAACGACGTAAAGAAAAAAATGAATGTGCGTGATGGATAGAATGCTGAGGGAGGGGGAGGGCGAGGAGGGCGTGTGCATGCACGAGAGAAAGTTAGTGGTAGCTACAAAGGTTAGAGGATTGTGTGGGTGTAAGAGACTAACAAAGATCATAATTTGATATAAAAGTGGATTCATATATTTGAATAGGAGATCATAGTGTTTTAAACATATGCATGCATGAATATAGCGGTCATACGCGTGTTGTGGTTTTCCACATGTTATACCATAATGTGATAATGCATGGCGTTTGCAACTCACAACTAAAGGTCGAACAATCTAAACCATACTATACATCGAACAATCTCACATTTTATTGAATTTGTGATAATGTGTCGCGTTCGCAGCTTACAACTAAATATCGAACAATCTATACAATACTATTTATCAAACATTCTCACATTTTATTTGAATTTGTCGTAATGTGTGGTGTTTGCAACTCACATCTAAATACTTGTCTGATAACCCACAAGTATAGGGGATCGCAACAGCTTTCGAGGGTAGAGTATTCAACCTAAATCTATTCATTCGACACAAGGGGAGCCAAAGAATATTCTCAAGTATTAGCAGCTGAGTTGTCAATTCAACCACACCTGGAAACTTAGTATCTGCAGCAAAGTTTTTAGTAGCAAAGTAATATGATAATGGTGGTAGCGGCAACAAAAGTAAAGACAGCAAAAGTAATGTTTTTGGTATTTTGTAGTGATTGTAACAGTAGCAACGGAAAAGTAAATAAGCGTAAACCAGTATATGGAAAACTCGTAGGCACCGGATCAGTGATGGATAATTATGCCGGATGCGGTTCATCATGTAACAGTCATAACATAGGGTGACACAGAACTAGCTCCAGTTCGTTAATGTAATGTAGGCATGTATTCCGTATATAGTCATACGTGCTTATGGAAAAGAACTTGCATGACATCTTTTGTCCTACCCTCCCGTGGCAGCGGGGTCCTATTAGAAACGAAGGGATATTAAGGCCTCCTTTTAATAGAGAACCGGAACAAAGCATTAGCACATAGTGAATACGTGAACTCCTCAAACTATGGTCATCACCGGGAGTGGTCCCGATTATTGTCACTTCGGGGTTGCCGGATCATAACACATAGTAGGTGACTATAGACTTGCAAGATAGGATCTAGAACTCTCATATATTGATAAAAACATAATAGGTTCAGATCTGAAATCATGGCACTCAGGCCCTAGTGACAAGCATTAAGCATAGCAAAGTCATAGCAACATCAATCTCAGAACATAATGGATACTAGGGATCAAACCGTACCAAAACTAACTCGATTACATGATAAATCTCATCCAACCCATCACCGTCCAGCAAGCCTATGATGCAATTACTCACGCACGGCGGTGAGCATCATGAAATTGGTGATGGAGGATGGTCGATGATGACGACAGTGACGAATCCCCCTCTCCGGAGCCCCGAACGGACTCCAGATCAGCCCTCCCGAGAGGTTTTAGGGCTTGGCGGCGGCTCCGTATCGTAAAACGCGATGATTTATTCTCTCTGATTTTTTTCTCTCCGAAAGCAAATATATAGAGTTGGAGTTGGCATCGGAGGGTCAACATGGGGCCCACGAGGTAGGGGGCGCGCCCTAGGGGGGGCGCCCCCCACCCTCATGGAAAGGGTGTGGGCCCCCTGGTGTTCATATTTGGCGAGGATTTTTTATTGTTTTTTCTAAGACCTCCCGTGGAGTTTCAAGTCATTCCGAGAATATTTGTTTTCTGCACATAAAACAACATCATGGTAATTCTGCTGAAAACAGCGTCAGTCCCGGTTAATTCCATTCAAATCATATAAGATAGAGTCCAAAACAAGGTCAAAAGTGTTTGGAAAAGTAGATACGACGAGGACATATCAACTCCCCCAAGCTTAAACCGTTGCTTGTCCTCAAGCAATTCAGTTGACAAACTGAAAGAAAGAAAGAAAAACTTTTACAAACTCTGTTTGCCCTTGTTGTTGTAACTATGTCAAGCCAGCATTCAAGTTTTCAGCATAAATCATAACTAACCACATTTGCAATAATTCTCAGGTCTCATCATTACTCATATCAATAGCATAATCATCTAGCAAGTAATAATAATAAATCTCGGATGACAACACTTTCTCAAAACAATCATAATATGATATAACAAGATGGTATCTCGCTAGCCCTTTCTGAGACCGCAAAACATAAATGCAGAGCACCTTTAAAGATCAAGGACTGACTAGACATTGTAATTCATGGTAAAAGAGATCCAATCATAGTCATACCCAACATAAATTAACAGTGATGAATGCAAATGACGGTCGTGCTCTCCAGCTAGTGCTTTTTAATAAGAGGGTGATGACTCAGCATAAAAGTAAATGGATAGGCCCTTCGTAGAGGGAAGCAGGGATTTGTAGAGGTGCCAGAGCTCGGTTTTGAAATAGAGATAAATTGTATTTTGAGCGGTATACTTTCATTGTCAATGTAACAACTAAGAGATGGCAATATCTTCCATGATAAACACATTATAGGCAGTTCCCAAACAGAATGGTAAAGTTTATACTCCCCCTCCACCAACAAGCATCAATCCATGGCTTGCTCGAAACAACGACTGCCTCCAACATACATCAGGTCCCAGGGGGAGTTTTGTTTGCAATTAATTTTGATTTAGTTTTCATAAAGCATGAGACTGGGCATCCCGGTGACCAGCCATTTTCTCGTGAGTGAGGAGCGGAGTCCACTCCTCTTGAGAATAACCCACCTACCACGGAAGATAAGGACAGCCTTTGTTGATACATGAGCTATTCGAGCATACAAAACAGAATGTTTATTTGAAGGTTTAGAGTTTGGCACATACAAATTTACTTGGAACGGCAGGTAGATACCGCATATAGGAAGGTATGGTGGACTCATCTGGAATAACTTTGGGGTATAAAGGATTGGATGCACAAGCAGTATTCCCGCTTAGTACAGGTGAAGGCTAGCAAAAGACTGGGAAGTGACAACAGCCATGTACATGCATTAAAATTAATAAACATTGGATGCAAGCATGAGTAGGATATAATCCACCATGAACATAAATATCGTGAAGGCTATGTTGATTTTGTTTCAACTACATGCGTGAACATGTGCCTAGTCAAGTCACTTAAATCATTCAAAGGAGGATACCACCCCATCATACCACATCATAATCATCTCAATAGCATGTTGGTATACAAGGTAAATCATTATAACTCATAGCTAATCAAGCATGGCACAAGCAACTATGATCTCTAATTGTCATTGCAAACATGTTTATTCATAATAAGCTGAATCAAGAACGACGGACTCATCATATTTACAAAAACAAAAGAGGTCGAGTTCATACCAGCTTTTCTCATCTCAGTCACTCCATCATATATCATCATGATTGCCTTTTACTTGCACGACCGAACGGTGTGAATAATAATAAGAGTGCACGTGCATTGGACTAAGCTGGAATCTGCAAGCATTCAATAAAGAGGAGAAGGCAAGGCAATATGGGTCTTGGTTAAATCAATCAATAATGCATATAAGAGTCACTTCAACAATTTAAATATGGTCTTCTCCTACTGACCCCCCAAGAAAGGAAAAGAAATAAAACTATTTACACGGGAAAGCTCCCAACAAGAAAAAGAAGAACAGGAAATATTTTTGGGTTTTCTTTTTAATTATTACTACTACAGCAGAAAAATAAACTACTACTGAATTTTTTTGGTTTTTCTTAAGGTTAAGCAAACACACAAGAAGAAAGCAGGAAAAAGAAAATAAACTAGCATGGATATTACAGTGAAAAAGTATGAGCACCGACATCTAGCAATGAGTGTGTGTGAACATAAATGTAATGTTGGTGAGAAATATGTACTCCCCCAAGCTTAGGCTTTTGGCCTAAGTTGGTCTATGGCCACGGCTGGCCTGGCGGATATCCATAATAATAGTTGTTGGGGTCGTACTGTGACGAAGAATAGTTGGGATCATACTGTGATGAAGAAGAAGACTCTGACTGCCACTGGCTGACAGTCATCTCTGGATCCCAAGAATAAACAGATTGTCGCAGAGGCTCATCTTGTGGTTCCTGTTCTGGCTCCTCAACTGGTGCAGGGTTTCGGTAGGCGTGAATAGCCGTCAACGGAACAAGGTACGTTCCTACAGTCAAATCAAACAAAGAAGGAGCAGGCAGGGTAATAGTCTTAGGATGATGTTTATTAAAGAAAATTGATACCTAAGCTCCCCTACCCTATTCTTAACAATAAAATCATGTGTCACCATACTTTTATGATCTAGATAAACATGGGGTAGCACTTTTTCTTCCTTCTCAGCATGCCTAATAGGTATGTTAAAATGTGCGGCTAGGCGTGTGGCATAGATGCCTCCAAAGATGGGGCCCTTAGTACGGTTCATATTTAACCGTCTAGCAATAATACCGCCTAAACTAAAAGTGTTATCACTATATAAACCCTGGAGCAGAATAATTAAATCAGGGATACTAAGGTTTCCAGAATTTCCGTGTCCAATTAAACAACGACTAGCAAATAATGCAAAATAACGCAAAATAGGAAAATGTATGCTAGTGATTCGTGCATCAGAAACCTTCCTAGTTTCTCCTACAGTGATATTATCAATAAATCCAGCCACATCATCATGATGTGGTTCTTTTGTCTTGCCCTCAAAAGGGACTAAACAAATCCAACAGAAATCATAAAGCGACATCTCCTTAGGCTCATCATATAAATGAAATTCCACCGTAGGTGGTGAGTTCCTAGGATGAAAATAAAAGTTTTGCACAAAGGTATTTGTGAGTAAGAGATACTGATCGCATTGGTCCTTGAGGAAAGCGGTGAGGCCTGCATTGTGGGCCAATTCATGAAAATCTTCATAGATACCGCCTGCTCTCAAGAAATCTTCAGAAGGCCATTCACACGCCCGAATCTCCGCGGTTCCTGGCAAATTATACTTAGGCTTAGGTGCCTTTTGCTTTGAGCTTTGGCTTGATGAGCCCCTCAGTAATCTCCTCATCATTTTTCTGAAACAATCTGAAATTTTTAGTAACTTCAAAATAAAAGTAAACCAAACTCAATTAAACTGATAGCAACTACTCCAACAAGTGCCTAGAGCCTGTATCAAGCATTAGAACTACTAGGAACCATATAAATTTGACATGCAAGCTCAAGAACATGGTGACCTATGCAGCACAAATTTGCAACGAATAAAGCACTAGAACAAAAACTAATTGGACCAATGGAGGAGTCACATACCAAGGAACAATCTCTCCAAGCAGTTTTGCGGGAGGTGCTTTGAGCAAGGAGATCGAAAATCACAGCAAAAGTGGCTGGGACTCGTGCTTGAGTTGGTTTTTCGGGTTTGTGTGAGATAGAGGGAGAAGATGGGTGCTGGAATAAGTGGAGGAGGGCCACCGTGGGCCCATGAGGCAGGGGGCGCGCCCTATAGGGGGAGGCGCCCACCATCCTCGTGACCAGGTGGCAGTTCCTCCCGCGGTAATTTTTGCAAAGTAAATCCTCAAATATTCCCAAAAAATTATATTAAATTGGCATGGTGTGGGAGTCCTGGATTAGGGGGTGTTCGGGTAGCCGGACTATACCATCAGCCGGACTCCTGGACTATGAATATACAAGATTGAAGACTTCGTCCCGTGTCCGGATGGGACTTTCCTTGGCGTGGAAGGCAAGCTTGGCGATGCGGATATTCAAGATCTCCTACCATTGTAACCGACTCTGTGTAACCCTAACCCTATCCGGTGTCTATATAAACCGGAGGGTTGTAGTCTGTAGGCAATCAACTCCATATACAACAATCATACCATAGGCTAGCTTCTAGGGTTTAGCCTCCTTGACCTCGTGGTAGATCTACTCTTGTACTACCCATATCATCAATATTAATCAAGTAGGACGTAGGGTTTTACCTCCATCAAGAGGGCCCAAACCAGGGTAAAACATCGTGTTCCCTGCCTCCTGTTACCATCCGGCCTAGACGCACAGTTCGGGACCCACTACCCGAGATCCGCCGGTTTTGACACCGACATTGGTGCTTTCATTGAGAGTTCCTCTGTGTCGTCGCCTTTAGGCCCGATGGCTCCTTTGATCATCAACAACGATGCAGTCTAGGGTGAGACTTTGCTCCCCAGACAGATCTTCGTCTTCGGCGGCTTCGCTCTGCGGGCCAATTCGCTCGGCCACCTGGAGCAGATCGAAAGCTACGCCCCTGGCCATCAGGTCAGGTTTGGAAGCCTAAACTACACGGCTGACATCCACGGGGACTTGATCTTTGACGGATTCGAGGCACAGACAAGCTTGCCGCACTGTCTCGATGGGCATGATATAGCTCTGCCGCCGAACAGCGCCTTGGAGGCCGCATACGCATCGGTTTCGACCATTGATTCGGAGCCTACTGCGCCGATCGAGGATCAGCGGTTGGACGCTGCCTTAGGGGCTGCGATCTCAGAGGCGATCGAGCCGAACGCTAGCCCCGCACTCTGCACTACCCGTGACTTCGAGGATCCGGACTCCTCCCCGGACTCTGAACCCCCCGCGCCCCTGCCAATCGAATCCGATTGGGCGCCGATAATGGAGTTCACCGCCGCAGACATCTTTCAGCATTCGCCTTTTGGCGACATCCTGAATTCTCTTAAGTCTCTCTCTTTATCAGGAGAGCCCTGGCCGGACTACAGTCAGCGAGGGTGGAATACGGACGATGAGGAAATTCAAAGCCCACCCACCACCCACTTTGTAGCCACTGTCGACGATCTAACCGACATGCTTGACTTCAGCTCCGAAGACATCGACGGCATGGACGACGATGTAGGAGACGAACAGGAACCAGCACCTGTAGGGCGCTGGAAGGCCACCTCGTCATATGACATATATATGGTGGATACTCCAAAAGATGGAGATGGCGATGGAACAGTGGGGGATGACGCCCCCAAGAGACAGCCAAAGCGCCGGCGTCAGCGGCACCGCTCTAAATCCCGCCAAAACAAAAAAGGTGATTCCGGCACGGGAGATAATACTACCCCGGATAGCGCCGAAGAACACCCGCCTCAGCAAGATTCGGCATAGGAAGATGGAGAAGCCAGCCCTCATGAGAGAGCGGCAGACCGAGAGGTCGAGGATGATAACTATACGCCTCCCTCCGAAGACGATGCAAGCCTCGATGACGACGAATTCGTCATACCATCAGACCCCGCCGAACAAGAGCGTTTTGAACGCAAGCTTTTAGCCACGGCAAGCAGCCTCAAGACAAAGCAGCAACAGCTTAGAGCTGCCCAAGATTTGCTAGCTGACAGATGGACTGAAGTCCTTGCGGCCGACGAGTATAAACTCGAACGCCCCTCCAAGAGTTACCCGAAGCGCAGGCCGCTACCCCGATCAGAGGAGGAAGCACCTACATCACCAGCGCATGACATGGCAGACCGGCCACCTCGCGGCTGCGACAGAGAGGCCTCTCGGCCCTCCACCCAAGCCATGCCCCGACGTCGCTCAACTAAGGCACGGGAAAATGCGCCTGACCTGCGAGACATACTGGAGGATAAGGCAAGACAAACAAGATCGATCTATGGATCGCGCAGGCGCCCTACGGCATGTGACAATGATCTTCACTCCGGATACAACAAATCCGGCCGGGCCGAACACAGCAGACATAGCTCTTCCGAGCAACGTCATGGTATAGCCCAGTACAGAGGCGCCGCACACCCGCTATGCTTCATGAATAAAGTAATGGATCATAAAATCCCAGAGGGTTTCAAACCCGTAAACATCGAATCATACGATGGCACAACAGATCCGGCGGTATGGATCGAGGATTATCTCCTTCACATCCACATGGCACGCGGCGATGATCTACACACCATCAAATACCTCCCGCTCAAACTTAAAGGACCGGCCCGGCATTGGCTTAACAGCCTGCCAGCAGACTCAATCGGTTCTTGGGAGGACCTGGAAGCCGCATTTCTCGACAACTTCCAGGGCACTTACGTGCGACCGCCGGATGCCGACGACTTAAGCTACATAATTCAGCAGCCAGAAGAATCGGCTAGACAATTCTGGACACGGTTCCTAACAAAGAAAAACCAGATAGTCGACTGTCCGGATGCAGAGGCCCTAGCAGCCTTCAAGCATAACATCCGCGACAAGTGGCTTGCCCGGCACCTGGGACAGGAAAAGCCGAAATCCATGGCAGCCCTCACGACACTCATGACCCGCTTTTGCGCGGGAGAAGACAGCTGGCTAGCTCGCAGTAACAACTTATCAAAGAACCTTGGTAATTCGGATACCAAGGACAAAAGTGGCAGGACACGTCGGAATAAGCAAAAACGCCGTGTTAACAGCGACAGCAATGAAGACACGGCAGTCAATGCCGGATTCAAAGGCTATAAATCCGGTCAGTGGAAAAAGGCATTCAAAAAGAATACTCAGGGCCCGTCCAGTTTGGACCGAATACTCGATCGCTTGTGCCAGATACATGGCACCCTCGAAAGGCCAGCCAATCACACTAACAGGGATTGTTGGGTGCTCAAGCAGGCAGGCAAGTTAAGGGCCGAAAACAGAGACAAGGGGCTGCACAGCGACGACGAGGAGCCCAAGCCGCCGAACAACAATGGACAGAAGGGCTTTCCCCCACAAGTGCGGAAGGTGAACATGATATACGCAACCCACATTCCCAAGCGGGAGCGGAAGCGTGCGCTACGGGACGTATACGCGATGGAGCCAGTCGCCCCAAAGTTCAACCCATGGTCCTCCTGCCCGATCACTTTTGATCGAAGGGACCATCCCACTAGCATCCGTCATGGCGGCTTCGCCGCATTGGTTCTCGACCCAATCATCGATGGATTTCATCTCACAAGAGTCCTCATGGACGGCGGCAGTAGCCTGAACCTGCTTTACCAGGATACAGTGCGGAAAATGGGCATAGCTCCCTCAAGGATTAAACCCACAAGAACGACCTTTAAAGGCATTATACCAGGTGTAGAAGCCAACTGTACAGGCTCAGTAACACTTGACGTGGTCTTCGGATCCCCGGACAATTTCCGAAGCGAAGAGTTAATCTTCGATATAGTCCCGTTTCGCAGTGGCTATCACGCCCTGCTCGGACGAACCGCATTCGCAAAATTCAATGCGGTGCCGCACTACGCATATCTCAAGCTCAAGATGCCAGGCCCTCGAGGAGTAATTACGGTCAACGGAAACACCGAACGCTCCCTCCGTACGGAGGAGCATACGACGGCTCTCGCAGCGGAGGTACAAAGTAGCCTTCTCAGGCAATTCTCCAGTCCGGCCATTAAAAAGCCAGACACTGCCAAGCGCGCCCGGAGTAACCCACAGCAGGACCGCCTGGCACACTCTGAGCAAGCGTAACAATGCGGCCCCAACCCCAGCCTTCGCAACATAGAGAAACCAGTACCTCGCGTACATAACTACGCCCTTGAAATACCATGGGCACAGGGGAAGGGGCACAATAACGGCATGCCCAAAATACGGCTTAAAACGTACTAGGGGCTGCCGGATTCTTTTTTTTAATTTTTTCTTACTTTCAGGGCTCCATACTTCGGACGACCTGTTTGGCAATTCGACTGCCACACAAACGATGCAAGATCCAGGGAGGCAGACAAGCCATGCCGCATTATGGAACTCCCAGGTGGTCTCTATTACGAGCGGTATACCTGTTTTAAATACAATTCCGCGGCCTGCCCCTGGTCAGGACATACTGAATAGTCCAATATATTTGCTTACCGCACTATTTGTATCGTTCGGCTTTGATAAATAGCCTCTCTATAAACAATGCATAGCTTTTGTCTATTTTCTGCATTACTCTCTTTTATATATGTTCATTAATGACATGTTGCACCCGTACACCGTGGTACGGCAAGTACGACAGGGGCTTCAGTACCCTTTAATATGGTGTGAGAATTCCGTACACTTTCACAAGTGTGGCACCCCGAACTTATAGCACTATATGCATCGGCTCCGAATCATGATTTGGGTCAATAGTTGGGTTTGCCCGGCTCCTATGTTTTGGTGCCTTACGTTCCGCTATATCGGCTAAGGTAGCACTAGGAGAACCACTGCGATTGTGCCCTGGTTGAGCTGGGTTAAGCACCTCAGTGGAGAAAGCTAAAACTGTCTGTCATGATGAGGTGAGAGACCGGTCGCTGTTCAAGAGGTTTTTCGAGTCCCTAAAGACTTATGCCGCTTCGAGCGAGGAGCCGGATTTGTCCGGCCAAGGCGTGGATAGCGCCCCGAACTCGGTCTTCCGAACTAGGGGCTTCGCCGAAATTTAAAATTATAAAGTTCTATGGCTAAGTGAGAGTGTTCAAGCATTATAGTCCGATTGCCTGGTTCGTTGTGCTGAGCGCCTCCCTCGAAGGACCCAACTATGGGAAAAAGAGCGCTCAGGTTTATCCCGAACACCCCAGCACTAGTGGCATGGGGGCAGAAGCCGACGACTGGCCATCTCTCAATTTTTTCATAAACGGTCGCACAGAAAATAATATTTTAAATTCAACAAGCATTGCTTAAGCGCCCATGAACAAGTTTTCAGCGCACAGGATAAAAACGAGCGAGTTTATTCAAAAATTACATCCTTGGTACATTCATCCGCCACAAGGCGGGCACCCGCAAGAACATCCTTGTAATAGTTCTCGGGCTTGCGATGCTCCTTCCCCGGAGGTGGCCCGTCCTTCACAAGCTTCTCACCGTCCAGCTTACCCCAGTGCACCTTTGCACGGGCAAGGGCCCAACGGGCACCTTCGATGCAGATGGAGCGCTTGATGACCTCGAGCCTTGGACAGGCCTCCACCAGCCGCCGCACCAGCCCGAAGTAGCTCCCAGGCAGGGCCTCTCCAGGCCACAGCCGAACTATGAAGCCCTTCATGGCCTGTTCGGCCGCCTTGTGGAGCTCGACCAGCTGTTTCAGCTGGTCGCTCAAGGGCACAGGGTGTCCGGCCTTAGCATACTGAGACCAGAACACCTTCTCCGTCGAGCTGCCCTCTTCAGCTCGGTAGAATGCGCGACGTCGGATACACTGCGGGGAAGATCTGCGAATGCCCCTGGAGAACTCCGGATTCGGGTAAGTAACAAGTAGTTTACTTTTATATTTCTGCTTTGCATAAAGAATGCCTTACCCGCTGCTATCTTCTTCATCTCCTCCAACTCTTGGAGGGCCTTTTGGGCTTCAGCCTTGGCAGACTTAGCAGTCTCAAGGGCCGCCGCGAGCTCGGACGCTTGGGTCTTTGACTCAAGCTCCAAACTCTCATGTTTTTTCATGAGAGCCTGAAGCTCTTGCTGCACCTCGCCGACCTGAGCCCCAAGTTTCTCTCGCTCGGTGCGCTCAGCGGCCGTTTTCTTTTCAGCCTCGGACAGCGCCTGCTTGAGGGTCGCCACCTCAGTCGTGGCCCCTATAATAAGCAGTACAATCCTGTTATTTTTTGCAATCACGCCTCTCTATAGGCACTTTTTCTGTAAGTTATTTCCTACATTCTTTTTCCTCGAGCTGCCGCTTGGCAAGGCCGAGCTCTTGCTCGGTCTGCTTGAGGTCCTGTTTCAGGACACCCACCTCCGCAGTCAGTGCGGCGGTGGATAGCAGCGAAGCCTGCACACGCATATTGACTCTTTATTGTTAGACTCCTGCAAAATTTACTAGATCCTCTATTCGGCTTTTCTTTCTGAACGCCAAACAGAGCGTCAGGGGCTATTGTCTATGCGGTACTATTTTTATATATTTTTACTTACCTCAAAGCCTGTTAGAAGGCTAGCACAAGCTTCAGTCAGTCCGCTCTTAGCAGACTGAACCTTCTGGATCACCGTACTCATAATAGTACGGTGCTCCTCGTCGATGGAGGCGCCGTCAAGCACCTCAAGCAGATTATCCGACACCTCCGGTTGGACGGAGGCCACCAGCTCAAAAGGCTTGCTCCTCTTGGAAGGAGTTCGCCTACCGCGGTCCGGAACTGTTGAAGATTCCGGCGCGGTGTTCGGCACAAAGCCGGACTTGGAGCCCTGGGGGGTCTTGTCCCCTTTACTCTTGGGGTCCGGGAGGTCGCCTTGCAGCTCCTCCAGGACCACCTCCTCCTTCCCCGAAGCTCGTTGCAACGCCACTTCGGCGTCGTCCGCAGTGCGGGGGAGACAGCGGGCGGAACTGAGTTCACGTCCGATGAAGCCAGGGAGCCGCTCGACGACTCGTTGAGTTCGACCCGGGGCGGGCTGCATAATTATGTTCGACATTAGGGAAAGCTGTGCGACAAAGGAACGTCATGAGTTACTCTGATATCCGAATACTTACGATTTCGCCGGACGCTTGGCCCTATCTGGCCACTCCTCTTCGTCCTCTTCGGCGTCGAGGGAGTAGTTCGGCGGAGGGGTCTTCCTCTTCCTGGACCCTTCGGCCTCCCCGTTGGGGCGGCCTTCCTTTTCTTCCCTCCCCCCGCTAGAGGGGGAGAGTTTTCTTCTTCCTCCTCCTCGTTCTCATGGGAGGAGAGCGCCTCGGACTCGTCAGATGACGAGTCCAACACCACCACATTACGGGCACTCTTTCGAGTCCCCGTGGGCTTCTTCTTCTTGGCCTTCTTCTCCGGCACCACATAAGGCGCCGGAACCAGCAGCTTCACTAGGAGAGCAGGGGCTGGGCCTTCGGGCAAGGGAGCCGGACAGTTAATTGATCCGGACTGCGCCTGCCAAGCCTGTCAAAGGTGAGGGAGTTTAGATCCCGCATAGAGTCAGACTATGAAAAAACTTAACATCCTGTAAAAGGTGAAAATAGCTTACCTCGCTAGCGTGACGCCGCGAGCTGTATCCGCGGTCCTCGGAAGCGGATGTGGGAGCCTCGGCGCCTTTGGTTAGCACCTTCCAGACGTCTTCATACATCGTGTCGAAGAGCCTGTTCAGGGTTTGGTGCTGCGCCGGGTCGAACTCCCACAGATTAAAGTCCCGTTGTTGACATGGGAGGATCCGGCGGACGAGCATAACCTGGACTACATTGACGAGCTTGATTGGCTTGCTCACCAGGGACTGGATGCATGTCTGCAGTCCGGTCACCTCTTTTTCATCGCCCCACGACAGGCCTGTCTCTTTCCAGGACATAAGCCGCGTGGGGGTCCGGATCGGAACTCAGGGGCTGCGATCCATTTCGGATCGCGCAGCTCGGTGATGTAAAATCACCACGATTGCCACCCCTTCAGGGTCTCCACGAAGGAGCCCTCGAGCCATAGGACGTTGGCCATCTTGCCCGCCATGGCGCCTCCGCACTCCGCCTGGCTGCCACGCACCACCTTGGGCTTGACGTTGAAGGTCTTGAGCTAGAGGCCGAAATGGGGGCAGATGCGGAGGAAAGCCTCACACACGACGATAAATGCCGAGATGTTGAGGACGAAGTTCGGGGCCAGATCGTGGAAATCCAGGCCATAGTAAAACATGAGCCCCCGGACAAATGGGTGGAGTGGAAAACCCAGTCCGCGGAGGAAGTGGGGAAGGAATACTACCCTCTCATGGGGCCTTGGGGTGGGGAGAAGCTGCCCCTCCTCGGGAAGTCGGTGCACGATGTCTTTGGACAAGTATCCGGCCTTCCTTAGCTTTTTGACATGGCCCTCCGTGACGGAGGAGACCATCCACTTGCCTCCCGCTCCAGACATTGCTGGAGAAGGTTGAGGTGGGAAGTGCGGGCTTGGGCGCTGGAGCTCAAGTGCGCAGGAGATGGATAGGCAAAGGAGGAAGAAGGCGTAGGTAAAAAGGTGGATCCTTATCCCCTTATATGGGCGGATGCGGTTGTGCGTCCCCACCTGCCTAGTAAAACTCGCTTGCCTCCCAAGCGCCGTGATAAGTGGCGCGATTGGATTACCCACGTCCGTATTGATGAGAATCCCGTAAAGGGGGTACACGATCTCTGCTTTGACAAGACATGCCAAGGAAACCGCCTCGCAAAACATGCTGAGGTGGAAAAGTAAAAACGATTCGAGTAAAGGACTTGGCCGTAGTGTGATAACGCACTGCGGCATATCTCAACAGATTTGATTTGTGTTAATATTATTCTCTCTATGGCAATATGTGGAAGCTTATTTTGCAGAGCCGGACACTACTCTTGATGTTTACAATCTTCTATGAAGGACTTGGAGGAGGAACCCGCCTTGCAATGCCGAAGACAATTTGCGCGTCGGACTCGTCGTCATTGAAGCCTGGTTCGGGGGCTACTGAGGGAGTCCTGGATTAGGGGGTGTTCGGGTAGCCGGACTATACCTTCAGCCGGACTCCTGGACTATGAAGATACAAGATTGAAGACTTCGTCTTGTGTCCGGATGGGACTTTCCTTGGCGTGGAAGGCAAGCTTGGCGATGCGGATATTCAAGATCTCCTACCATTGTAACCGACTCTGTGTAACCCTAACCCTATCCGGTGTCTATATAAACCGGAGGGTTGTAGTCTGTAGGCAATCAACTCCATATACAACAATCATACCATAGGCTAGCTTCTAGGGTTTAGCCTCCTTGACCTCGTGGTAGATCTACTCTTGTACTACCCATATCATCAATATTAATCAAGTAGGACGTAGGGTTTTACCTCCATCAAGAGGGCCCAAACCAGGGTAAAACATCGTGTTCCCTGCCTCCTATTACCATCCGGCCTAGACGCACAGTTCGGGACCCACTACCCGAGATCCGCCGGTTTTGACACCGACATTGGTGCTTTCATTGAGAAGGCCATTCACACGCCCGAATCTCCGCGGTTCCTGGCAAATTATACTTAGGCTTAGGTGCCTTTTGCTTTGAGCTTTGGCTTGATGAGCCCCTCAGTAATCTACTCATCATTTTTCTGAAACAATCTGAAATTTTTAGTAACTTCAAAATAAAAGTAAACCAAACTCAATTAAACTGATAGCAACTACTCCAACAAGTGCCTAGAGCCTGTATCAAGCATTAGAACTACTAGGAACCATATAAATTTGACATGCAAGCTCAAGAACATGGTGACCTATGCAGCACAAATTTGCAACGAATAAAGCACTAGAACAAAAACTAATTGGACCAATGGAGGAGTCACATACCAAGGAACAATCTCTCCAAGCAGTTTTGCGGGAGGTGCTTTGAGCAAGGAGATCGAAAATCACAGCAAAAGTGGCTGGGACTCGTGCTTGAGTTGGTTTTTCGGGTTTGTGTGAGATAGAGGGAGAAGATGGGTGCTGGAATAAGTGGAGGAGGGCCACCGTGGGCCCATGAGGCAGGGGGCGCGCCCTATAGGGGGAGGCGCCCACCATCCTCGTGACCAGGTGGCAGCTCCTCCCGCGGTAATTTTTGCAAAGTAAATCCTCAAATATTCCCAAAAAATTATATTAAATTGGCATGGTGTGGGAGTCCTGGATTAGGGGGTGTTCGGGTAGCCGGACTATACCATCAGCCGGACTCCTGGACTATGAATATACAAGATTGAAGACTTCGTCCCGTGTCCGGATGGGACTTTCCTTGGCGTGGAAGGCAAGCTTGGCGATGCGGATATTCAAGATCTCCTACCATTGTAACCGACTCTGTGTAACCCTAACCCTATCCGGTGTCTATATAAACCGGAGGGTTGTAGTCCGTAGGCAATCAACTCCATATACAACAATCATACCATAGGCTAGCTTCTAGGGTTTAGCCTCCTTGATCTCGTGGTAGATCTACTCTTGTACTACCCATATCATCAATATTAATCAAGCAGGACGTAGGGTTTTACCTCCATCAAGAGGGCCCGAACCTGGGTAAAACATCGTGTTCCCTGCCTCCTGTTACCATCCGGCCTAGACGCACAGTTCGGGACCCACTACCCGAGATCCGCCGGTTTTGACACTGACACATGGCATTCTGAGGATTTTTTTTGGGATATTTTTATATTGCACGGATAAGTCAGGAAACAGACAGAAAAATACTATTTTTACTTTATTTAATATAAATACCAGAAAATATAAAGAGGTACAGAAGTTTGTGCTTCTAGTTTCATCCATCTCATGCTCATCAAAAAGAATCCGCTAACAAGGTTGATCAAGTCTTGTTAACAAACTCATTCCGATAATCATGAAACCGGAGAAATTTCGAATAACACTAAGTTACCTCAATGGGGATATGCACATCCCCAATAATAAGAATATCATATTTCTTCTTGACAGTAGGAAGAGGAAATTCAAAACCTCCAAATATAATCGATGGAATTTTTCCAATAGAGTTGATACTATGAACTTGAGGTTGTTTCCTCGGAAAGTGTACGGTATGCACATTACCATTAACATGAAAAGTGACATTGCCTTTGTTGCAATCAATAACAGCCCCTGCAGCATTAAGAAAAGGTCTTCCAACAATAATAGACATACTATCATCCTCGGGAATATCAAGTATAACAAAGTTCGTTCAAATAGTAACGTTTGCAACCACAACAGGCACATCCTCACAAATACCGACAGGTATAGCAGTTGATTTATCAGCCATTTGCAAAGATATTTCAGTAGGTGTCAACTTATTCAAGTCAAGTCTATGATATAAAGAGAGAGGCATAACACTAACACCGGCTCCAAGATCACATAAAGTAGTTTTAATATAATTTCTTTTAATGGAGCAAGGTATAGTAGCTTCAGGACATTCATTGGCATAATGTCCAGTCTTCTGGCACTTAAAGCAAGTGACTTGTCTTAGGTCTCTCTTGGCTGGGGTTGATGGGTTGGTACGGTTCTGGCCGTTGCTTCCTCCATTCCCATTACCATTCTAGGAGCCATTATGATTATGCGAGCTACCTCCTCCATGGGTATGCTAAAAAGGTCCTTCCGGTCTAGGGGTAAAACGTGGCTTCTGCTGGACTCCAAAATTGTACTTCCCTTGTCCATACTTCCTCTTGCGGTTCTCAATATGCTGCTGCTTCCCTTCAATCATAAGAGCACGATCTACCAACTCCTGGTAGTTGTTGAAGGTTGCTACCATAAACTGCATGCTCAACTCATCATTCAGTCCTTCCAGAAACTTCTCCTGCTTAGCTGCATCCGTAGCAATGTCATCTGGGGCATAACGTGCTAGCTTACTAAAGTCATCCACATACTGGCCAACTGTCCGTCCTCCTTGGCGCGAGTTGCGAAACTCACGCTTCTTCATGGCCATAGCTCCTGCTGAAACATGGGTAGTACGGAAAGCCTGCTGAAACTGGTCCCATGTGATAGTGTCGATAGGGAAAGTGGCTGTGAAATTCTCCCACCATGAGGCTGCTGGTCCGTCAAGCTGATGTGTGGCAAACTTCACATTTTCCGCATCTATGCATCCTGCCGTGGTCAACTCCCTAGCTGTCTTGCAGAGCCAATCATCTGCTACTATAGGCTCGGTGCTACTGGAGAACACCGGCGGATTCAGCATAAGAAAACAGGCTAAGTGGTCAACAGGTGGTGGTGGTGGTGGGTTGTTGTTGTTGTTCCCCTGATTTTGATTCTGGACTAGTAACTGCATCAACGTATTCTGCTGCTGGATCAACTAAGTGAGCTCCGGTGGAAAGGTAAATCCGAGGTCACATCACGGAGGCATCTGATGGGTTTAGAAAAGATGAGATTTAAGAATAGAGAGGGGTCTAAAGAGAAAACACTACCCATATGCACATGAGGAAAAAACCAACAATTCACTTCATTCAATCAAACAAGAGCATACAATCGGTCTAACTATCGTAAAAGTTCTTGGACTACTATATTTACATGGTGGACTACTACTACTGTTGGGGTGGTCTACTAGAAATATTCTTCGGTTGCAGACTCCATGATATCTGCTCCAGCTTCATCAACATAGTCATCATCGCTATCATCTGGATCTGAGTCGATGTCGTCGATGATGATGTAATCTTCCGGGCGAATCTCCTTGGGTTCTTCATCTTCTTCTATTGGTGTAGGGCATCCCATGAATATTCCGATCTTCTTGATTAGGTCGTCATTCTTCTCCACTAGTACTTCGATTTCCTCCTCGTAATCTTCACGTGTAGCCTTGAGTTCTTCCTCTCGTTCCTTGATTCTTGTCCTTGCCGTCTTCAGATCTATCATGTCTGCGCACATCTGGTTCTCCTGACGTCGAATGTGCTGGTTTAACTCCTGGATAAAAGTTGCGATTGATCTATCCTTCTTCATGCTGATCATCTCCCAGTGCTCATCTCGGCGCCCACGAATCTGGTAGATAGTATCCTTGAGATCCTTGCGGTAAACTTCTCCAATACGTCCCATGGTGATGTGCGCTGCCATGCTCTTTCCTAGACTCCAGGTTGGTGCATCAAAGGAAAACTCTATGGGCTCGGTGACTAGCATGAACGTCCTTCCTGGAACTTGAACTTGAATCATCCAGCGCTCCTCTTCCGGTAAAGTGGCGTTGTAAGTTCCGGTGAAACTTGGTACTCCTATGTTCATGTATCTACTGACTTCCTTGAAGTGACGTCCAAAGGGTGTATCTTCATCCAGTTGTGTAAACTTGTTCCATGCATCCACCATCCTAAAAGAGTAGAAAAGATGAGGATTCAAAATGAGAAAAGTGAGTAGTGATCTATGGCTTTTCTTAGTGGTCGTGTCCTACAGTCAGTGTGTGCTCTGATACCATCTTGTAGCGACCAGACCTCAAACGGTCCAATCTCTATGCTATGGTGTCATCGCTGGATCAGTAATGCTGACACCACACAGTACTTGAAGGATTTATAACAGAGTAGCAATCACACACTTATTACATCGAGTGTCTCAAAAGAGAACTTATTACAATAAATATGGCTTAATGCCATCTAATAACGATAACAGCGGAAGGCTTGGAAGATAAGTGAGTCCATCAACTCCAACGGCATCACTGAGTATAGAACCACGACCTAAAAGCACCTTACTCATCGTCTGAAAAGTCTGCAACATGAACATTGCAGCCCGAAACGGGTCAGCACATGGAATATGCTGGCAAAGTAACACATAGAGAGCAATGAAAGAATAAAGCTATACTACATGCATATTTGGCTGGTGGAAATTTCTATGGTTACAATTTTGCGTAAAGCCAATTTTTCCCTACTGCAAAGGAATAAATTTTATTTAACAATCATGGTAGTTGTTAAACGTTGAGAGTGTAGACACCCTCTCAATCCCAATTAAGCATCATCATTAAAACCCAACAAAATTAATTAGAGTAACATGATGAGATTCACATGATAATCCAGTACTGGATACTCAAGATGTCCATAACCGGGGACACGGCTAATCATGATTAGTTTATACACTCTGCAGAGGTTTGCGCACTTTTCCCCACAAGACTCGATCTCCTCCGTTGGGATTCTCACACTACATGGTGTTTGAGAAACGGATGACCGAGACATAGTCTTTCAGAAGCGGTAGCACCTTACGATCGGGTAGACCGTTACACCTACTTTCCCCTACATCTGCTAGTCTACCACTGTAAGAGTTCGCACGACTTAGTCAACTATGCTAGAGCCCATAGTAGCTTGTGGCTGCACACGAAAGTTTCTAGTATGAAAAATCTCATGATCCCTTTGGGCCTGGGTGGCGGTCCAAAATAAAAACAGGCAATCGCTGGAATACCCAGGTGCCTCAATCCACCCAGATGTGTGTTTAAGTTGCCACCTTAAATAAACCATTAATTTAACAATCTCACATCTATCATGGATACACTCACCCAATCCACGTCTACTAGCATAGCATGGCATAATAAGCAAACGTAGAAGTAACTCCCAAAGGTTTGTTAATAAAACAGGTAATAGGTACTACCTCATCTACTTCCCAAAACCCACAATTTAATTAGATCCTAATCATGCAATGTGTGAGGATTGATCTAATGCAATAAAAACTGGGTAATAGGAAGTATGATCAAAGTGTTACTTGCCTTGCTGATGATCCGCAAAACCTAGCGATAAGAAGTAGCAAGCGGCGCACTCCGGGTACTCTATCGCAAACAAACAAGCATACAATAAGTACTCATCTAATGAACAGGTAAAACTAAAATAAGAGATCTAACCAGAAAGTTCAACTTAAGAACTCCGGTTGGCAAAAAGAATCAAATCGAACGAAGCAACGAAAGACAAACAGCGAAAGAAACAAACTTCGTTTACTAATCTAGATCTAGGTCAAATTTTACAGAGGAAAAACTTGTTTGCGTTGGTTAAATGGAAAGACAGTTTCGAGACGAAACTCTAGGCGCTTGAATAGCCTGATTCCGATAAACAAGCGAAAAGTTATACGAGAACGAAAATCGGATCAGAAATCGCGATCAGAAATAATCACGGATTAATCCGAGAAAAAGAAAAACGACAAACAGATTAACGAACGAACGTTCGTTATCTGGATCTAAATGATGAACGCATTCGTTAAAAGGAATGAACGAGCGAACGCTCGCTAATTAACTAAACTGGAAAAAAACCGATCTACAAAAAAACGAAAACTAAAAAAAACCGACGAAAACCGACGGAAAAACCGAATGTTTTTTCTAAAAAAACGACGACGGGACAACCTCGGCGGGCGGGTGCGGCGGCGGCTCCGGCGGTGGCGGGCGGTGGTGGCGGCGGCAGCGGCGGCTGGGGCACGATGCGGCTAGGGTTAGGGTTTGGGGCGGCGGCGGCTTGGGCTAATCGGGCCCCGGGGTGGCGCTATATAAAGGGCCCGGCCGGAGGAGTCCCGGCCGATCCCGGCCCGAAGTCGGTTCATTTTTTAAAAAAAAATAATTACACGCAGAAAAACAAATAAAAGAAATACTAAACGGACTCCAAAAATCCCGAAATAAATTTTCCCTGGCTTCTAAAATCAAGCCGCACAGGATGAACATTTATTTGGTGCCTAAATGCAATTTGAAAAACGTGCATTTTTCCTAAATTCAAATAAAATAGCAAACAAAATCAAAATAAAATCTTATTTGATTTTATTATTGAATGGTTATTATTTCTTTATTTTGGAAAAGTCATTTTATTCCCTCTCTCATATTTTTATAATAGAAATAATTGAAGATAAAATAAATAAAATCAAATGATCCTATTTTCAAAATATGAGAAAACTCAAATATGAAAATAACGAAATCCCCAACTCTCTCCGGGGGTCCTTGAGTTGTGTAGAATTTCTAGGATCAACCAAAATGCAATAAAATAGGATATGCAGTGATGATCTAATGTATAACATTCCAAATTGAAAATTTGGGATGTTACAGAAACAAAGAGATTATGGTAGGGTACGAAACCACCTCAAAGTTATTCTTTCCAATCAATCCGTTGGGCTATTCCTATAAGTGTCACAAACATCCCTAGAGTTCGTACTAGAATAACACCTTAAGACACAAATCAACCAAAACCCTAATGTCACCTAGATACTCCAATGTCACCTCAAGTATCCGTGGGTATGATTATACGATATGCATCACACAATCTCAGATTCATCTATTCAACCAACACATAGAACCTCAAAGAGTGCCCAAAGTTTCTACTGGAGAATCACGACGAAAACGTGTGCCAACCCCTATGCATAGGTTCATGGGCGGAACCCGCAAGTTGATCACCAAAACATACATTAAGTGAATCACATGATATCCCATTGTCACCACAGATACGCACGGCAAGACATACATCAAGTGTTCTCAAATCTTTAAAGACTCAATCCGATAAGATAACTTCAAAGGGGAAACTCAATCCATTACAAGAGAGTAGAGGGGGAGAAGAAACAAAAGATCCAACTATAATACCAAAGCTCGCGATACATCAAGATCGTGCCAAATCAAGAACATGAGAGAGAGAGAGATCAAACACATAGCTACTAGTACATACCCTCGGCCCCGAGGGTGAACTACTCCCTCCTTGTCATGGAGAGCACCGGGATGATGAAGATGGCCAACGGTGAGGGTTCCCCCCTCCAGCAGGGTGCCAGAACAGGGTCCCGAGAGGTTTTTGGTGGCTACAGAGGCTTGCGGCGGCGGAACTCCAGATCTATTCTCCGTTCTAGAAGTTTTAGGGTACGTGAGTATATATGGGTGCAGGAAGTACGTCGGTGGAGCTTCGGGGGCCCCACAAGGCAGGGGGCGCGCCCCCCACCCTCGTGAGCACCTCCCTCCTTTCCTGACGTGGGGTCCAAGTCCATCCGGTAGCTTTCCTTCCAAAAATAACTTCTCCAGTTGATTTCGTTCCGTTTCGACTCCGTTTGATATTTCTTTTCTTCGAAACACAGAAATAGGCATAAAACAGAAAATCTGGGCTGGGCCTCCGGTTAATAGGTTAGTCCCAAAAATAATATAAAAGTGGATAATAAAGCCCAATATTGCCCAAATCAGTAGATAATATAGCATGGAGCAATCAAAAATTATAGATACGTTGGAGACGTATCATCCGACCAAAGTATATAGTCCGGCTATCCGAGGACCCCCTAATCCAGGACTCCCTCAGGGGTCATTGGGATTTAAAGTGGTGTATCTTACCTCACACATCTCGCTACTGCTCGTGAACACTATCCAATTGATCCCTCTGTTCGCTCACGTACTATTTTGAGTGAATCTATATTATAACATGCACACAATTTTGGGCACTTGTATTCGACCTAAGTCAGTGTGCCACCGTATCTCATACTACTCCCTCCGTCTAGGTGTGATTAGTCACGTTAGAAGGTGCAGCGGGACCAAGGTGCAAGCAGATTTTTTTTCGAAACTTGACCGGTCCTTCCTCCAATCAAAGCCCTGATTTCTGTCTCTAAATGCAACAATTAATCACAACAACTAAGAGATTTCGTTTTAGTTACCATGCAGGGCCACATATTAACTCGCATGCATCAACGCATAGTTGCGCTCCATGCATTGGGTTTCCGGAGCAGATAACAAGGCAGAGTAAGGAGCGTTTGGTTACATTGCTAGGCTGGAGATAGTGGTGAGTAACTTGGACTAGCAACATGCATATGTTACTAGTCTATGTTACTACTTTCATAGTAGGTAGTAACATATGGATGGTAACATGCAAGTCTTCATTAATTGAGATATAGACTCATTTTACCTCGGCTTGTGTGTGTGTCTGTTTAACAGCATGTGTGTGTTAGAGAGAGCGACACATCGACCTACTCCTACAGAGAGATGGTGTGTAGTGTACGATTTAGCCGCGAGAGTCGGTGCATCCTCTCATTTTCGGGCGTCCAGTTGGGACAGGCGGGACAGCTGCCATGCCCGCTCCTGACCAGCCTGGCCCACCCAAAGCCCCTCCATCGCCCGCGCGCACTTCCTGCTTGAAACGGTCAGCGCCGCTCCATAGAATCGGTGCCGCATTCATGCTCGGGGATAGCGGACGCGGCCTCTCACTAGCGCCTGCATTGAAGGAAGAAGCGGATTCAAGAGTGATGGTTGCTTCATTCGTCCAACTTACTGCTGGGTCTATGTGATTTGACGGCTCATTGGTCATTATTACTGAGGTGGTAGGACTGTTGGATGTCCCACGCTTTCAGTGAAAGGAGGTACTACTAGATTACAATTTTTCTCCATTCTCAGCGGATGAGTGCGAGAGCAGTGAAAACACGTAGGCTCAGTGATTCATGGCCCACCTCACACTATCACCATATTTTCTGGGCACTGTGCGACACCTAACTCTTTACATAGTACTAGAATAGTATGTACTGTAATTTATCAGCGAGATAAATTTGTACAATTCTATGAAGCTTCCAGCTTCTGTTTCATGTATCTTGCATCCAAGGTTGCCTGTTGCAACATTTCATCAAGTACAAAGGAGACTAACATGCATGCTATTACATCTCAATGATTGACAGATCATAGCCAATATGTACTCCCTCCGTTTCAAAATAAGTGTCTCAACTTTATGCAAACTTTAGTACAAAGTTATACTACTACTAAAGTTCACACTTATTTTGGAACAGAGACAGCTAAAGAAAAAAGATCCATGCAGTCCCTAGCCCTTGAACCGTAAACCCTAACTAGGCTTTAATGTGCTGGCAACGTTGGAGCTTCCTAAGAAATGAAGTTTGCAACCCTTTGACCATTGGATCATTTTGTGCAGTTTCACCAAAATTGAGATGAGCATCCCTATGGCAAAGAAATTGAAGAAGCGTGATTAGAATAAGATTACTGGGACTAGTTGATGAGACATAAACTCATCACAAATATAGTACGTAGAAGACAGTAGAGGTATGTGCGGGGCAAAGAAGTAGAGAAATATCCACATGGAGTGATGTGGGAAGCTGGAGCAATGGTGCAAGCCGGCTATAACAGGAGTTGTACCAGAGGGATGTCGGGACGTAGCTCAACCTAGAGTAGGGCGACGGGAGGAGGCAACAGCCCATGTCGCGGCAGTGAGCAATGGACGAAGGCAACCTCACCGGCTTTGTGAGAGAGAACAGCGGGGACCCCTGATCGGGACGTGCCGACAGTGGGTTTTCACCGTCGGCAACGGCAACCGCATCTACTCTAAGCATCCACCCCTTCCCCCAGCGGACGTGATCCGCCGGGATGTTAGAGATGTGGCCACAGCCGTTTTGTGTGAGAGAGTGTGAAAACTAAAGAGATCAACAACAGCAAGCAACCGTGTAGGCTCGTCCTGCCTATGTATATAGTGGAGCGGATTCCTTTTCTCTCCATATGAACCTATTTATATTGTGTACGTGCCACTGAAGAAAAAAAAACTTTATTTATAAATGACACGACACCTACTACTCGTCCTCCTATAAACCTTGCGCTTGGGATCTCCAAAATATTAAAATTGCGATTGGCTCTTCGCCTCTTTGGGAAGTCGAGCAATAATGGTACTGCAGTATATATCGTTCTAGCTATATGAGACCGAATGAATTGCTGCACATCCACCACGTGGGCAAGGGTCGAGGGGCGAGGGGGAGTGCGTACTATTACGTCTGTTTCAATATGGAATACATACGGAGCAAAATGAGTGAATATATACTCTAAAATACGTCTATATACATCAGTGTTTGGAGTATGTACTACTAGTTCATATTGAAATCTACTAAATGACATATATATTCCAAACAATGTGATAATCTCTCTAACCAAGGTAGTAGGGACAAGGAGTAAACGGCATACTAAGCAAGCTTCTCCTCGTTCTACGAGTTGACGGGACACATCAAAAGTACTCTAGTGTATAGAGCTTTGCCTCTAAGCTAGGCCCCACATGGTTTGCCTCTTTTTTAACATAACGCGTCAAGTCACAATTTGTTTGTTCACCCGTGGTAGACGATCCTCCTTCCATCAAGTGGACAACCAGTACACATGTCAAATTACCATGTGGGCTGCCTTTTCCTACAGAAATGAGCTCCACCATGTACCCGCACTGGTGTGGTTGGTGTCGGTGTAAAAACCGGCGGATCTCGGGTAGGGGGTCCCGAACTGTGCGTCTAAGGCGGATGGTAACATGAGGCAGGGGACACAATGTTTTACCCAGTTTCGGGCCCTCTTGATGGAGGTAAAACCCTATGTCCTGCTTGATTAATATTGATGATATGGGTAGTACAAGAGTAGATCTACCACGATATCGGAGAGGCTAAACCCTAGAAGCTAGCCTATGGTATGATTGTATGTTGTCCTACGGACTAAAACCCTCCGGTTTATATAGACACCGGAGAGGTTAGGGTTACACAAGGTCAGTTACAAAGGAGGAGATACACATATCTGTATTGCCTAGCTTGCCTTCCACGCCAAGTAGAGTCCCATCTGGACACGAGACGAAGTCTTCAATCCTGTATCTTCATAGTCCAACAGTCCGGCCGAAAGATATAGTCCGGCTGTCCGGAGACCCCCTAATCCAGGACTCCCTCAGTTGGGAAAGAGACGGGAGTACGTGTGTCGTGCGTGCACCTCTTCTCTTCATGCACATCCCCACCTACATGGGTGTGTGTGGGAGATACAAACCTAGACAAATGGCTTGTGCGTTCATGAGTGTTTTTTGTTTGGGGGGGGGGGTTGATTTCATGAATGTATTTGTGGGAATATGTGACGATGACATCTCAAACAAAATTTTGCATGCAATGTCGTCTGTGAAATGGAGGCCTATCCATATCATATATAGAGGGCCGGGCGATCCACGAGAAGAGAGGGAGGGGTCATAGATATCGATATAGTCGAAGAGAGGATCAAGTGGGTGGGTGCGAGATCAATGAAGAGAGCCATCGAAATTGTGTGTGTGTGCAAGTCAAAGATATAGTGCGACTGACCTACCGGAACGTCAGAAGGCACAGGTCAAGTTTGTGTGTGGCAGGGAGACATGACTAGAGCGCTCGATGTATCGATGTGTGCGGGGGGGGGGGAGGGGTGGGGGAGCGGTAGGCAAAGGCCTAACTATAGAGGTAGAACGACTCGTATATGTGTTGAGAAGGAGAGACCCAGCTATGTCTTGAGGGAGATCGGTTGACATCCATACATAACTGAAGGACAGGAAATAGGATGGGACAAAGAGAGAGAGAGGAGAGAGAGTGGGAGGGATAGGGGTAGAGTGCTGGATGGGTGATGGAGTTGCTTCTCGAAGATGGTGGGGGAGGCCTACTAGACAAACTGAGGGTGGAACTGCAATATTATCAATAAGAGTGGGGATGTGTTTCTGTGTGTGCATGTGCGTGATAGATCTGTCGGGACGCGTCCATAGATGATGAGGGGGAACCATGTGTTTGGTAAGCAAACCTAACTAGATCGGTAGATCAATTGTTGTTTGTCGGAGGAAGGGAGAGACATAACTAATGAGGTAGATCGATCGACGCGTGGGGAAAACGAGTTATAAGGACCTAGCTAGCTATATGTATAGCGGGAGATCGGTCGGTGTACGTCCATTTGTTAGAGACAAATCAGGCCCGACGAGACGGGTAGACAGAGAGAATGGAGCTAGGAGGTGGTGCGAGAGGCCCAGCTACTAGCTAGATAGGGGGAGGAGTGTGAGGTTGTGAGATCGATGAAAAGAGGGGCGAGAGTTTACACGTGTGTGGGTCCATATGAGAGACACGAGGCAAGGACACATAAAGGAAGAAATTGAAGGTGTGTGTGTATGTTGTAGGCAGACATCGCTGGAGAGGTTTATCGATCGGTGTGTGTCGGAAAAAAGTTGTGGAGACTGTGGGAGAACGACGTAAAGAAAAAAAATGAATGTGCGTGATGGATAGAATGCTGAGGGAGGGGGAGGGCGAGGAGGGCGTGTGCATACACGAGAGAAAGTTAGTGGTAGCTACAAAGGTTAGAGGATTGTGTGGGTGTGAGAGACTAACAAAGATCATAATTTGATATAAAAGTGGATTCATATATTTGAATAGGAGATCATAGTGTTTTAAACATATGCATGCATGAATATAGCGGTCATACGCGTGTTGTGGTTTTCCACATGTTATACCATAATGTGATAATGCATGGCGTTTGCAACTCACAACTAAAGGTCGAACAATCTAAACCATACTATACATCGAACAATCTCACATTTTATTGAATTTGTGATAATGTGTCGCGTTCGCAGCTTACAACTAAATATCGAACAATCTATACAATACTATTTATCAAACATTCTCACATTTTATTTGAATTTGTCGTAATGTGTGGTGTTTGCAACTCACATCTAAATACTTGTCTGATAACCCACAAGTATAGGGGATCGCAACAGCTTTCGAGGGTAGAGTATTCAACCTAAATCTATTGATTCGACACAAGGGGAGCCAAAGAATATTCTCAAGTATTAGCAGCTGAGTTGCCAATTCAACCACACCTGGAAACTTAGTATCTGCAGCAAAGTTTTTAGTAGCAAAGTAATATGATAATGGTGGTAGCGGCAACAAAAGTAAAGACAGCAAAAGTAATGTTTTTGGTATTTTGTAGTGATTGTAACAGTAGCAACGGAAAAGTAAATAAGCGTAAACCAGTATATGGAAAACTCGTAGGCACCGGATCAGTGATGGATAATTATGCCGGATGCGGTTCATCATGTAACAGTCATAACATAGGGTGACACAGAACTAGCTCCAGTTCGTTAATGTAATGTAGGCATGTATTCCGTATATAGTCATACGTGCTTATGGAAAAGAACTTGCATGACATCTTTTGTCCTACCCTCCCGTGGCAGCGGGGTCCTATTAGAAACGAAGGGATATTAAGGCCTCCTTTTAATAGAGAACCGGAACAAAGCATTAGCACATAGTGAATACGTGAACTCCTCAAACTATGGTCATCACCGGGAGTGGTCCCGATTATTGTCACTTCGGGGTTGCCGGATCATAACACATAGTAGGTGACTATAGACTTGCAAGATAGGATCTAGAACTCTCATATATTGATAAAAACATAATAGGTTCAGATCTGAAATCATGGCACTCAGGCCCTAGTGACAAGCATTAAGCATAGCAAAGTCATAGCAACATCAATCTCAGAACATAATGGATACTAGGGATCAAACCGTACCAAAACTAACTCGATTACATGATAAATCTCATCCAACCCATCACCGTCCAGCAAGCCTATGATGCAATTACTCACGCACGGCGGTGAGCATCATGAAATTGGTGATGGAGGATGGTCGATGATGACGACAGTGACGAATCCCCCTCTCCGGAGCCCCGAACGGACTCCAGATCAGCCCTCCCGAGAGGTTTTAGGGCTTGGCGGCGGCTCCGTATCGTAAAACGCGATGATTTATTCTCTCTGATTTTTTTTCTCTCCGAAAGCAAATATATAGAGTTGGAGTTGGCGTCGGAGGGTCAACATGGGGCCCACGAGGTAGGGGGCGCGCCCTAGGGGGGGGCGCCCCCCACCCTCATGGAAAGGGTGTGGGCCCCCTGGTGTTCATATTTGGCGAGGATTTTTTATTGTTTTTTCTAAGAACTCCCATGGAGTTTCAAGTCATTCCGAGAATATTTGTTTTCTGCACATAAAACAACATCATGGTAATTCTGCTGAAAACAGCGTCAGTCCCGGTTAATTCCATTCAAATCATATAAGATAGAGTCCAAAACAAGGGCAAAAGTGTTTGGAAAAGTAGATACGACGAGGACATATCAACTCCCCCAAGCTTAAACCGTTGCTTGTCCTCAAGCAATTCAGTTGACAAACTGAAAGAAAGAAAGAAAAACTTTTACAAACTCTGTTTGCCCTTGTTGTTGTAACTATGTCAAGCCAGCATTCAAGTTTTCAGCATAAATCATAACTAACCACATTTGCAATAATTCTCAGGTCTCATCATTACTCATATCAATAGCATAATCATCTAGCAAGTAATAATAATAAATCTCGGATGACAACACTTTCTCAAAACAATCATAATATGATATAACAAGATGGTATCTCGCTAGCCCTTTCTGAGACCGCAAAACATAAATGCAGAGCACCTTTAAAGATCAAGGACTGACTAGACATTGTAATTCATGGTAAAAGAGATCCAATCATAGTCATACCCAACATAAATTAACAGTGATGAATGCAAATGACGGTCGTGCTCTCCAGCTAGTGCTTTTTAATAAGAGGGTGATGACTCAGCATAAAAGTAAATGGATAGGCCCTTCGTAGAGGGAAGCAGGGATTTGTAGAGGTGCCAGAGCTCGGTTTTGAAATAGAGATAAATTGTATTTTGAGCGGTATACTTTCATTGTCAATGTAACAACTAAGAGATGGCAATATCTTCCATGATAAACACATTATAGGCAGTTCCCAAACAGAATGGTAAAGTTTATACTCCCCCTCCACCAACAAGCATCAATCCATGGCTTGCTCGAAACAACGACTGCCTCCAACATACATCAGGTCCCAGGGGGAGTTTTGTTTGCAATTAATTTTGATTTAGTTTTCATAAAGCATGAGACTGGGCATCCCGGTGACCAGCCATTTTCTCGTGAGTGAGGAGCGGAGTCCACTCCTCTTGAGAATAACCCACCTACCACGGAAGATAAGGACAGCCTTTGTTGATACATGAGCTATTCGAGCATACAAAACAGAATGTTTATTTGAAGGTTTAGAGTTTGGCACATACAAATTTACTTGGAACGGCAGGTAGATACCGCATATAGGAAGGTATGGTGGACTCATCTGGAATAACTTTGGGGTATAAAGGATTGGATGCACAAGCAGTATTCCCGCTTAGTACAGGTGAAGGCTAGCAAAAGACTGGGAAGTGACAACAGCCATGTACATGCATTAAAATTAATAAACATTGGATGCAAGCATGAGTAGGATATAATCCACCATGAACATAAATATCGTGAAGGCTATGTTGATTTTGTTTCAACTACATGCGTGAACATGTGCCTAGTCAAGTCACTTAAATCATTCAAAGGAGGATACCACCCCATCATACCACATCATAATCATCTCAATAGCATGTTGGTATACAAGGTAAATCATTATAACTCATAGCTAATCAAGCATGGCACAAGCAACTATGATCTCTAATTGTCATTGCAAACATGTTTATTCATAATAAGCTGAATCAAGAACGACGGACTCATCATATTTACAAAAACAAAAGAGGTCGAGTTCATACCAGCTTTTCTCATCTCAGTCACTCCATCATATATCATCATGATTGCCTTTTACTTGCACGACCGAACGGTGTGAATAATAATAAGAGTGCACGTGCATTGGACTAAGCTGGAATCTGCAAGCATTCAATAAAGAGGAGAAGGCAAGGCAATATGGGTCTTGGTTAAATCAATCAATAATGCATATAAGAGTCACTTCAACAATTTAAATATGGTCTTCTCCTACTGACCCCCCAAGAAAGGAAAAGAAATAAAACTATTTACACGGGAAAGCTCCCAACAAGAAAAAGAAGAACAGGAAATATTTTTGGGTTTTCTTTTTAATTATTACTACTACAGCAGAAAAATAAACTACTATTGAATTTTTTTGGTTTTTCTTAAGGTTAAGCAAACACACAAGAAGAAAGCAGGAAAAAGAAAATAAACTAGCATGGATATTACAGTGAAAAAGTATGAGCACCGACATCTAGCAATGAGTGTGTGTGAACATAAATGTAATGTTGGTGAGAAATATGTACTCCCCCAAGCTTAGGCTTTTGGCCTAAGCTGGTCTATGGCCACGGCTGGCCTGGCGGATATCCATAATAATAGTTGTTGGGGTCGTACTGTGACGAAGAATAGTTGGGATCATACTGTGATGAAGAAGAAGACTCTGACTGCCACTGGCTGACAGTCATCTCTGGATCCCAAGAATAAACAGATTGTCGCAGAGGCTCATCTTGTGGTTCCTGTTCTGGCTCCTCAACTGGTGCAGGGTTTCGGTAGGCGTGAATAGCCGTCAACGGAACAAGGTACGTTCCTACAGTCAAATCAAACAAAGAAGGAGCAGGCAGGGTAATAGTCTTAGGATGATGTTTATTAAAGAAAATTGATACCTAAGCTCCCCTACCCTATTCTTAACAATAAAATCATGTGTCACCAAACTTTTATGATCTAGATAAACATGGGGTAGCACTTTTTCTTCCTTCTCAGCATGCCTAATAGGTATGTTAAAATGTGCGGCTAGGCGTGTGGCATAGATGCCTCCAAAGATGGGGCCCTTAGTACGGTTCATATTTAACCGTCTAGCAATAATACCGCCTAAACTAAAAGTGTTATCACTATATAAACCCTGGAGCAGAATAATTAAATCAGGGATACTAAGGTTTCCAGAATTTCCGTGTCCAATTAAACAACGACTAGAAAATAATGCAAAATAACGCAAAACAGGAAAATGTATGCTAGTGATTCGTGCATCAGAAACCTTCCTAGTTTCTCCTACAGTGATATTATCAATAAATCCAGCCACATCATCATGATGTGGTTCTTTTGTCTTGCCCTCAAAAGGGACTAAACAAATCCAACAGAAATCATAAAGCGACATCTCCTTAGGCTCATCATATAAATGAAATTCCACCGTAGGTGGTGAGTTCCTAGGATGAAAATAAAATTTTGCACAAAGGTATTTGTGAGTAAGAGATACTGATCGCATTGGTCCTTGAGGAAAGCGGTGAGGCCTGCATTGTGGGCCAATTCATGAAAATCTTCATAGATACCGGCTGCTCTCAAGAAATCTTCAGAAGGCCATTCACACGCCCGAATCTCCGCGGTGCCTGGCAAATTATACTTAGGCTTAGGTGCCTTTTCCTTTGAGCTTTGGCTTGATGAGCCCCTCAATAATCTCCTCATCATTTTTCTGGAACAATCTGAAATTTTTAGTAACTTCAAAATAAAAGTAAACCAAACTCAATTAAACTGATAGCAACTACTCCAACAAGTGCCTAGAGCCTGTATCAAGCATTAGAACTACTAGGAACCATATAAATTTGACATGCAAGCTCAAGAACATGGTGACCTATGCAGCACAAATTTGCAACGAATAAAGCACTAGAACAAAAACTAATTGGACCAATGGAGGAGTCACATACCAAGGAACAATCTCTCCAAGCAGTTTTGCGGGAGGTGCTTTGAGCAAGGAGATCGAAAATCACAGCAAAAGTGGCTGCGACTCGTGCTTGAGTTGGTTTTTCGGGTTTGTGTGAGATAGAGGAAGAAGATGGGTGCTGGAATAAGTGGAGGAGGGCCACCGTGGGCCCATGAGGCAGGGGCGCGCCCTATAGGGGGGGCGCCCACCACCCTCGTGACCAGGTGGCAGCTTCTCCTGCGGTAATTTTTGCACAGTAAATCCTCAAATATTCCCAAAAAAATCATATTAAATTGGCATGGCATTCTGAGGATTTTTTTTGGGATATTTTTATATTGCATGGATAAGTCAGGAAACAGACAGAAAAATACTATTTTTTACTTTATTTAATATAAATAACCGAAAATATAAAGAGGGTATAGAAGTTTGTGCTTCTAGTTTCATCCATCTCATGCTCATCAAAAAGAATCCGCTAACAAGGTTAATCAAGTCTTGTTAACAAACAAATTCCAATAATCATGAAACCGGAGAAATTTCGAATAACACTAAGTTACCTCAATGGGGATATGCACATCCCCAATAATAAGAATATCATATTTCTTCTTGACAGTAGGAAGAGGAAATTCAAAACCTCCAAATATAATCGATGGAATTTTTCCAATAGAGTTGATACTATGAACTTGAGGTTGTTTCCTCGGAAAGTGTATGGTATGCACATTACCATTAACATGAAAAGTGACATTGCCTTTGTTGCAATCAATAACAGCCCCTGCAGTATTAACAAAAGGTCTTCCAAGAATAATAGACATACTATCATCCTCGGGAATATCAAGTATAACAAAGTTCGTTAAAATAGTAACGTTTGCAACCACAACAGGCACATCCTCACAAATACCGACAGGTATAGTAGTTGATTTATCAGCCATTTGCAAAGATATTTCAGTAGGTGTCAACTTATTCAAGTCAAGTCTACGATATAAAGAGAGAGGCATAACACTAACACCGGCTCCAAGATCACATAAAGCAGTTTTAATATAATTTCTTTTAATGGAGCAAGGTATAGTAGGTACTCCGAGGTCTCCAAGTTTCTTTGGTATTCCACCCTTAAAAGTATAATTAGAAAGCATGGTGGAAATCTCAGCTTCCGGTATCTTTCTTTTATTAGTAATGATATCTTTCATATATTTAGCATAAGGATTCGTTTTGAGCACATCAGTTAATCTCATACGCAAAAAGATAGGCCTAATCATTTTAGCAAAGCGCTCAAAATCCTCATCATCCTTTTTCTTGGATGGTTTCGGAGGAAAAGGCATGGGTTTCTGTCACATCCCTGTGTTAGTCATGCATTAGGATTGGTTGAACATGTGCATCATGTTTAAATTTATGTTAAATTTGAAATGGGGATGACAGAACCCCCAGCACCCCCCCCCCCTGGAACAACTAGGGTTTACTAAAAACTTTTTCAATGAACCTGAAATGCCCTTCTAAAAAGCCCACCCTTTTTGTTTTGGGTTAAAACCCTTGACAAAAATGGTGCACATTTTTCTAGGACATCTTAAGGTCATTGGATTAATTCTTATAGTATTTTCATTTGGGCATTTGAATGCTATAAAATATTTTAAATGCTCAAATAATCATAAACTAAAATGTTTGCTGTTGGATATATTCTAAGTAGTAGCCATGATTAATTTTATGATTTTTGGAAATGCCCTGGCATTTTTAATAAAGCCCTGAAGTTACAGAAATAATAGAATAAATAAAAAACAGAATAAAAGAGAGAGAGAGGAACTTACCTGGCGCAACCCACCTAGCCCACCAGCCGGACCACCTGGCGGCCCAGCACTGTGCTGGCCCGCGCCAGCCAGCTGCTTCTTCCCCGCCAGGCAGGCAGGGAGGTGACGTTGGCGTGCCTGAGCTCGCCACGGCGCCACCTGCTTGCTGCCCACGCCCCTGGACGTCTGGACAACCTTCACGTCGACGCCCCGAGCCCTTGGACATGCCCATTCCCCCCTGTCTCTCTCCCTCGCTCCCTCGACGCCATGGCAGACGCAGCCGCGCCCGCGCCGTCGTGAAACCCGCAGCCACCGCCGTCCACTCGTTGCCTCGCCGTTCCAAAAGGTTCCGCCGTCTTCCACTGCTTCGCCTCGACCCATCCCCGAGCGCTCGCTCGCCCCGGAGACGCTGCATCGAGCACGTCTTCAACTCTGGCCACCGGAGATCCCCTTTGCCGTCCCCGCCGCATCAGCTCGTCCCCGACCTCGCCGACTGCCTCGACGTGACCCCCGTGAGCTCAGCCACCTCCCCACCCTCTCTGTTCCCTCTCTCGAGCCCCGTAGCGACCGCACGTAGCTCACCCGCACGCGCCGCCGCGGAGCTCGTCACCGACGAGGCTCCGTCCACCCAATGGCCGCGCCACCCTGTCCACTAGTCCTACCGCACCCCCAGGAGCTCAACGCACCAAACCACGTGCCTCTTCATGCGCCCTAGCGACTAGTTCGACCTCACCCGAGCTCCGGCCACCGCCAAACTCATCACCAGCGACGTTTCCGGCCACCCCAGCTCCACCCACTGCCACCACTCGACGCGGCTCACTCCCCGCATCACGTAGATGGTCTCCACCGTCCTTTTGGTCGCCGGAGTGCAAAACCCGAGCCCCCTCCGCCGCGTCTGTCATCGCCGGCGTCAAGCCGCCGGCGAGTTGACCACTTTTTGACCGTGGACTGACGCGTGGGCCCAAGTTAACCTCCCCCCTGAGCCTATGACAGGTGGGGCCGACCTGTTAATTAGTTTAGGATTAGTGTTAACTAATTTTAGTTAGTTAGGTCACTGACATGTGGGCCCAGGCCCCACTGACAGTCAATTAGTATTAATTTAATCTTGTTAGTTAGCTGAGTCACTGACAGACAGGGCCCACCAGTCAGGTTTGACCTGGCCAACCCAGTTGACCCGCTGACGTCACACCTACGTCATGCTGACGCATTAATTCAATTACTGGAATTAATCCTATATAGGAAATTCCAGAAAATAGCCAAAACTTCTAAAAATCATAGAAAATCAACCATAGCTCCAAATCAAACAAATTATATATGAAAAATGATCAGAAAAATTCAATCTATCCATCTATAATGGTTTCATGCATGAAAAACCACTTTAACCTTGCTGTTTAGGTGAAACGGGCTAATACACTTTTTATGCATAAGAACTTTAACTTCCATTTGAATCTTTGGTTCAAATGGACCCATTTCAACTTGTTTCACATTGCATTAGGCAGGACACATTCATTTTGCCATGTCACAGCATGCATCATATTGTTGCATATTCTCATGTGTTGATTATGTTTGATGTGTCTTTCGTGGTAGGTTCTACCTCCGAGGATAACCCCGAGTATCCGTCTGAAGGGCAGTACCCTACTACCACTACATCAGGCAAGCAACCCATTGATCATTCCGATACAAACCCATGTTCTCGCTTCTGCTCTTGTTTACTGCATTAAGACAACGCGATTCAAACTGCTGTGTGCTACGGTAGTTGAACCCTTATCCTCTGCTTGACCTGTCATTGCCACAGTAACTAGATGAAACCCACTAGCATGTGTAGGAGTTGATTAAGCCATGTATGTGATTCCTACCTTGCTATGCCTGCTATGCTTAGAGTTGTGTCAGGTCTGGTTCATCTGGGTGATGGGCTAGAGTGAAATGATTATGTTGGTAATATGAGGGATGTGCTGAACATGTTTTGGTAAAGGTATCGATGAGAGGCCATGTAGGAGTACATGGTGGGTTGTTTCATTGAGGCCGTCCGTAAGAACTGAGATATGTGTGCGTGATTTAAGATTCAGCTACTACCACACATTCGGCCCTGAAATATGACCCCACTTGACTTACTAACCCCTCTCGCCCTCTGTCCAGGAGTTGCAACTAGTTTCTGGTGTTTGTAGGTTATGTGTTGGCGGCCGTGCGTAGCGCTGACCCTAGGGGTGGGCTATGATGCGGTATATACACTGTGGCCGGGTATGTCGGGCGCCCGTTTGGTATCTCGGGACCCTGTACACATCGTTTGGGGCCGTTGAGGACACCCTGGCCGGATTTCCTTGCGGATGGAACCCGAATAGGCGATAAACCTGGACTAGAGACTTGTGGGGTTAGTCAGGTCGTGGTCTACACCCACGTCGGTTTTTGCTTGAAGTCTGCCGAGCACATGTCGTGTGCAGACGCTAAGTGGTGAAAACATGTGTGATGAAGTACACCCCTGCAGGGTAAAAACAATTCGAATAGCCGCGTCCGCGGTAAAGGACTACTTGGTTGCCTATACAGTTCATAGACAAGTTAATGGTTACTACTAAAAGACTCAAGATAAGTGTGAGTACCGAGGATGGCCCTCTCGTAGGATGACGAGGGAGGATCCCCGGTGGAGTATTGTGTTGGTGATTAGTGGACTCATGTGCGAAAACTATTTTACTAGTGGAGTCTCGTAGGATAGTTTAGCCAAGAGTCAAAGCTGGCTTGCTCCAATAACTCCACCACCTTCTTGAGAATGAGCATGTATAGTAGGTTCTGTTGTAAGACTTGCTGAGTACCTTTGTACTCATGTTTGCTTAATTACTGTTTTCAGACGAATACACCGCCCCCTCCAATGGGTTCTACGTAGACCTTGATGTCGACGAGTGACTAGCCACCTAGGTGGTGATCCTGGCCATGGAGGGCCCTATGTAGATAGACAGGCTTCGAGAAGCCTTCTTTCTTTCTAGTGTCTGTACTCAGACTAGTTGCTTCCGCATGTGCTTGTATGATTGTATGACTTGAGTGTCGGGTCATGTGACCCCTACCTATATGGATATGTTATGTATGGCTCCTCAGAGCCTTTCAAAATAAAGTACTTGATTTGTAGAGTTTTGTTGTGATGCCATGTTGTATGTACTCATATCGGGCATATTGTGTGTATGATTGAAATGCTTGGTATGAGTGGGATCCGACAATCTAGTTGTTTATCCTTGGCAGCCTTTCTTATGGGGAAATGTAGTCCAGTGTTCCTCGAGCCATAGTAGTCCGCTACAGCCCGGTTCACCGGAGTCCTGCTAGCCCAGCACTACCGCTCAGGACACTTGACTGGCCGGCATGGGTTTCACTTCGTTCCTATGTCTGTCCCTTCGGGGAAATTTCATGCGGTGACATCTGGAGTCCTGCCTAGCCTGCTACAGCCCGGGATCCTCGGAGTCCTGTTAGCCAAGTGCTACAACCTGGATTCACTCGCTGATGACCAACATGTTCGATGTGATTCATGTATGCCTGTCTCCATAGGTCTGTGTCGCTTTGGGTCCACGACTAGCCATGTCGGCCCGGGTTCTCTGTCATATGGATGCTAGCGACACTATCATATACGTAAGCCAAAAGGCGCAAACGGTCCCGGGCAATGGTAAGGCGACACCCGTGGGATACCGTGCGTGAGGCTGCAATGTGATATGAGGTGTTACTGGCTAGATCGATGTGACTTGGAATCGGGGTCCTGACAGTTTCTGAACCCAAGGTTCCCATTCTTTACCATGTTTCCAAGCAACAAAGTCTCATTTATCATAACATTGATTCTTTGATTGTGGGTTATCAAGATCAACAACAGGTTCAATTTCTACATCATTATCATTACTAGGTTGAGCATCATCATGAACATCATCATTAATATTTTTACTAGGTTCATGTTCATTACCAGATTGTGTTTCAGCATCACACATAGAAATATCATTTGGATTTTCAGGTGGTTCAGCAATAGGTTCACTAGAAGTTTGCACAGTTCTATCATTTTTCTTCTTCTTCTTTTTAGAAGAACTAGGAACATCAATATTATTTCCTTGAGAATCTTGCTCGATTCTCTTAGGGTGGCCTTCAGGATACAAAGGTTCATGAGTCATTCTACTAGTTCTAGTAGCCACTCTAACAACATAATCATTTTTCTTACTATTCATTTCATTAAGCACTTCTTTTTGAGCTTTAAGTACTTGTTCTACTTGGGTGGTGACCATAGAAGCATGTTTGCTAATAAGTTTAAGTTCACCTTTAATATCAGCCATATAATCACCCAAGCGTCTAATCATATAAGCATTTTCTTTTAATTGTCTACCAAAATAAACATTGGAGTCATCTTGCTTATACATAAAGTTATCAAACTCATCCAAGCGCTGACTAGCAATTTTAGTAGGAGGGACTTCAGCTTTATCATATCTATAGAGAGAATTTACCTTTACTACCTATGTCGGGATATCGGGATCAGGAGGTTCTTCAGTAAATAAATGATTGAGATCGTAAGCTTTTTCAACAGGCGATGAATTAAGACCATGTGTTTCTTCAATAGGAGGTAAATTCTTAATGTCTTCAGCTTTAATACCTTTTTCTTTCATAGATTTCTTTGCCTCTTGCATATCTTCGGGACTGAGAATCTTCAGAGTTGGTTTAGGAATAGGCTCAGTAATTGGAGCAGGAGTTGGCTCAGGAGGTGGCTCAGGAGGTGCCCAATTATTTTCATTTGTCAACATATTATTCAATAGAATTTCAGCTTCATCCGGTGTTCTTTCCCTGAAAAGAGAACCAGCACAACTATCCAGGTAATCTCTGGAAGCATCGGTTAGTCCATTATAAAAAATATCAAGTATTTCAGGTTTCTTAAGAGGATGATCAGGCAAAGCATTAAGTAACTTGAGAAGCCTCCCCCAAGCTTGTGGGAGACTCTCTTCTTTAATTTGCACAAAGTTGTATATTTCCCTCAAAGCAGCTTGTTTCTTATGAGCAGGGAAATATTTAGCAGAGAAGTAATAAACCATATCCTGGGGACTACGCACACAACCAGGATCAAGAGAATTGAACCATATCTTAGCATCGCCCTTTAATGAGAACAGAAATATTTTGAGTAAATAGAGGTAACGTGATCTCTCATTATTATTGAACAGGGCAGCTATATCATTTAACTTAGTAAGATGTGCCACAACAGTTTCAGATTCATAGCCATAAAACGGATCAGATTCAACCAAAGCAATTATATCAGGATCAATAGAGAATTCATAATCTTTATTAGGAACACATATAGGTGAAGTAGCAAAAGCAGGATTGGGTTTCATTTTATCTCTAAGTGATTCTTTGTTCCATTTAATTAATAACCTCTTAAGCTCATATCTATCACTGCAAGCTAAAATAGCTAAAGAAGCATCTTGATCAAATAAATAACCCTCAAGAATAACAGGCATATTTTCATCATCACTATCATCATCATATTCAGATTCAATAATTTCTTTTTGTCTAGCCCTAGCAATTTGTTCTTCTAGAAAATCACTAAGTGGCACAGTAGTATCAGGCATAGAAGGAGTTTCATCATAAGTATCGTGCATAGTAGAAGTGGCATCATCAATAACATGCGACATATCAGAACGAATAGCAGAAGCAGATGTAGGTGTCGCAAACTTGCTCATAACAGAAGGTGAATCAAGTGCAGAGCTAGATGGCAGTTCCTTACCTCCCCTCGTAGTTGAGGGATAAATCTTGGTTTTTGGATCTCTCAAGTTCTTGATAGTGTCCAGCAGATATAAATCCCAAGTGACTCAAAGAATAGAGCTATGCTCCCCGGCAACGGTGCCAGAAATTAGTCTTGATAACCCACAAGTATAGGGGATCGCAACAGCTTTCGAGGGTAGAGCATTCAACCCAAATTTATTGATTCGACACAAGGGGGGGCAAAGAATATTCTCAAGTATTAGCAGTTGAGTTGTCAATTCAACCACACCTGGAAACTTAGTATCTGCAGCAAAGTGTTTAGTAGCAAAGTAATATGATAGTGGTGGTAGCGGCAACAAAAGTAAACACAGCAAAAGTAATGTTTTTGGTATTTTGTAGTGATTGTAACAGTAGCAACAGAAAAGTAAATAAGCGTAAACCAGTATATGGGAAACTCGTAGGCACCGGATCAGTGATGGATAATTATGTCGGATGCGGTTCATCATGTAATAGTCATAACATAGGGTGACACAGAACTAGCTCCAGTTCGTCAATGTAATGTAGGCATGTATTCCGTATATAGTCATACGTGCTTATGGAAAAGAACTTGCATGACATCTTTTGTCCTACCCTCTCATGGCAGCGGGGTCCTATTGGAAACTAAGGGATATTAAGGCCTCCTTTTAATAGAGAACCGGAACAAAGCATTAGCACATAGTGAATACATGAACTCCTCAAACTATGGTCATCACCGAGAGTGGTCCCGATTATTGTCACTTCGGGGTTGCCGGATCATAACACATAGTAGGTGACTATACACTTGCAAGATAGGATCTAGAACTCTCATATATTGATAAAAACATAATAGGTTCAGATCTGAAATCATGGCACTCGGGCCCTAGTGACAAGCATTAAGCAAAGCAAAGTCATAGCAACATCAATCTCAGAACATAATGGATACTAGGGATCAAACCCTAACAAAACTAACTCGACTACATGATAAATCGCATCCACCCATCACCGTCTAGCAAGCCTATGATGCAATTACTCACGCACAACGGTGAGCATCATGAAATTGGTGATGGAGGATGGTTGATGATGATGACGGCGACGAATCCCCCTCTCCGGAGCCCCGAACGGACTCCAGATCAGCTCTCCCAAGAGGTTTTAGGGCTTGGCGGCGGCTCCGTATCATAAAACGCGATGATTTATTCTCTCTAATTTTTTCCTCGCCGAAAGCAAATATATAGAGTTGGAGTTGGCATCGGAGGGTCAACAGGGGGCCCACGAGGTAGGGGGGCGCGCCCCCCACCCTCGTGGAAAGGGTGTGGGCCCCCTGGTCTTCAAATTTGGCGAGGATTTTTTATTGTTTTTACTAAGACCTCGCGTGGAGTTTCAAGTCATTCCAAGAATATTCGTTTTCTGCACATAAAACAACATCATGGTAATTCTGCTGAAAACAACGTCAGTCTGGGTTAGTTCCATTCAAATCATACAAGATAGAGTCCAAAACAAGGGCAAAAGTGTTTGGAAAAGTAGATACGACGGAGACGTATCATAGGCGTAGGGGGCGGGGCACCATACATTATGTGATAAACACATTATACATATGAGACATGGTTTAGATTATGAAGCTCTAGCTAGAGCTTGAAATGTACTGTGATTTGAAATCAACATAAAGTGGATTCAAAAAATCGAGTTCAAGTTCATATAGTACACATAGTTCATATGTAACTCGAGACTAATCATGTGGTGTGCTGTGAAGATAATACTCAAACGATGGTTTAACTTGACAATAATGATGATTGTGGATCTTATTAAAACATAGAAATGAATTCAAATGCTGTGACTTCACAACAATCATTATTGTAGATCTTATTCCAATAGAGAAATGAATTCAAATTTAGTTCATATTGAAGCGGTAGTATATACGTTTGGAATGCACTAAAACGTTCATCTGAGTAGTAGGTTGCATACATTATACACGTAGCGAAATATTTTAATTGAACATAACATGAATTCAAAGTTTTGAATGACATTTGTAGTGCGAATTGATTTGGTACAGTACACGTTAGGCTTGTCGGGAAATTTCAACCCGCGCCTTGTTAGCCCGAAATATTTAAGATATATCTTTGTCTCGTTGTGCTCCGACAACTCCCTCCATCTCAACCAGCGCCTTGCTATTCCAAAATTACAACGCGCGCGAAAACTCCCACCTCCTGTGAAATCCCGACACGTGAAATGCCAGTGATACCCCAGAACCGAAAGAACCACCTCAAATCGGTGGGGGTACTTTTGTAACTTACCCCACATTTCGGACAAGCTCGTCCCTAAGCCATGGTTCCCCACTCCCATCCCATCCGCCCACCCATATCTACACTGAGGCCGAGAAAACCCGCGAGCCCCACACCCTCCTCCGTCCGCCACCCAGCCGGAGCCTCTTCCCCGATGACGTCGTCCACAGAATCACCTTGACGTCCCTCATCACCATACCGGATGAGGATCCATCGTCGATCTGGTTGTCCCGCCGGTTCAGCCACCCCGTCCTCCACCTCCAAGGAGCTGCCCCGATGTTCCCCTCATCTTTCGCGCCACCTCCATTCCCACACCGTCGTCTTCACCTGCACCACCGGAAGAGCATCATCATCACAGTTTCCTCGGATGAAGGTGCAGCCTAATCGGCGCCACCAAAGAGGTTGTACACTAATTGCCACATTTTCTTCTTGATTCGATCTCACGGTGCTGCCGGCGCTCGGTCCTGAGCCGACACGACGCGGCTCCATCCACGGCGGCGTCGCCGGCCACTTCCTCCATGGCGTCGCTCCCTCGGCGGCGACGTCCACATTAGTAGGAGCTGATGCTGCTTTAGCTCTCGCTCGTGCTACTGCTCTGCTCTTGCTCTCGGTCCCCTGCCTGGTCTGCTCTTGCTCTTGCTCGTGCTACTGCTCTCGCTCTTGCTCTTGCTTGCGATGCTGCTCCGATTTAGCTACACTTCAGTCGACTGGATCGACTTTCGGGTCAATTGATTTTAAGGGGGTGGGGGGGCTTGCCGGAGTTAAGGAAGAACAAGCCGCAGCGGGGAGGGGGGCTCGCCGGAGAGGTACCCCACTATCTATCTTAGGGTTCAGGGTGGGGGCGGTGGTCGCCGGCGCTGGTGGGGCGGTGGCGTGGGGATCGCCGGAGAAAAAGCTCGGCACGGGGGGGCTAGAGGGATGGCCGGGGCAGCGGCGGACCGGCGTAGGGGAGTGTTTTCGGGGTGGGTGGGGCGGCGCACCACCGGCCGCGGGCGGCGTGGGGCGGCTATTTGGCCAGTAGTCGCTGGTGGCTCAGGGGGGTGGAGGTTGAAGATGAACTGCAGGCCCTTGATTTCGTATCCAATGGCTGCAAAATCGGCTGACAAGAGATGAAAAAGTCAGTCGACTGACGTGTAGCCTCACCTCTAGTGCGTTCAATTTCGGTAGTAAAATTCAGTTTCGACAGCAAAATTCAGTTTTGATAGTTAACTTCAGTTTCGATAGTTAAATTCAGTTTCTATAGTTAAGTTCAGAGATGAGCGGCTGATGTATACATTTAGCACTTTGTGGTTATGTATTTTACGTCATCTATTGGAGATGCTATTAGAATTCCACTCAGGTTAACGTTGTCTCTCTTGTCCTGCTTCAGCCTCGGCGTCGTACAACTCACTGGAGCTGCTCCAACGATGAAACCCTCCATCACAGCAGAGCAGTACCTCGGGCTCCATCTCCAGACGCCTAAGATCTTCTTCCCCTCCTCCGACAGCCAAGTCAGCGGAGCATCCTCACCGGCCAACCCAATCACGCTGAGATCGACATGGCTTCGCCAAAGAGGTTGTACACTTCTTGTGGTTTGACTTAATCTCACCATGCTTCTTTGCATCCTATGATCTTCCAATTCTTGTGAAAACACCCAGATTGGCAGAAATCCAGTGTTTTAAAATTCTCTATTTTGCACATGCATTCCTATCCTATTCCTATCTATTTCCTATCCCTGCATTGTTAGAATCCTCAAATTCAAACAAGCCCTTACACAATTGCTTCTGTTATAGATATGTGTCAAAGAAAACCTTGTGTGGTTTGTCCTGCTCCTGTAGTGTTGTGTTCCACCCCAGCTCAGCTGCTCCAATGACGGAAGGGTTCACCACAGCAGTGATCTGCTCTCCAGACTGTCTTTCGCCACCTCAGATCTTCTTCCCCGCCGCTGGCAGCCACGACAACTGCATTACCATCGTCAACTAAGCAGATGACCTTGAAGACTACACGGGTCCGCAAGAGAGGTCGCACTCTTCCGTGTCTGCTTACGTTATGCATCGCCTAATATGATGACATGCTACTTTATCATCGTGTTCACCTATTAGACTCCGACTCAAGTCCAAACTTATGCTGAAACTTGAGTTTTTAAATGGTTATGGGGTACATATTGGGGCAGCAATCAGTACTATCTATCTACTATCTAGTTAATCTCGGGTGTCTACTATGAGTTTCATGTTGGGTGCAAACAAACATTAAAGGAGCCATTATCTGTATTTTTTAACTAAAGCTATTATCTACCTGCTATCATTGGTTTTGGGTCTATCCACAGTTTGCTACCATCACTCTGGATTTGTGCATGCACTCCTTACATAATCTCACTATGTTTTATTCCTATGCATGTCAGTTATTGTACACAATGGAACTGAACATGTAGATCAAAAGAGACAAGCCTTGCGTGGCAATATAATTTCATGCAGACATTGCTCCATGGTGGGCGCAAAGGCAACCCCCTCTCCACCCATTTTGGATCGTAATCAGGAGGAAGATAATTGTTCTGAGAAGGATTCAGAAGCAGAAGACCATTCCTATTTACCCCATGAGGTCTTTGCTCTAACTTGGCATGCTGATGTTGGTAATATCATGCATATGGTGCCTTGCATTGCTTACTGTATACATCAACGATGTCTACAGCTTAGTTTAGACATGCTTTGTGTCAATGCCATTTGTTTAGTTTCTTTATCGTATATGTGAATCATGCAATGCCATCTTATTTAGCCAGGCATCATATATGTGAATTTTGCAGTGCCACCCTGGTTAGCCAGTCATCTTATATGTGAATTCTATCATGACATCATTGTCGGTGTCAAAACCGGCGGATCTCGGGTAGGGGGTCCCGAACTGTGCATCTAGGCCGGATGCTAATAGGAGGCAGGGGACACGATGTTTTACCCAGGTTCGGGCCCTCTTGATGGAGTTAAAACCCTACGTCCTGCTTGATTAATATTGGTGATATGGGTAGTACAACAGTAGATCTACCACGAGATCAGAGAGGCTAAACCCTAGAAGCTAGCCTATGGTATGATTGTATGTTCTGGTTGTTGTCCTACGGGCTAAAACCCTTTGGTTTATATAGACACCGGAGAAGGTTAGGGTTACACAAGGTCAGTTACAAAGGAGGAGATATCCATATCCGTACTGCCTAGCTTGCCTTCCATGCCAAGTAGAGTCCCATCCGGACACGAGACGAAGTCTTCAATCTTGTATCTTCATAGTCTAACAGTCCGGCCAATGGAGATAGTCCGGCTGTGCGGAGACCCCCTAATCCAGGACTCCCTCAGTAGCCCTTGAACCAGGCTTCAATGACGATGAGTCCGGCGTGCAGTATTGTCTTCGGCATTGCAAGGCGGGTTCCTTCTCCGAATACACAGAAGAATTTGAATATGAGGATAGTGTTCGACCCTGCAAAATAAGTTCCACATTCCACCGCAGAGAGAATAATATTTTCGCAGATCTAATTTGCTGGCTTGCTTTGGCAGCACGATGTTATGTCATGGCCCGGTGATTATTCGAACTGTTTCTCTTAACCAGCTCCACACATAATGTGAGGCAGTTTCTTGACACATCTTGTCGAAGCGGAGATCGTGTTCCCCCAATTACGGGATTCTCATTAATGTGGTCGTGGGTAACCCAACCGTGTCTAGGACTCCTAGATTATAGGCAAGTCCTAAACGGCTACGGAGAGGACGCTTGATATTCACCCTCTTTATGAAGGGAGAAGTTTTTCGCTTTTTCCCTCTCGTGCTCAATCGAACCCTTCCCTCGCCTCGAGTTCTAACACCCAAAGCCCAGGTTAGGCGCTCCGGATCTTCAATCATGTCCGGATCCAGCCTTCAAGGCCGATGGATGCCCTCTGTCGGTGTCAAAACCGGCGGATCTCGGGTACGGGGTCCCGAACTGTGCGTCTAGGCCGGATGGTAATAGGAGGCAGGGGACACGAAGTTTTACCCAGGTTCGGGCCCTCTCGATGGAGGTAAAACCCTACATCCTGCTTGATTAATATTGATGATATGGGTAGTACAAGAGTTGATCTACCACGAGATCAGAGAGGCTAAACCCTAGAAGCTAGCCTATGGTATGATTGTTGATGTGTATGTTGTCCTACGGACTAAAACCCTCCGGTTTATATAGACACCGGAGAGGGTTAGGGTTACATAAAGTCGGTTACAATGGTAGGAGATCTGAACATCCGTATCGCCAAGCTTGCCTTCCACGCCAAGGAAAGTCCCTTCCGGACACGGGACGGAGTCTTCAATCTTGTATCTTCATAGTCCAGGAGTCCGGCTGAAGGTATAGTTTGGCTATCCGAACACCCCCTAATCCAGGACTCCCTCAGTAGCCCCTGAACCAGGCTTCAATGACGACGGGTCCGGCGCGCAAATTGTCTTCGGCATTGCAAGGC